>NC_137182.1:4139525-4785358 GCF_951804945.1 Podarcis cretensis | reverse complement strand
TACCCCTTCCTCTTGGTTCATGTGGGAACCAATGACACTGCAAGCAATAGCCTCCAGAAGATCAAAAGGGACTATGAGGCTCTGGGCAGGAAATTGAAGCAATTAAATGCACAAATTGTCATCTCATCTGTCCTCCCAGTTGAACGACGTGGCCCAGGGAGAGAGGGAAAAATAGTGGAAGTGAACAGCTGGCTTCGCAAATGGTGTAAACAGGAACGGTTTGGATTCTTAGATCACGGACTGCAGTTTCTTGAAGATGGACTTCTGGCAAGCGATGGGCTGCACCTCACAATGGTTGGGAGGAATGTTTTTGCCAAAAATCTCAGAAACCTCATCAGGAGGGCTTTAAACTGACTAATGTGGGGGAGGGAGACAGTGCTCCTGAAGGTAGGAGTCTATCAATTGATGAAGATGATCATCCAAATGTCATAGACCAAATGGAGCAAACAGCACGCAGACCTAGTGGTGGGAGGAAAAAATCCTTAAATAAGAGACACGGGGGAATGATTAATGGACTTCAATGTCTGTACACTAATGCGCAAAGCATGGGAAATAAACAAGATGAGCTTGAACTCTTGGTACAGCAAACTTAAATATGACATAATAGGCATCACTGAAACCTGGTGGGATAAGTCCCATGATTGGAATGTAATAATGGAGGGATACAATCTATTTCAGAGAAACAGACCAGACAAGAAAGGAGGAGGAGTGGTGTTATATGTCAGGGATGTGTATACCTGTGAAGAGATCCAAGATTTAGAACCTCAAAGCCAAAGTGAGAGCATTTGGGTCAGAATTAAGGGAGAGAATAATAACAGTGACCTCATTGTGGGAGTTTACTATAGATCCCCAAGCCAAACAGAGGACATAGATGATGCCTTCCTGGAACAGATGGCCAAGCATGCAAAAGGAAGGGAGATAGTAGTAATGGGGGACTTCAATTACCCGGATATTTGCTGGATGTCAAACTCAGCCAAGAGCATAAGGTCAAACAGATTCCTCACTGGCCTTGCAGACAACTTCGTTGTCCAGAAAGTGGGAGAAGCAACAAGAGGAACAGCCATTTTAGATCTGGTCCTAACCAATGTTGATGACCTGGTTAGTGGGGTAGAAGTGGAAGGATCATTAGGCGCGAGTGATCATGCTCTTCTGAAGTTTACTATACAGCGGAAAGGAGCAGCCAAGCATACTAGGACTCAATTTCTTGACTTTAGGAAAGCCGACTTCATAAAACTTAGGGAAGTGCTGGGTGAGATCCCATGGACAGTAATACTAAAAGGAAAGGGAGTTCATGATGGCTGGGAGTTTGTTAAGAGGGAGATAGTAAAAGCACAACTTCAGGCAATACCAATGAGACGGAAACATGGAAGGTGCCTAAAGAAGCCATGGTGGCTATCTAAAGAACTTTTAACTGAGTTAAGATTAAAAAAGGATGTGTACAAAAAATGGAAAAGGGGGGAAACCACCAAAGAGGAATTCAATCAAATAGCCAGCATGTGTAGACACAAAGTCAGAAAAGCTAAAGCACAGAATGAACTCAGGCTTGCTAGAGAGGTTAAAAGCAACAAAAAAGGCTTTTATGGGTATGTTCGTAGCAAAAGGAAAAACAAAGAAACAGTGGGGTCACTCAGAGGAGAAGATGGTGAAATGCAAACAGGGGACACAGAAAGGGCTGAACTCCTCAATGCCTTCTTTGCCTCAGTCTTCTCCGATAAAGAAAACAATGCCCGACCTGAAGAATTTGGAGCAAATGATTCAGCAGAGGAAACACAGCCCAGAATAACTAAGGAGATAGTACAAGAATACTTGGCTAGTCTAGATGTATTCAAGTCTCCAGGGCCAGATGAACTGCATCCAAGAGTATTAAAAGAACTGGCAGATGTGATCTCAGAACCACTGGCAGTCATCTTTGAGAATTCCTGGAGAACAGGCGAAGTCCCGGCAGACTGGAGGAGGGTAAATGTTGTCCCTATTTTCAAAAAGGGGAAAAGAGAGGACCCAAATAATTACCGCCCAGTCAGTCTGACATCAATACCAGGGAAGATTCTGGGGCAGATCATTAAGCAAACAGTCTGTGAGCACCTAGAAAGGAATGCTGTGATCACCAATAGTCAGCATGGATTTCTGAAAAATAAGTCATGTCAGACTAACCTGATCTCGTTTTTTGACAGAATTACAACCCTGGTAGATGAAGGGAACGCAGTGGATGTAGCCTACCTTGATTTCAGCAAGGCATTTGACAAGGTGCCCCATGATATTCTTGTAAAGAAGCTGGTAAAATGCGGTCTTGACTATGCTACCACTCAGTGGATTTGTAACTGGCTGACTGACCGAACCCAAAGGGTGCTCATCAATGGTTCCTCTTCATCCTGGAGAAGAGTGACTAGTGGGGTGCCACAGGGTTCTGTCTTGGGCCCGGTCTTATTCAACATCTTTATCAACGACTTGGATGATGGACTCAAGGGCATCCTGATCAAATTTGCAGATGACACCAAACTGGGAGGGGTGGCTAACACCCCAGAGGACAGGATCACATTTCAAAATGACCTTGACAGATTAGAGAACTGGGCCAAAACAAACAAGATGAATTTTAACAGGGAGAAATGTAAAGTATTGCACTTGGGCAAAAAAAATGAGAGGCACAAATACAAGATGGGTGACACCTGGCTTGAGAGCAGTACATGTGAAAAGGATCTAGGAGTCTTGGTTGACCACAAACTTGACATGAGCCAACAGTGTGACGCGGCAGCTAAAAAAGCCAATGCAATTCTGGGCTGCATCAATAGGAGTATAGCATCTAGATCAAGGGAAGTAATAGTGCCACTGTATTCTGCTCTGGTCAGACCTCACCTGGAGTACTGTGTCCAGTTCCGGGCACCACAGTTCAAGAAGGACACTGACAAACTGGAACGTGTCCAGAGGAGGGCAACCAAAATGGTCAAAGGCCTGGAAACGATGCCTTATGAGGAACGGCTAAGGGAGCTGGGCATGTTTAGCCTGGAGAAGAGGAGGTTAAAGGGTGATATGATAGCCATGTTCAAATATGTAAAAGGATGTCACATAGAGGAGGGAGAAAGGTTGTTTTCTGCTCCCAGTACGTTTCCAAGCACAGTTCAAAGTGTTGGTGCTGACCTTTAAAGCCCTAAATGGCCTCAGTCCAGTATATCTGCAGGAGCGTCTCCACCCCCATCGTTCTACCCGGACACTGAGGTCCAGCACCGAGGGCCTTCTGCCGGTCCCTCATTGCGGGAAGCCAAGTTACAGGGAACCAGGCAGAGGGCCTTCTCGGTAGTGGCGCCCGCCCTGTGGAATGCCCTCCCACCAGATGTCACAGAGAACAACAACTACCAGACTTTTAGAAGACATCTGAAGGCAGCCCTGTTTAGGGAAGCTTTTAATGTTTGATGCATTACAGTATTTTAATATTTTTTGGAAGCCGCCAGATGGGCGGGGTATAAATAATAAAATTATTATTATTGTTATTGTTGTTGTTGTTGTTATTATTATTATTATTATTATTATTATTATTTATTATTATTACAGAATAAAAGCACAAATAAATAGTTAGAATAAAAGCACAGCAAAACAATAATGCCCCCCTCCCACAAACACATTTAAAAGGCCATAGAATATTAATCAGCCCAAGGCCTGAATGAAGAGGAACATTTTAGTCTGGCACCTAAAGATGTATAATAAAGGCGCCAGACAAACCTTTCTGGGGAGAGCATTCCACAAACGGGGAGCCACCACAGAAAAGGCTCTTTCTCATGTTGCCACCCTCCTGACCTCTCATGGAGGAGACACTCGAAGAAGGGCCTCAGAGGATGATCACAGAGTCCGGGGTGGTTTATATGGTTAAATCAGGCTTCCTCAACCTGATGCCATCCAGATGTTTTGGACTGCAACTCTGGTCAGCATGGCGGGTAATTAGAGATGGTTGGAGTTCAAAACATCTGGATGGCATCAGGTTGAGGAAGCCTGATTTAACCATATAAACCACCCCGGACTCTGTGATCATCCTCTGAGGCCCTTCTTCGAGTCTCTCCTCCATGAGAGGTCGGGAGGGTGGCACCAGGTTAGGAGAGTCTGCATTAGATGCTCAGTGAGTTGAGTCGAAGAGAATGAGTGGAAGAATTTATGGTTATATTAATTCACTTTGTAGATACTCAAGGATATGGAAATAAGAGCTGTGGCAACAGTTGCAACCTATTTTTTAAGAACCACAGGGCACTAATTGTCCATATAATTTGTTTGAGCACACGCCTGGACTCTTTTGGGATTTTCTAAATCGGAAGGAAGGTAGTAAGATGAGTAAATGTTTTAAGTGTCAGCATAAATGGCAGTTGGGTTATGAGTGGGGAGCGAGGTTGTTTTCCAATTACAGGCAGGGAGTCTTCATTAGCATTGGATCTGTAGTCTCAATATTGACTGTAGCCAGAGAGCAATTTGATCCTTCTGTTGTCAGTGCTTTATCCCTCGAGGCTTCATGTCTACAGGTTTGTTGCCTTTCCAGATTGCAAGATAAGGTTTCTAAGGAATTGTCTATTTATGTCACTTAATTTTCACTGTAGCACTTGCCGTTCAGTGCACAAAATGTTTTAGAGTTCTGACCTCAGAAAAAGATGTTATCCTTTACCTCTGTTCCGTTAGCATTTCAAAATACAGCGTTTTAAGGCATGTTTGAATTCTTCTTTCCTTTGCCTAAGTGACGCATCCATTCATGGGTTGTTCGTCTCCCATTTGCACAAGGCAGGGACATGTGACTTGATTGTTTCCTCTATCCTGTCCCCTATTGGCTCTTCTCCCAGTTCAAGCAGCCCTGACAAGATGGATTAAAACTTGCATAGCTTTGATCTATGAAGCTCAGCACATACTTTTGCCACACCACTTTCACCACTAACGCTTCCATCACAGAGATCTGCCAGGTACATTTGCCAGGTGTGCCTGGTAAAGAATAGACATGCATACCTTGGTTGAAGTGGCCTTCAGGAGGATAGTACTGCAACAGGTACTTTCTTTGATTTTAACCAATCCCTAGAATCATAGAATCATAGAGTTGGAAGAGACCACAAGGGCCATCGAGTCCAACCCCCTGCCAAGCAGGAAACACCATCAGAGCACTCCTGACATATGGTTGTCAAGCCTCTGCTTAAAGACACCCCCCCCCCCCCCCGTTTCCATCCAGGAGCACATGCAGCTTGTGCGTCCGTAACAAACAAATAACAGAGCTCTAGTTGCTCTTGTGTGGTGTGTGATGGCATCCACTACCATACCTTGGATAATATCCATGGTGGCTGCCCATATCCACATAGCTCAGTTAGGCCCACACAGATTTCTTTGTCCCGGTTGATGTTCCTTCCTCCTTTCCCTGCTGTCTTGCCCTGTCTGAACCTGGTACTGTTGAGAGCCGCCTTCTGCCACAGGCTCAGCCACAGAACTGGACTGGAGGGAGTCAAGCGGACACGGAGCAATGGATCCAAACTACAAGAAAGAAGATTCCACCTAAACATTAGGAAGAACTTCCTGACAGTAAGAGCTGTTCGACAGTGGAATTTGCTGCCAAGGAGTGTGGTGGAGTCTCCTTCTTTGGAGGTCTTTAAGCAGAGGCTTGACAACCATATGTCAGGAGTGCTCTGATGGTGTTTCCTGCTTGGCAGGGGGTTGGACTCGATGGCCCTTGTGGTCTCTTCCAACTCTATGATTCTATGAACAAGGGGAAGAGAACGGGGGAAGTAATCAAGCCACATGTCCCTTCCTGGGTGACCGAGGCAACCCTTGGCCTTCACTATGAGTCACTGGTGGTGCTTTCAGATGGTGCGGAGGATTCTAAAACCGTTAGTTGTTAAAAAGGCACCCATGTGTCTGATTCAGTTTGTCATATTTGAGTGTCTTTGTAATGTGAGCAGGAAATGGAAGCCCTGCAGGACTTCCTTGTTTGTTTCTGCTTTTACGTCCCACCTTCTGAGGAGTTCAAGGCATAGTGTTTGTGCCTCCTCGCCATTTTTAGCCTCACAACAACCCTGTGAAGTAGGTTAGGCTGAGAGATGGTAACTGGCCGAGGGTCAGTGGTTTATACCCAGGCACAGGCAAACTCTGCCCTCCAGATGTTTTGGGACTACAACTCCCATGATCCCTATCTAACAGGACCAGTGGCCAGGGATGATGGGAGTTGTAGTCCCAAAACATCTGGAGGGCCGAGTGTGCCTATGTCTGGGTTAACCTGTATGAAATGATTAAATGCAGCTTTTAGAATTCTGGAATATGTCACTTTTGACAATGTATCCCCTATGACTTTGTAGAAACAAAGATGTAGATGTACAGTGAATATTGGCATTAATATTGTTGCTGTTGTAACAGGTGGTGACGCAGTGCCTGTCTACTATACCTTCAAGAAGCCAGTGCATAGATATTGTACAAAATGGCATTTGCAAATACCTGGTAGGTGGTAATTCTGAATATATTCTATGTTTGTTTTATTTAATTATCATTTGTGATTGAAACTGTGGCCAATAAAGAGAGTTCAGTATGTGCAGATGTGCTTGCTAGGCTCATTTCTGGCCTTGCAGTTATACTCACTATTCATGTCTTAGTCTGTGAACAGTATATAATAGCAGTTTTCCTGTTCATAAGCAGTTGCCGAAACATTTCATCACAATCATGAAAGTCTTCATACTGTGTTTAAAAATGTTATATCCCATGTTTCTTTATGGAAAATTCAAAATGACCAACAGCAAACTGTCATAAAAATGGAACAAATGACAACAAGGATTTTTTTTTACTATCAGTTGGCCATCATTAGAAACCAGCAACAGCCACAGTAATGGAGCAGTAATGAGCAGTAATGGGGGCATTGGAGAGGAGGGGCTTCCTTTGCTAGAGCAACAAAAAGGCCTTTCCCTTCATGCCCACCAGCTGGCTGGCGCAACACCTCTGATGTTGATGAGTGGACAGGAAGGAATATGTACAAGGACGTTATCCTCGAGATAAATGGGGGCATTTTAGGGCTTTAAAATGAATCAATTACTAGTGAAAATACAGCAGTACCAGGTAATTCTGTACTGACCAATGTAACATTTGCTGTCACTTTTACATAATATTTTTTGAGGCAGTGAGAGATTTTACATTCTTGGGCTCCATGATCACTGCAGATGGTGACAGCAACCACAAAATTAAAAGACGCCTGCTTCTTGGGACAAAAGCAATGACAAACCTAGACAGCTTATTAAAAAGCAGAGAAATCACCTTGCCAACAAAGGTCCGTATGGTTAAAGCTATGGTTTTCCCAGTAGTGTTGTATGGAAGTGAGAGCTGGACCATAAAGAAGGCTGATCGCCGAAGAATTGATGCTTTTGAATTCTGGTGCTGGGGGAGACTCTTGAGAGTCCCATGGACTGCAAGAAGATCAAACCTATCCATTCTTAAGGAAATCAGCCCTGAGTGCTCACTGGAAGGACAGATCCTGAAGCTGAGGCTCCAATACTTTGGCCACCTCAGGAGAAGAGAAGACTCCCTGGAAAAGACCCTGATGTTGGGAAAGATGGAGGGCGCAAGGAGAAGGGGACGACAGAGGACATGATGGTTGGACAGTGTTCTCGAAGCTACAAACATGAGCCTGACCAAACTGCGGGAAGCAGTGGAAGACAGGAGTGTCTGGCGTGCTCTGGTCCATGGGGTCACGAAGAGTCGGACACGACTAAACAACTAAACAACAACAACAACATTATTTAACTCCAGTGAACTGTAAACTATTTGTTAACTGCCTTAATCTTCCCTACAAAAATAATCAAGAAGTATGCCACACTTAGTTTAAACATTTTCTTTTTCGTGTGTTTTAAAAGAAGTAACAGTTTTGGCACATCAGTAATTTATCTACAACTTGTTTTTTCTAAAAGTATGAATCAGTCCCCCTCATCTGTGGTGATATGCATGAAGAACTTCTGTTTCATGGGCAAGAGCCAAACCTATGGTGTTATTTACTGGATACCCCGGAAAGAGAGGGTTTCCAGCAGATGACCTGTGTCCAATTCGATGTGAAAATTCATTTATAGACATCCACAAATGAATGCCTTCAAAGCAAGACCGTGGGCACATGACACTTCAGTATGCATTCACAAGTTGCAGGTCACATGTGGGAAGGTGTAATTTGAATCAGAGGATGAAGTGGTGGTTTTAGCATTGCAGGTAACCTGACCCTCACCACTTCTGCTATCAGGAACAGCACGGGGTCACAGAAAACAATAAAAGCTGCATTCTTAAGAAGTGGTTCAAACCCACCCAGAGCAGGCTGTACAGCCGTCTCTGAGACAACTGCTTCCAGGTGGACGGCTTTTCTATTCACTGGATTGTTTGTCCACATCCCATCCTTTACTGTCTCCAAACATTGATTCAGGTTCAGTGCGTTACTAGAAACCCATTACACTTCAGACCAAATCTATGGATGACCTCACCCAACAGTTTCATGTAGATGTTAGAAAGCATGGAAGACAAAATTCACTATGGCAGCAATCCCTAAGTTTAGGGGCCATGGTTCAGAGCAGCAGTCTCCCATCGTAACCTGCTGGATCCTTCCTTTCAGGAATGACTTGGTTCCAGGAATGACTTTCTACAGTACCTCCCAGCCCCATTCTGGCAGGGTGACCTAGAGGGACAGCATAGTTGGTGAGATATGCTCTTCAGAGCTGCGCCAGAATCAAGCATTAACTGGCTCCCAACTTTTCAGCTGAAAAGGCTCTGCAAGGATTACAGATCAATAAAAACAAGACAGTTCCTGACGTCAGGTTTAAATTCTAAAAAATGGAACACACACACACAAAAAAAAGGAATGGGGAGGGAAGAGGAAAAAGTGAACCAGGGTATTAATTATTTAAAGTTAGCAAGTTTTAAGACAACCAGGTTCATACTTTCTCCCAACAAAAAAATTTAAATCCATCTACCAAAGTCAAACTGAAAGACAATGATAACAGAACCCTTCATGAACTGTATTTCACTTCATTAGGACTGCCACTCTAGACAAGTGTTTTGTGAAAAATTTTGCCCCATGAATCCATAGCAACAGAATGGACATGAAGCTTGAGGTCCTGATTTCTTTGTCATGCCTCTGCTGCTGAACCTGACTCCCAAGGCACAGAACGTGAGTGGGGACCCTCTCAGCCTCTGCCCAAGCGTGGTTTTCTAGGCCTATGCCTAGAGAGACCCTTGGAACTGTTGCCAGGCCATTCTCCTCTCTGGCCCTTCTGTATACTTCAAATGCTTTGGCCTGGCTGCAATGTGTCCGTGGACCCTGAGAATACATTTCTTGTCTGTCTGGACAGAGGCTAGAGCAGGCAGCCCCAAACTCGGCCCTCCAGCTGTTTTGGGACTGCAGCTCCCATCAGCCCTAGCTAACAGGACCAGTAGTCAGGGATGATGGGAATTGTAGTCCCAAAGCAGCTGGAGGGCTGAGTTTGGGGATGCCTGGGCTAGAGTATGCAGGGGGTGTGCAGAAACTGGCCTTTTGCTCATCCTACCCACATAGTAATATTCTTCCGCTGTATTTTAAATCTGTGACGTGAGCTTAAGCCCACTGTACAAGGGTAGTATGGAAGGTGTTTTACTTGGCTGTTGCTAAATAAATAAGATGCCAATTCATGGGATTAATGTGCTCAATCCTCAAAGGAAAGGAAGGGCAGGTTGTAAAATGTAACAGATTGAGGGGGAAATGAAGTTATTTTTAGAATTGTTCTTAGACACAGGCGCAAGCACAGCTAGCACAGAAATGAGTATCTGCGTGAAAGGTAATTTATTTGTTTTGTCTCCTAGGCAGGGTTGACTGTAATACCTGACAGTGCTGCTGGATCTGTTTTGTGTGCCATTAGTAAGCTCTTGGATCAAGCGTGCTTGCTTAATGAAAACCTTGCAAAGTTCCTAGCATCTTTGTGTTACAGTCTCCTTTATCTCCTCTTAACGATAGAGAGAGAAGATACAGAACACCTGCAGAAGAGGTAAGCTTTTAATTTGAGTACTTCTCAAATATTGGCATTTGTAAAAAGCACTTTAGCATATGAAATTTGCTTGTTTTACTTGAGGAATAAAATATCAGTCTACCTGTGCAAGTTTTTTTATAAGGTTGATGGACTTCCATTTCATTGCACCACATTGAGGAATAGGTCAGCTATATACCACCAGCAATCACACAAATCTTTGGGATTTAGACTGTTGCCTTATTTAGTTTGCCAGGCTCCTTACGATGGGTTCGCGTGCTATAGCTTGCTCACTGGGAGTCTAAATTTTGCCTGCAAGGCCATGTCCCCCAAACACTGCCACCTGCCCCACATCTGATGCTATATATGATGTCAGCTGTGGGGCAGGTAGGGATGTGGGTGCTGGTGCACACATGGGAGCCTTAAAGTGCACTCCAAGTTGTGGTGTGTAAAGGGGTTCCCCTGCAGAAAACTCCTTTCCCTCACCCAATCCCTGCAGAAAGTAAGCTTTGGTTCTGCCCCCCTTGAGCTTATACGCGGGAGAGCCAAAGCCTGCTGGATTGGCTGTGTACAGCGCTGTGAAGTACTGACTTTGGCACTTCAAAGCGGTCAGTCCCCCGACATTGTTGTGACAACAGGTGGGAAGCCACATGAGAATAGATCTTGGTGAGGATCTGGCCCATGGAGCCAAAGGGGGGCTGGATTTTGAATATCAGCACCCTAAGGCACTAGTTGCTTTCTCTTCTAACCCTCTAGAATGTTATTCTGAAACAATGTGCTTTTTAAAAACAAAACAATACTGATTTTAAAGTAAGCGAGAGATAATTCAGACAGGAATGTTACCTCTGCAATTGGGATTTCTTGACTACCCTTTGTCCAAATGGTAGATATCTGACTGTAACTTGCAGCACCGGTATCTTGAACTGGGTCACGGCTCCTGTGTGCGTGTCAGATATCAGGCAGTTTTAATTTGATAATCCGTTCTTTCTTGCACAATGTATTCACGGTTGACTGTATAATTGACTCTATGTAGTTAAATATTAATAAGTATTTTAAAAATATTTTTTTAACTATAACTGGTGACAAATTGGTGGAAATGGTTTGCAAGTAACTTTAGTGTTCCAGTTTTTGTCATTTTATCTTGTGTGCCATTTTCTTACTAGAAACTATAGTCTACAGTACTCATTTTTGTTCTTCAGAGAGGTGGACTGAGAAAGTTAATTTGAGCTTAAATAACTCCTGTGCCCTTGGTTTCCCTTATAGACTCTCTGGCTGTGCTTTCTTCCTCTGCAGGGAAGCATTGTGGAGTTGCTGCATTTCCGTGCTCAACGCCTTGCCTCGCGTATTGAGGCTGATGTTGCAGAGTCTTCAAGTGAGCAGAGTCTGTCCCGAGGAATTGCCTGTCCTTGCCCAGCTCCTCCGCTTGCTAATGCAACACGGACAGCTTCGAAGTCATATGGTGACCAATGAACTTCTGGTGAAACAGATTGTCAAAGATATCACGGTAGGCACTCATTCTCTTTTTTTTTATCATCATTCTTTTTATTAATTGATTCCATAAAAGAAAATAAAAACTAACACATGTATAAAAAAGTCAGAATACAGAAAATAGAGAAAAAGAAGAGTTACAGAAAAAAGATAAATAAAAAATACACAAACTTATAATTTTCCCATTGACATTATTACATAGCCATCCCTTTCAAGACTTCCTTCAGCTTGTCCATAAATCATTCGAAGCAATAATCAGAGTCACGCGTTTCTCTGCTTATATTGTCATTGTGCCTATCTCTGTCTCCTATTTGCTTTAAACAATAACTCATAGTCTTTTACAGTGCGTCTCTAAGTCCTTTTAGCGTTGTTTGTCCCTCACTAAAACATTCCAGATAATCCACGTACTTTCCCCAATCCTTGATGAACACTTGGTCTCTTACATACCTAATTTTTCCTGGTAATTTATCCAACTCTGCGTAGTCCAACAGCTTAGATCTCCACTCCTCCACCGTTGGTATTTCCTGCTGTTTCCACTTTTGGGCTAATACTACCCTTGCTGCTGCCACTGCATAATATACTATTCTACGGTCTTCTTTTTTTATCTCTTGCCCTAATATCCCTAGCAGGAAAATTTCTGATTTCTTTCTGAACGTATATTTTAAAATCTTCTTTAATTCAATGTATATTTTCTCCCAGAACTGTTTCACTCTTCCACACTCCCACCACATGTGGTAGAAGGAGCCCTCCTCATCTTTACATTTCCAACACCTTTTATCCATCTTGTACATTTTTGATAATTTCATCGGTGTTAAATACCACCTATAAAACATCTTCATAACATTTTCCTTTATCGTTATACACGCTGTAAAGTTTAGCCCCTCCTTCCAAAGCTCTTCCCAGTCTTCAAATTGTATGCTATGACCTACATCCCTTGCCCAGCGGATCATCACTGATTTGACTTCCTCATCGCCTAAGTTCCAATCTAGCAGCATCCTATACATCTTAGATATAATTTTCACTTCATTATTTATTATCTCCGTTTGGAATTTGGAATCTTTTTCTGCATAGCCTCTTTCTTTAATATCTTTACTATACATCTGATTTACCTGGATATGGTGTAGCCAGTCATAGACATACTTCTTTACTTGTTCATACGGTTTTAGCTTCCATTTCCCATCAACCTTGGTTAGCAACTGGCTATATGTTGCCCAGTTGCTTCTCATATTAATAGCCTTTATGCTCATTACTTCAAGAGGTGATAGCCAATGTGGTGTTTTCGGCTCTAACAGATTTTTGTATTTTTCCCATATTTCAATTAACGGGCCTCTAAAAATATGATTTTCAAATCCCTTATGTACTTTCCTTTTGTTCTTCCATAAATAGGCATGCCAGCCGAATCTATTGTTGAAGCCCTCTAAATCGAGTAGCTCTGTGTTCACCAACTTTACCCAATCCTTTATCCAGCAAAGGCATGAAGCCTCGTAGTACAGCTTTAAATCTGGCAGGGCAAAGCCCCCCCTTTCCTTTATATCTGTCAATAATTTGAACTGAATTCTAGGTTTTTTGCCCTGCCATATGTATCTTGAGAGTATTCTTTGCCAGTCTTTAAAGATTCGGCTCCCCTTAATTATAGGGATGGTTTGGAATAGGAACATAAGTCTTAATAAGACATTCATCTTGATTGTATTAATCCTTCCCCAGAATGACAGTTTCAGCCCTCCCCATTTTTCCAGATCTTTCCTTATGTCCTTCCACATCGGCTCGTAGTTGTTTTTGAATAAGTCTATATTTTTAGATGTTAACCAAATACCAAGGTATTTGACTTTTTTGACTATCTCTATCTGTGAATGCTGTTGGATGATTTCTATTGTTTTTGGGTCCACATTTTTACCTATCATTTTCGTTTTTGTCTTGTTTAATTTAAAGCCTGCTATTTCTCCAAATTCTTCTATTTCCTTTAATATTTCTTCTATTGCAGTTGTTGGTTCTTCTGTCATTATTACTACATCATCAGCAAAAGCTTTAGTCTTGTACACGTTCTGTCCTAGTGATACTCCATTTATTTTTCCATTTTGTCTTATTGAATTCAAGAGTACTTCTAAAACTATTATAAATAGTAGCGGGGAGAGTGGGCAGCCCTGTCTTGTACCCTTCTGTATCTTTATCTCTTCTGTCACCATGCTATTTATAATCAGTTTGGCCTTCTGTTCTGTATATATTGCTTTTACCCCATTAAAGAAATCATTGCCCACATCCATATGTTCTAAATTTTTCAACATAAAGTCCCATATCACATTATCGAATGCCTTCTCGGCATCCACAAACATCATAATAACTTGTTTGTCAATCCTAACAGATAAATATTCTAACATATTAATTATGCTTCTTGTGTTGTCTCTCATCTGCCGCCCTGGCAGGAATCCCGCCTGATCCTTATGAATAATTTCTGATAACAACCTTTTCAACCTTCTTGCTAGGATTCCTGCAAATATTTTATAGTCTGTATTTAGCAATGAGCAATGGGACGCGGGTGGCGCTGTGGGTAAAAGCCTCAGCGCCTAGGGCTTGCCGATCGAAAGGTCGGCGGTTCGAATCCCCGCGGCGGGGTGCGCTCCCACTGCTCGGTCCCAGCGCCTGCCAACCTAGCAGTTCGAAAGCACCCCCGGGTGCAAGTAGATAAATAGGGACCGCTTACTGGCGGGAAGGTAAACGGCGTTTCCGTGTGCTGCGCTGGCTCGCCAGATGCAGCTTTGTCACGCTGGCCACGTGACCCGGAAGTGTCTCCGGACAGCGCTGGCCCCCGGCCTCTTGAGTGAGATGGGCGCACCAACCCCAGAGTCTGTCAAGACTGGCCTGTACGGGCAGGGGTACCTTTACCTTTACCTTTACCTATTTAGCAATGAAATTGGTCTATAATTTTTGACTTGAGTTGCATCTTGTTTGGGGATAAACGTAATATATGCCTCTTTCCATGTCCCAGGGATTTCTCCTTTCTTTAAGATGTTATTCATAGTCTCCTTCAGTGGTCCCACTAAGATATATTTCATCTCTTTATAATAACCAGCAGTAAATCCGTCAGGACCTGGTGCTTTGCCCCTCTTTAAATCTTTGATTGTTTCTTCTATCTCCTCATTTCCAATTGGTATATTCAATCTTTGCTTATCCTCTGTTGAGATTTTCTGCACCTTTTTATCCTTCAGAAATCTTTCTATTCTCCTTAGGCCAACTTTCTCTTTATCCTTATACAGACTTCTATAATAGTTGACAAACTCACTCCTAATTTCTTTGGGATCTGTTCTTTCTCCCCCCCCCCCACTATTATTTTGTTTATTGTACCTTGTTCCTTCCTTTTTTTGATTTGCCAGGCAAGCCATTTACCTGGTTTGTTTGAAAATTCAAAAAAATTTTGTCTCAGTTTTTTGATGTTCCACTCCACCTCTCTGTTTATTATAGTAGCAAACTGAGTTTGTAGCATTTTTATTCTTTCTTTTGCCTTTTGGCAGTTAGGTTTTTGAGATAGTTTTTGTTCGTTTACCATTATCTGTTTTAGAATTTCCTCTTTATTTTTCTCTCTATTCCTGTTTTTAATTGCGTTCTGTTGGATAAAGTATCCTCTTATTACCGCCTTACTTGCGTCCCATACTACATTAATCTTTGTTCCTTTATCACAATTGTCCGCAAAGTAATCTGACAATTTTTTCCTTGAATTTTCGACAATTTTCTGGTCATCTAAAAGATAGTCTTTGAGTCTCCATCTAAAAGTTCTTGTCCCTAAGCTTTCCAATTCCAGCTCTATCAGACTGTGGTCCGAGATTACTTTCGGTCTTATTTCTATTAATTTAGTTCTTGGGCATAATTCACTTGAAAGCCATATCTGATCTATACGTGACATCGATTGGTTAGGCTCAGAATGGTAAGTAAATTGTTTATCCAATGGATGTCTGAGGCGCCAGATGTCCGTCAAGTTGCAGTTTTCTACCATTGAAAAGAAGGATTTTGGTAATTTTCCTTCTTTGTTTACTCCATCCCTGAGTCTATCCACTTCTAACGAGACGATGACATTCATGTCACCCATTAGAATTATTCTTTGGTCCATATATTCCCATAGCTTCTCTTCTAATTTTTTAAAGAATTCAGTTTTACTACCATTTGGGGCATATACCCCTACTACCACCAGTTTTTCTCCTTGCCAGTTAATGCTAACCCCTATCACCCTCCCCTCTTCATCTTTGAATAGTGTTTTAGCTTCCATCTTGTTTTTAATATACAATACCACCCCTCTTTTCTTTATCTGAGGATTCAAATTCATTTCCCAATTTTTTGTTAATTAGCACTTTTCTATGCCTTCTGGCTACATGCGTTTCCTGAAGACAAATAATGTCCAGATTCTTCCTTTTCAGATATTGCTCAATTTTATTTCTCCGTTTTTTATCGTTCATCCCGTTAATATTCCAATTCCAAATTTTTAATCCCATAGTGCTGAGCTTTCACTTAACTTTTCTTTACGTTATCCTTTCCTTTATAGGTGCCCTGAATCCTCTTTTTCCTCCTCTGCCTCTTCGTCTGATCCGCTTCCTCCCCCCTCCTCCTCCTCCCCCACTCCTGATTCTCCTCTGCACCCCCGGTTCCATTTGCTTCCGTTCTCAGTTCCTTATATTTCCTAAGGAACTTCCCGGTTTCTTCCTGGTTTAATAACCTATGTCTCTTACCTCTATACATAAATGAAACCCCTTCCGGGAATTCCCATCTAAACTCGATCTTATTTTTCTTCAATGCCTGCACTAGAAATTTATAAGAGTCTCTTCGTTTAAGTAATCTGATTGGGACATCTTTAAAGATAATTATATAATTCCCATCTATATTCAACCTCTTTTCTCTATTCCTCTGAAGAATCCTATTTCTCATTTCTTTATCCTTAAATGTAATCAGGCAATCGCCTGTAAGTTTTCTTGCTCTTGTTGTGTCAACGCGCATTCTAAATGCGTTCTGTATGTTATTGGCCATTTCCTCCGGTGGTATACCCAGCCATTCCGCAAGCTCCATTATCAGTTTCTCTTTAATGTTTTCATTTTGTGTCTCTGGCACAGCTCTAAACCTCAGATTAATCTCCCTCTGCCTCAGTTCATTCATCGCTATAATATCCTTCATCTCTTCCTGTGCCTTGTTTAAATCCATCACTTCTGCTTTAATCCTTTCCTTATCCCTTTTGATATCTTTTAGTTCCAGCTTTGTCTTCTTTAATCCTTCCTCCGTGAGCTGCGTTCTCCTAAATATTTCTTTCATTTGGCCCTTAAGTTCGTTAACAGTTTCATCTATTTTTTTATCCATTTTCCCAATCCTATTATCCACTTGCTCTAATTTATGCTCTAAATTAGCTTGACTCTGTTTGATCTCCGCAAACATCTTCAAAATATCTGACTTGAAATCTCCCTCTTGTTTGGAACCCCTCCTATCCCCAGGAGTCCCACCATTCATCCCTTTCTTCCCGGTGAGTGACATTTTATACACTTATAACCCCCCCAATCCCAGATAGAGGTCGCCAGGTCTCTATGAATTAGCGTTCTAGAAATGTGCCGACATCTTATTCCCCCAAATGCTTAGCGTTTCCTATTAGTTAGAAATCCTCAAATTTCAAATCCCAGTCTCAAACCAAGGGAGGAGAGGTAGAGATCATATACATATGAGTCACCATGTAGATATATATATAGCTGTCCACTTTTTCACTGTCCCCACGCACAACAGACTCCTAATGGTGGCGGAGCTTTCTCTTCCGCATTTACTATCTCTTGTGTTCTAACGCCAAGATAGAGAAACACCCCTTCTCCTCTTCACGCCCTCCGGTTCACCAAGAACGCCGAGTCCCGATACTTTGTCTCTGGTTCCTTCCTCTTCCCTCCTTTCCTTCCACGTAGTGTTCGTATTTTTATGCTTATATATCTGATGGGGGAAGACACTTAAGGAGAAACAACGTAACCGCTAAGGCGACTCACTTTCACTTTCTCCCGCACTGGTGTCACGCCGTGTTTGAGTTGATTTTGGCTGTCAGCTAAACTCCGTTTACCTCTCTTTGTTGCTCCGAGACTTCCTTGTTCTTCTTTTATTCTTTTAACCACAAAAATCCAAGTATTTTGCGTTCGGAGTCCTTTAAACTGAGAGCGCACCGCTCTCCCTGCAAGCTCAGGGCTTCGCTCTCTGAAGGTGAGTAATGGCTTCCCTCGACCCGCTGAACCTCGCTGCCACATTCTTCGCCCCTTCCGAGGCTACCTGGCAGCCGGGTTGGTCACTCTGGCCTCGCCGGGAACCCGTCCTTCTGAACACCCTTCAGAAGGGTTTGGGGGGGTCTCCGCGCCCTGGAGTTGCCCCCTATCCTTCAAAATAGCTTGAGTTCTCCCTCCCGGTGAGAACCCTGCTTGCACTGGGATCGCGGTGCACCGGAAGTCCCCGGTAGGCACTCATTCTCAATCACTACTTGCTCAGGCTAGTTTTCAGCGTCCCTGGTGGCTGTTTAACTTACCTTGGCCTGACGCACACACCTGCTTCTATTTGCAAGCGATGAGCAATGGGCCCTCTGAGAGCCAAGACTAATTTTCCTTTCCTCTCCTGGCCATCGTTGCCGTCTTCGGGTTGGTGGGGATTGTTTCCAAAATGCCTGGATAACATGTTGGAGAAGGCTGCTTCAGACTGTAAAGGGGTGGCCCCCCTGTTGAGAAACAGGGATGAGATTGAGAAAGGCACACCTGAGGGGCGTGTACATTCTCCAGGCGCATCTCCCTGCTCCACTGGGCCTCTAGGCTGAGCAAGCAGCTGTCCTTCCAGCTCCCAGTTGCAGAGGGTGAGGGCTGTGCTGCCAAAGTCTGCTTGCTGGGTGCTGTAATGGTTCTAGGGGGTTGCTCATGTGTAAGTTCCCGCCACTCTTGGCTTGGTTGCCTGGTTGAACCCTTTCTGTCAGTGGGCGTTTCTTAAACTTCTTCCAGCAAAAAAGTTCTTTGACGCCAAGTCTCCTCCTACTCTCCCTGCGCGGAAGTCTTCTGCGCAGGGAGGGTATGGGCAGCGGAGTACCCGTGCTCTCCCCACTAGTCTCCGGTGAAGAGTCCTGGAGCCTTTTCTCAGATTCCCCCATCTGCCCCCCTTCTCTCCTGGTGTTACGTTGATTTCCTTCCCCAGCAGCTGGGCTGCCTCTCTCCCTGCTGGGACCCTCTCCGGCATCGCTCTGGAGCCTTCCCTCCGCCTCTGGCTCTGATGGCAGTTCCCTGACAGGTGCATATGAAGCTCTTAGTCCTTGCTGCTTTGAAGGGGACTTGCTTTAAAAAGCAGCCCCCCCCCCCAATATCTCAAGAATCCCCTTTATAAGGGGATTCTATCCCAGTGCTAGCCCTTTCCATGTTTCAAATACAATATATCTAGTTTGAAAATAAAAGGAGTGAACTATTAGAATGAACAGATGCTGGTCGTTACTTCTGTATGTGTGTGAACCTGTCTCCATGAAATCATTAGCTTTGGGTCAATAGCAACCAAAAGTGGTGGAATGTTATTTCTCCTTTAATAAGCATAGCCTGGTACCTTCGACACGGTTTGCATTATAACACCTGAAGGGATAATTAGGGAAGTGTCCAAGTACAATGATACAATTTGGAAACATTGTTGCTTTATAAAAGCATTTTCTTTTAATTTACTAAATGCAGCTGTTGATTAGCCTAAATAATTCTTCACAGCATACCAGGAAAGAGCCTAATTTATGTAATTCCAATTAACTGTGTTGCTGGAAGGGGCAAATGTTGCTGTTGTGCTCCTATTTTGCCTGCTGGTTTCCCAGACGCATCTGGTTGGCCACTGTGAAACAGGATGCTGGACCAGAAGGGCCAAAGGCCGGATCCAGCAGGACTCTTCTTACGTAACTGTAATCCTTTCTCTTCCCTGAACTGCCTACTTCATGAGAGAAGCCTGAAAAGTTGTACCCAGTGTTTATATTTTCAGAGATGGGAGTTCCAAGTTGTCTTTGAGAAAATAAATATGGCAATACTGTTTTCTCCATAACAAACACTAGTTCATGAAAAGCATCTAAACCAATGAAATTGTGATACTTATAAAAATATATACTGCCAACTTGTACAGAACTAATGCAGAATTTCAGGGTAGTTTACAATAATGTATACAAGTACAATAAAACACCATAAAAACTATTCAAAATTATCATTAGAATGACTGGCTGATCAAGAAATGTTAAGCAGGCTTTTTGGCTTAAAAAATGTATTCAGAAGACACTTGAAAGTCAGTCGCAAAACTATCCCACCATTGAGCTGAAGAGGCTGCAATAGTATAGGTACCACAGTTCACATAAAGCCTTCTGGTAGAGGGTGTTTATAGGAATAAGCTTTATTATGGGTCACCATGTGGAATGTACCCCAAGTTTGGGATTGTTAACTATTTTTAGAGAAGGGCAATCTTACCTTTGTTATAAAGAACTAATTACTTTTATTAGTGGCATGACTACTAGAGGCACAGAATTGGAAAGGATTGGAACATCTGTGTATCTCTCATTGGAGGAACGCAGGTGGCACTGTGGTCTAAACCACTGAGCCTCTTGGGCTTTCCGATCAGAAGATCGGCAGTTCGAATCCCCACTACAGAGTGAGCTCCCATTGCTCTGTCCCAGCTCCTGCCATCCTAGCAGTTCGAAAGCACATCAAAGTGCAAGTAGATAAATAGGTACTGCGGCGGCAGGAAGGTAAATAGTGTTTCTATGTGCTCTGGCACTCATCATAGTGTCCCGCTACGCAAGAAGTGGTTTAATCATGCCGGCCACATGACCTGGAAAGCTTTCTGCGGACAAACACCAGCTCCCTTGACCTGAAGCGAAATGAGTGCCATACCCCATAGTCACCTTTGACTGGACTTAACCATCCAGGGGTTCTTTACCCTTTTACCTTACCTCCCACTGGAAACAGAATGTATGTGCTGTTGCTGTATCAGAAAAATTAACAAAGATTGCATGCATTGAATAATACAAAAGATGTAGACGATTTTGTTGAAATATGGCATCCTTTTATAAAATACTTTACTGATAGTCCCGAAGAATGGCAACTACCGAAATCACAGATTGGGACTCTGGCAAACCTAACTAGATTGATCTGTCCAAGAGGAAGGAAAGGGGTTTTTTTGTTTTTGTATCCTTCTCTCTCTTTGTGATGGTTATATATAGGAAATCAATAAAACTATATTTATTTATTTTAAAAAGTCAGAAGCAAGGGTATGTTGAAAAATTCCAAGCAGTAACTCTATTTTCTGATTCTAGGTATTGAAGAGTGGCGAAGCTCAAGACCAGTGGCTGACAGACCTCCATTACTATTACAATATATACTTAGCCACACATCCCCCAGGATCTGGTGCAGCTGACACAGTATATTAAAGAGAACGACTGCATTTGATTGCGGGTCTCAGTGCAAAATGTCAATTTTCTGTGGAAATTGAAGTTACATTTCATTAAAAAGACTTTTTCATGTAAAAAGCTACTTTTCCTGTATTTGTACCAAAAATTCAAAAGCAGCTGGTTCTGAGCAGCTTGCTGCCGTCACTAAGGGCCAACTATAAATGATGTAAAATGTGTCTTTGCGTTTCAAAGGCGGAACGTGTCTGCTGGTAAGACTGACAACTTCTGAAATTGCAGCAGGCCTGGAAGGGAAGCTTCCACTTCCCTCCTGCTGTGATCCTGAGGAAAATCCCTTGTCTGAAGCTGGTGCAAAGGGGGATTTCTTTCCAGTGCAAATAGCAGCTGCCCCATAAGCATGCAAGGGACGAACTTTCACAGGGATGCTGCTAATGCAGAGGCCAGAAGAGAACTGTGCAGGAAGGTTCTTGCTCTCTACCCCTTAAGGGATATAGGGCATTTTAAAAGCTGCTTTTGGAGGAGAGTGAACACTACGTTGGCTAGAGTGAATGAAGAGATTGTGGAGAAATGCCAGTTTCATTGGGTGGCCTCCCAACTCCAGCCCCAGGCAAGTTTTGTAACACATTATTCTTGATGTATGTAGTAAAAAAAAAAATCCTTTTGCATATTATTTTTCTTATAAAACTGAGGATTGTCTTAACTATCTTTTTATTATTAACCTGAGATTTTGCCATCCTTGCTCATTTCATCGTTCACAAAGTTCAAGCCAGAGTTGTCCAAACTAGCAGAGAGCTGCAAAACCTGTTGGATATTTTGGCGAATGCAGTGGTTTGACAAAAGATAATGACTTCATCTGTCAGCGTGGAACTGCTGACTTGTGACTACTTTTGAGCAAGGTGTCTTGAGTACTGTTGGTTCAGATC
Source organism: Podarcis cretensis (assembly GCF_951804945.1). Classification (NCBI taxonomy): domain Eukaryota; kingdom Metazoa; phylum Chordata; class Lepidosauria; order Squamata; family Lacertidae; genus Podarcis; species Podarcis cretensis. The sequence continues at coordinate 4,763,600 of NC_137182.1, read as the reverse complement.
TGCTTCTTTTGGAAGGAAGGAAGGAGCAAATCATTGAGGATTTCAGCTGCCAGGCTGATGTGAACCTTTTGGGCCTTGTATATTACTGATTAAAAAAAGGAATTCTACTCAAACCTTGAGAAAATTGGTTGTGTGTTTTTTCATTTTATTTATATGGTGACAGTGGGAGCATTCTAGTTGTTGCTAGTTCACTCAGCAGAAAGTTTTCAATAATGTAAAGTTTAATGGATTTTACTGTTTTTCGAGATTGGAAGTTTTCAGAATCTGGAACTGTTTATGATCACTTAGGTGAATACAATGATGAAAATACTATTAAAGGTAATTTTTAATATGTCCATATATAATTGATAGGTTCTCCTCTTATGCTATAGGTCAGTCTTGCTTTCATGCCTTGATCTGGTGTGCTTCATTTTTACTGTTGTTGTAGGTTTCATACTGGATGCAAATGGTCTAAATTTCCTTTTGTTTTCCAGCAGGCAAAGGTACTGCAATCCATTTTCTGCAAAGCAACTACAAATTAGTATGTTTGGCCAACGAGGAGTGAAAATACTCGACAGTTCTCTCATTAATAAACTTGTATTGAGCACCAGACAGAGCTACTTAAAGCTGCCTCATCCAACCAAAACCATTAAACCATTCTTGAGGAACCTACAGTGGTGCCTCGCAAGACGAAAAGAATCCGTTCCGCGAGTCTCTTCGTCTTGTGGTTTTTTCGTCTTGCGAAGCAAGCCCATAGGGAAATTCGTCTTGCGAAGCGCCTCGAAAAACGGAAAACCCTTTCGTCTAGCGGGTTTCTCGTCTTGTGAGGCATTCGTCTTGCGGGGCACCACTGTACATTTATTTCTGCTTGCTGTTTAGGTTAGCCTATCGTGTTCAAACACTACCATTATAATACTCATCTGCAAAGTTTTATTTAAAATTTATTTACCACTAGAGCTTTTTTTTCAGCTGAAACTCAGTTCCAGCACCTCTAAGGTGGTGCCACTGCCATTATAAGAGAACAAGGGAGGCATTCATGGTGAGTTCAAGCACCCCTTTTTCTAGAAAAATAGTACTGTTTACCACTATTAGTTATACTGCACCTTGAATTTATTTCTCACTTGAGGAGTCACTACTCCTTTCCCCAGTAAGAAGTGCTGTATACAGGTATTGGAAAATGCAACAAACACAACCATATTTTTTCAATGTTTAAAGCTAAGTATAGCCAAGTTGCAATATATTCTATTATAGGTCAAAAATGTGTAAATTTTTATTACATTCTGATGAACCTTGAGTTACCTTTTAAAGATTCTCGCACTAAGTGTGCGAGGTCTGGGCTTTGAAAGCATGTTCCAAATCAAGCTTAGCAGAAGTTTAAAAGAAAATTAAACTGGATTTTTATTGTTATCTGCCTTTGGCAGTTACACACCAACTGAATTCTTCCACTTCTCAACAAGATGCCTTACTTTTAAAGGGAATGCTGGTTTACCTTTTAGATCACTTCTGTGACACATATCAAGTAGAATCAAATTCGCTCTAGAAACGTGTCAGATACACCCTATATAGCTCTGGTTGCCGACAGTTCTGAACTTCTTTGAAAAACCTCATGCTTAAAGGAAAATGTACCGTCATCTTTAGACAGGGCAAAAGTTTCCTGAGTCACCATCTGGTGAATGAAAGTACTGTTCTTAACAGATTGGGCAAAATCCCTATCACTGTCTTACTCATCACCAAGTTATGAAAAAGCAAATTCATCGTGAAATTGCAATGCCTACAATTGGACTGTATGGAAAAGTGAAGGGGGAGACTGGGGGGGGGGGCAGCACAAGTTGAATTAACATTTGAGGAAGTTTTAAGGTCTTGCATAGATGGCTGTGTGAAAGTTGGCAGGTGAAAAGTCTTGATAAATCCCCAAGCTATATTCAGGAGGGCACAACAAAGAACCTTTCTGAGATTACAAAGGCCTCCAGTCACAGCAAGTTAACTGGGAGGGTGAAAACTAAAAGGGAGATCAACATTTCAGCGTCATCAAAATGAATTAATACCCTACAGTACGATTTAATAATAAGGAACAATACCACTGTAATTTGCAGCCATCTACAGCATATTGTTAAGAAATTCCAAATAATCAATTGACTGACTTTTGTTGAGGAAGGTTTCCCGATTGTTGGTTTAATCCAAAATCTACACACTTTTGTAGCAAGTAAGAAATAAAGTGCAAGTCCACCCCCTAATCTAGTGAATGGATCTGATCAATAAAACCGAAGGAATGAAGTTGTTTCTCATGTTGTTTGGCCCATTCTGATTCTAAATGAAATATATCACATTTAATTAAGGATACACCAGCTATCAACCAATTTTGATTTTTAGGCCAACAAGCAGTACCTGATAGTATGTGTAGTTCAGAAAGCTTGTATTTTGAAGGAGGTCTCACTGGATGATTCACTCTTCCCTCTTGAGAGCGCCCTTTAAGAACAAGTTTTCAAATCAAGTGTGAACATTTGTGCTTGTATTTCTACATTTTTCACTCTTTGTTCTACTGTAGTTATTGTTCAGCTTTAGAGAGGGGGACATAACAAAACTGAACAGTGTAAATACAACTGCTAGCATGCTCATTTAACCTTTTTGTTGCCACCCTTACTCTTAAGACCCGCTGCAATGCCCTCTGAGAATGCCACCTGAACAGGAAGACAGAACAGCTTAAATGATGCTTGGGTTTTTATGCTGTTGGGGGTCTCAGTGTGTGAGGCAGGGAAGAGTTAATTTCTCAAAAAACCCCTCCCAACACCCTGAACTCCAGTTAGGTTTTTAAAAAGCTTCCACTCGCACCAGTGGAGGCTTTGTATTTTTTTTTTAAGCCTAATTACGTCTCAGGAAATGGCCAGGGTGAAGAGCAGGAGGTTCCTGCGAGCTGTGGGAAGTCTGTGGGCAGTGGATTCCCAGCTCTGTTTCAAATATATTCAGATAGTGTACATCTGTAGAACAAGTATATCCACTTCTGATGATGCTGGAGCTGCATTATGTTCCAACATTTTTAGTTGGGGAATATGACACAAACAAATGCAATTCTTAACTCCTCAAAATAAGTACCCAAGAAAATGCCTTCCTACCGTATATCTGCTTCAAGGTGGATGGCTTCTGTGTAGAGTTTAAACCTGAGTTGCTTTTGTTCGTGGACTTAAGGTTTTTGCTGGAGGAAATTGATTTCAAAGGGGTTTGGTTCAGCTGTTTGCTCCAAGCAACCTCAATGCAAAAGGCAGCTGTTTCTTGTTGCCACTTGTCTTCATTGTCCTTGCACAGCCGCTTGACACTAAAAAGCTGAAGAAACTGTCTCCTTAACTGGTAGCTGGAAGAAGAAAAGAAAGAGAGGAATGCTCATTTTTAAGTGTCCTCTTATCAACCCTAAAGTTTCCCATAAACCTCTTCACTTCATTATTAACTGGGAAAACAAAATTCCCCCTTAATTGGATCACTTTTGTTTGTTTTTTTTTAAATAATTTTTATTAACTGGCCAATCACATCAAATTAAATCACATCATATAAATTCCGAATTACAAAGCCAAATTTTTAAATTTTGTTGGGGGAACCCATACTTCAAGATCCAAAGGGGAATTCAGATCATCTTCTTATTACTGCGTTAATGTCCAAATCAGTCCCAATCAGTCCAAACAAAGTTCATAATTCTATCCAGTCTTATCTTGGTGTTACCACATCATAACTTGTTCGTATAATTTCTCTTTTTCCTTTACGATCTCTTCTGTTAGTCTCCTTAAGCCGATAGCAAGTGTAATAATCCTGTGTGGATTTCCCGTTCCTCCACTAAGTCCAGATGGTTAATTGGATCACTTTTGTGGGATAAAGAGGTTTCTTCAGCAAAAGAAGGTCTGAGTTAAATAATAAGATCCATTAATTTGATATACCTAACATCAAACTTTAAGCTTGCCAGGCACGTATTTATGTTTTGTCTTAATTACGAAGAACCGCCAATCCAGAAAGGGGGAAAACTCAATCAGACTAACAGCCTAGCAGGTCCCACCTCCTGAGGGTCTTTTTGGGGGGTGTCCATGCTGCGCTCTTCTCCCAGACCTTTGAGCTACAATCTATTGGGTGATTCAGGTTTTGAAGCACATTTGTGCCATAGGAAGCCTGTTAGTCTTTAAAAGCGCCAAAACATGATTTGCATTGTTTTTCTTAAAATAGTATTATTTCGGTTTTGTTGATGCTCATAAATCTCTGCTAATTATGTTTAGTAATAGAAATACATGCCACCTTACTCAGTTGTTATACCACAACATGTCTACTGTAGCTAACTGGCAACCCCTGCTTGCCTTTTGGACTGGAATGAAAAGAGCTAAATCTCCTGCATGGAAACATTGCTCATGAAGTTCGGTTTATTTTGGTAGTTGTTGAGCTCAGAGGAAAGGCAAAGACGAATAATAAGGACTAGACAACACACAGATTTGTGAAGATCTGGATCTATATCACCCATTAATTTTGTATTTATGATGGGATGTGGTAAAATAATGTTGATACCTGTTTTCTGTGACCTGGTGTTCGCTTTGCATGCATTTTATATCTGCTTTGCTACCATTAAATTATTACCAAGGGCAGCAAAGAACAGGGACTAGGAAGTTTGAAGGAAAAAAACACGAACTTAGACATTAACTGTGTTTCATCTACTGATAGGCCCATGTTTGGATTGCAAGGAATGAACTTCGCTCCTAGGTTAGCCAGCATGCCACAATGTCACCTTAAGGACATGAGACTATTCTCAAAGTGGCCTAACAGATGCCCACAGGGAGAATTCAACCCCCACGCCCTCTCCTCTCCTGTGGCTTCCAGCAGCTGGTATTTGGAAGTGTTGCTGCCTCAAACTGTGGAGGCAGAGCAGAGCCATCATGGCTGGCTACCAATGGCAGCCCTCTCCTCCATGAACTTGTCAAATTCTCTTATCAAGTCATCTAGGTTGGTGGCCATTGCTATTCACTACGTGAAGAAGCAGTTCCTTGGGTTTGTTCTGAATCTTCCAACATTCAGTTTAATTGGAAGTTCATGAGTTCTAGTGGGGTGGGGACTTTTCTCTATCTACTTTCTCCATGCCAGGCATAACTTTATATACTTCTATCCAGTCCCATACAAGTCTTACTAGAATAAAGTTATAAAATTGAACAAAAAAAGCAGCTGGCCCCTGGCGCCCCACCCCCGGCCAGCTTAGTCCTCCAAGGCCCAAGGCAAGTGTACAGTGGTACCTCTAGTTACGGGCTCAATCTGTTCCGGGGTGCCATTTGCACCCCGAAAAGTCCATAACTAGAGTGCCTCTTCTGCTCATGTGCAAAGTGCGCAGAATGCTTCTGCGCACACACGCAGTATACAAACGTGGTTTGCAAGCCAAAAAGATGCAACATGAACCTAACACAACACAAGGTATGACTGCACTTGACTACCCTGCAAAGGCCTGCTTTTAGCATATCGCCTCTTACCTTTTCTCTAAACGAATAAATCCCAAATGCTGCAACTTTTCTTCATAGGGGAGTCGCTCCATCCCCTTGGATCATTTTGGTTTCCCTCTACTGAACCTTTTCCAACTCTACAATTATTATTTTTTAGGCGACATGACCAGAACTTTACACAGTATTCCAACTGCAGTTGCACCATCAAATTGTATGATAACAGATTTAGCTTCAGATGCTTCCCTAATGGACAATGCACTCCCAGGAAATCATTTGTTAGGCAAGCGTTTGCGTAACAAGCTAGCAATTCCCATTTATTCCCCATGGGAACGTTTATCTCCCTACTCCTGCCATGGCTTCTTCTAAAATGGCTGCAGCCAACCAGCAACAGAGAGACAACAGAAGATATTGGACAGATCCCAGTGCCTGAACTAACTTGCAGGAGGCAAGTCTTAAGAACTTAGGCAGACGATTGTGATGAGGGAAGTTTTAGGCATAACAGACAAAATTAAAACAGACAAATCTATGGATCTGCACAGCATCCACCTGAAAGTTCTTTAAGAACTCAAATATGAAATTGCTGACGTTCTAACAAAAATATGTAACTAATCCTCCAGATCCAACCTCCATACCTGAGGGCTGGAAAGTAGCTAATATAACAAAAAGGTGGATCCTGGAAATTATAGACCATATAGCTTAACATCTGTTCTGGCAAAACTGGTGGAAAGTATTGTTAAACATAAAATAACCAAGCATATAGAAGACCAAGTCTTGCTGAAGCAAAAGCCAGCATGGCTTCTTGCAAGGGCAAGTCCTGTCTCAAAAACGTATTAGATGCACGTTCCCCTTTCACATGATATCTGAAAACATGGAAAGAGGATATTTGAGTCATGCATCCTTCACTGACAAGTCCTTTTAATACATGAAGTGGCTAGATGATGAAAAGAGATGCACTAATGCATTCTGCTTGTTTTTCTACTGAATAGGCCTCCGTCCACTGCCCTTGATATATCAACTGCAAGCTTGGCTTCATGTTGATCAAAGAATGCCAGAACTTCAAGTATAGCCACAACTGTATAGGACTTGATGAAATGAGAAGTGGCAATTAAAATGAAATCAGCTAAACAAGAATAGCCAAGTGTCCCCTCATTTTGAGTTTTGTAAACATTCTCTGTTGCTTTTACTGCTTTTTTTGTTTGACGGTGTATTTTAGTGTGTACTCTTTATTTTACGTTTTGGTTGGTTGCCTTCATTTTATGTTCTGCATCCCTCTCTGTATCTATACTGATGAAGGGTCAAAAATATTTGTAATAAAGCAAAACAAATGAGTACCTTCTCCAAGCCCGCTGAATTATTTCAGCAGCACAGTTCTTCTTTTGGAAGAGCTCCTTTCTTGCCCTTTCCTTCTCAATCGCTTGCTTCAAGACCTCTGAAGGGACAGGTTCAGTAGCTGGGCTCTTGCAGTGAAGAAAGTGCAACTGATGTTCTGAATTCCTGGGTGCCGTTAGAGCTTGCCTGCTGGGTTTTGCACTGTCTCCGTGGCCATTGTCCAGTGCCCGTCTGCTGGGTGTTAGCTTTGCATCATTGACCAGCAAAGGACAGACTTTGTTATTTGCCACCTTACCGGTTTGTGTAACAGCAGCAATTGAAAGGTCCTTTCTGATATTCACGCCTCTCACTTTGGCACTCCCAGGTCTGCTGAACCCAGCTCGGGACCATTTCTCATCATCTTTGCTTTTTGCCTTCTGCTGCTGTGGGGTGCCTTTAAGGGCCATCTCAGAGTGTCTTGAATTCCTTGTGCTTCCATCAGTGCATTTACTATTCTGAACCCAAACTCCTGTTTCTTCACAATGGTCTATACTGTTGTTTAATGACTGACTTGGATTTTCTGATCTTTCCCCAGAAGAGGCAGCTTTAGCGCTAGAGTCATGCCTTTTCCTGGCATGCATGAAGGTGGCATTTGCTCTCACAGTAGGCTCCTTGTGCTTTTTACCATTCTTGCTTGAGCTAGCAGACACAACTTGATGCCCATCATTTTCTCTACTGGAACGGGAAGGGGTGCAGACAGTCTTGCATTTGCTGTTTTCCCTGGATACTTCTTGGGAGACAAAGATAAATAATAATTTAAATAATTCTAATTTCCTAAAAGCAGTTAGTCACATTGACGAATACTGAGACACAATACAGTTAGGATAAATGTAAAAGCTTAATTGTATTCAAGGGGAATCATTTTTGGAAGTCAAGGTAGGAGACCCAGTTTTAAAATTAAAACATTGTTTAAATGTTTCGTAACTAACTAAAATAAAAAGACCATGGGAGTTAGAGAACAAAGCATTCAAAAGGTTAAAACTGTTTTATGTACAGCTTTTTGCTAAAAATTTAATTCATACTCATTGATAATGTTACCTGCAGATCTAATAGTTCATGGAACGAAGTGCATTATCAAAACTATTCAATACAGAACTTATTCATGCAATCACATATTCTCCTTATTCTATTCAATAAGAGCTTATGAAATTTAATTATAGTTTAATTAATTATATAATTGTTATGAGCATATACATACAAAGTTTCCTGGTCAAAAATCACCCCCTGGCTTGTATCTCCCCCAATAAAGGAACATCCTTTGCAAGGGAAGCTCACAAAATATCAAAAGGAAATCCATGCTTCTGGAGATGCCAAGAGTGAATTTCACCCTCTTTTGATATTAAGGTAGCAAAGCAATGAAACGGAAGTCTTGAAACTGGAGACTAGCTACCCACGACACCCTGGGCTCTTACCAGCCACCTTGTTGGAGTGGGGAGCTGTTGGCCTGCTCTCTGCTGTGCTGCAACACAAGTGCTGCAAAAGACCAGGGGATGGCATTGCACTGGTCACGTGACACAACTGCCCAATCATTTTTCAGGTGGTTCTATAAAGCAGTGAACTCTGCCCATCGGTATAGCCAGGGGGGCTGGGGTCAGCAGTCCCCCCTAAATCAAGTAAATCAATAAAAATACTTAACTGATGTTCTCTCTCCCCCCCACAACATAAAGCCTGTGTCCCCTAACAAATCCGGGCTACACCCATGAGTCTACCCTATTCCTGAGCCTCAAAAACTCACTGGCCAGACAGTGACTGAGCTGCTCTTAGACTGCCCATCCCTTACTCAATGGCAACCAGCCCTTATCAATGGGAGGCCCAGAGGATGGCAACATGGGAACGGGCCTTTTGGGGACAGCTCTCCCCAGGGAGGCTCAGCTGGCACCTGCCGTGCATATCTTTAGGCACCAGACAAAAACATTCCTCTTCCCCCTTTGGCTGATTATCTATGGCCTTCTTAATGTGTCTGGGGTGTGTGCTGTTTGTTGGTGATGTTATATTATGGATTTTGTGTTTTTATACTGTAAACCACCCTATAATCTTCAGAAGAAGGGCAATATATGATGATTTGTTAATTATTCTATATGATTTATGCACTACTTGTGATGTTCTATTATGTTCTATCATGCTACTGTTATTTATTGCTTTGGGATTGATTTGAATGAAAAGCAGCATAGAAATATAATGAAACAAATCAAATATATAAATTTAATAATAATGATGACAACAACAACACTGAGATTACAAACCCATTTCCTTTTTTTGATCTTCGCCAAACAGCTCTTCGGAGTGATGTTTGTTCTTGCTAGTCACTTTGTTTGGCAAGACTGTGGCTGAGTTTCTCTTGACTTTCCCTGTTTGGGTTTGACACAGGCTGCCAGAGGGAGGCCTTTTACCAAGAGCATCATCCCCTTGCGCCGCCTGAAGTCTCAAGGGACTCTTCTCTGTCTCAGAAGTGAACTGCTGCTGAACTTGGCCCTTGCTGGACCTGGAGTTCCGCATTTCTTTCTGCAGTTCTGTGGCTTTCCTTCTGTTTTCCTCCTCACGTTTCCTGTAAGCAATAGTTCATACTGTTCATTAAAATTGTTTGAAGCACAGTATTAAAATGAAAGGCACTCCTGGAAACAGGAGAATTTACAACAAACAAACAAGAATCCCTCTTGTACCGCACTTTTCCTCTAGTGGATGAACAACCCTGTAAAGTACTTTAGCATGAAAATTATAGCACACTGTTGAATTACAAGGAAAATACTAAAGGGCCTTACACGTCTTACCTTCCCTGTCCTGACTTGCCCCCCTAACCAGTAAGAAAATTATGAAAGGCCAGGAGCAATGCGGGAAAACAAAGAGATGTTTCCTTTTTAAAAAGAAGCCTGGAAAAGAAGAGAGAAGGTGCAGGATTGCTCCTCTGTTCTCAGTTCAATACTGCTGCTGAGAACTCAGCAGGAAGCTGGATGGAAAGGATGAACCCCCTTTGCTTCTCACCATCAGCTTTAGAGATTTTGTAACACTGGGTGACTGTGCTTTCGGGTGCCACTAGGTGCCATCTTGTTCTCAATGCTATTTAACATCTACTATATGAGGCAGTCATGAGGAAACTTGGGAGGACAGTATCACCAGTATTTCCCTTGTCCTCTATCATCTGAGTCAGGTGTGTTAATGCACTGGACCAGTAATCTACTGGTGGGCTGGACCGGTGCCAGGAAACAGAAGGTGAATCTTGTGAGTGGGTGGTTCCTGTGTCTGGGAATTAAGCACTTTGCCTATTGTGGATGGGGTCATTATCCTGTGGGAACAGTTTGGGGGGTTGTAATAACCAGGAAAAGGGCCTTTTCTCTGGTAGCACTCACATTCTGGAACACGCTCCCCGCCCCCCGCTTCAGGCAAAACGTACATAATTTGCAGTTCTTAAGTAAATTTTGATGACTTGATTGTATTCTGGTTTTCACTATATTGTATATTTTGATGCTATTGTTTTATATATCACCCTATGTCAAGATGCTCGCTTATTAATATTTTAATTTAAATAAATAAATTATGCACCATGACCAAAAATACCCTAGCTGCAGTAAAAAAACAAAACAAAAAAAAAACTATAAAATGGACATGTAGCCCTGATATTTTAAACTTTTAATGCTGCAGCATGGGTTGCAGACTGCTGATAAATGACAGGCTAGTTATGTGGCATGCCTTTATCAGTTGTTGTGATTCACAAGTAACAGCAAGAGGTGAAGTCAGTACAAGGTGTCAAGGAAAAGCCTGAATTTTATCTGTCATTGCTATCTTATCAAGCAGCTGATTGAATCTGGGCGCATGAAAAGCTGCTGACTGAGCCACAGACTGTACTCTGGGCAGGTTGAGGCACTTCAGCAGTCAGCCTTTGGCACTGACAGAAGTGGCTCATTCTCAAATAATAGTATCACCAAGCAGAAAGCATATGGGTGTCTGTCTCGTACCCAGTATAGATCCGTCTGCCATTTTGATCTGATAAATTAGGCCTTGCTATTCACAGCACAATTATTTCCTTCTCTTTCAAAGAGGCACACAGACGAGGGCTCCCCTCATCATTCCATAAAGGAAACAAGACAAGCAAGGTACATTCAGCGGCAGTAGAAGATTTAGCCTTGTCACTCCAGAGTCCATCTGGCAGGCTGGCTAACAGAGCAATTCAACACAACGAAGAGTCACGTGGCTTCTTAAAGACCACAAATAATTAGTATTTTGTTACAAGCTTTTGTGAGCTAGAGCCTCTTAACAGAAGCATGAAATAGGAAAACAGTAGCCTCAGTCGAGTTGTGTTTGTGATATTCTCTCTCTCTCTCTCTCTCTCTCTCTCTCTCTCTCTCCCTCCCTCCCTCCCTCCCTCTCCATACCTCCACCCTCATGTATATATGTACACACAACCAAGCAATCATCGCCTGGTTTGTGCGGGGGAATGATCAAGTAGGCCCGATGCAAGAAATAGCTGTACAGTGGTACCTCGGGTTAAGTACTTAATTTGTTCTGGAGGTACGTTCTTAACCTGAAACTGTTCTTAACCTGAAGCACCACTTTAGCTAATGGGGCCTCCTGCTGCCGCTGTGCCACCAGAGCACGATTTCTGTTCTCATCCTGAAGCAAAGTTCTTAACCCGAGGTACTATTTCTGGGTTAGCGGAGTCTGTAACCTGAAGTGTCTGAAACCTGAAGCATATGTAACCCGAGATACTACTGTAGTAGGTACGTCACATTACTGTGCAGGTCATCATTAAATAATATACCCAAACAGACTGGGCATGATGCATTCCCAGGGCTAGAGGCCCCTGCTGCTAAACTGGAACAAGATTATAGGCCTATTTGGGCATTCTGTTTGCTCATGTGTAACTATGGAAGGATGAGCAGGAGAATATTGCCTTCAGAATATAGGCTTCAGGGCAAAGGTCTGGAGAGCCTCCTGTACACCTGAAGGTGCACTGGATGAGTCAGAAGCCTGACTGTGCAAAGTTCTAAACTGTGTGGAGAATCTCCGCCTCTCTGCTTCAGACCTGAACCCTGAAACTCATGGAAGGCTACTGTAAATATCCAAAGTGGAAAAAATAGTTTCTGTATTGGGTCACTCCTAGTGTCTAGTGAGTCACAACACAACAGTACAGTGGTGCCCTGCAAGACGAATGCCTCGCAAGACGGAAAACTCGCTAGACGAAAGAGTTTTCCGTTTTGGAGGTGCTTCGCAAAACGAATTTCCTATGGGCTTGCTTTGCAAGACGAAAATGTCTTGCGAGTTCCTGCGGGTTTTTCCCCCTTTCCCCCCCCTTTTTCTAAGCCGCTAAGCCGCTTATCGCCGATAAGCCGCTAAAAGCCGCTAAACCGCTAATAGCGCTAATCTGCTAAGCCGTCAATGGGCTTGCTTCACAAGACGAAAAAACCGCTAGACGAAGAGAATCGCGGAACGGATTCTTTTCGTCTTGCGAGGCACCACTGTATCAAAATCTGTTAAAGAATTCTAACTCAAAAGCTTCACTGAATTCAGATGCATTATTCACAGCAAACTTTCCTTTATTGTTGCTGTCCTTGCCTAATACACTTATTATTAAAATTAATAAAATGTGTAAGTTAACATACATAGGTGCTGTTATTTCAAAAGTTTATATCTATAGGTGGAGTTGATGTTATTTATTAGTTTGTTAATATTATTTTACTCCCCATTCCTACCATTTCTGGCACTCCTAGTGTTCTATTCCACTAATTCTACAGAGGCATTCCTTTTAAACCATCTCATTATTTGCTGCTGTAGCTTTTAACTTGATTATTGTTGTCTCCTTCTTATGCCTATCCTTTTAAAGCATGGGTAGGCAAACTAAGGCCCAGGAGCCAGATCCGGCCCAATCGCCTTCTAAATCCGGCCTACAGACGGTCCAGGAATCAGCATGTTTTTACATGAGTAGAATGTGCCCTTTTATTTAAAATGCATCTCTGGGTTATTTGTGGGACATAGGAAATAGTTCATTATTCTTTCCCCAAAATATAGTCCGGCCCCCCACAAGGTCTGAGGGACGGGGGACCATCGGATCCCTGCTGAAAACGTTTGCTGACCCCTGTTTTAAAGTAATAAATCCAAAGCCAAAGGAAGAAAACCCACAGGAAAAAGCAACAGCAGAAATAGCAGATTTTCTGTACAATGGTATTCAGGGATTACTTCATTTTAAAGAGGTTATTTGCTGGGGTTTTTTGCACATGTGCGCCACTTACTTGGCTGCGGCATCCTTCCTCAGCTGTTCGTGCTTCATTAAAAGATTTTTCCTATCTTGGAAAGCTTTCCTAACTTTGTATCCTTTATAGACGGCCTGGATTTTTACAGCTGCAATGTCCTGTATGGCAGCTATGGATAGCGCACTGTGCTCCAACATGAACTGAATTACTTCATGATGAGCTCCCAGCAAGGCGTAATCGAGTGGCGTGTACCTAAAAGTAATAAAACATTAGTACGTATTTGAACCACAGGACAAGGAAATATTGTAATTAACAATATTTTAACAGTACATCAGCACCACTGCTTTGTTGGATTCGGAATATTGTAGTATTATATGATTAATTATGCTGATCTGATGTTGCTTGCACTTGTGAGGTGAAGAGCAGGGAAAATGATTCGCTGACAAAACAAGGAATGAAGGCAACTGGTGTTGCAATTTCCTTGTTTTCTCTGGCAGAGAAATTGATGGTGGTGCAGCAGGGGTGTATGGGCAGGTGGGATCAGGTCCCTCCTTGCCATGTATTTGGGGCACAGGCTGGAAAGGGGCTTCCAACTGCCATCAGCTGTAGCAGCCGTTGGAACCAGAGGCCACTACATCTTCAAACCATGTGGTCCATCATTAAATGGCAGCATAAACACTCCCCAACATGCTAAACTGCCCCCATGCTGTATTTTCCCACAGCCAGTCAGCAGCACCCACAGGACAAAATTAGAAATCAGTGCAGGTGCAATTGAATAATCAAGAGCCATTACATCTTCACAGCCTGCTTTCAAGGCTAGCTTTATCCAAATGGACAGAATAGTATCATTTTATTCTATAGCAGCAGATATAAAAGAAGAGTGTGAATGCAGAGGTTTCAGTCTAATACACTGAAGTCAGTGGGACTTATTTCTGAACAGACATGCATAGGATTGTGCTGTGAAATGCCCAAATGCTTTGAAACTTTGAAAAGAAGAGGTGAGAACTTCAAGAGCAGCTGTGATTTAAAAGTAGGCATTTATAATACTAATAATATTTTTTTTATTTGTATCCCACTCATCTGGGTTGCCCCAAAGAAGTAGATAAAATGATTCCAATCGATACAAGAAGCTTTTATTAATCAAATCATTCATCTGCCGTCACAGTACTCAGGAAGTGCTAACCAAGGAATCTTTTCAACTGACAAGGAATCTTTTTCATAAGGATCCTGAATGATCAGTTGGAACCCTCAGCACCCTGTTGTGACCTGCACCTTAAGGATAAGATCACTATCATCCACTTGAATCTGGACTCCTAACGGAATTCAGCAGAAAAACAGGATATATCCTTAGCTCCATTTTGTACAGCTGCTTGAACGGTTTCCAGTTATTGCAGCCTAAAAAGATTACAGTGTTGGTGTAATCCTGAGGGGGTACTTGTGTACCAGGCCCAGAGTCAGGAGGGACTGTGGACTCTGAGCCTTACTTTTTAAAAGACTATCTGCAGCCTTTGTAGAATCAAAGTTATGCGGCAAAATGCCCAGGCACCATTCAAAGCAATTGCATTGTAAGAGCCTGCTCCCACCTTTCATTGTTTTCAGCCAATGGAAAAAGTCAGAGTGTAACTGATGAGTGCTAAAGAGTAATTGAGAGATGTCAGCCCAAGGGAAGACCCCAAAGTCACATGACCCAGGAAGTCCCTTCTCCACACAACAAAGAAGGTACTTCCTGATTGAAAGGGAAGCTGTTTTGGGGTCTGTTGTGGTGCATGTCTCTCTAGAGATTTCTCTGGATTCAGATAATAGAGAAAGACTGGCTCATTTTGAAAGGATTTCATGGCTAATTTTGAACTTATTATTGCTTTTCTTTTGGGGATGAGAATATTGCCAAGAGAAAACACTTAAGAAATCCAGGATTTTAATGTAATGTGCAAGTAGCGTGTCCATCGAAAAGCAAAAGGTTGTAGCAGGCTCTTTTTCTTGAAAAAAAATCTTGTGTTTTTTCCTGAAGTATGTAAACATTAAAATACAATTGCAAATAAAATCCACCATTTGAATTGCAGGAGAAGTATTGTGGTTGAGAAAGCATGGGTCACGTAAGCCCTGAAAAATAGCTTAGTGTTTCTATATTAGATGGTTTAAGGTGGATGTGGGAAGGTGATGGACAGATGACTATCAATGAAGAGATGTGGATGTCAATGTGGAGGAAATTTTCTGTGAAATCAGTCCTGGCCTTGATGAGAGGGGCAGTACTTGAAATAATGCAAAAATGGCATCTCACACTGGTATGGGTAGCCCATATTAGCTCCTCCTCCTCACTAAAATGTTGGAGAGGGTGTGAAATGTTAGGTTCTAATCAACACATGTAGTGGACACGTGGAAAAGTGGCTCAGTTCCGGGAGGAAGTATTGGTCCAATTAAAAGCACTTACTGGACAAAATGTATCTAAATATCCAGCTGGCTTTCCTCGATCCTTTTCATTGAGACAGCATTAAATTACAGTTTAAACCTTTCATGAATTCTCTTCTACTAGCAGCCAAGCTTATAATAACAAGATACTGGAAGAAATTAGATTAACAGAATTGTACAGTTGGAAGGGACCAAGAATCATCTAGTCCAGCCCTGTGCAATTTAGGAATCTTCTCTCACAATTTGGTACAATAAAGGAAGGCAAATAGTACATGTGGAAAAATAAAATAACAACATAAAATTGACTCAAGGTCTGAAAGCACAAGATTCCTTTTGAACTGAATGGAACAGCTTTATCACGTACAGGGATAAAAATGAAAAGAGAGGACTTCCCTCACATTATAAAACATTCTGGTTACCTTGAACTGTTTATCGCCTTCTGTATAAACAGTAGTTTGGGATAAGAACTTGTGTTATTTGGCTGTTAAATTGTACAATTAGAAAACAAACCAACTGCCCAATGAGAATTCATTGGCTATGGAATGTGTGTGTGTGTGTGTGTGTGTGTGTGTGTGTGTGTGTAAACTGGCGTGTGTGGAATGACTGGGGTCTTCAACAAAAGCACTCCATAGTATTTTCCTGCTGGGCTGAATATATATGTAATATTTATATACATTTACATTTATTTTATGGGACGCAGGTGGCGCTGTGGGTTAAAGCCTCAGCGCCTAGGGCTTGCCGATCGAAAGGTCGGCGGTTCGAATCCCTGCGGCGGGGTGCGCTCCCGCTGCTCGGTCCCAGCACCTGCCAACCTAGCAGTTCGAAAGCACCTCCGGGTGCAAGTAGATAAATAGGGACCGCTTACCAGCGGGAAGGTAAACAGCGTTTCCGTGTGCGACTCTGGCTCGCCAGAGCAGCGATGTCACGCTGGCCACGTGACCCGGAAGTGTCTCCGGACAGCGCTGGCCCCTGGCCTCTTAAGTGAGATGGGCGCACAACCCCAGAGTCTGTCAAGACTGGCCCGTACGGGCAGGGGTACCTTTACCTTACATTTATTTTAAAGCTTACTCAATAAAAGCTGTTTCCTGCACACATTCTGCGCAAGTCCACTTGTCTTGACAATAGCCAGTACCCATTCCATAGATTTATACAAACAGGATGCACAACAGTCATGCAAGGCAAAGGTGTCTGCAAGCTTAAAGTTACCTGCTACAGACAAAACCAATCCATACATGATACATCAATTTGAACCGTTAGTGTCAGTGCACAAGATGGTCAAATTAAAGTTCTTCCTGATGGTAACCAGGAAGGACACAATACAGGAAAATACAGAAGAAAAGAGACAAAGCCAACCAAATTGGACTTGCCACATGGTGATTGGCTGATAGTCAGATTAGAGTGTCTCAAACTGAAATGTCAATAGAAATTATAAGACAAAGAAGAGAGCACAGAGATTTGAATGTCAAGATCCAAGATGAGTCTTGGAATGGCCTCTTCTGAAAAACAACATCTATAAACATTTATATCTGTTTTTAAATATTACAGCTAACTAGTTCAATCAATAGTTTTTAAAGTTCCAATCTAAAATGTGGTCAATTAATTTTATCACAGTACAGGTCTGCTTAGCCCTCTTTTTATCATTAATCACATTGCTTCCAGGAGAGTATTTTGCATATGAAAGGTTACTCATGGAATCTCAACTTGCATAATGTGACTTTAAAATCTAAGAATCAGGCTGTTAATCGTCATATTGGGATGCTTTGCATAATTTGTGCAAATATAGTTCTCACCTAAAAACCCATCCCTTATCAGGGAAACAGCAAGGATCTGAAGGACACAAGGCAATTCTGGTTCCCCAATAGACCCCCAAATTGGAGAAAAGTTGAGCCTCACTCCTATCCAAGTACCTCCCTCCATTTTATCTCCCATTGATTCTCCAATTGAATTCTCTTCTCCAATGGAAGAGGAAACATTAAAAAAAATAAATCATGAGGGACAAAATTCAAACCAGTGGCTTCCTAATCTGCAATGTTATACCACCTTGCATTAAACAAACAAGAAGAAGGAACATAAAGATAGTAGACAAATTATTCAATACCTTTCTTCGTTGTTCTCCATATGGTTAGGAAAAGCACCAAATCCCAGCAACAACTTTATAGCATCAAGGTAGCCATTGTTGCACAACCAATGCAATGCTGTCCTTCCCTATGATCAGTAGGGCACATGAAAAGTATGTAAAATAATTGCTTTACATTCTGAAACTTCAGTGCAAATATAAAAATGATCTGTCGGTATGTCAGCACTATAGCGAAATTCAAATCACAATATTTTGAATATATATAAAACCAGGGCTAGCCCAAGACATTTTGCCACCTGAGGCGTATCACAAAATGGACAACCTGGACAACCACTCCAGAAGAATACCATGGTTGAGGGTATCGAAAGCTGCTGAGAAACTGGGAAGGATTAAAAGAAAACATTTTCCTGTTCTCTCTCCCAACAGACAATGAGAACTGCTGGTGCTAATTTCAAAGGATTATATTAATTGCAAACTGAATTATGTGCAAGTGGGTATCAATGATCTTCTAGCAGAAACCATCAGATCCTGGTGTGCTGAGCTCAGATGCTCTTCATCAGATGCTGTCTTTAAAATTAAACTATGTAGCTAATTAAAAACTGAATAGAATTCTTTACTCGTCTAAATTGTTTTTAAAAATCCACATGTCCTTCTCCTACTTATTATTAAAGGCAGGGCAATGATGGCAGGTTCAGGTGAGATTTCATGGAGTGCACATGATCTCACCAGAAACCACCAATGCTGCCACTTCTCTGCCAGTGGGGTGGGTAGGGTGCCAATGGTGGTGGGGTGGTGGTTGCCTCTTGGGCTTCCGCTGCCTGAGATGGCTGCCTCAGCCTGCCTCATGGGTGGGCCAGCCCTGCCTATATTGTGGCTGCAGCAACTAGGGGAAATTATTGGCACAATGAAATGAAACTGCCCCTGGTCACTGTATGGCACTCATTCCATTTGCGTTTTCCACTACCATTTGCACGTAATGTGAGGCATCCTTCTCATTCTCATCCCAAGTCACTGGTGGTGGTGGCGGCTAGGAAAATTCCCTAGGGGCTTGCCTCAGTTCACGTGGCAAGTCCATCATGCAATGTGACAGTATGAGATGGGGACAAGGATCCCCCAAGGGGACGCCATCTTTGGTCATATTCACATTTTGGTAACAACGCAAAGACAAGTTATCTCTAACAGTGGTAAGAAAAAGTAAGATTGAATGGCACAGTTTTCATCTCATATTACAAAGGCACAAAAAAGGAGACATGTACCTCATTATCTTGAATATTTGGATCTGCATTATTCTCCAACAGCACCACCATGCAATTAATGTAGCCTCCGTAGGCAGCACACTGCAATGGGGTTCTACCTGCATAATCCTGTACATTTGGATTTATTTCATTTTCTATCAATATCTGGCAAACATCAGGGTTTCCTCCCAGAGCTGCCCAGTGCAAGGGAGAGTGGCCATCTTGGTCAACCAAATCAACTCTTGCTCCTCCTGCAACAATAATAGATTTTTTGATTATCCAATGCTGTATGACGCCTGATTCTAGCAGCAGCTTATAAAACTGTACAAAACACAAGAAACAGTCTAAAAGGAGTGCCACAGTTCCACAGCAACACAAAAGACAGAACTAGCCACAGAATTCAGCTTCCTGAAAACACTGGTCTTAATTAAAACACAGACATGCTTCTAGCCTACATGGGCTTGGAAGCTATTCTTGAAAGTATATGGGCTTCATAGCTCCTCTTCTTCTCCATGATTAGAAAAATCAATATAAACTAGGTAAATAGTAACAACTACAAAATAAGCTAAACTATCCATATTTCCTTGATTTATATAAAATTCAGTTTTTCTTGGTGAAGAATTCTGATTGTATATGACTGTCAAATTCTTTTAGTAGAGTATACAGAACTTTGCCTGTTGGCTCCAAAAAGGCAACACTACATCTAACACAATGACAGATGATTTGCAAAGACTAGGAAAAGTTTTAGAATTAAAGATTGCCTAACCAAAAATCCCTGGCTGGAAGCCAATTCCAATATTATTTATGGGAGTTAATGGAGAGAGGGAGTTTTTCAGAAACAAATTCCAAAACTAGCTTTGGGTCAAATGTGAAGTTTAGGCTCAATGACAAACTGTCCCTCTCAGTTAGTTTTAAAACATGACATATCAATACTGTTCAAACAGCCAATGAAAAACTCAGAGGCAACTTCTTCCACATTAATCTAATGTTATCAATCTAAAGGATCAGCGTAATCCAAATTTACCTCAAACGTAGCTTTAGGAAGTATTTTGGTGGAAGATCTAATTTTCTGCCCTGATCTTTCAATGTAGATGCATGATAAATACCTTCTTTCAACTCTCTTCCTGTGCCAACTGGGGATTCACTTTCTTCTTGTCTGTCATTACTGTTTATTTCATTTCAAAAACTGAAGACAGCAGTGTTTCTATGAACAAGTCTATAAATGTGTCACAGCTGACCTTTAATGAGAGTCTGTATCACTTCTTTATGTCCCATCTCACAGGCACGGAATAGGGGAGTGTGTTTCATGACGTCAGCAGCATCTACCTGGGCATCGTGTTTTAGCAGCAATTGCACGGTGCTGACATGGCCAGAAAGGGCAGCAGCATGTAATGCTGAAAGATGGACAAAAAACAGGGCATGTAAAAATTAGATGAGAGCAATTAGAATTGCGAATGTAACAAAATTTAAACACTATGGCAAGAAGGGGGATTTACACTCACCTTCCACCTATTTTTTAACTTATGCATACAGCTTATGCGTTCTTAATACTATCACTAAATAAATTGCACTAGCTGATGAAACAGTTTAAGTTACGTTGGTGAAAAGAATCTAATCGGGTTACTGGCTGTTTAGAAAAAAAGAAGTCTGGCAAAAATGCCACCTGCTGCAGGAACTTGGCTGCATGGTCTGACCCTGCTGTACATTCCAGATCCTGTTTTTCAGCACTACACTTGCGGAGCACAAGGCAGTAAACTACTCAACTGGTTGATGCATGAGATGTTTGCAACAATACATTTAAATAAAGGAGCAGCTATGTCAGCAAGGCCTGGTTTCTCCCCCTCCATCATTCATTCTGACGCAGGCAACTTGCTTCCAAGCCTCTGTTCAGTATTTCCTAGTAAGCTCATTTTTCTTGAAGGGAGTCACAGTGACTGAAGAGATTCTTCAGCCAGCTGGTCACAATGAAACCTTTGTTCCACCAACACTTAGATCCCTCTCCATTGTATATAGTGACGGCAAAGTTATAAAGCTGCCCCTGTGCTGCTCCTACGATACTAATCGACATTCTTTTCCCTTGGTATCATTTTGCTAGACAATAACAAATGTCTTGCAATTCTATTAAAACTTGAATTGAATGGACTCAAATGCAATGGTAGATCTGGGTTCAACTAAGCAAATTTCTTAGCATCTGTATCACAGACCCTTTTGGAAACGTGTGCAGCTGGATATTATATACTTTAGCCTAACTTCTTCCAAATATAAAATTGCCAAATGAGACATGATTATGGAAATTCTGTGTGATTAAACAGTAAAACTTCCCCGAGTGAGAGAGTGTGTCTAAAGGTTGGGTAGGAGTGCAGAACTGCTGCACCTGCAGCTTGCCACTCCCTAAACACTTTTATTTTAGTTGACGTCCATTCAGTAAGAGAACTTGGCTGAGGAGGAAAGCATTTGAGCAGAATAGGTAAGCGAAAATAAGCATCAGCAAGTGGAAGGTTCTGCACTTATTAAATGGTTTTTATTTCTTTTACAGACAGATCATCATCATTTTTGGGAGAGGGGAGCATAAATCAAGTACCAACAGGTCAAAAGTTAATGATTACCAACAATGTGGGACCTTCCATTGGTGTACTTCAGCACATACATGTAAAATATTTAAAAGCAAACTTTCTAGAACTTGCTGGGCACCCAAGGTGGTCCTTGTATAGCTAACTGTTGGTTGAGAAAAATAATTGATGACTACCAAATATTAATAATATTAATAATATTAATTAATAATATAAAGAGGAGAGCGCAAAATATGGTCTGAAGCTCAACATCAAAAAAACTAAGATCATGGCCACTGGTCCCATTACCTCCTGGCAAATAGAAGGGGAAGAAATGGAGGCAGTGAGAGATTTTACTTCCTTGGGTTCCATGATCACTGCAGAATGATGACAGCAGTCATGAAATTAAAAGACGCCTGCTTCTTGGGAGAAAAACGATGACAAACCTAGACAGCATCTTAAAAAGCAGAGACATTACCTTGCTGACAAAGGTCTATATAGTTAAAGCTATGGTTTTCCCAGTAGTGATGTATGGAAGTGAGAGCTGGACCATAAAGAAGACTGATCGCCGAAGAATTGATGCTTTTGAATTATGGTGCTGGAGGAGACTCTTGAGAGTCTCATGGACTGCAAGAAGATCAAACCCATCCATTCTTAAGGAAATCAGCCCTGAGTGCTCACTGGAAGGACAGATCGTAAAGCTGAAGACTCCCTGGAATGTTGGGAAAGATGGAGGGCACAAGGAGAAGGGGATGACAGAGGACGAGATGGTTGGACAGTGTTCTCAAAGCTACCAATATGAGCTTGACCAAACTGCGGGAGGCAGTGGAAGACAGGAGTGCCTGGCGTGCTCTGGTCCATGGGGTCACGAAGAGTCGGACACGACTAAATGACTAAACAACAACAACAACAACCAAATATTTGTGAATAAATATGGATTTGATAAATGTATGAAAAGTCTGCTCTGGTGGGCAAGTTTCTCCACTAGTGACACTTGTCATTTTCTTTCATGTCATCCCAATTTAGTGAGGGCTCTAGGAAGTTTCCAGTATTTAGCTGCCTTCATTCTTGAATCTACAAGGATAAAAAAGGTCACTCCCTTGTGTTCACAGGAAATGCAAGATGAACCATAAGAGAAAATAGCATGTGAAGCAAAGACTAAGAGATCTATCCTGGATGAAGGCACGACTCAAAGGGGCTGTGCACTCCTCAGCACTATTTGCATTTCCTGCCTTCATACATTAGATGGTGATATAGTCCACCTACCTACCTCATGGACCGACACCCATGGAAGTGGCCTAATCACAATCATGGCAACTGTGAATGAGGCGACTAATCTGGAATGCATTACTAAGGCATGGACACACTGGGCTGACCTGGGTTCACCTAGCTGTATTGGCTCAGGTACAAAGATAGGTTGGAGGGTCAAGAGAACAGTGTTAGTAGAGTTGCCATCATCCACAGGAGTTCCATCTTCCTTGCCAGAAAGCCAGTTTGCTTAGGTACCAGCTTTGAAAAGTTGTTACTGGTAAAAGGAAAGAGAGAGACAGAGGCAGAACAGTGATTCTGCTGGTGTAACGTCCACCCTTCTGCACTGTGTGACCTTGTAAAGGTGATCACGGATGTGGTGTTGGAGTGCCCCCAGATTGTAGTTCTATGGTTGCCTTAGTAGGGCCAGCTCAGGATTTCATGAAGCCATGACAGCCATTGGTCTGTCTCAATACATCATGAGGCATACCCTTGCTGTGTTTTTTTGCCACAGAGTGGGCTAGTTGTTTTCCAGCTGCAGGAGGAGTTATCAGATTACTTTCTGGTCAAGCGTGGACAGGAAGTAACTGTTAGACTTGCAGAGATAGAGGACTAGTTGTTATGCTCTGGTGGAAGACTTGTGGAATCTGACATTGCTGGTGCTCCTGTTGAAGCTCTCACTAGAATGGTGAGATGGAAAGAGCCATGACAGCTCCAGGGCACCCTCTCCAGTGGTGTGAAGTCCAAAGTTCAGTGGTTTTCTGTGGAACTTTGAACTATGAAGCAGTTGGATGACAGATGGAGTGCAAGACTCACACCAAGACCGACCAAACACAGAAAAGAGAACATAATTGAATCTACCATGTGACAGTGATGGCAGCAAAGGTGGCTCACTTTGCTACCAGTATTGTGTCATTGAGCAACTGTCCAGCAGCTTAAATTTTTTTTTTTTAATTGAAATACTTCCCTCACTCAGCAAACATACACAGAACTACTATAACAAATACACTAACTGAAACAAAACTCTCTCTCTCTCTCTCTCTCCTAACCAACTGACTCTTGGGTTCCAAATGTCATAAGAATATCCCATTACTCCTCAGCAGGTCAGCAGAGCTTTCAAGAATTTTGAGGGAGCTGCTGACTTTTGAGTCACAGCTAGGAGCTATCACAAACCTGATGCCTGCTGTGACAAATCTGCAAGGCATTTTGAGGATAAGACACGATTTTGACACTACACATAGTGCAGGTTCTAGTGAGCTGTCAAATACAAGCATCTAATAATGTTCTGTGTGAAGCCACTGGATTTGGTCAGCTAGAGATTTGGAACCTAGTGCCATCAAAATGCAGGTGGCACCCAGCTCTACTTTTCTATTCTATCTGAACCAGATGAAGTTGTATCCATTCTAAATTGCTTTCTGGAGGCAGTACCAATGACCAACAAACTGAAGCTCAATCCTGAAAAGAGGGTAGCATTATTGGTCAGCAGTGTCTGTGTCCAGGAATTTGGTGTCCATCCTGCTCTAGATGGGACGGCAGTTTCCTCCGGAGCAAGCCCATGGTCTGGGGGCATTCTTTGTTTCAGAAAGTTTCATCCCTAATATCACCATCATGTTTAACATTCCTTTAATCATTAATCATATCTATATTATACTTATTTTATAAAAAAAAGGTTTATGGCCATCCAAAAGTTTGTGGCCATGTTCGTGTTGTATATCCAATGATTCTGTATATCAACCAGTCATAGTTTAGTTAGTAAACTTTATCTCCATTTATCATCACATTTTTTGAATTTTCAGACCAGGTTCTGAAGAGCTGCCTTAGCTGTGTCCAAAGGCTTGAATGCAAAAATCTTTCCCCACCTCCTCAGTGCCATTAGGAAAATGGACTGCATTTGAAACTTCTATCAGTTTCCAAAACAGTTTTGCCATGCAGCTTGGAGGGAAACTGCTGTTCAAGACATAATAGTCCCTCTTGGATGGGGGTTGGGGTTGGGGGAGGGATTCTAGCATTAACCTACAGCAACTATTCTCCTTTTTGATTAATCTACAATCCATCCTATTTTGCTCAACACAATCTTTTGCTCATTGTACAATACTTGTACAATGCATCCTTAGAGAATCTAGAATTCATATTGCATACATGAGTGTTCAAAACAGCAGTGCACCTACCAAGTTTATAAGAACTTCAAAAGTATGTTAGTTTTCTTACCTGTGCCACCATATTTGTCTGCCATGTTGATATCAATGTCCAATTTTAAATTCAGCATTGTCTGGATGACATCATTGCTGCCTTTCCCAGCAGCCCACATAAAAGATGTTCTTCCCTCAAGATCTGAATCATCTTTCACAGAAGGATGCTTCAAAAATGCTTCCACGGTTTCCTAGACCACAAATCTTCTCTGAATAAGGATGGTATTGAAATGAAAATAATATATGGCTCTAGGGTTCACAAATCAAACTGTTGTCACATCATAGCAAAGATTTTTTGCTTAAGCAAGAAAACTTCATTCTTCCTTTCAAGGAAACATCACAAGTTTCACAACAGGTTGGAAATATTGCCATTAAAAGAGCATTGGGGGATTCTGAGTCCTCAACACTATTTAAGCCTATTAGGCTTCACTCCTTTTTTAAAAAAACAACAACAACCCTAATTGTTTAGTATTCCTAATAAAGTGAAAAAATGGGTTGTGGATTTCAGTCAAATTAGCCTCTCTTTGTTAATTTTTAAAAAGACTACCAAGCCTTTTAAATAATTTGTTAGGCTTCCATTATTGTACTTCACTGCTGAGTATGACACAAAATTCATACAAGTATATAATACAGCCTCCATGATGACAAATGTATCCACAGAGGCATTAGTACTTTGTTCTGTTTATTGAATTTAGATATTTTCACAAGTTCCTCAAACTTTATTTTTAAAGCTCTCTGAGGACTGGTTTGCACAATATTGTTCTGTACATGAAAAAGCATCCTCAGTTATAACTTAGATGGACAAACGTACCACATAAATCATATGATGGGAACTGCTGCCAGCCATCTCCATAATCACCTTGTACACATTTATGTTTGTCTGCAGGGCACGTGCCAGAGAATGGTCAGGACTGTTCACATGTACAAGTAAAATATTGTGTGAACAGATTCCGAGATGTTTCATTTTGTTGCACTGTATGGCACGCAACAAATCCTTACTTGTTAATATGCAATGAAGTCATCATGTTTTACTGAAAGACAGTTGGACCGCACCCCTGGTAAGCTACGCCTTGATGGGAGAAGATGCAGATAAACTTCTCTCCCTTCTCTCATCTCTCTCTTTCTCTCTCTCTTTTCAAAGACCAAGACCTGTCCTAGATATTACTTCCCTGGCACAACAAAGTAGATGTGCATACAAACTTCTTGGCTTTTGACATATGTTCACAATACTGCTGTCTTCCTTCCCTGCCAAAAGGCAACAGAACAAACTGTTAAGGCTATACAAGCCCTTAATCAAAAAGGTAAAAAGTGTTATTTAAGCTGAGCCAAAGTTTCATGCTTCCCACACTGTGTCCGATACACCAAACTTTCTCTTTAATCATGGAGTAAAAGACCTCCTCTTCTTCATGAGAAAATGCATTTCCCCCCTCAGGCTCTCAGCAATACCAGATGGTTGATCCTTTTCTTAATCAGACCTTGACAGTTTTAGGGTGGATACCAAAACATGATATATTTCATGATGTATATTTATTCCTCAGTTCCTCCCCATCCAGGGCCAGCCTGCCCCTGAGACAGAGGGAAGCAGCCTGCCTCAGGCGGCAGAATCCTGTGGGGAGGGTGCCCTGGCGGGCAACTTAACGGACTTGGGTTCATTCATTTCAGTGGGTCTGCTCTGAGCAACTGTAATTAGTTGGCTTAGTTGGAATTTGACAATAGCTTTTTATTTCAAAAAGTTAGCACCTGGAAAGCAGGACTGCTATCTTTTGTTGTAAACATTTATTCCACTTTGCCTAAGGAAAACAGGTTTCCATATTGTTTCAAAAACATGGCAAAGCTTGTTTGATCAAAGGTAACAATGCGACAAAAGAAGTGTGTGCACATCATAAGAATATAAACATCGCCCAAATCTCCATTTTCTTAACAATGTTCTTTTATCCACTGCCAACACACCTTAGTATAAAAGTGTTTTCACCAGAAGTCAGGCCAATTAATGACAGGACTTGAAAAAGAACAATTGGTGCTACCTGAAGTGGAGATTTGGGAGTGGGGTGCTGGAGCCAATGGGGTGGATGCGGGCAGGAGCAAAGCTTTGCGGAAAGTAGGCTTGTTCCCCTCACCTTTTCGGATTCACCAAGCAGCAAGTATCGACCGAGTCCTGAAAGAATAAAATTCCCTGCCTATTTCCCTCTCTCTCTCGGCTCAATGAAGCGAAAGAAACAGTGTTAGGTATCTGTGAGTAAGGAAAATAAAGAACTGACAAGCCATAAACCTCCATCAGTGCAGTGTAAAGCACCCCAGGATGGGGCCCATTGATTCCAGCATCTCACTCCCAAATCTCCACCAGGTAAGACCAATTGTTCTATTTGTATTCTGGGATGCTGGAACCAATGGGGTGAGACATACCATAACAAGTCACTACCACTCAAGTCTTTTGTCTGTGATGTCATGGAGTTGGGCGTCCCCCTTATGGGGAACCAGATTCCGAGAGGAAAGATTTAGTACGGGGTTTTAATATAGGCCAAATACTCAGGGTCTAAGGAATATAACTTGTCTGCCAAGATAGTATTCTTTTTAGAACGCATAGGAGCGTCAAGCTCAGCCTTGGTTGCAGCCTTCAAAATAGAAGGAGCTAGCATAAAATTGGAAGAGGAGTGACTGTCAGTTAACAAAGACCCATCACTCACTGGCTTAGAAGATGTAGGTTTATCTGATTGAGAAGTTAACTCAAGAGCATGCATTATTTTGCGCTTCAGAATAGGGGCGCTGGCCTCTTGAAATAGCCTCACAGATATGGGTTCCTCATGGGTTGAACCCTCACTCCAATCGTCCTCCATTTCCGTATCTAACTGAAAGAGATAGGCACACACAGAGAGAAAGGAAAACTCAATACATTCTGTTGCCACCCGGTTAATCAGGAGGAGGAACAAGAGGCTCACAATCCGTCTCCGTTTGTCACTCCATGAACCAGGAGAGGAATGGCAGAAGCAATGCAGCTGTCCCTTAAAGGGCTAAAACTATTCAGGCTATTTAAATAAGCTGCTGTGGGGGGAGTGGATGAACTCAACCGCCATGTTCTCAGTTGCCACAGCAGTGAACCAGGAGATTGTGGTATACTACTGCCAAGCCACACACTCCATCGCTGTCAAAAACGTACTGGAGGGGGAGAAGAGCCTCTTGCCACTCACTCCTGTGCCGTTTGAGAGAAATGCAATCGGAGAGGGCTGGAGAGGGGAGGCCGGGGATGCCAGGCAGGAAGGAACTGCTTCGCTCGATGCTGAGGTGACAATGGAAGAAATTGTCATACAAGAAGTTTGTAGAGAATAAAGATAGGCGACCCCAGCAATGGAGGTGACCGAGTTAGAAATGGAGGCAGTGAGCGGGAAGCTAGATTGCACCCTGCAAGCGGCGGCCAAAAAATGCCTCAGCCACAGTCAAAAGCCAGGGCAGAAAAACTAGGTTTTAATGGAAAAAATAAACAAAATAAACAAGTAAATCCAACAGCAGGGGTCGAGGCTTATCTGAAGCAGGAGAGCCAAGGAGAACGCTCTGCTGTGTCAGGCAGGAGAAAAAACTGAGGTGAAGGTGCCCATTTCCCACAAAGCATTGCTCCTGCCTGCATCACCCCACTGGCTCCAGCCTCCCACGATACAAATCAGAGATATTTCAACATAACCTGTTTGTTTCACGTACAGCAAAGTTACTCTGTGCTGCATAGTGTAAAGGTGTTGCCCCTTGGCTGTCAGATGGGATGGTCCCAAACTTGTTTCTTTCCAAAAGAAGGTGGACAATCTGCGCATGACCTAAAAGAGAGAGCAGAATACATATTACTATATGTGCTCACTATATGTGCTCCAGATTTCTTCCCTCATCCTATGAGGATGTTCCAGTTACAGATAGGTAGCCGTGTTGGTCTGCCATAGTCAAAACAAAATAAAAAAATTCCTTCCAGTAGCACCTTAAAGACCAACTAAGTTAGTTCTTGGTATGAGCTTTCGTGTGCATGCACACTTCTTCAGATACACTGAAACAGAAGTCACCAGACCCTTCACCCAATCCCACCACCCTTCTGAGTAATACCCCTCCCCATCTTCTCACTATATAGAAGGGTCTGGTGACTTCTGTTTCAGTGTATCTGAAGAAGTGTGCATGCACACGAAAGCTCATACCAAGAACTAACTTAGTTGGTCTTTAAGGTGCTACTGGAAGGAATTTTTTTATTTTGTTTTGCCTATGAGGATGTTGTTATCTCTGTTTCCAACAGTGCATGTGCATCAGTGCAGGGACCTATCTATTTTAGTTATGGAGCTCTGTAAAATGCAGCATTGATACAAATCAGACACTGACAAACTGGAACGTGTCCAGAGGAGGGCAACCAAAATGGTCAAAGGCCTGGAACCGATGCCTTATGAGGAACGGCTAAGGGAGCTGGGCATGTTTAGCCTGGAGAAGAGGAGGTTAAGGGGTGATATGATAGCCATGTTCAAATATATAAAAGGATGTCACATAGAGGAGGGAGAAAGGTTGTTTTCTGCTGCTCCAGAGAAGCGGACACGGAGCAATGGTTCCAAACTACAAGAAAAAAGATTCCACCTAAACATTAGGAAGAACTTCCTGACAGTAAGAGCTGTTTGACAGTGGAATTTGCTGCCAAGGAGTGTGGTGGAGTCTCCTTCTTTGGAGGTCTTTAAGCAGAGGCTTGACAACCATATGTCAGGAGTGCTCTGATGGTGTTTCCTGCTTGGCAGGGGGTTGGACTCGATGGCCCTTGTGGTCTCTTCCAACTCTATGATTCTATGATTCTATGAAATAAGTAGGAAGTAGGGAGTTACAAAAAGCCGAGCAAAGCTGGCAAATTTGGGCTGTTCAACAACATGTTATCTGCTCATTTCCCCCACTGAAAGAGAGATCAGCAGTATGACTGCTAAATCTAGAACCGTACAAATCTGACACGCAACCGTATCTGTGTGCATCTTAATCAACCTCAAGATTATCCTTAGCCAAGTCACACTGCATGTTATGGGGAGGGCTGTAGATAAGTGGTACAGTCTGTGCTTTGCATGGAGAAGGTCTGAATCTCAATCGGTAGCATCTTCAGCTATAACTGGGAAAGACTGATAACTGGAGAGCCGCTG
Organism: Podarcis cretensis; assembly: GCF_951804945.1. Taxonomy (NCBI): domain Eukaryota; kingdom Metazoa; phylum Chordata; class Lepidosauria; order Squamata; family Lacertidae; genus Podarcis; species Podarcis cretensis. Next base: position 4,733,785 of record NC_137182.1, on the reverse strand, counting down.
CCAGCCAAAGTGTGTCAACAATCCTGAGCTAGCTGGACCAATAGTCAGAGTTAGGATAAAGCAGCCTTTATGTTCCTGTTTCACCCTCTTTCACACCAGTCAAACTTCTTCAATGTTTCAAGCTCCAATTCAGGAAATCCGAGTTCTACAAAACTGATACATATGCCCAAGAAGAAATTTAGAAATTTAGTCGTTCAGTATTTACCCAGTAAAGCTGCCCAGTGCAAGGGAGTTCGAAATAAATTATCGTAAGAGGTGACATTGCAACCTTCATAGGAGGTCAACAGATCAGCAACAGCTACATTCCCATCAGCAACTGCAAAGTGAAGTGGAGTTCGTCCTTCGTAGTCTTGCCAGTTCAGCAGAGATTCAGTTGGAGCAGCATCCTAGTTGCCAAAGTGCCAGGTAGATAAGGTGCGATTAGCATTAAGGGATTGTAGCAGCTAAGAGAGGATGGTTTTACAATTAAGAGGTTACATTAAAGCTGCACGTACTCAAGACATTTAAACCCAAAATTATGTTAGGGAGGTGCTTGCTGGCCAGGCTTCGACCTGGGGTGGGAGGGATGGCAATGGACTTAAAGAAGAGGCACCTTGCCCAGGGCTCTCTCAAATCTAGCAGCACCAGTGTGAATCCATGTTAATAAGTGAAGTTGGGAGGCATTCAAAAGGACGTTAGAGTGTCTCTTGTGACAGGGACAACCCTTACAACTCTAAGCCCTAAAACGATTCCAAGTATTCTTTGTGGTGCCCACATACAACTGCCACTAAAAAAAGGGTACATCAGATCAGATAGGTATTTATTTGAAAAGAAAGCCTTACCAAAATGCACTTAACAGTATGAACTGCACTTGGATCCTTGTGGTTAGCAGCCCAATGAAGTGGAATTTTGCCTTCAATATCTGGGATTCCAATATTAGAATCATGTTTGATCAGAAGTTTCACATGCTCTGGATTATTGTAATAGGCACTCCAGTGAAGAGCAGTTTGCTGGGGGTAATTAGAAGAGATGCACAGTAAAATGAAATAAACATTCTGCTTTTGTGAACTTCAGAAACCATGTAAAATGAACAATTTACAAATTATGGAGACTGAGGACAGTTGAAAGTGAGGGAATGCTGGTTTATCAGAGAGAGGCCCTGGGTTTACTTCTGTTTAGTCTCTGGATGTGACCAACTGCACAGAAATGATCTCAAGTATGCTGTACATAAAACACAGAGGGGAGTTCAGGATTCATTCCAAGCACACAATGACATGAGAAAGTGGGATACAAAACGATATCCACTATGCATTACTTGGTACAATGAAAAAGGGAGTTGATTCAAAGTGACAATCCTGAATCAGTAGTCTGATGGAGTGAGTTGAAAACTGATGGCTAACTGAAATGCTGATCCCACAGGGAAGTGAATGCTAAGTCTCTACCCTTCATAGCATGTGCAGCTGATTTGGGAAGGGGCACAACTACAGTGGTTCCTCGCAAGACGAATGCCTCGTAAGACAAAAAACTCGCAAAACGAAAGAGTTTTTCGTTTTTTGAGTTGCTTCGCAAGACGGATTTCCCTATGGGCTTGCTTCGCAAGACGAAAACGTCTTGCAAGTTTGTTTCCTTTGTCTTGCAAGTTTGTTTCCTTTTTCTTAAAACCGTGCATTCACTTCGAAGAGCAACTCATAGCACGCGGGGTGGTAGCCTTTTTTGAGGTTTTTGAAGACTTTGGTGATTTTTGAAGCTTTTCCAAAGTCCGTGCTTCGCAAGACGAAAAAACTCGCGGAACGAATTAATTTCGTCTTGCGAGGCACCACTGTACCAGTTCTCTGGCAGTAGAGAAAGTTCCAATGTTTGTTCTGGTCAGATGACACAGAGACCACTAAGAGGAGCCAGAGGTTTCAGCAACAGTAAAAGTTACAAGTCTGATTTTACCTTGTTTTTGTCCTGCGTATCTACTTCTCCTGGTGCCATGTATTTAAGCAACAAAGCCAAGCACTTAGGACTCTTGTGCCGTGTAGCTAAGTGTAAGGGAGTAATTTCTTCCAAATCCTTCTTCATCCAGTTTGCTCTACGAGCAAGTAAAAGCTTCATAAAGCGATAATTTCCCTAAGCAATGTAATGAGGAAGGGGAAGAATGAAGTTAATTTCAATGAATCAAAAGCGTTATGAAACCAACATGTAATAATTTTGAAAAGCAATCATTAGAGGTAATGGCAATATATAGTTTATAGTCCTGTGGACAAGTGACTAGAATCATAGAATTGTAGAGTTGGAAGGTTACCCTGAGGGTCATTCTGGTCCAACTCCCTGCAATGCAGAAATATCAACAAAAACATCATGACAGATGGCCATCCAACCTCTCCTAAAAATCCTTCAATGATTCTGAGGGAGTCTATTCCACTGTTGAACAGCTCTTACTGTTAGAAAGTTCTTCCTACTGTTTAGTCAGGATCTCCATCCTTGTAACTTGAATCCATTTGTTCGAGACCTACCCTCTGGAACAGCAGAAAACAAGCTTGCTCCATCTTCCATGTGACAGCACTTTAGATATTTTAAGGTGGCTATCATATATCTCCTCTCAGTCTTCTTGTCTCCAGGCTAAAAAGGTAAAGGTAAAGGACCGCTGACAGTTAAGTCCAGTCGTGAACGACTCTGGGGTTGTGGTGCTCATCTTGCTTTATTGGCCGAGGGAGCCGATGTTTGTCCGCAGACAGTTTTTCCGGGTCATGTGGCCAGCATGACTAAGCCGCTTCTGGTGAAACCAGAGCAGCGCACGGAAATGCCATTTACCTTCTCGCCAGAGCGAGACCTATTTATCTACTTGCATTTTGACGTGCTTTCGAACTGCTAGGTTGGCAGGAGCAGGGACCGAAAAATGGGAGCTCACCCCGTCGCGGGGATTTGAACCGCCAACCTTCTGATCAGCAAGCCCTAGGCTCAGTGGTTTAAACCACAGCGCCATCTGCGTCCCGCCTGTCTCCAGGCTAAACACACCCAACTCCCTCAACCATTTCCCCCAAGGCTTGGCCTCAAGACTCTTGATCATCTTGGTAGCCCTCTGTGCACATTCCAGCCTGTCAATATCCTTCTTAAATTATGGCACCCAGAATTGGACACCGTACTCCAGGTGTGGTCTGACCAAGGCAGAACAGAGTGGCACTGTTACTTCCCTTGATCTGGATACTATACTTCTGTTGATGAAGCCTAGAATAGCATTAGCTTTTTTTTGCTGCTGCACCACACAGTTGTCTGATGTTCAGCTTATGGTATACTAAGACCCTCTAAATCCTTTTCATATGTACTACAGGCAACCCCAAGTCAAAGTAGTAAGTTTAAACTACTTTCTCCTAATCAGCCAGGATCTAGTTACACAGTTTTTAGATTACTGCTAGTTTTTGAACAAGTTATCTGTCTAATTCTTTCTTATAGTTTTGTCCTGAGTGTTGAATGGCTTGCACAAAGTTTACATTTCATCCATTGAAAAAGGTGGTGGTGGGGATTTTGAGCCACTTGGTTGGCTAGAGATAAGTGTTTTAAACCTTTCCCACATCAGTAATTTCTTAAGATTTTTTTTATCAATGGGGAGTTCATTAATTCAGATAAAAATTCATAACCATAGAAACCACAGTGAATGTTAACTATCACTTAGTAGGACGTGCTTCCAGTACCATCTTACTCTGGGATATACTTTTAAGAGACTTGATGCTGAATACAGGAAAGTAAGCAACTACTAATGTTTCTCCCCACACTTGCAGAAAGCCTTTGGGCAGGGGTGCCAGCCAAGCAGTACTCAAAATAGAAGAAGGTTTTGCAAAATATATACTGCATCTTGAGAAAGTACTCCAGAGGAAATTATTTGAATTGGGAAGCCTTACCCATAAATACTTTACCACATGTTAAAATCTAGGAAACCATCTGGTGGTAATTAGATTTATTAACCATATATGTGTTCTCCTGAAAATGTTCTATTGAAAGGGATAATACTTGCTTTGAAATTAAATCTAGCTACAGGAATTTGGATAAATTGAATAAATATTCCCAGAATGAAGCAATTTTCTGAATTAAAGATGAAATGATAAATTCTGTAATTAATTAAAATATTTTTAAAGCAAAGAAACTCTTTTCTAATGTCATTACTAAAATCAAACCAAACATAAAACATTAACTTGATAGATGCAAATTTATTATCATGTAAATTAAGAGATGTTCTTTGCTTTCTATTATTATTATTTTTAGAGCCTCATCAAAACAAAATGTTTCCATACTTTGAAATAAGAGTTTTCTTGTTGAATATTTTTGTTAAGAAAATGACAGATAAATAAATAGATGAATAATATAAAGAGAAAAAGTGGAATTAAAAATCAAATCTGTCTATCAGTTCTTCCTTCAAGGAGAATCATGCAGTGAGGAGATTATAATAGGATATTATCTTAAGCAGGGGACTGGAATTATTTTACCCTTCAAGTCAAAAGGCATCAGCTAGAGAACTGTCAATGTTGCTTTGGGGGAGAATGTGAGTTTCCTTAGATATTGAACAAAAAAGGATTGTAGATTTATATTCATGTGGAAGTATTCCCACTGATTTCAGTTTAACTTTTGAATAAGCATGATAGGAATTACAAAATTAATTTACTGATTTTTAAATACACTCAGTGGAATTAATAAAATAGTAATTATATTTTTAACAATAATGGAAAGAATAGGAAAGAAGACTGAATTGTTCTTGTTCAGTCTGATATAACATCTTGGGAATTACCTAAGTAACAAAGTAATACGGTGCTTAAGTAACTAAGTGTAGATATATTTCCCAAATATTATCTACACTAATAATATAATATAATATAGAAGATCTACACTGGCTCCCAGTACATTTCCGAGCACAATTCAAAGTGTTGGCGCTGACCTTTAAAGTCCTAAACAGCCTCGGCCCAGTATACCTGAAGGAGCGTCTCCACCCCCATCATTCTGCCCGGATGCTGAGGTCCAGCTCTGAGGGCCCTCTGGCAGTTCCCTCATTGCGAGAAGCCAAGTTACACGAAACCAGGCAGAGGGCCTTCTCGGTAGTGGCGCCCGTCCTGTGGAACGCCCTCCCACCAGATGTCAAGGAAATAAACTACCACCTGACTTTTATAAGACATCTAAAGGCAGCCCTGTTTTTAGTGTTTTTAGTGTTTGATGTTTTATCATGTTTTTAAAATTCAAATTGGAGCTGCCCAGAGTGGCAGCCAGATGGGTAGGGTATAAATAATTATGATTATGATTATTATGATTGTTAAAATTATTATTAATTATCATCATCATCAGAGTATCGGAGCAGGACCTGGGAGTCTAGGATACAAGTCCCCATCCGTTCATGAAGTTTAATGGGGTGACATTGGGTGAGTCACGACAGGGTCGATGGGAAGGGGGGAAACCATATACATCACCTTCAGCTCCTTGGAGGAAAAGTGGGATATGAATGCAATAATAAATAAATGAACATACCAAGCCTCAAACACTATCAACCTGGATAGCCAGAGCCCCTGAAACTGGAGTTTGAGACAGCTTCTCCTCCAGACAAATTCCTCCGGGAAACATGCCCCAGTTACAACAGGGTCCTCATGTTCCCCAGGGCCTGACTAAAGCCACTCTAAGGCGTTTGTTGTATCGGATGGATTTCCACTGACACATCATGTGTGAATGCGTGGATAGAGATGATAGTGAATGAAAATTCCATATTGGAAAGCCATCTAATTCAGTGGGCATCTGCTTGAAAATGTGTATAAGCAACAACTGTTGACTTAGGACAGCGTCACACATTAATACAAATGATTTCTGGTTTTCATTTGCACAGCACAACCCTCACCCTTCACGCACAGAAACAGGATAAATGTTTGGTCATTTTTAGTGATCAGTTTATTTCAAAGAAATTATTTTTCAAATCCGTATACTGCTGTTCTGGCGCAGATATTGGTGCTTACTTCTGAATACAACTGAAAACTTACCCTGTAGTTACTTATTGATAGCATATTATTGGTGTGGTTGTTCCTGAAAATGATCTCATTTGCTTAGAGTTTAGTGAAAGCCACACTGCAGGTCACTGAAGGTGCATGTTTAAATCCACTACAAACTAAGTATGTTTAGAAGTGAGTGACAAGTTGCCAGCATCTTCTCTGTTACTGTGGGATTTTATGAAGCCAATGCTTTTTCCCTTGACAGAACTGATATAACACACACTATGGCTTTTTATAAGGCTGATAAAATATAGGACCTTATAAACTAAATAAGTGATGTCACATGTCAATTTAATAGTGAATATGATTGAATTAGATAACTAGTAGAATTGTAAAGCACCTTCTTTAACATAAATTGCTGCTTAGTGAAAGCATTCCATGTGTGGCTAATCCTTTTCAAGTCAAGGATGGCAACAGCACCACCCATCTTAACAGTGGACCTACGGTAAATCTTATGGAAAGTGCCCTTTTGGCAATGTCACCTTCACCATCCAGGACACCAAAGACAGAACTCTCAGCACACAAAAGAAAACTCAGCTGAAAGGCAATTTTATTAGTCACTTTCCAAGTTTCAAGAGTTTGTCCGTCTGGCAAAGCAACCTAGGCAGCAAACCAGCCAAGAACATCTGCGACTTGGAACCCATTCTGGTGATCAACTGTGGTTTCACTGAAAGCATGGCAGCATGCTTAGCTGCTCTGTGGCTGAAATGTTACAACATTTCTTCTACAAATGCCCACTGAAACCTTAGCTTTGTTCAGTTAGTTTCCATAGGAATAAGCTGAACTATCAAGTGGTGCACCGTGAAAGGGTACATGTACAAGCACAGTAAAAATGAGAGGAAAGAGGCCACTTCTCCGTGTACTTTTCCTCTTTAAACTGAACCTTTGACTTTTGAGCTCACTGAGCACAACTGGTGCAAGAGTTCCTTGCTCTGCTTGTTGTTCAAAAGCATGTGCTGAAATTTATCGGAAACAATTGACTGCTTTCAGTTCAATTCTCTAGCGTAATGCATAAAATGTTTTCATTTCCAAGTCATTTTAGGTGCTGTTAATAGTGGTTTTAGTAGGTTTCCTCCATTACTCTTTTAGATCAGTTCAGGCAGAAGCTTCTAAAAACAATTAATCTTCCATGAATTTAAGACACAAGATAAAAAAAACACATCCACTTACACAAAAACACTTACAGTAGCTTCTACTGAAATCTGATTCAGAACTATTTCGAGCTAGTATCATAAGTGGGCTTATTACAACGCTGACCCAAAGAGAGGGACGACTAAAGACCATTTTGTTGCAGCAGTAAATACACATCATGTTGCCTATTTTTTGTTATGGCAATTGCTTCTGAGCTTATCACTCAGTATCACTGGGCTCAACATATATACTGGAGGTTTTCCAAGCAGGAGTGATCTTTATACACTTTGGAGAACTGACAATTCTTGTCCCTATGCCAAAAGAATTAGCTTATATATAGCTTAGTGATTTAGGTAGCTATGCGGTAAACTAGGAGGATATACTGGAGCACTCATTTCCCAAAAGTGGCTTCTTCCAAGGCATATAAGTCTACGAATGTTTTTTCTGTGGCCCATGTGACCTGCAGTTCTCATGATAGAAGCAGCTTATTCAGTGGAGTGTGCTGTGAAGTGTACTGGAGTGACTAAGTGGAGTGCCAATGTAAGTCTTGAGCCATGTGGATAGAAAAGAATTAGATACTTTCTTCCTCATGGTAGAGAAGTGAATGGAGACAAACAGTCGCAGTTTGTTTAATGACCTGAGCGTGGGAGATGTAGATGTAGATCCTCTTTGATGTCCAAGCCCACTTCATAGAGTGGGATGGTTTGAGGCAAAGGTAAGATCATTTATTAAGCCATACAGAAGACCTTGCGGATAAAGATTAAGTCTGGGTGAAAAATTACTTAAGCACTGTGAAAAATGGAACGGTAGTCTTTGACAGAGAGATCACTGCATTCTGAAACCCTCTGTGTGGTGGAGATGGCTGATAGGAAAACCACTTTTAAAGAAAGAATCCGGAGTGAAGCCAATATGAGGGGTTTAAAGGGTGACAACTTTTGTAGTGCTTGGAGAATTTTGTGGAGATTCCAGAATGGGAATCTATGGATTATAGGTGCATTCAAAAGAGTTTGTTGCAAAAATATCTTAAGTAGAAGCTGTCTCCTGATGGGGCAGATGCCCAGTTTTGACACAGCTAGTAAACTGTATAAGCTAATAAAAATATTTTCCCAGTTGTGTTATTTTAGCATGCAGCCAGAAAGTTTTTCTACCGATATTCAAGTACCAAGAGCCAGTCCAGTTTTAGCTAAGGGACAGTCAGAGGAATTCATTTCCAAGAGGAGGACTGCATGCAACAGGATCAAAGAAATAACAGGAGTAGTTCTAGCACTACTGGCTCTGAAGCCTTTCAAGTAAACACAACGACTCTAACAAGATAATCTATTTTTCAGACATGCACAGGTACAGGGTAGCACTATAAATATCAGAAGGAGATTCAAAAATTTTACAAGACAATGACTCAATAGTGATATACTATATTTCAGAAGTACAGCTCTTGGTGACTTGGTGGCTTAGAGGACTCCCAGAGTAGAGAAAACAGGCAGGTTTCATTTTTATTGATATAATATTTTGGACAATGGAATTAAGCCATTGACATAAGACTTTAACATTAATTTTCATGCATTAGGAGGGCCCTTAAAAACTAATGTTTTAAGATGTCATTACTTTAGAACATTATTGTCCATTGTTTACAGAATCTGTAGGGAACCTACTGCAATTAGATTAACTAAGGAGGTTCCCTGAATGCAGGGCAAGGCTACATGCTGCCAATAAGCACAGAATTCCCAATGGTATGTTTTCTTTGTTAAGTAAGTGGAAATTCAGAAGACATCTCCAAATGAGAAACATGGAGGGTATAGGAAGGTGTTCAATCCTTCCCTTTCTCAACCTGTGGGTCCCCAGATGTTGTTGAACTACAATTCCCATCACCCCTAGCTAGCAAGGCCAGAGCTCAGGGATGATGGGAGTTGTAGTCTAACAACATCTGGGGACTCACAGGTTCAGAACCACCGCGTTAGAAGATGGCCACAAAAGGAAATGTCCAGAGCATGAACCTTCATCATCTGCGCATAGCTTGGGTCTCCCAACACCTGTAGTACCAGGAACTATCTTGGGCAGCTGTGTGCACATGTACATACATAATACTTATTTATCTGTGGTGGCAAAATCCTTTGAGCCACTTGAAAACTTTTGAAGATGGTGCTTCTAAAGTTTTTAATCTGACATACAGGCAAGACCTTTACAATCTGCCTTTAAATGGAAATATATTTAAAAAGAGAGCGGGTGGCACTGTGGTCTAAACCACTGAGCCTCTTGGGCTTGTTGACTGGAAGGTCAGTGGTTCAAATTCCCATGACGGAGTGAGTTCTGTCCCAGCTTCTGCCAACCTAGTAGTTCGAAAGCACACCAGTGAAAGTTAGATAAATATGTACTGTACTGCTGTGGCGGGAAGGTAAATGCCATTTCTGTGTGCTCTGGCTTCCGTCGCGCCAGAAGCGGTTTAGTCATGCTGGCCACATGACCCGGAAAGCTGTCTGTGGACATATGCCGGCTCCCTTGGCCTGAAGCGAGATGAGGGCCACACCCCATAGTCGCCTTTGACTGGACTTAACTGTCTGGGGGTCCTTTACCTTTTACCTTTATATTTAAATGCTCTTCCCCCCCCAAAAAAAAACAACAACAACTGCATGGGTTTTGTCAGGCAATAGTTTGCATTAAGGCTTCATGATCATGCAACAATTGTAATGAAACATTGCACTGATCTTCTGTTAGGGTTGTATCTAATGACAGTCCTACTCAGAATACATCCACTAAAATTAACAGACATTACTAACTTAGGTTTTTTAAATTTCGGTGCTATATTCCAGGAGGATTGTACCACACCCTGTACTAGGTATCTATTGTCAGCAGATAATTTTCAACAAAATGGACTTGATAAAGGCAAATAAAATTTTAAAAAGTATATTGAGGGGAGACTTCTTAATACCTTTTAAATGCAAAAGCTGATTTTAAAAATATCCCTTTCTTAATGGAATATCTCCTGAATGAATTCCATGAAAACCATAAGAAATCTTTCTTCAAAGAATATCAAATGGGTAAAAATAAAATAAAAGGAAATGTTTCAACTACCAAAATGATGCAATAGTGAATTCTTTATGTGCTTCATAGGAGCACACTGAAGTTCTGGGCATGCATTATTACTGCTGAGATCTCTTCAAATAATTATTATTTAAAAAAATATTGTAGTTCTTTCTGAAACATCTCCTTCCTTTATGGTTGGTTTTAATATCTTTCAAGTTGAAAACTTTCAAATTTATATAACCTCCATCTGTGTAGTTAAAATTGCTTTTACTTAAGATATCAATAATCAGCCAGAACTTGTATTATGTTACCAGCAGAGTTTCCTACCAAAAAAGAGAGTATCATTTCAAGTTACACAGGTTCATTAACTACATGGACGTATAATTAAACAACAACAAAAAAGAGGTCAAGGCATACATTAACCTATTTTACTTCCCCCATCTATTACATTTTCAAAAGCTTCTGTATGACTTCACTCTGCAAGCTGTGAAAGACCAACCATCCACCTTCTTTTCAGTATGAATAAGGTTGACATCTGACAGCTTCACATAGCTGACAGGGTTATACAACAGCCCACCCTCCCTATTCTCAGTCCAATTAGACCTCTAATCCTCCAGATGAAAGGCCCAACTACTCACGTTCTTCATGACAACGACAGCTATTGATTATTTGTCACTGCAGCTAACACCTTCTCTGTGGAGGCCACTCTGACAGAAGCAAACCTCCCAAATTAGACAGCACTTTATCTGCCCTGGAGGCCAAATGGCACAACAAGTAAAGGCTAATAAATGGTATAAAAATGAACAAATCATAACATTATGACAGGTTGATCGTTGCCAGTAGTTTCACAACTCAAGCTTGACGCTCTGCTAGACTCGCTCATTCTTTTCTCTCTTCCAATTGTGCTCCAACTTTGACTGAATTAAAGGCCAGAACAATTAAGGCATTTGACCAGCAAGGGTAAGCTGGAATGGAAGTATTGCCAAGGGACACAGATGTCAATAGCAGACTACCCATTTGTCAATACAAACATTCGAGACATGCAAATGCTGATGTCCTGGTTCTCCACTAGGTTGCACTGATGTCCTTCATAAACAGCTGAAACGGGAACTGATGAAATTAACTTCCCAGACTTGTAATTTTCTGTTAAGAGCAGGATTTTTAGGAATATAAAACAGAGTTTTCATTAAAGACAGTGCAAAACTATTTATAAAAAGAAATATTTGTGACACTTTATAGTTGCACAGTAAAATCTGTGTCAGAAATGTTTTCTTAAAGCCCGAAAAGGATTTATGTATTAAGAACGGCATGATAAATTTAACCTGTCACAATAAATGACAAAGAAAGCTTGACTATTCTAGGGTTCTCATACCGTGCTCCTATAGAGCAATCCTATACAGTGTCTACTAAGAAGTAAGTGCCCTGGGTTCAATGGGACTTATTTGCAGGTCTATAGGATTCCAGCCCTAATTTATTTTTTTTAAATATTTTACTCAATTAGCAATTTAAAATGTTTTAGCTGCTGCTTCCTCCTCAGCAATACTTATGTTTATAATGTTTAGACTTCAAAGAGTTACTTTAGACACATCCAAGTGTTTGAGCACATCTAGTAGGATTTTCTGGCTTTTTCTTTAAACATCAGACCCTTATGCCCCATCACAAATGGCCTCTGATATCAGTTTCACAAACTGTTTGCCACTGACTGGGTTCAGTAAACACTTAAGGCTCTTAATATCCTGCATTTCTCTTCCCCAACTTGTACCCTAAATGGGCACATATAGCCCCAGAGACAAAACTTAACTGACCAACTATGAATTCTAAGTTATTTAAGAAAAAAAACTGAGTTTGGTACTATATTGAACAAAAAAACAGCACATTTCCCACCAGGGAACTTGCATTCGAGAGATAATGTAGGGATGGTGGGAGAGTCAGGGTAGGTTGCTGCAGAGCTGCAGGAAAAGGCAGGTGTGGGGTACAGCTCAAGAAATACTTTTCCGAACTAGTTCTTTCTGAGTACGAAAAGAAAGAAGTGACTCAACAGGGGGAAGGATTCAATTCTTTCTAGGCATGGAAGAAGACAAACAAAAAAACAGTAGAGACACTCTGGAAATGTCCTCACGATCAGGGCTGGCACACGCATGAGAAAAGGTGAGGCAACCACCTCCGATGGCAGGATCTGCAGGGGTAGCAGATCTGACCTCCAAGGAATGCGTCAACCGCTGCTGCCGCCGCCGCCGCCACCGGAACAGCAATGGCTGCAGTGTACTCTGTGGAGGCCGGATATGCCACTTCCTCGGCAACCCTGTATACCTGAAGGAGCGTCTCCACCCCCATTGTTCAGCCCGGACACTGAGGTCCAGCGCCGAGGGTCTTTTGGCGGTTCCCTCATTGCGAGAAGTGAGGTTACAGGGCACCAGGCAGAGGGCCTTCTCGGTAGTGGCACCCGCCCTGTGGAACACCCTCCCTTCAGATGTGAAGGAAATAAGTAGCTATCCTATCTTTAAAAGATATCTGAAGGCAGCCCTGTTTAGGGAAGTTTTTAATATTTAAAGCTGTATTGTTTTTAATACTTGATTGGGAGCCGCCCAGAGTGGCTGGGAAAACGCAGCCAGGTGGGTGGGGTATAAATAATAATAATAATAATAATAATAATAATAATAATTATAATTATAATTATTATTAACCCCCCAATGCCACCTCTACAGTGGGTTCTTGGCAAATAGGAGGTGCTTCTTCTCTCTTCCCATCCTTCTTCCTGATGTAGATCTTCCCTGGCAGGGCGATGGCATCACTTTGTGGTTTGCCTCAGGTGCCAAAATATCTTGAGCCGGCCCTGCTCCCTAGGATCAAGCCAAACATATATTTTTCTCTCCAGGGTCAACTGTTGTTCTGCACCTTTGAAAATAAGCTCGCTAGTAAAAGCTTCTCCACTCTGTGATGTCACTGAGAAACCTCCCCACCAAACATAAGCACTTTTTAAGAGTTTCCTTTAAAAAAGAAAACAAATGTGATAAATGAATGACCACATGAGCCTGCATGGTCCCTCTATTTCTCTCCCTCCACCCAAGTGGGGCTGATAGCAACTTTGATTGGAAGATGGATTAAAACTACCTCCCAAACAGCTGCTTTGAATAAATAGAAATGGTGATTGAGTGTAGGTTTGCCATATTCTAGCCCAGTCTGGTATCCTAATTTGAATGCCATGCAAATTAATTCCTAATTATAAAAATCAGGTTGAGCTGGAAAATGGCTTTTCCACTCCAAATCTTTCCTTCCAAATTTGCTTAACAGCATAAGCACAGATTATTGGGCTCTTCTTAGAATACATGGGAAATATGTAACTGGACTTCCAAAGGATAAATAAAAACATTAAAAAATACAGCAATGTTACTCTAAAAAAGTAATCCTCAACTCACTTGCATAGGCCACATTGTCCTTCATAATCAATCTTTCTTTTTTGTCCTGGACTGAACTTTTCAAAAAAAATCTGTATCTCATTTGGTAATCTATTTATACTTTTAAGTGACACTTTTACCTCTAGAAAGGAGTGTGGGGTATGTGAAACAAAGGTCAAAGGTAGGCTATACGCAATTTGGCAATTTAACCTGTTGCATTTCTACATGGCAACAGGGTTTGGGCTGGGTGTTCATCAGTATGCAGATGATACCCAGCTCTACCTCTCTTTTAAATCAGAACCAGTGAAGGCAGTGAATGTCCTGTTTGAGTGTCTGGAGGCAGTTGGAGGATGGATTGAGACTGAATCCTAACAAGACAGAAGTACAGTAGCACTGCGGCTTACGTTACCCTCGGCTTACGTAAACTTCGGGTTGCGAAAGCGGCAAACCCGGAAGTGTTTTGCCCCGTGCGCATTCGCAGAAACGCTCTACCGTGCTCCGTGAATGCGCAGAAGCACTCCCCCCCCCCCGGTTGCGGAAACCTCGGGATTCATAACAGGAGGTACCACTGTACTGTTTTGGGGGGACAGGAGGCAGGCAGGTGTGGAGGACTCCCTGGTCCTGAATGGGATAACTGTGCCCCTGAAGGACCAGGTGCTCAGCCTGGGAGTCATTTTGGACTCACAGCTGTCCATGGAGGTGCAGGTCAATTCTGTATCCAGGGCAGCTGTTTACCAGCTCCATCTGGTACGCAGGCTGAGACCCTATCTGACTGCAGACTGTCTCGCCAGAGTGGTGCATGCTCTAGTTATCTCTCGCTTGGACTACTGCAATCACTCTACGTGGGGCTACATTTGAAGGTGACCCGGAAACTACAACTAATCCAGAATGCGGCAGCTAGACTGGTGACTGGGAGTGGCCACGGAGATCACATAACACCGGTCCTGAAAGCCCTACATTGACTCCCAGTATGACTCCAAGCACAATTCAAAGTGTTGGTGCTGACCTTTAAAGCCCTAAACAGCCTCGGCCCAGTATACCTGAAGAAGTGTCTCCACCCCCATCGTTCAACCCGGACACTGAGGTCCAGCTCCGAGGGCCTTCTGGCGGTTCTCTCACTGTGAGAAGTGAGGTTACAGGGAACCCGGCAGACGGCCTTCTCGGTAGTGGCGCCCGCCCTGCGGAACACCCTCCCATCAGATGTCATCAGCGTTCAACTGAATTTTTTCCTTATCTTCCCAAGCTCCAACTTCACATTTCATGAAACAGCATGTCATTTTATAATAAAACACTTCTAAAAATTAATCTCAAGGTGTTACCACATGCATTTTTCTCTTTATTCAAATATACATTTACCAGAGCCATCATATGAAATATCTTAATCCTGAAGCACTTACTATACATCTTGCATTTATATTTTTAGTCACGAGTGTAATTCCTAATGCTCACATGCTTTTAAGTAAACAACTAGTGATATTTTTAGCATTATTGAACTCCTGAGTGAGTAGCAGATTCTTTGCAAATCTGGAAATAAAGTATTTAAAATTAAGATCCGATTTGTCTGCTAGTGACATTGTCAGCTAAACATCTGGATACAAAGAACAACTTTGTGTGAATTCACAGACTTGTGAAATTTGATAGGTCTCCCACTTTGAACAGCAGACTACCCCGACATATCCAAAACACTTTAAAAAATCCTACTTAAATTTAAAAAGTAGTTTGCCGTATGGCATGGCGTGGTAGAAAGGAAGGCTACTACAGTGGTACCTTGGGCTACATACGCTTCAGGTTACATACGCTTCAGGTTACAGACTCCGCTAACCCAGAAATATTACCTTGGGTTTAGAACTTTGCTTCAGGATGAGAACAGAAATCGCACGGCACAGCGGGAGGCCCCATTAGCTAAAGTGGCGCTTCAGGTTAAGAACAGTTTCAGGTTAAGAACAGACCTCCAGAACAAATTAAGTTCTTAACCCGAGGTACCACTGTATTTGAGAAAGGGGCATTCAAAATTATTTTGGATTTACAGTGCTAGTTACACATTTCTTTGGAATCTGGTCTTGGAACATCATTTAGACTGCAATCCTATATACGCAGTTACCCGGGAATAAGCCCCAGTGAACCCAACAGAACTTACTTCTGAGTAGGCATGTGGGATTGTATTGTTACCTTTTGTGCAGCAAGATGGAGAGCTGTTCTCTGGTTAAGGTCGACTTTATTTACATCTATTCCTGTCTTCAACAAAGCCTCAGCACAGTCTAGCCTATCCGCCAACACACAGTACATTAGTGGAGTTCTCCCAAACTGGTCCTCTTTGTCCTTCAGATCAGGATTACCTGTAAGAACAACAAAGTGAATTGCAGTGCTGGCTCTACATAAGTTTTATTAAATATGTACATCTACTGCATATTTTGGGTAGAAAAAAGTTTGTCTGGTTTCTTATACATTTGGGCAACACTTAAGATTTCTTAAACAAATTTGACATGTTTCCTGAGGTCAGGGATCAGATTTTTTTAGTCTGTTTTGGGATTCTATCCTGGATGACATTTTAAAAGAAAATGTCAGTCTTTTAAAAACTGCAAAATATGGACACCACTAAGGATAGTAGTAGTAGTTTCTTTCTGCACCACCTTTTCCCCTGACAGGGACTAAAAACACAGAAAAATGCATCTCATCTCACTCTAGAGGCCAGGAGCCAGCGCTGTCCGCAGACACTTCCGGGTCATGTGGCCAGCATGATGAAGCTGCTCCGGCGAACCGGCACCAGAGCAGCACACGGAACGCCGTTTACCTTCCCGCTATACAGCGGTACCTATTTATCTACTTGCACTTAAGGGTGCTTTCGAACTGCTAGGTTGGCAGTAGCTGGGACCGAACGACGGGAGCTCACCCCGCTGCGGGGATTCGAACCGCCGACCATGAGATCGGCAAGTCCTAGGTGCTGAGGTTTTACTTTGGGCAGTGTGGGCAGGTGCCATGTCCTGCTGGAAAATGAAGTCAGCGTCCCCATAAAGCTCGTCTGTGGAAGGAAGCATGAAGTGCTCCAAAATCTCCTGGTAGACGGCTGCCTTAACCCTGCACTTGATGAAGCACAGTGGACCAACACCAGCTGATGACAGGGCTCCCCAAATCAACACAGACTGTGGAAACTTCACACTGGACTTCAAGCATCTGGCATTGTGTGCCTCCCCATTCTTCCTCTAGACTCTGGGTCCTTGGTTTCCAAATGAGATGAAAAAGTTGCTCTCATCAGAAAAGATGACTTGGGACCACTGAGCAACAGACCAGTTCTTTTTTTCTTTAGCCCAGGTAAGACGCTTCTGATGTTGTTTCTTGTTCAGGAGCGGCTTGACAAGAGGAATAAGACATTTGAAGCCCATCTCCAGGATCCTTCTGTGTGGTGGCTAACTCCAGCCTCAGTCCACTCCTTGTGAAAGTCCCCAACACGTCTGAATGGTCTTTTCCTGATAATCCACTCCAGGCTGCGGTCATCCCTGCTGCTTGTGCACCTTTTTCTTCCACACTTTTCCCTTCCGCCTAACTTTCCATTAATGTGCTTCGATACAGCACTTTGGGAACATCCACCTACTTCTGCAATTACCTTTTGAGGCTTTCCCTCCTTATGGACGGTCTCAATGATGGCTTTCCGCACAACTGTCAGGTTAGCAGCCTTCCCCAGGATTGTGCTTCCTACTGAACAAGACTGAGAGACCATTTAAAGGCTCAGGAACCCATTGCAGGTGTTATGGATTGAATAGCTGCTGCACCTTTTCACAATATTATAATTTTCTGAGATTGTTAATTTGAGGTTTTCATCAGCTGTACGCCATAATCATCACTATTATAACAAATAAAGGCTTGACATATCTCGCTTACATTACAGAAGGAGGTGGTCTGCCACAGAAATAATGGGAGACAGGAGAGAAGCAACACTCAAATTTCTGTGGGAGACCACCTGATCCGTGGTCACTGATTGCATTACCTGGGCAGACTGGTCATTCCTTTCAGATAGTAAATACTTTAGTTCCTGAATCTCTTTCACAAATTTACACATATTGACAGTTTGCTCAACTTAATAGAAACCTGCCAGACTAGATTTGCAGGAAGGGGGTAAACCCCCTAGATTCCAGGCAGTTTTGTTAATGGGATTTGCAAGTGAAAAGACAATTGGAAAGCTTTCCCCATTTCGTCCTACTGAAGTGGAACATTTGAAGTCACTTTGGGGGAGTAAAAATGGCCTCTAGATATGTGTGGTTTAAATACTTATGTATTCATGTTTACCTTGTGCATTTATGAACACTTATTCAATATTTGATACCTTAGAATTCTTATAACAATGGCCTGGTTTGTTGCTAGGGTGGCCAGCAGACTAGAAAAATAGACGAACACAACATGGAATTCTCCCGTACCTTTCGTTAACAGCAGAAATCAGCAGGTAAAGTTGAACATGAAGATAAGGATTATCATCTGCTCATATCTGCCCATAGAGGGGGAAGTCAGAAATGAGTAACTATAAAATGGCATATTTCAATGTAGCTGCACTATTAAAAATGCAAACAAATAAATCTGTACTAGGTTTTGAAATCATGAAGGATAGACAACACAAAATAGGACCAGTTACATTTATCATTGTCAAGTGGTAAAGCTCTTTCTGGGCTAATATGCTTCAAAGTGGGGATTACATGTCTAAATGTGCTGCAAGGAAGTGAGGACAGGGGACCCTGAATTTTTTTAAAAAGGAAACACAATGGGGGAAGGCTAGGTGGAACCTTTCTCACTAATACAGTGGTACCTTGGTCCTCAAATGAAATCTGTTCTAGAAGCCCGTTCGGTTCTGAAACTTTCAAAAACTGAGGCACTGCTTCCCACTGGTTGCAAGAGCTTCTTGCACTCAGTGGAAGCTGCGTCGCATGTTCCGGTTCCGAAAAGCATTTGAAAATGGAAGCATTTACTTCCGAGTTCTCGGCATTCAAGAACCGAAATGTATGACAACGGAGGTGTTTGGGAACCAAGGTTCCACTGTATTTTAATCTTATATGTGCAGGGAGGGTGTTTTTTTTATGAACAGGTATTATTTAGAAAAAACTTTTATCAATTTATTCCGCTGACTGTACAAAATGATCTGGGGGGGGGGCGTTATTATAACTTTTATAGAGCTGAACAGAAGGGGCAAAAATAAAGAGCAGTATACCCCCCAAAAAAGATCCAATTAGTTCAAAAAAGAGAAATTTAAAAACAGTGTACTTCATGGTCTTGGTCACAAGAAGTTATTGCAGAATGTACAATCTAGCACAGGATGGAAACTTAAAAAATAATCTCCTTGGCTTGAATCCTAACATTCCCTCTTCTGACTTCTATTGCTAGCCCTTCTACATGCCCAAAGAATCTATTCCTCGAGTTGGAGAACCTATGTGATAGTTATGGGATATGGTACAGGGGTTGCAGATGAAGAGGGGAATTGGCAGAGATCGCCCACCCCTTATTATTATCTTCAATTTATTAATCATCTTAATTGAGCCTTAATTAATCCTTAGTTTAGCAATCACCTCATGGTGATGAACAATTAAAAACAGCAAAAAGAGAAGATCAACTTAAAACAAAATTAAAACGTTTCAGAATAGACACTCCTCTCAAATACTTATTGATTCAGCTGGAAAATATTATTATTAGTGAATATAGGAGCAACTTAGGATCTAAGGCATAGTTCATTTCAAGTACTATCTTACACTATTTATTTGGCTACAAATAATGCAAGTTGTGTATTAAATTGGTTGACTTCTCAGGCTGCAAACATAAGACCTGAAACAACAGGTCCATGAGCTCTGCACTACTGAGGTGGCATGATTCCTAAATGTGCAACATAATGAATAAAACCTGAAACTTGCAAGAGCCTAGGGCTAGCCGAACAGAAGGTTGGCGGTTTGAATCCTGGCAACGGGGTGAGCTCCTGTTGCTCGGTCCCTGCTCCTGCCAACCTAGCAGTTAGAAAGCACGTCAAAGTGCAAGTAGATAAATAGGTACCACTCTGGCGGGAAGGTAAACGGTGTTTCCGTGCGCTGCTCTGGTTTGCCAGAAGCGGCTTAGTCATGCTGGCCACATGACCTGGAAGCTGTACACCGGCACCCTCGGTCAGTAAAGCGAGATGAGCGCTGCAACCCCAGAGTCATCAGCGACTGGACCTAATGGTCAGGGCTCCCTTTACCTTTACCTATGTATATCTACGCAGAAGTAATTCTTACTGAATTCAATGAGACTTGCTTCAGGTAAATGTGTATAGCAGAGGTCTCCCAATTAGCCTGTGGCATGGTTTACTTCAAACCCTGCAGGACCAAACCAAAAAGATTCCCAATCATAGATTGAAAGAATTGTAGAATTGGAAGGGACTGTGAGGGTCATCCTGTTGTCTTTGTACATGGAGTTTTCTTGGCCGGGATACTGGAGTTGCTTGCCAGTTCCTGCTCCTGCTCCATGTCAAAACTCTCCACTATGACCTGTCCATCTTGGGTGGCCCTGCATGACATAGCTCATAGATTCTCTGAGTTATTCAAGCTCCTTTGCCACGACAAGGCAGTGATCCATGAAGGGGATCCTTATGTTGGGAAAGATTGAGGGCACAAGGAGAAGGGGATGACAGAGGACGAGATGGTTGGACAGTGTTCTCGAAGCTACCAGCATGAGTTTGACCAAACTGCGGGAGGCAGTGGAAGACAGGAGTGCCTGGCGTGCTCTGGTTCATGGGGTCACGAAGAGTCGGACACGACTAAACAACTAAACAACAACAACAACAACAAAGTGAGGGTCATCTATTCCAAAATCCTGCAATGCTGGAATCTCAACTAAAGCATCCACTGCAGATGGCCACTCAACCTGTGTTTAAAAACCTCCAAGGAAGGAGAGTTCAATCATTCCTTCACATCTGCTGCTGGAATTGCAACCATAAATAGAAAAGAACAATCTTCCTTCATATAGGCGCAGCATGAATAAACGCTGCCTGCAAAAGAAGACTCTTCCTTTGTAGTTGAATCCATGTGACTGGAAGTTGGGAGGAGTTGCCCCTGTGTCAAAGTGGTCTGCAGGGGTGAGCGAGCTTTGGATCTGGCCCACCAGCTAAATTCGGTTCTCCAGCCATGGCATGTAGGATTGCAGTTTAGCTCTCAGCCCTGTGAACTATCTATATTATGGGCAATAATATAAGCCCCCCCCCCCCTTTAGTGATCTGTAAGCCATTCTAGGAGCTTTTTTAGCTAAATAAAAACAGATTTACATCAAAAAGACTACTGAAATTATGCACGTGAAGTACTTTCAGTATTTGGGGGAAAGCACAATGCAATTAGTAAATGACATCATTACGGAAATATAAATAAATAAATAAATAAATAAATAAATTATATAAGATGTGTATCTGAAGGTATCTGAGGAAGTGTGCGTGCACACGAAATCTTGTATCAAGAGCAAACTTAGTTGGTCTCTAAGGTGCTACTGGACAATTTATTATTTTTTTAATATATATTTTGACTGCGTCAGAACTACCTGAAACTTACATCAGTACTATTATTACTACAAGTAAAATCCAATAAGAGCAACTTTAGTGGCTATGGGACACATGTATAATTTTGAAATGTTAATAATAGAGTAAATAAAATTCAAATGCCTTTCTGAAACAAGCATATTCTCCATCTTTTTTGTGAACAGCCCTGAGACCTCTGAGTATAGGGCGGTATATAAATTCAATAGATCAATCAATCTTCATAGGCATTTACACAACTTCCTAATCCTTTCGCACGGACATTTATATCAATATGCACAGCTGTAATAGGGAACAAGCTGGAAAATGAGATGAGATTAAATATCTCTATACAAAATGGTTCATCCGTTTGTCGGGATTCACAGAATGCTGTGTAAGAAAGTAAGTCTGCACGCTTGAGTTTGCTAGTTGATGCAACAGGCTGATGCAATACTTTCTATGGAGGTGCTGGGTCAGAATGACTCACCAGTAATGTGCTGACAGTTGATTGGCTGTCATTGGTTTAAAAGGGGAACCTGTCCAGCAGTAAAGGTGGCGGTGTAGAGAGGAGTGTGGTCAGAGAGAGTCTTCCTATTTGCCAGGTACTCTGTCTGACTGTATGAACTGCTTCTGTAGATATTTGTATACCGTATTTTTCACCCTATAGGGCGCACCGGCCTATAAAAAATTTATTCCCTCCCCCCAGCCCCAAAGAGCAAAGAAGCCATGACAGCGAGCGGAATGGATCCCGCTTGCTGTCCTGGCTTCGTTTTTAGCCTCGGGGCTGGGGGTCCGGGAGCGAAGGCGAGGTTGTGCAACCTCGCCATCGCTCCTGGAGCTTGCGGTGCTGGTGGCGGGGGAAGCCCGAGCTTCCCCCTGACCCCAGCCCCCAGAACGGGTCTGAGAGCGATGGCGAAGTTGCGCGCAACCTCCCCATCGCTCCCGGAGCTTGCCGGGCTGGGGGGATAGCTTCCTGAAGCCTGGAGAGCAAGAGGGGCCGGTGCGCACCGACCCCTCTCGCTCTCCAGGCTTCAGCGAAAGCCTGCATTCGCCCCATAGGACGCACACACATTTCCCCTTCATTTTTGGAGGGGGAAAAGTGCATCCTATAGAGCGAAAAATATGGTATATAGCTCACAATCAATAATACTGCACTGAAGAACCTGGAACTCTGAGCATTTCTGCTAAAGCATCGCGAAGAATTTGCGACAGTTCTGAACAAAAAACCTTGCTTAGACTACCCAAAAGACCACAATACAGTAACTTTGACAGTGTTATCATATTTATGCTTTTGAAAGTATCTCTCTCTACCTGAACAGAGCTTCTCTACAGCTTCTATTGTTAATAAGGAAACAGGATACGCACCTCACCATTACAATCAAAGCAGGTTTCTTAGATTGGTAAGGTATTTCTAGTTTAGGCTACCAATCACAGAATCATACAGTTGGAAGAGACCACAAGGGCCATCGAGTCCAACCCCCTGCCAAGCAGGAAACACCATCAGAGCACTCCTGACATATGGTTATCAAGCCTCTGCTTAAAGACCTCCAAAGAAGGAGACTCCACCACACTCCTTGGCAGCAAATTCCACTGTCAAACAGCTCTTACTGTCAGGAAGTTCTTCCTAATGTTTAGGTGAAATCTTCTTTCTTGTCGTTTGGAACCATTGCTCCGTGTCCGCTTCTCTGGAGCAGCAGAAAACAACCTTTCTCCCTCCTCTATGTGACATCCTTTTATATATTTGAACATGGCTATCATATCACCCCTTAACCTCCTCTTCTCCAGGCTAAACATGCCCAGCTCCCTTAGCCTGGCATCGTTTCCAGGCCTTTGACCATTTTGGTTGCCCTCCTCTGGACACATTCCAGTTTGTCACTGTCCTTCTTGAACTGTGGTGCAGTTCTTTAGGTTCCTCTGGCAACAATGTCCTTTGTCCAAGTATTTGTGTTTTGAGGGCCCCATTGACTTGGGGTTAGTACGTTGAGGGCTGCATGCCAGCAGTCAGCTGAACTAAAGCCAAAAATGTGCAGAAACAGTAATGGCTGGTGCTTATTGAGGCTGGTATGGTGGAAGGCAGCATGACCAGCAGTAGGTAGAGCTACAGCAAATGGCAGGAAGAGTCAATTAATTCTAGTTTTGTCCCTATCTTCATCCCTGCTGAGTTCCACAAGGGCAGCATAAGGACTAGCAGGAAGAAGTTGACAGGCAGTGTCCTTGGACTGGTTGTAAAGTAGGAGAAACTGGCTGAGGCCAGGCTGACGTCGTCCCTTTCTCTCTACTGGGCAAGCTTCCACCGGTCAAAAAACAAAAGCATTTTTTATGAACTAATTTTGAAGAAAAACCACCATGCTAGTATTATGGAAAGCAACTGAAAGTAATTCCATACATACACACACACACACCCTGACTTTAGAGCAGAGGTTCCCAGACTTCTTTGGCCGACTGCCCCCTTTTCAGGAAAAAAAAATACACAGTGCCCCCCTGGAAATCTACCTTCTTTAAGCAAACAAACAGAAAGATGCACCAACAAATTTGCATTCTTTGATGTATCTAGATTTCTACCTATGTCCTAAGACATAGTAAAGAAAGACGTTGCTGTAAATAAGACACCTTGAAGCTTGAAATTATAAAATCATTTATTAAAACAACCATAGTAACATCCGCATTACACGGAGAAAATGATGATAACAAAGGATAATATTAAAATAACAAATTACAAATATCACTTCCCAAGCCTGGGTGAACCCCAAAAGGGTTCACTCAAGCCTGGGAAAAACACACAACCGCCAGATCTGGCGGTAAGTGTCATTACACAGCAGATGAAACATGTAAGAACAGTTCTTCAAAATGTTCTTCTCTTCTATCTTTATGCTTCTACCATCCCCTTACAGTGGTGCCTCGCAAGACGAAATTAATCCGTTCTGCGAGTCTCTTCGTCTTGCGGTTTTTTCGTCTTGCGAAGCATGGCTATTAGCGGTTTAGTGGTTTAGTGGCTTTAAGAAAAAGGAAACAAACTCGCAAGAACTCGCAAGACGTTTCGTCTTGCGAAGCAAGCCCATAGGGAAATTCGTCTTGCGAAGCACCTCAAAAAACAGAAAACTCTTTCGTCTAGCGAGTTTTTCGTCTTGCGAGGCATTCGTCTTGCGGGACACCACTGTATTTTTATCCCAATGCCCCCCAATTGCACCCAAGGCTGCTACCACCCCCTGGATTGTTCCAGTGTCCCCCAAGGGGCAATACTGCCCACTTTGGGAAACACTGCTTTAGAGTGTTACGCACAAGAATGGAAAGAGGAAGAGAGAGTTGGCAGAAGCCTACCAATCTGTTCTCTGGTGGGCTTGGCACGGGATCTTCCTAAGCCACAGAACCAAGAAAAAGCTAAAAACAGAACTGCAACTTAAATACTATTGCTTCTAATGGATTTGAAATTACATAAAAAGACAGGGATGGGATTAAAAACAGCATGAGGAGAAAGTCAAAGATAAATGCATAACTAATTTGGAATCTGGAATATATATGTAAAGATTTTAATGTTTAATAAAAATTTGACTCTGAAAAGACAGGGGAAACATTTTACCTGCTATCTGTTTTAGAAGAGCACTCTTATGTCCATTAACAGCAGCAGCGTGAACTTGAGATGCTAGTGAAGAGCCACTGAGCAGCCAAGCCTCAGAAACATTCATACTCTTCTCTGAGAGTTCAGATGTTAAACCTGCATTGCATAAAAACATTATTATTATCATTATGATAACGATGACGGTTACTATAACTTTGTGCAAAAAAGAATGCAGTTTTATTGATGCAACACTCAACATATTTTCATACTTTAATTACATTTTTTTCATTTTTCATTTTAGATTTTCAAAGCTTGACTCTTCTCTATACAAGCTTTACATAGCAATGGATTCACTTCACAGCTACGTAGTTATCAATCAAGAACCTCTGCTATTATTTTAATGCAAACTACTTAATTTGTCCCACAAGCCCACTTTGTTTCAACATACTTGGGAGTTAATTTGAACTCCCATACTGAGCATTTAGGACCAAAAAGAGGCGTTAAATTTGCACATTCAATTCTGTCAGGAAGAGAAAAATAAATGATTTCTACTCATGGCAAACCTGATTCAAAAAGGTGCTGCTACAGTGGAAAGACTAGCGCTTAGGCAGACAATTTTGTCACCATAGGGAGATGGAAAAATGATTAGAAGTCTTAAAGTCCCATACAACCACATGACTAATCATGGATAAACATTAATAGATATTAAATAATAAACTTGGGGGAAATAAGGAAGTTTAAGCAATGTTTCAGCAGAGCCAGCAACCAAGAGCACTGTAGCTATTAGATGCAATGAGAATTTGAGAAGGTGAGCACAGAAATGGATTTGGGACACCTATATAAAATTATTTCTTAGTCGTGGCCTTTGGCAATTGTGCTTTAAGCTATCTCAAAGGGGGAAATGGGAGGGGGGATTCTGGTTCCCTCCTCTCTATGTAAGGCACACTATCCACCTCCATCTGTGTCTATTTCTGCAATAGGACTTGTTTTAAGTTTATTGTCCACGCAACACAGACTTGGGTAGCCTATGTAGTTTTCAACAACTAGCCACCTTGCTATTTTATATTTCTATGCTGATACTTCATAACACAAGCCCATTTCTCCTTACTGTCCACCATTTTGTGTAAACAATAAACACAGTGTAAATAAAGATTTTATTTTGTATTCATCAGTTCTTGCCAATTCCTTCAAGCAAGCAAGACAATATTGGCATTTCTTTATTAGTAGTAAACTAGTGCAATAACCACTGCAATGTGATTATCATCTCCAGATTAAAGGTTATCTAAGGGTCAGTTTCATAAACACATGTGTATATGAGAATACACACAAGCAGATCTATTAACAGCTTTACAACAGGACAGGCTTTCTGAAGCATTACTGTCTAAGTTTTGTGACAACTTCACTTCCATTTTGTTTCCAAGCCCAATGCAAAGTGTGTTTTGATTCTTAAAGTCTTAAATGCTCTGGGAGCAGGATACTTTAAGGGCCAATTTCTCATATATAAGCCTGCCCACACATTATGCTCTTCCTAGTTTGTGTGTTTCCACACAGCTTGGGATACAGTAGGTACAACTGGCAGAGTCTTTTGGATTGCGGCAAAAGTGAATGAGAAATTTAATGTTAATCATTGTTGTTGTCTTACAATGACTTCATTGGTTGACTGTCAGTCTGCATTTTGATTTTATCATTTAAAAATTGTTCTAACATACTATTAAACTTTCGCAAGCTACCATATGGATAAATTGTAACCTAAAGCAAATAAATGGACTTAAACAAATAAATTATAATTTGTGGCCCTTTATTTATTATACTGAATATATCAGCCAAAGCTAAGAAAAATGAATTTTCACTTGCTCAGAGGTTTTAATGGACAGGGCAAATTTCTACAATGTGACCTGGCAACTTTACTTGTGAAAACTCAATAGCACTAACTCTCTTAATGGACCTCATGTAGGGTGGCCAGATGTGAAAAAAATGGGCAGGGCTCCTGCAAGATTAACAGCTACACCTGAAAGATGCACCAGCTGAAATGTCCACTTCTACACAAATATTAAAAATGAAGGAGTCCTGCCCTTTTTCCCACCTGGCCACTCAACCCCCAAAACTTATCTCTGTACAAATCCCCAAATGTTGTGGTAGGAGCAATACTGCTGCGACCCAAATTGTGCACCTTCAGCAGCAGCAGCCCAATACTCTGAAACTGAGCAGTTAAAGCTTTTCCAGGCATGAAAATAAGTCCTGAGCTGCTTAACTTTTGCATCTCATGCTATTATTAAAGTTCTAGGAATGGTGCCAGGGCGAGAAAGAAACCCAACTTCATGTGATGCTCATTCATATACCGTATTTGTTCGAGTCTAAAGCGCCATTAAATCTAAGGCGCATCTCAATTTTCAAAACCTTGAAACCCAAAAAGTATTTGCTGGCAAATGTAAATGTGCCACTGAATCTAATGTGCACCCTAATTTTCACAACATTATTTGGCAAAAAAAATGTGCATTAGACTCGAGTAAATACGGTATGTGTTCTCCCATCTTTTTGTTTACTTTTAACAAAAACAGCCATGAGGATGCAATATTGAGGTGAGAGGAACAGATTCTTACACTTTTTATCTCCGTAGGGCCCCACAACAAAATGTTACAGTGTATACCTGGTATGTGTTATCTGAGCCACTGGATCAGGGATTATTTTTTTAAAAAACTACCAAATGAGTACCAAAAACAGGAGTCCCTGCCCTAATGTGGATTTTTATGCTTTGTGCAAAATTCCTTAAAAGGTTCTGAACAAGTTGAGTACAATTGTGCTTGATCTGGCCTGGGGGCAGAGCTTGGAGGAAATATCTGAAGAGGCAATTCAAGTAGACTGACCTCTGATACAACCTGAAAAGTGTTAAATTTGCTGGGGGGGGGGTGACTGGCAATCCAAACCAGCCTTACCTCTTGGTGTGCAGTATTGACCCTGCAGGACTGCTCTAAGCTTTTGTATGTCAGCACAGCCCTGCAATATGGGTGCAGACTGAAATACTCTGCTGCAGGACTGTTGTATACTGCTCATTCAGCAAGGAAGGGATAATATAGGAAATAAAAGAACTGAATGAAATTGCACTCTCTCTACCCACTCTGGAAGAATGGCAGATGAAGTTGACAGACTACATGGGACTGGCAGAGATGACGGGCAGAATCCGAAACCAGGAGAAAGAGACAGTGGAAGAAGATTGGAAGAAATTTAAAGACTATTTAAGCAAACACTATAATATTAATGAAGGTTAGAATCGACATGAGTCTTAAAATTTTGTGGTTTTCAGGGATGTTGATTAAGGAAAAAGAACAGAATTATAAAAAATAATGGGAAATAAGGGAATGGATTTGCTGATTAGATAAATGGAATTAGAATACAGAAGGGGGAGGTGTGAGGAGGTAGAGGAAATTAGGTTTAAGAAATATGATTTGAAATTATACATGTTTTTAGTATTGTATTTGTGTATGTTTTTATTGTTGTTTGAGTTTTTTGTGTGTTAATTGGAAACCTTAATAAATATCATTTTAAAAAAAAAAAAAAGAAATTGCACTCTCTACATTTCAGGCCAACACTCAATGATCGACAGGGATCAAATACCAGCAGACAACACTGCATGTTTGTTATAAGCCACTCAGAGCCCAATCTACAATATTCAGTGTGCACTACACTACAGGACTGTTTCCAACCTGCAATATGGATAATGAATTTGCTTTGGAATGTGCATTGGCACATTTCTAAGAATCAGGTTAGAAACTCAAGAAACTTTTCTCTATGCTGTACCTTTTGGGATAGGTCACTGGGGTGTTCAAATGCATCTGCAGGAGCTGTGTATAACAGAGGCTGCTGAAACTTCCTCTTCTCTACAACTAGTTCTGCTGAAGGAACCATGCCTCCTTTTGCATCTGGTTAACCTATCAGATAAACTCCTGCTCATTCCTAGCTACAGTAAAATCTTGGATTTCTCCATTGAGTTCTACAGGTGAAACTCAAAAAATTAGAATATCATGGAAAAGTTCATTTATTTCAGTAATTCAACGTAAAAGGTGAAACTACTATATGAGATAGACTCATGACATGCAAACCGAGATATGTCAAGCCTTTATTTGTTATAATTGTGATGATTATGGCGTACAACTGATTAAAACCCCAAATTAACAATCTCAGAAAATTAGAATATTAAATGTAATCAGCAAAACAAGGATTGCAAATAGAGCAATATTGGACCTCTGAGAAGTAGAAGCATATGTACTCAGTACTTGGTTTGGGCCCCTTTTGCATCAATTACTGCCTCAATGCGGCGTGGCATGGATGCCATCAGCCTGTGGCACTGCTGAGGTGTTATGGAAGACCAGGATGCTTCAATAGCAGCCTTCAGCTCTTCTGCATTGTTCAGTCTCATGTCTCTCATCTTTCTCTTGGCAATGCCCCATAGATTCTCTATGAGGTTCAGGTCAGGTGAGTTTGCTGGCCAACCAGCACAGTAATCCCATGGGCATAGAACCAGGTCTGGATACTTTTGGCAGTGTGAGCAGGTGCCAAGTCCTGCTGGAAAATGAAGTCAGCATCCCCATAAAGCTCGTCTGTGGAAGGAAGCATGAAGTGCTCCAAAATCTCCTGGTAGACGGCTGCGTTGACCCTGGACTTAATGAAGCACAGTGGACCAACACCAGCTGATGACAGGGCTCCCCAAATCAACACAGACTGTGGAAACTTCACACTGGACTTCAAGCATCTGGCATTGTGTGCCTCCCCATTCTTCCTCCAGACTCTGGGTCCTTGGTTTCCAAATGAGATGAAAAAGTTGCTCTCATCAGAAAAGATGACTTGGGACCACTGAGCAACAGACCAGTTCTTTTTTTCTTTAGCCCAGGTAAGACACTTCTGACATTGTTTCTTGTTCAGGAGCGGCTTGACAAGAGGAATAAGACATTTGTGTTGGCTTTTTGCAGTATGGTAGCGCTGCAGAGAGCTTGCTGGGGTGACCATGCATTAGAAAGAAAGCGACTCAAAAATAACTTAAGCAAGGTTTTAATTACAAAAAAAAAAAAAACTCCTTATACACTAAATACATTAACAACAAACCAGACCCAACCACCAACCCAACCCCCAGGGTAATGGGAGAGCTAGGTGCTGCTCCTTATATACTACATGCAAATGCTGACACACCTTAATCAATGCAACTCGGCAGCACCTGCTATGTTTCACAGCTGTAAAGCTGGGTCTCGTTATCTTGCTCTGGCCCTTGCTCTGGCCCCTTAAAGACATACACATTAGGTGGAACAATGATGAACCTTTACATTTAAAGTAACCATTCAACAATTTGAAGCCCATCTCCAGGATCCTTCTGTGTGTGGTGGCTCTTGATGCACTAACTCCAGCCTCAGTCCACTCCTTGTGAAAATCCCCATCACATTTGAAAAGTCTTTTCCTGACATTCCTCTCCATGCTGCGGTCATCCCTGCTGTTTGTGCACCTTTTTCTTCCACACTTTCCCTTCCGCCTAACTTTCCATTAATGTGCTTTGATACAGCACTTTGGGAACATCCAACTTCTTCTGCAATTACCTTTTGAGGCTTTCCCTCCTTGTGGAGGGTCTCAATGATGGCTTTCTGCACAACTGTCAGGTCAGCAGCCTTCCCCAGGATTGTGCTTCCTACTGAACAAGACTGAGAGACCATTTAAAGGCTCAGGAACTCATTGCAGGTGTTATGGATTGAATAGCTGCTGCACCTTTTCACAATATTCTAATTTTCTGAGATTGTTAATTTGGGGTTTACATCAGCTGTACGCCATAAGCATCACAATTATAACAAATAAAGGCTTGACATATCTCGCTTTGCATGTCATGAGTCTATCTCATATATTAGTTTCACCTTTTAAGTTGAATTACTGAAATAAATGAACTTTTCCATGATATTCTAATTTTTTTGAGTTTCACCTGTATGGACAGTTCTCATTCTCATTCCTGGGGAGATTTAAAAGTAGCTTTTCAGTGTGAACCAGGAAATGAGCTATCCAGACAAGTAGAAAATAATTAGAAGGTTCTTTGTACACTTTTAGTATGCCAAGTGTCTCCTCTTCCCTTTCGAGAGACTCCATTCTATTAAACTTCCACACCAGTGTCAGATAGGTCAGAGATGGTGCATTACATGTTTGTACACCCGGGCAGTCAACCTCAAAAGTGAGTGGGATAGACAGTGGGATAGTTATGGATAGAGGAAACAACTTATTTATTTACTGCATTTATATCCCACCTTTTTTTCCAAGGATTTAATGGTGGTGCACAGGATTCCCCCCTCTGCATTTAATCCCACTAACAATCCATGAGATAGGTTAGGTAGTGACTGGCCCAAGACTATCCAGTGAATTTCATACTCAAGTGGGGATTTGAACCCTGGTTTCCCATGTCCCAGCCTGACGCTCTAACCACTACAGTGTGCTTGGAAGGAGTAGGAGCCAGAATGACAGAGTGTGATGCACATTTGTCACATTAAATATTTATACTGCTTTCTTTTATCCCTTATATATTGAATTCAGATTGTAATGCAATACATACAATATGTAAAAAATAAAAGCAGTGAGAAATCATACAGCATATAGCACATTGCAATGGTTACAAGAAGTAGAAAAATCCGGAATTTTCAAGTGGTGCAAGGCAGGGGGGAGTCGGGAACCACTGGAATAAACTCAATTTATATTTTTCTCCTTTAGTACCCAAGTGTCACCCCAGGAGAATTTCAACTTTTAAAAAACAAACATTTTCAGGGAATCTTAAGATCCCTTCCTTGCCTGCCCCGTGGTTGAGAATAGCAGCATTTCCTATAAAGCAAGCTGCTTCAAAGTGGTCCACAATGTACAAAAAGTGTTCTGGGGAGAAGAGGAGACTGTAGGCTTGCAGGGGTTCATCCTTTGGTGCAAGAAGGGGGTAAATCCCAGCAGATATGCTTGCACAAGAACAAGTTGTAATGTTCCCACCCACACTGGCCTAGCCCACAAGACTGAGGGGACCTGGGTTAAAATCCCTGGGGGGCCCTGAAACTCACAGGGCACATCCAAGATGAGTTTGGGCACCTGAGGCGGAAAATCCACGCTGTTTTGTGAGGAATTAAGCCGCCTGAAATCTGGCGCCCAAAGCTGCTGCTTGAGGCAGCCCTCTCTCGCCTTATCTCCAGGGTTGTTGTGTTGCGAAGGGAGCGAGCGAGCGAGCGAGTGGAAGCCGCTTGCCCAGAGCTTTCCCGATGACAAAATAGCGACAGAGCAAGAGGAAACCTGCCCGCTTCGTAAGGCTCCTGGTGGTCCTTATTTCACAGCGACCCCCCATTGCCAAAGGACAGCACCACACGCGCGCGCGCGCGCGCGCCCCCGCCCCACCCCACCCCGGGCTGCGTGCACACGTTCGCTTTCCTCCCCGTGTCACCTACCTCACAAGCGGCTTCCCAAGCTCCTCCAGCCAAGGCCTCACGGGAAGGCGACGGAAGGAGCCGCTCGTCAGCCGGGCCTTCGGGCCCTGCCGCTCCGCCTGGCGGCCAGAGAGGGCGCTCGCCCCAGCGCGCCGGGCCTAGCCTGCCGCCGCCGCCGCCGCCGCCAACTCGGGGGACGTTTCCCGGCGTGCCTTCGAACCCGGAACTGGGCGTGGGTTCGCGTGAGGCGAAAGGGGGCGGGCGGGAGGAAGGAAGGGGAGGGCGGCGCAGAGCCAGAGCCGACCTCCTCGTCTGCCTCCTCTCCGTGTCGGCGCCCGCCCGCCCGCCCGCCCGCCCGCCGCGCACCTTCCCCTGGAGGCCGGGGGGAAAGAGAGCCACAGAGCCGGAGCGGCAGGGAGACCGAGCCGCCCCCCACCGCCTCACGCGCCCCCCGCCCCCCCCCCCGCCATGAGAGCTGCCGCCATCTTCCCCGAGCCCGGGGGCCGCCGCCTCCTCCTCTTTCTGGTGAGCTGAGGGGAGAAGGAAGGAGGGCGGGCGGGGGGCAGAGCTGCCTGAGGCGGAGATACTGAGGGGGGGTGTGGGGGTGTTGCTGTCCTGTGGGGCCGCTGGGCTGCGGGTCCTCCCGGCTCGCCCGCTCTCCCTGGGAACCCGGGTCGGGGTGGGGCGGCCGCTAGCGCTGGTGTGGCTCAGCCTGATAGGCTGCCGGCTCCTCAGACCCGGAATCGGCCCGGCAGCCGGCGTGGGGGGCGCGGTGCTCGGCCCGGCGAGCTGAGGGGGAGGAAGGCGCCTCGTTCCGGGCTCCCCAGCCCCATCGGAGAAGCCCAGCTGCGGAACTCTCTCCCGGGGGGGCTTCAGAAGAGGCTAGGGGGAAGACGACTGCAGCATGGCTTACACAGCTGGAGGCAGCCACGCTGAAGTGCATTTTATTGTGTGTTTGTGGGTCTCCTCTCTCTGCTCTGTAACTATGGCATGAAATGAGTTGCGCTGCTTGGATGCCTGTTTGGTCCCAGATGTGGTTTAAGAGCCCAAGAAGGCGTTGTGCGAGGCCTCGGTCTACAAAGTTGCCACCGTCCAGTGGCGTAGCGTGGGTTGTCAGCACCCGGGGCAAGGCAAGTAATTTGCGCCCCCTAACCCATGCATTTGCGTCCCCTAACCCGTGGATTTGCACCCCCTAACCCGTGGATTTGCGCCCCCTAACCCGTGGATTTGCACCTCCTAACCCTAACCCCCAGATGTTGCGCCTGGTGCGGCCGGCCCCCCCTGCACCCCCCACGCTACGCCACTGGCCTGAAGCTCCGAAGAGACAGAGAGCTGGGCTGCCTTCCAGTGGCATAGCGTGGGTTGTCAGCACCCGGGGCAAGGCAAGTAATTTGCATCCCCTAACCCGTGGATTTGCGCCCCCTAACCCATGGATTTGCACCCCCTAACCCTAACCCCCAGGTGTTGCGCCCGGTGCGGCCGGCCCCCCCTGCACCCCCACGCTACGCCACTGGCCTGAAGCTCTGAAGAGACAGAGAGCTGGGCTGCCTTCCAGTGGCGTAGCGTGGGTTGTCAGCACCCGGGGCAAGGCAAGTAATTTGCGCCCCCTAACCCGTGGATTTGCACCCCCTAACCCTAACCCCCAGATGTTGCACCCGGTGCGGCCGGCCCCCCCTGCACCCCCCACGCTACGCCACTGGCCTGAAGCTCTGAAGAGACAGAGAGCTGGGCTGCCTTCCAGTGGCGTAGCGTGGGTTGTCAGCACCCGGGGCAAGGCAAGTAAATTGCACCCCCTAACATGTGGATTTGCGCCCCCTAACCCTAACCCCCAGATGTTGCGCCCGGTGCAGCCGCCCCCCTGCACCCCCCACGCTACGCCTCTGCCACCGTCTAATTTCCTCCAGACCCGGAGAGGGGTAAGGGCCACTTCTGCACCTGCAGGGTGTAGGTGGCTGTCCCTTATACGGATTCAGACTTCACAACTCCTCAAGGAACCGGGGGTCCCAGCTAGGAGTTGCGGCCGAGAAAGACTGGGGTTGGAGGGGGGAGACTTGTTTCGGACACATCTCCCCCCCCCCCCCCAGCCCCAAGTCCAGTTTGAAGTGTGAAAGTCAGGCTATGTCAACCTGTGGAACTTGCTCCGACAGGAGGCAGTGATGACACCAACTTGGATAACTTTACAGGAGGATTAGAAGAATTTGTGGAGGAGAAGAGGTCTATCAAGGGCTACTAGCCATGGTGGCTATACTTTTCCATCCACAGTTGGAGCCAGCAATGCTTCTGAATGCTAGTTGCTGGAAACCACAGGTGGTTTGTGTGTGTGTGTCTCTGCCTGCCTGCCACTGTTCTGTATCGCTTAACTAGTGCATAAAATAAATGATGCTCCTTGAATGTCTTGGTCAAAGCTGTTTTGCTCTGGGGTGTGATTAAAATACCAAGGCAGTGTTAAGTGATGTCTAGGGTGCAAAATGCCACCATCTAATTTCCTCCAGACTCTGAGAAGTAAGGATCACGTCCATATCTGTGGAGTGGGGATGGCTAAGGTAGGCCCAAGACATTTTGGCACCTGAGGCAAACCACAAAATGGTGCCCCACCCCTCTCCAAGGAAGAAGGGGTTAGGGAAGATCTACATCAGGAACATGGAGGGAATAAAGATTGGGATCTGCTGCCCCTGGGGATGCTGCCAGCTGAGAGATCACCTTACCTCATGGGTGAACCTGGAGAGTGCTTTCTGTTACAGGGATTTAAACTTTATAACTCCCGAAGAACAATGGTGCTCAGTCTGTTCTGGCAGGAATTGGTTTGTGTGTGATGCGGAGTTGGATAAATTTAGAATTATTACTATTCTGTGCTTAAAATGAACAATTTTAACTGTCTGAAAAGATTATTTGATAACTCCTTCCTGCTTCCTTGTGTCCCTCATTGACCCTTTTGATCATTCTTTGTCTGAGAGGTAATTCTACTGTGACATCCCTGTACGAAAGATGCAAGTATAGAGTTGGCTGGGATGTAGGGAACAGCTACAGTTGGGGGACTTCATCACATCAGTGAAAATCAAATTTTAGTCTGGTGCATGGATCTACAGAGTTCAGCTTCTTGAAATAGATCTGCAATATCCATATATCGGACTCTTTTTTGGCCTTTTATAATGATAGCTTTTTCTGTACCTCTTTCTTTAAGGTTAGATGAACTTGGACTGTGACATGAACAAACCAAGAATTCTGTTATTGCTTCTTTCAGTGAAACATTTGGGAACCGTTTTAAGAGGTGGATGATAATGTGATGGTTGGCTTGTCAAGGGATAGGAATTACTGATAGCAAAAAAGAGGAGTGAGAGTTGATGGCCCTTAGGTTTGATTCCCTTACTAGGAGCACACAGAGCTATATTAATTTATGGAAATTGCAGTTGCTCATAAGTTTTTAAACAATTTATCATGACTGCTTCTCTTATAGTCTGGTTCAAACATGCATGCTTAGAAATCCAATTGGTTACCTCTGGGCAAGTATGCTTAAGATCACAGCTGTGGTTGCACACAAAAAAAAGTAGTTAGAATGGCATTAACTCCTCACTCCTTTCTTTCCTGTGGTTGCAATGTGCTTTGTGTAATTTATAAATTATACTACCTTGTTGAGTTTCCTAAATCTGGACATGTGGAAAATCTATATTTACAGTATCTTAATGCTGAATCACCTTCATTTTTCTTAAACTGAGTAGTATTTACACAGAGCACCTGAGAAAGGTGTTAAAAACTCAGATATATAACCTAGGCACCAAATAACTCCTTAAACCAGGGCTACGGTCATCAAAAAGGAATGTCTAGTTGCTGTTTGGGGGCCAGATGGCTTGAAAGTCATATTTTTCAATAAAAGTTTTAGGTTCCTGAAATTTGTTCTGATTGTGCAGATAAAATATAGTGGATCGAATTCTACAGAATGTGCTGTTAGTGTGTGAAAACAGGCTAGATCCAAGGATTCCCAGGCATACACCTCCAGATAGTGGAGACGTCTGGTGCTATTCTGGCGCCTGGGCATCTTGGTCACAAGTGGCCAATAGCTAGGTGCAAAATGTGCCTGGCGAATTTTGAATGCTGCCTTAGACATGGGTCTACAGTCCTGCAATCAAGTATGGTCTTTTAACTTCAGGTTTGTAATTCAAGGTTGTTTATTAAAATAAAGCAAGAAAACAGTAATTTTCTAACTGATTCTTTCTCTAACACCTTATCTCACTGTGACTTTCATCAGGCAGCAGCATCCTTCATGCAGAGTGATTTGGCAGTGGCAACCTGGGTACTTTAAGCTATCCACTTTGAAGACATGCACCAAGTGATTTGATTGACAAGGGGAAAGTTAACACCCAAACAAATAGGTTTCATTGTAAGTTCAGAACTTACTCATTCCTTAGCCCATGAAAGTAGTTTTAGGTGGCATAAATTGGGAAGGTTGTCTCTTTGGTTCCTGTCAGACAAGTTTAAAGGGCAAAACAGCCTTGTGTGTCTATGTATTGTTTACCTTGTCTAATGGAAGATAGGTTTTTATCAGACACAATGCTGAAGGAACAAAGTGTTGAAGCAGCTTTGATTTTCATCACAGGTATTCATCAGATCAGTACAACAGGAGAATCCTGTAAAAATTGACTGGTGCTGTTTCTGTCTTTCTTACTCAACCAAAACTAAGCCATCTAATTTTATTATTTCTCATGAACAAGCAGAGAGATAAGTAGCACTTAAATGCTGAAGGGGGTGGGTGGGATGGAATATGAATCCGCCCTTTTCAAAAAGACTTGGCTTGTTTCAAATCGGGCCACAATCCTATCAAGTTTGGGTCTGACTCAAAATGCTTTCCTTTCTTGAGCATAAAAAAACAGCTGCTGAATCAAGCAAAACCATAAACAGTGTTGCCAGAGGAAACAAGAACTGGCCAAGAGATTTTGATATCTGGTTTGCACTTAACATTAAACCACATTAGAATGTGCCACACCCCTTCCCCCTTATCTCACATCACCATATTAAAGGGCTTTGCTAGCATTTAGTTTTCCTTTCAGAGAATCATAGCTTAGCATGTACAAACCATAGAATCATAGAATTGTAGAGTTGGAAGTGACTGCAAGAGTTAGCTAGTAAGCCATCTTCATAACCCATGGTTTGAAGTTGGCTTGTTTAGAAACTGTCTAGAAGATTTCAGACTACATTCTGCGAGTCTTACGTCATTTGAAGCCAGACTTATTTGGAAGTGAACATGAACTCTAGGAAAGTCCTTTTTCCAGCTGCATAGGAAAAGAGTAGGGGAGAGCACAGAAGTTGGAGGCTTCACTCAGGCCAGTTTGGCTCACGCACATAGTGTATGGTTTAATGTTATATGTGAACCAGAACAAATTGTGCTTGCCAGTCTTTTGCAGTTGAAAAAGACCAAATTGTACTTCTCAAGTTCCATTTCTTAGTCATATGGTTAACAGAACTTTGACTACAAAATCTTTGCAATAGAGACCAAGGTATGGTGGGACTAAGTTGTATTAACCAGCTTCTGTAGTTGCAGAAATATCCCCAAAGATAGTAACATAAGAAGCTGTCTTATACCAAGTCATTGACCATTGATTCACCTAGCTTAGTATTATCCACACTGATTGGCAGTGGGACCCCAGATTTTCAGTCAAGGGATCTTTCCATGTTTATCTGTAGATGTTGGAGACTAATCCTGGGACCAGTGTTCTTCCACTTATACTAATCCCTATTGTTACCACTATACTCTACTCTTTATTGTTAACATATACTTGTTAAGGATATACGTACTCTATCCTTAACATATACTTTGAGGCTTCAAAGCACATACATTTCAATAATCCTTGAGTGTAAGCCAGGCACAAAAAATGGCACCCAGACTTTTAGAGGTGCTCACAAATGGAGAATCTTCAGGCACAAAATGTGCTGGAGTCCTGCTAATTTCAAACTCTGCACACATCAAGGCAACTTCTTGCAGCTTTTGTATCTGGATGCCAGGGGAATAATTATATGACATAGATGACCAGGCAAGTGGCTAGTGAGCAAATGGCCCAGTTTGCATTTCAAATTAAATCAAACCTGAAAATGAAACAAAGTGTGGTTTAAATGAAGTTTTCATTATGTTCCTTTCTGGGTGCCGCAAAACAAACCAGAGTCTGCCTTGTTATGGCAGGCTTGTATGTCATGATAAGCCAGACTCTGGCTTGTTGTGAGGCAGGTATGGGGAAGAATCACAGCATGAACTTTTCAGTAGTGTGCACAAAGCATTCTGCATATTCACATTAAATGCTGTTGGGGTTTTTTAAACTTTGATCAAATGTGATGTGTGAACCAGCTCAATGCTTTGAAAGCTGTTGAGCAAATGATGCAGATTAAGATTCCATTTAAATATTGAGTGAGCCTTTAATTGAGTTATTACTGTGTGTTTTCTGCCGTCTCTTGAGCTGTGCCGTCACCTGATGATTAAAAACAAATTATGGATTTTATGGTACATGGCTCTGGTTTTGGAAGGCTGTTCCTGTATTAATTTCATTAGTGTATGGATTATGTTTCATGTGGGATACACTTAGGGAAAATGATGAATTGGGGGTATCTGAGAGGGTAAGGAGAACAATCAAGTAGTGAACTTATGGAGAAAGCAAAAATTATAGAAGCTAGAAGAATAGGGAACAAAATAATTAAGAGCTTGTGTTTATTGATGACTGATCCATGTTGATCAGATCAAAGTACATTTAGAATATACTTGTATACTGTTGTATTAACATAGCTGGAAAAAAGTAAAAATCCTGGTACTAGCATCAAATAGTATGCTCCATTCTAGTATTCCAGAGTTAGAAAAAATGCTAGTATTCAGCGTTATTTTTAAAGCCCAGTATAAACATTGTGTGTGTTTATATAAACTGATACAAACTTGCTGTGTGAGTTTTGATATCTGCAAGTACTGAATAAGACAGAAGCAACTAGGTAGTTTGGGTTTTGGATGGTGTTTTAAGTGACGCTTAAAGGATATCATAAATTGAGCTCATGGTATTTTGAGCAATATTTGTATATTTAAATGGGTACATGTTGCTTTGTGCTAATAAGTATGTTTGTAGGAATGTGAGTACTTCCCTGATCTTATTTCAGTTACCAGTTTCCACTCAGCAGTTACTGGTAGAAATTTTTGTGTACAGAGATCAAAGAGATAGGAGTCTACTTATAAAATGTGATTGTGGAAATTAGCTCACTGTTCTAGGACTACTATAGTACTTAAAGGGGCATATTTAATAGTAGCAAAAAACATACTAACTTACAAAGGTTTATGCTATTTGTGTATATTCAAGGGCTCATTTAACCCAAACATTCAGTGGATGAATGCCTGATGAAAGTCTGAGTGATGTACAAAAGGTGAAACCAGGGAACATTGCTGAAGGGAAGAAAATTGATATGGAGACTTCTTAGGGAAGCGATAGATTTGTGGACTGATTCTTCCGGTTCATGTGGATTCTTGAGACGACTATAACAGCATTCACACATCCTGGTAAACTGTATAGTGATGTAGTGTGCACAACCTGATCTCACCCACTTTGTTCATCCTTGCTATTGTGGGGAAAACAAACCATGATCCCTAATTTAGCATTGTGTCTAAACTGGGAACTGTGGCTTTGCTTCAAACAGCACTGACCGTTGGTTTGGATCAAGACAAAGCACAGTCCTTGATTCCAAAACAGTAAGCTTCTTTTAATCCTCAGGGTAGAGCAAAACAGCTCAGTTCAGCACATTCATGTTAAACTGTTAACTGTGACATGCATACTGAGCCTCTATATCTGATAGGCTGCAAGGAATTAGAGTACAAGAATGGAATACGTAAATATGTCTTCTAATTCTGTGGCTTCAATCTGATGCTACCTTTGCCTAGATCAGTGTTTCCCAACCTTGTGCCTCCAGCTGTTTTTGGACTACAATTCCCATCATCCCTTGCCACTGGTCTTGCTAGTCAGGGATGATGGGAGTTGTAGTTCAAAAACAGCTGGAGGCACAAGGTTGGGAAACACTGGCCTAGATCCTTAACTGTTGTTTTTTAATACAAGCCAACAGTTGTAACAATATGTTATAGTTAAGTAAAAATGTATCCGTTTTAGACTCCTAAGGAGTACAGTAACAGTTTTCAGGATGTTGCCCTGTTCACCTTACATCCTTATTTCAGACATTGTGATACGTATCAAAATATCACAATGTTTAGCTGGTGATATATCATGATGTAGGAAGCCAGACATCGCTCAGCCCTAGTGAAGTGAGAGCAATTTTCAAATGAAAAGTGCTGAACCTTTCCTCTGGCCCACCGGTCCTTGTAACTTTTCTCTTACCTGGGCTTACTTCTAGCCTTGAAGCCCATGAGATGGGAATGGGTGGACAGAGCTTCCTCAGCACTGCTTCGCCACTTGAAATTCTAGTACCATCACCCATGCCTTACAGCTGTTCAGCAGCCTACTTTTGAAGGCTTACCTTTTTTATTTTCTGTCATCACATCTTATTCTGCTGACCAACTTTGGTTTGCCCTGATGTACATAATACAGTCGATTGTAAAAAGGTTTCTGACCCCATTTTGGATATGTTGTAATTTCTAATTTTGTGTCTAGTAGCCCTTTTCCATTCTTTGCTCGTTAAGCTTTCCTGACAGAAGGTTGGGTTACTATTTAGGGCTAATTGAGAGAACTGTGCTGGAAATGTATGTAAATGGCATTTAAGAGAGGCTTAGGAGTAACGATTTCATGGTATGAGAGTTTCTGCAACACCACTGTATTGGAGATTATTGATTTAAAGATGTTCACCTTAGATAGCCCCAGATCCCTTGTGTATGTACATAGTCATGTCAGGTTATATGTCTTTCAATGTTCATATAGTACTTAAAAGCATAACTTTTGTAATACAGGGAGGTCAGCACCAAGTCCCATGCCCACCAGACTCTTTCTCCACAGAGCTGCTAGCAGGTAGTACCTGACTGCCCAAATGATTGAAGGAGCCCAGGGTTATGTTTTCAGTACTGATCTTCTTTATTCAACCAAATTTGTATATCACTTGATGTATTGAACTTCTAAGTGGTTTACTACAAATGAAATATTAAAATTACAAGCAATTCCATTCAGCTGGTGTTATTTAAGATCATGAGTCTAGGGACAGGTAGATAAACAATAGAACTACATAATCCAATGGTATACTTTAATACTGCTACACATGCCCATCTGTGGAAGTGAAAAAACATGATAATAGGGTTAGGGGAGATCTATTGGCAACACTGCTTAGCACTGTTACTCTTTATTGTTAAATTCCTTAATGTATTGTCTATCCTCATACTTCAAGGCTTCAAAGCGCATACATTTTGGTAATCTTTGAACGTCAGCCAGGCGCAAAAAATGACACCCAGACGTTTCGAGGTGCTCACAAATGGAGAATCTTTAGGCACAAAATGCACCTGGCGCCCTGCTGATTTCGAACCCTGATACCAAGGAGCCAAATGGGCTCCACAAAATGGGAGAGAGTGTTCAGGGGCGATCATGTCAACAGCCTGAGTCAGGTGTTCCA
Organism: Podarcis cretensis; assembly: GCF_951804945.1. Taxonomy (NCBI): domain Eukaryota; kingdom Metazoa; phylum Chordata; class Lepidosauria; order Squamata; family Lacertidae; genus Podarcis; species Podarcis cretensis. The sequence goes on along the minus strand of NC_137182.1, from coordinate 4,692,230 downwards.
GGGATTGCCCAGGGCTTCAAAAGTAGCACCATATAATATCAGTTGGAAATTCCCTTGGAGCCGTCTGGAAACCAATTGAATCCATCCTAATAGGTCCCCCCACCTCTTCAGAGGGGGTATAGTTCCCAAGCCTGGACCTTGGGGCAAAGTTATTTCAAGGGATGACCTGAGTCTGTCTGTCCATCTTAGGAGATGCTTTTTTTTTTTGCATGCCACTACTTTCTGAGGTGCAGTTGATGGTTTTTCTGTAGTGGGTTCAGAGGGCTTTTTCTGTGGTGGTACCCACGATGTGGAATCCTCTGCCATGTGAAGTCAGATTATATACTTTTCCAGCAAGCCTTGGGTTTTCTTGCTACTTAGATCTCTCTCTTCGATTATAGCTTCTCTAGCATTTTATTGCTGCTCTTGTGTATTTTTTTATATTGCAAGTGTTGCTTCACATTATAGCTGATCATGAAATGTTTATACTACTAGCTGCTTCGGGTATTTGAACTGGAGAGAGAAAGTCACTTTAAAGAAAATAAACTAGTTTGTGTGGGATTTTATGTGCTCCTTGTTAAGCGTGTAGCAGAATTACCATTTTTCTGCAGAAAAGAGCTAATGCAAGAGAAAGTGTTGTAATCCTGTTTAGTCAAGGCTAAACCACAAACGAAGTTCTAGCTAGGATATGCTAATGAAAACTACTGAAATATATTTAGCAATTTGGCCTGCTTAATGAAAGGAAACCTAACAATGTGTATTGCCTTGACTATCAAAAGAAATGCATTTTTTAGGTAAAGAGAAATGTCATTGGTTATTGCGGAACAAAAGTTTAAGTTGTTCCAGTATTCAGGACATAGAAACATTTGTGATACTGCAGAATTGTTCTGTATGCCCACGGCATTAACCTTTGATTATCAGATGAATTTGATGTCTCGTTTAACCTTAATTAAGCACACTTCCCCATTCTGTATTTCAGCAGTATGTCTTTTTAGTTTTTCTAATAAATCTTGTTCAGACTGCAAGCTGCAGTTAATACCTTGCACCATAAATTAGTTATCTGTCCTCTACAGTACTGTACTTAAATTTTCCTTTCACTTAAATTGCTAGTAGGCTTAGAGTAAATTCAGCAGTAAAAGGGATATCGAGATTAAAATGTGAAAAAGAAGCTATGGGTGGATTATAATATGCAGCATCAATTGATATTTGGAGGAAACCATGGAAGGGTGGAAGGGAGGTCAGTGATTATAATGTATTGTTATTATTGATGTCTGAAGAACTGTATTGTTGAAAAAAATACAAATAACTTACTGGGGGTTTTTTAATCGTCTCAGTAGTTTTGCTAAATTTCTGCAATTCTCATCCAGTGCCAGGCGTGGGTGGGTAGGTTTAATGTAGGAAATTCCAAAACTTTTCATTTCATTCTTAACCAAAATGTTTTAATACATTGTTTTGGCATTTGCTTTATTGGAAATGATACCTTCTTGACCTTAAAAAAAGCTTCTCCTCCTGTGCTTCCATTTCCTTTTTCTTTCATTAGGTAGATCCAGCAAAATATTTAAACTAATCCTATGCTTTTGGGAAGGGACGCGGGTGGCACTGTCGCATAACCACAGAGCCTAGGGCTTGCCAATCAGAAGGTCGGCAGTTCGAATCCCCGCAATGGGGTGAGCTCCCTTTGCTTGGTCCCAGCTCCTGCCAACCTAGCAGTTTGACAGCACATCAAAGTCCAAGTAGATAAATAGGTACCGCTCCAGTGGGAAGGTAAACGGTGTTTCAGTGCGCTGCTCTGGTTCACCAGAAGCGGCTTAGCCATGCTGGTCACATGACCCGGAAGCTGTACGCCAGCTTCCTCGGCCAATAAAGCGAGATGAGCGCCGCAACCCCAGAGTCATCCGCAACAGAACCTAATGGTCAGGGGTACCTTTACCTTTATGCTTTGGGGCATGTTTTAATTTTATTGAATTAGCATAATACCTATTTTGACCATATCTGTGTATCTCCTATTTCCACCCTTATATTTTCCATGGTTTACTACAGTTCCCCCTTTTTTTTGTAACTTATGTATTTATGTTCTTTATTAATATATTTATTCATGAAAATTTTATCCCACCCTTCCTCCCAAATGAGCCCTGGGTAGCAAACTTCAAAATGCTAAAGGCCCCAATATTTTAGTTACATTAAACCAGAAAAGAGTAACAAACATCTCCAGACATATATGTGGAGAAATTTCGCTTAACTTTAAGATTTATTTCTAAAGTAAAGCCTGGTAAGTCTTTTAAAATACATAAATGAATTGCCAGACTTAGCAATTTGCCCTTGCATATTTGCTCCTTTTCCTGGATATTAGGATGGACTTTTGTTGTGCCATCAACACTGTGGAAACTTGGATTGTGTTTCATATTTCTTGAGCTCACTGCACACGTTGAAGCAGCAGTGTGGATGTTTTGCAGCAAAGAACCGTACACACGTGGACCTCTACCTGGGCTGGAATCCCTACAATATCATGTAGATGTTCATGCTGAATATGTGAGAGTCACCTACATGGACCCGCCCTGTTCTTTTAATGCATGGAGCTCCCTTCATTATAATACAAGGAGGAGGATTTGACCAAGCAAGAATGAGATGGATAAATGTCAGATTATTTATTAAAACGTGTGTACTTTTGTAGGTGTCCTGGTTTTTTAATCCAGCAAGAAGTGAAATAACAAGCCTCGATGGTGGGAATATAGATGATACTTTAAGTAAGTATGCAAACCTTTGCCCTGTTTTTTTTTACAAATACATTTGCTTTTCTCAAGCAATATATTGTTGAATTCATTTTTGGTATATGTCCTGCCAGCATTTAGAGTCATAAGTAGTCTGGGGAGAACACTGAATTGCTTTAAGTATGTCTTTATGTTCAGTTTTAGTTTGTTCTGTGCATGTGTACTTTTGTTGGTTAGTACAGTATAGGACGGGACGCAGGTGGCACTGTGGGTTAAAGCCTCAGCGCCTAGGGCTTGCCGATCGAAAGGTCGGCGGTTCGAATCCCTGCGGCGGGGTGCGCTCCCGCTGCTCGGTCCCAGCGCCTGCCAACCTAGCAGTTCGAAAGCACCTCCGGGTGCAAGTAGATAAATAGGGACCGCTTACCAGCGGGAAGGTAAACGGCGTTTCCGTGTGCGACTCTGGCTCGCCAGAGCAGCGATGTCACGCTGGCCACGTGACCCGGAAGTGTCTCCGGACAGCGCTGGCCCCCGGCCTCTTAAGTGAGATGGGCGCACAACCCCAGAGTCTGTCAAGACTGGCCCGTACGGGCAGGGGTACCTTTACCTTTACCTTTACCTTACAGTATAGGACAGGATGACGCCCAAAGAGAGCTAATTTAATAATCCTAAATTGAGCACAACAGTGGCAGATAAAAATTGCTTTAAAACTGCTTTTATCTTTGGAACTCAATAACACTGCTAGAAAAGCCTGGAGAAGCTTCCATAACGCAAATCTAAAAGTAAAATCAAAGTTACACTGCAGTCCTAGGTACATACAGTATATTCAGAAGTAAGCACTGAGTTTAGTGGCGTTCACTTTCTCATCAGTATCCATAATTGCAACCCTTACTTCCCAATTATAAGTTTGGTTTTGTATGTGAAAAGTGTGACTGTGTAATGCTAATTTTACCAGGACAGGTTCAAGGTTCTTACATTAATTTACAAGGCCACTGACAACTGCTGCCCAAATGTACGTACCTTTTCAGCATAGAGCAACACATTCCAGAAGAAAGAGAGAATAAATGGGGAGGAAAGTTAGCCTAGTAATTCAGGTTTTGTAACTAAAGGTAGCTCAAACTTTGAATTCGTATTTGCTCAAATTCTCCCTGTTGCAATTCTGGGAGCTGTAATGTCAAGATTGATTTTTTTTGTGTGTGTGCCTAGTTAGGCCTTGGTTTTCTGCTGTCGCAACATTTAACAATAAAATGTCATTCTTTCCTTTAGACAATGCAGATGTTGCTTTAGTGAACTTTTATGCTGATTGGTAAGTATTTCTTCCATTGGACAATTATACCAACACAGTACTTTCAAACCTCTGCAATTGTAAGACTCAAAACAGAAAATAGACAATGTTAAATTTATTATATTTAATTAGCAAAACATACAAGCGTGCGTGGCGCTGTGGGTTAAACCACAGAGCCTAGGACTTGCCGATCAGAAGGTTGGCAGTTCGAATTCCCGTGACGAGGTGAGCTCCCGTTGCTCAGTCCCTGCTCCTGCCAACCTAGCAGTTCGAAAGCACGTCAAAGTGCAAGTAGATAAATAGGTACCGCTCCGGCGAGAAGGTAAACGGCATTTCCGTGCGCTGCTCTGGTTTGCCAGAAGCGGCTTAGTCGTGCTAGCCACATGACCCGGAAGCTGTACGCCGGCTCCCTTGGCCAGTAAAGCGAGATGAGCGCCGCAACCCCAGAGTCGGTCACGACTGGTCCTAATGGTCAGGGTTCCCTTTACCTTTAATGTAGCCTATCAGCATGGCCAGGTGGTACTTCACAGGATTAGACCCTTAGAACTAGAAACTGCCTTGGGCTCCCCCGCTTGCTCCCCTCCGTGTGGGTGGGAATGAAAATCCACAGTAGAATTACCGCTTCAAATGGTGCTATATATGGACCTTTTTTTTGTATTCTCCCTTTCAACAGGTGTCGTTTTAGTCAAATGCTGCATCCTATTTTTGAGGAAGCTTCTAATGTCATTAAAGAGGATTTCCCAGATAAGAATCAAGTTGTGTTTGCCAGAGTAGATTGCGATCAGCACTGTGAGTAATCCTTTTTCATTCAGCTGTTACCATTTTAAATGTCTTGTTGTGCAAATTCAAGTCTTGAAACCTCTTTAGAGCAAGTACAAGCTTTTGCAGTGGTTTAAAAAGGATATCTAGTAAAACGAATTATAAATATACTTCAAAAGAGAGGAATTTCTACAAACTTTGTATGTAAAGGCTGCCCATAACCTGCATTATTCAACACAGTTTCCCCAGGCTTGAAATTGCATTCTCTTGCAAATATGTTTTTAAGAAAATATAATAAAATAAAATGCAGGGGTTTGTGGTATTGGGAAAAGTAGGTCTGTGTATACCTTCCCTAATCTAAAATTGGAAAGAAATATACAGAAATCTCTTTTACTTGTGAGGTGCTTTTTCAGCACGAAGGGGTCTGGTTCTCTTTTACATAGAAAAGCAGCCCTAACCCAGTGTTTGATACACAGTCATGATTCACGTTTAAAAGACAATGGCTTGGATCCTAAGATAAATGGATTCTATTCAAGGAGGTTCATTGAAGCAAAATGTCCCATTTCATTCTACGCCCAGCATCTTCCTCCTAGGGAGACATTTTTGGGCATCACAGATTACTGCAGCAGGAAGAAGGGGGCCGGGAACATACAGTGGTGCCCCGCAAGACGAATGCCTCGCAAGACAGAAAACCCGCTAGACGAAAGGGTTTTCCGTTTTGGAGGCGCTTCGCAAAACGAATTTCCTATGGGCTTGCTTCGCAAGACGAAAATGTCTTGCGAGTTCCTGCGGTTTTTTTTCCCCTTCCCCCCCCCCTTTTTCTAAGCCGCTAAGCCGCTTATCTGCTTATCCGCTAAGCCGATAAGCTGCTAAAAGCCGCTAATAGCGCTAATCCGCTAAGCCGTCAGTGGGCTTGCTTCGCAAGACGAAAAAACCGCTAGACGAAGAGACTCGCGGAACGGATTAATTTCGTCTTGCGAGGCACCACTGTAACATGAATTTAAGGTATCTTGCAATCCAAGCGTTCAAGTGTTGGTTTGAACATGTTTGGTTTCTATTTGGCTTCTCTTTAAATCAGGATATATTTTTTAAAACCCTTAACTTAGATTTTTTTAAAAAAACCCATCTATCCTCCAGTACACATGAGTGTTACTCTCTGTGCATCATAATGGGTACAGTTCGTTATGCCTGATTACGCCAGTAATGGGTATGGTTGACCCAGCCACAGAACAGCAAATTGAGCCATATAATGAGCTGCCATTTAAACTGTCTCATGTCACCTTCTGTGTTTACTGTATAGCATCACATACTATAAAGATTCTGAATTAAGTATTCTTTTCCCTTAATAGTAGACATGAGCTTTTTAATAATAAAACTCAACACCTTTGGTTTCTGAGTGTATAGTATACATTGGCTTTTAGTGGTGTTAATTGGGCAGAGGCATCATTTGCAATGCAAATAGCATTCCCCTTGTGAAACTGCAGTCTCTGTAGGAAGCAGAAGTAGCTGCTTTCACATTCTTAACTGCATTCACAGTGGTCAGGCTCTCAAATCTATCTTCTGTTTGTGCACTGGTGCTTCAGCCTACTGTGGGCCCTAGCAGCTCCATCCTTCCGGTCTTTGAGGCCCAGCAAATTAAAAAGAATTATTGATGTCCTGCACAATGTTTGATACCTAATGACAAAATGTCATTTTACTTGCCCTCACAACCAATATAAAGATGTTTTGTTGGGAGGGTGTGTAGATTCAATTCTTAAAATTCTGAAGGCGTTAGTGCTTTTCTGTTTTACTATGCTTCTTAAAAGAACAAAAAAGCGGGTAGTGTAGAAGAATGGGTGCTGAGACTGTGGTTGATTGGAAGGGTCCAGATTTAATTTTAATTTTTGATTAACATGATCGTGGAGTTCTGTTGTAATTCTGTGGGAAAGGGTTGGAAAAGAAAAGAATGCCCTATTATTATTATTATTGTTGTTGTTGTTGTTGTTGTTGTTGTTATGGCATGCTGCAGATATAATGAAAGGAGTCTCTTAACAGTGATTTAACAATCAAGAGCAGCCTACCAAATAAAGTGTTTCCTTTCCTGAATTAATATGATCTGGTTGCTGGTAGCAGAAAGTTGCAGGTGTCTGCTTGAAACTGTCAGAGCTGTCTTTCCCATTGGTCTTAGTGGTTCGTTGCGCCAGGGTGCCGGCCTCTCAGGGGCACCCTAGGGAGCGGGGGAGCTGCATGGCTTTGCCGGCAGCCTCCCTTTTCCCTGCATGCCCACCAGCTGCACCCCGCCAACTATATGGCTGGTGGGAGTGCAGCTTTCTTCCCAAGCCTCCGCAGGAGGAGAGCGATCCCCGCAGAGGCTTAGGAGGAAAGCTGCGCGCAGCTTCCCTCCCAAGCCTCTGCATCTGCTAAAGACGGCCCTGCTCCCGGTCGTTGTCCTCCTCCTGCTTCCTGGCAAAAGGCGGTGTGCAGCCTTCTCGGGCGCCCCAGCGCCAGAGAGCATGTCCACCAGCATGTTTTCCTACTTGATCGCTGCCACCACACCGGGGATCGGGGCGGTGGGGGAGGCAGAGGACATTTTCCACCGCCCCCTCTCTTGTTTTGGAGTTGGGGGGGGGCACCACAGCGCCGGATATGCAAGCTCATGCACACATGTAGTGGGGTTTGCTAAATGTACACCTGTAGATCCTCCTCCCCCCATTATATGTTTCAAATTATTCAGTGTACCAGCTATACCAGTTTCAGGTAGGAATCTTTTGGAAGTCAGCAACAAGTACTTTGATGAACAACACATGTTGTTGATGAATAAAAATCATAACATTGTTTGCACTTTTATGTTTTCAATTTTAGAAGTATATTGTAGTAGCTATAATTGTGTTGACTCCACTTGTATCACATGTCAAGGTTTAATGAAATTATTTAAGATGTTCACTGTTTGACTTGTGAATTAGTTCAAACAGCATTTCATGTCTTTGCATTTTTTATACTTTTCTGAAAGATAATTTCCAAAGGCACTGCTGATGGTATGCTAACCCTACTGTCTCTAGATGGTGGCTTTGGTAGTCTATATACAGTTTAGGAAAATGATTCAGATGTTTGTCCATAACTTCATACACCATAAATGTCCCTCATCAAATTGCGTGCTGGCTTTGTTGCAGCAATCCTAGTTTGCATTAATCTGTTGTTTTCTGATAATATTCAAACTGAGGAGCTCTGCTTTAATGTTGGTTAGCAGACCAGGATAACATTGAACCAGAGTTGCTTGACTTAGCTATAAGAGGAAATGTTGGCTTAATGAAGCAGGATGAAGCACAGAGTGGGAGTAGGAGAGGAAGCTGCAAGGGGGAAAAACATGAATGAGGTTTAAGAAGCTGTTATTTACTATCTGAACATGGCTATTCTGAAGCCCCCTGAAGCGGGTAGGTGGGTAGGAGGCTGCAGACCAGGCGAATGTATTCAGAACTGCCTACTGTTCTTGCCATGGGACATTTGGATCCATCCTCCATTGATCTTACAAGCTTACTTTACAAACTATCCGTTGGTATGGTGCTGTACGTCAGCTGCAATTTTTGTTTCAGATAGTTTTAACCTTTCTTGTCACAAGCTATTTTAATTGGCTGTTCATATCCCAGCAGAATATGATGGTTTAAATTATTTCTAAAATCTGGAATAACTTGTTCTGCCTTCTACAGGGGAGCAGAATTGGTTGTTTTGCTCCTGAGTTTTACTCAGGTTATAAGCCTTGGCAGTGTTCAGGTCCGTGTTCACTACAATGCTCTCTTGCTACCTTTGCAAGGGCAGATGGCCCAAAGGAAGCACAGGGAACCAGCATTGACTGCATCCATGCAGAGGTAGCGGATAATGTCTCATATGTCCAAGGGATGCAGGTAGAGAAAGAGTGGGGAACCTTTTCCAGCTAGAAGTCTGGATCCTAAGCTACTCCAGCCCTCATAGGCCATTTTGACAGATAAGCAAGGCTGGCTACCTCTCAGTCACCTGGTGCCAAAATGATCCTGATGTCATATAAGCAAAAAGTAATCCCCCTCATTGTGGGCATGGCCCAAGCTACCGTATTTTTCGCCTCATAGGATGCACCGTCCCATAAGGCGCACCTAGTTTTTTTGGGGGGAAATAAAGGGAAAAAAATTATTCCCCCCCCCCCCAGGCGCAGGGCTGGGGCGGGGGAGGCCCGCCCGAGCTTCCCCCGACCCCAGCCCCCAAACAGGCAGCTCTCTGCAAGCTGTGGGAGCCCAGCGCTGGCTCCTGCTGCTTGCGGAGAGGTCCACGAAGCCTGGACGCGCTGAGCTCAGCGCGCGCAGCCTTCAGCACGCAGGCAACTCTCCGCAAGTGGCGGGAGTGCTCCCGCTGCTTGCAGAGAGGTCCGCGAAGCCTGGAGAGCCAGAGGGGTCGGTGTGCACCGACCCCTCTCGCTCTCCAGGCTTCACCGAAAGCCTGCATTCGCCCCATAGGACGCACACACATTTCCCCTTCATTTTTGGAGGGGGAAAAGTGCATCCTATAGGGCGAAAAATACGGTATATATGCAGAGGAAGATCCTTTGTGTTGTTGAATTCAACTTGCAAAGAATATTTGCACTAAGTGTAAGCCCCACTTTGGATTGAAATGGGCTGCACTGTAGAAGTCCCTAGTGGGCTACCTGTCATCAGGTTGCTAAGAAACAAATGGGAGCACATTTTAAGGCTTCCAGTTGTTTGGCATCAAGGTGTAGGACAGGTGGTGTAGTTTGAGGGAAATGGCCTGATAGAAGAAGGGCCAGTGCATCTTGAGCAGTGACCACCATATACCAGCTGTTTGCCAATTGTTGTGCTGTTTTCCCAATGAGTTTATCGGCAACTTCTCTGACATGGAACATGGTGTGACAATTCTTTTTAGGTACTCCCCAGCACGTCCACAAACGTTTGCTTTTCTGGTTTAAGAGGATGGGGTGTTGACTTAAAGAATCACACATTCCCTCTTTTGTCCACCCACAATCTAACTGGTTACGACTTTGCCTGTGGATATTGAACAGGAGCACCTCTTGGAAATGGGCCCATCTGAGTAGGTGGTTCAGATAATGTAGACATCCACAGATCTTCCATCAACACATAACTGACCATGACTTGGACAGGTTTTGGGTTTTTTTGCTGTATAGTGTAGGTGTCAGTCAGTCACCCCCCATTGCTATAGAGGTACCTCATGTATTTAGAATCATGCAAGATGGATTGGGTCAGGGTTTCACACACACACACACACACACACACACACCACACTAAAAAGGCAGCTGTTGGCAGTAGAAAGAGTTCTCCATACCAACATCGACAGCCCCTTTGCAGGGCACCCTTTTGTCAGACACTTATTCAAAGGAGCCGCCATTGTGTCTGAACCAATGAAGCATAGGTTCCCCCAATGAGATTTACTTTTGGTACTTGGAGGCCCCTCTTGGATCCATCTTTATAATGGAAGTAACCTACAAGTGTCAGATTCCATCTTTTGAGGGAAATAGCTATCACTGCAACACTAGACAGTAATACACATCTGGAGTATGTACAGGGCAGCCATTTGGGTGAACCTTACCTTATGTTAGAAATAGGTTAACTCCTTTTGTAAATGTCTAACATCTCTAGTCCCCTCTGACTTGAATAACACTTGAATAACAATTTTCAATTCTCTTTCTTATTTTGAGTTTAACTGTCTGATTCATATTTCTCTGGGATTTTTACTGCCATAATCACATGAAGTATTAAAAAACACACCTACATATACAAAATTACCTTAAGAGAAGGTTTAAAGAAAATTAAAGGTAACTGAAATTAGGTATGTCAGCCTCTTAAAATGTAGGTGATTAATGGCTAATTTAGCTAATTGGTTAAATTAGGTTAAGTGCTAAATTACTGCAGTCAAAACCCAATTAATAGTATGAGGTTCTTGAACAAGGGCAAGTTTGTGTTAAAAGTGTTTTAAAAGGTGCTCGTTTGCTAAGAAGCAAATTCTGATCAGATTTCTTAATGTGTGTACTGTACTTATTACCTCAACTACACAGTGGTCTGACTGGACATCTGATGTGCATATTGGGAAAACATAACCTTCCTACACTTGAATTACTGGTCTAGCATTGGGGTTAAACCCTTCCCATGTTTCTGACAGTGACTACATGTCAAAACAAGGCATTTTGTTAAGGATTACTATTTATAGTACAATATTAAGGGTTATTTATAGTACAAGGTCCCAACTACACACATTGGTATTTGGGGTCTGAAATACCCCATTAGTTAAAAGCAACCATACATAGAAAAAGTTGGGATTCTGACTGACCCATATTCTGGAAGCTTGTGGTTTTAAAAGAATAAACTTTGATTACTTCTATCATGATATAAAAAAGAAGGGGATAGCAGCATTATTGGTTAAAGAATACTAACTCTATACATTTAAATTTGCATATTTTCAAATGTCTTTTAATTACTTTTTCAGCGGACATAGCTCAAAGGTACAGGATAAGCAAATATCCAACTCTAAAATTGTTCCGGAATGGAATGATGATGAAGAGAGAATATCGGGGTCAGAGATCGGTGACAGCCATAGCAGATTATATCCGACAACAGAAAAGTAATCCTATTCGAGAAATACTCAGCTTGGAAGAAATTAAGTCTCTAGATGTGAGTGTCCCCTGCTCTGTCTGTCTGTCTCCCTTTCATTTCAGTATGTTAAATGACAATGTATAACTTAGGAAATGCATGTTCGCCACTTAGGAAGTTCTGCCTGTTTCATAGCTAGTGACAACTGTTACACAAATGCTCTATATTTGTGGTATTAAGCCACATTTGTATGTAACGCTAAACAATGGTTGACTGTTCTCCACTCGTGTGCTCCACTCTGTTAAGAATCCTGGCTCAACATGGACAAGTCAAATGAACTCTGAATTAAACCAACTGTGGTTAGTTAAAGAAGTCAGCTTCATAACCCATGGTTCAGAGTTGCCTTGTTTAAATTGACTTAATTTAAGGGTTTTTTGACTCACAATATTTGGTTCATACTTAATGCTAAACTAGCATCCTTTGAAAAGGAAGTCGAATCCTTCTGGCTGCCTAGCAAAGCAAGGGAGAGAGGTGTGATTTTCTCAGGTTTCTTCTAGCATGTGCAAAAAGCAGTGAACCTATGACTTAACATGCAAACCAGCCCTTAGTGGCTTATTTTTTATGGCTTTCTTGATAATGTAATCGGATGTCAGATATGCTAACTTTAAACAAGTAATCCATTTTGCAACAAAGAGGGACTTTGTATTCATTATATATTCATAAACCTTTAGCGTATTCTGACACTCCATTTGGTCACAAATTGGAATCATTTCCCCCCCCCCCCGGCTCAAGGACTGAAGGTTAAATGAAAATTCGAGTTATAATGCCTCATGTGTTTTTTGTTACAGCACAGTAAAAGAAATATTATTGGATACTTTGAACACAAAGACTCTGATAATTACAAGACTTTTGAAAGAGTAGCAAATATTTTGCATGATGACTGTGTCTTCCTTGCTGCATTTGGGTAAGGTTGTTGTTGTTGTTGTTGTTGTTGTTGTTGTTGTTGTTGTTGTTGTTGTTGTTGTTAAAAAAAATACAATGATATATTTGGGTAGCTCAAATAAATTAAATGCAGAAGAGTAGCATTAATCCACTGAGACCACACATCAGTGAATACATGATTCCATAAGTTATATTTCTCTAGCATCCCTCCAGAAACCCTGCTGACAGGAATCTTAAAAACTAGGGACACTTGCTTCCAAAATCTGAATTTGAAGGTACTATCTCCTCAAAGAAGCTACTCCATGCCCCGTTTTTGTAATCTGCTCATACTCTGCCATGGGGAAAAACTATCTGGCTTGGTTTGCAGTAGAGACTGGGATACTAACTGTAAATCTGCTCCTTGCCCTGTATTTTGTAAGTGTACTTAACCTTGAGTGTACTTAACCTTAATAAGAAGATAAATTGTAACTACCTGTCTTAGGTCTGTTTCCAAACCAGAACGATTTAGTGGGGACAACGTGATCTATAAGCCACCTGGGGTGAGTTTAAATATTTTTCTATCCCTTATCCTTATACTTGATAAAGTAGCTAGCCCAAATCATGTAGTCCTCATATTAGATTTGGTGCTTCCTGCCAATTGGAGCATGTTAAAGTTGCAGTTTTCTAGTGAATTCAGCTAGAGGTGTTTGGGATTTTTTACCACCTGATTGTGGAGATGCCCAAGATTGAAACAGGCAATTAATATCTACTCACCCAACAATATGCACATAGATACGACACCAAATATATGGTAGGCACCTCTGGTAGTGGTGTTCCACAAGTTGCTTGCAACACACCTATTCATCCACACATTCCTGAACACTAGTTTTTAGTTCTAGCTCTATTGCAAATTCTATGGTAATGTTGTTTGTTTAGTATTTTACTGTTTTATTGTGCTAGTTTTTAATCCTATAAACTGCTTTGTTTTGTTTGGAAGCTGTTGTATAAATGTTTAGATAAATGAGATAAATAGTTATTGATTGTCTAGGTGTTTTAGAAATCTAACAGTTGAAACTTCCAAAGAGGAAGATTGTGTAGTGATTCTGGAATTCCTCAGTAAAAAAAGAAAGTTTGGATGTGTGACAAACCTTTGGCATATTAGCTACAAGCTCCACATTTTGAAACCATTTTAAAAAAACCCATATAATAGAGTGTATTGCAGAACAGATCATTCACAAATCTGACTCCTTAAATTTAACAAAAGACGTAACCATTTTCTTCCTTATAGCACTTTTGGATCTGAAACTTTGATGTAGCATTTCAGAACTAGTGTACACCTCCATAGCTGCTTTGGGCAGGGTGGGGGGTGTCCCTTGGAACAGAATGTCATAAAAATACATACATTTTTAATTCTATAGAGAGTTTGAAAATCTTAGTAGTGAACACTGTATTATTGGTCATGGTACTATTGATGGTCCAGATCAGTCATCTATGCCTGGCACCTTTTTAAAGAGCCAAGCTTTCCCAAGTCTCAAAGATGCTTTTGAAAACAGCATCCTATTGAGAACTTATCCCCTCCTAGGTGTAGTGTCTAGGTGTTCTCTCCATGTGATCTTGCAGTATCATGCTGTGCTTTCCCATGCCCCCTGCTTGATGCCGTTGGCGGCTGCTGGCAAGCAGGGTGAGAGGAACCCTGCAACATACTGCTGCCTAGACTCTATGGCCAGGGGTAGAAGGAGCTTGCCACAGAGCTTGCTGTGCTCTACGACATCTCCATCACAGAACACTACAATATGTATATTTTAATGGTGTACAGTGTTCTTGTTTTTCCCCTGCTGGTGATTTGACAAAACAACAATCCCCTTTTAACAGGAAAATGCTCCAGATATGGTTTACTTGGGCTCTATGACCAATTTTGACTTGGCTTATGCATGGACTCAAGATAAATGTGTTCCACTTGTTCGTGAAATTACATTTGAGAATGGAGAGGTAAGGAGTATCTGATTCTTCAGTCTTTCTAGATATTTAAGTGAGAAATTGTGATAAACATGTTTGGGTCTCAAAAAACCACTTGTCAAATGCTCTTTATTTACTTTATGATATCATGTTTTTAGCTATAAATTCCCAAACTCAAGTTAAGTTAGAGTTCCCAAACTCTGATGATGGCTTGTATTTGAATAGTATATACTACATACCCTACCCATATGGTTATGCAGTGGCGAAGAAATGGGCGTGCGGGCTGCCCTGGGTGTCATCACTGATGGGGGGGGGGTGACAAAATAAGAAAAAATATGAGTTTGTTTTTTTTAATGGGCTCACGAAACTTTTTAGTTCAGTCAACAAACATAACGAAATGCAGCTGGCACTGGGCGCCACACCACGGGGGCTGGCACTTAACACAGGGTCTGCAGCGTGCCCGAGCCATGTGCCTCTCCTGGGAGTGACGTTGTGGCTTGCGCGTCTGCAAGCTCCGCGCTGCCTAAAACGGCAGCGTGGGACCTGCATCTGCCCTCCGCCTCTCCCTCAGCCACCCTACAACTGAGGGGGAGGTGGCAGAGAGGCTCCATGCAGCGCCCCCCGCCAGCACCCCTGGCTGCAGGGTGCACACATCACGCACGGCACGGCACCTGAGTGGCCAACTCCGCCACTGTGGTTCTGCAGATTTTTGTTGTTTTCTTGGTTGCAGCATAAGTAAATGTGTTAGTGTGGTGATCTAGTATAAGAGTATACAGGAACTGAGGAGAAAAACAAGCTATTAGGTACAGGTGTCATGCCCTCCCCTCCCCCCCCCATTTATGTGCATCGACTCATGCATGACCATGCTCAGAAATAAATAAATCAGTTGGCTGCTCCTACCTACTGCCAAGATCCTCACTCCCTGTGCAGTGGAGCATGTGTCCATATAAACACACCAGCCCAGCCCCAGCTGCAGCATCAAACTCAAGGTGTGAGCAGGCAGGCAGTGTTGCCACAGCCCATATGTACTTGCCCATGTGCCGCACAAGCTGCGCATCCCTGCCTCGGCTGCTGCTGCCAATGCCAGGCTGCTGAGCCTCAGACAATAGAGATAGGTAGGAAGAGGGGACCAGAAAACGTAGCTTGAGCTATATATAAAAATATGCCCAGTGAACGAAGCAAGACATTAGAGCTCGTTGGTTTGCTGTGTGGCTGGTAGGCGCTCATCCCATGTGATGTTGTCCTGCTGGAATGGAAAGAACACCTGGAATAATTTAGGACTGAGGTGGTTAGCATGCAGAGCAGGGAGAGCACCTGAATCCAGCTTGAGGCCAAAACCTAAGCTCCCTTACCCTAACATGGGTTACTTCTTCAAGCAGTTCGCACCTATCCAGACATGCCTGAGTTTGGTAAATATGTTAGTAAAAAGCATCCTGACATGTCAGCCAATGTGTGCTTTTTGCTGTCTCCTGGGGTTTTGAATCAGTTGCTCAACATTGCTTTTATGCTATTCCAAATACATCTTTTAGCTACTGGAACAAGTAAAATTTTACTCCTCTGTTTTTAACCATTGATGGCTTTCCTTAGTTGGCCAAATGTATATACCATGAACCTGATAAAACCTCATTCTGGCTTACACTTGGTATTTAAGTTTCCCCATTAGAAGTATCTGAACTCCCAGCTCATGAAAATGTTCGGCCTTTTTTTGTTTTGGAGACTGTTCCCGTGTTAAAACAAATATTTATTTGAAGTGTTGCAGGCTCATCTGAATAGTTATGTTTTGTACCTTGAAAGCTCTGTCCACTCTAATTTGAATACTCCTTTACATAATATGCCAAGAGTTGATAAACATGGAAGTCCTGCAGATTCAGCTGAAAATGTAAGGAAAAAGTGGTAGAAAACGGAAATCACTCTTTGCCAATTCTTCTCTCTCCACATAGGAATTGACAGAAGAGGGTCTTCCTTTTCTTATACTCTTTCATATGAAAGATGACACAGAAAGTCTAGAGAAGTTCCAGCAGGAAGTTGCACGGCAGTTAATAAGTGAAAAGGGTAGGTGTGTGTTGTTGCCTTGCACTTTGCATTTAATTCCGTTTGTGTGTGTTGCCTTTGAATCCAGAAAACAATATTAATTGACAAATCGGAATTTATTTTTTTTGCTGTGAGTGAAAGAGTTCCTCTAGAATGGGGCAGGGTAACCTGTCACCCTCCAGAAGTTTTTGGACAACAGCTCCCATCATTCCTAATCCTTGGCTATGCTGAGTGAGGTTGTTGGAGTCCAACAGCATCTAGAGGGCCAAAGGCTCTCCAGTCTTGTTCTACATCCTATCTTCATCAGTACCCACAGTGGCAGGTTTATGTTAAAGGTAAAGGTAAAGGTACCCCTGCCCGTACGGGCCAGTCTTGACAGACTCTGGGGTTGTGCGCCCATCTCACTTAAGAGGCCAGGGGCCAGCGCTGTCCGGAGACACTTCCGGGTCACGTGGCCAGCGTGACATCGCTGCTCTGGCGAGCCAGAGCCCACACGGAAACACCGTTTACCTTCCCGCTGGTAAGCGGTCCCTATTTATCTACTTGCACCCGGAGGTGCTTTCGAACTGCTAGGTTGGCAGGCGCTGGGACCGAGCAGCGGGAGCGCACCCCGCCGCAGGGATTCGAACCGCCGACCTTTCGATCGGCAAGCCCTAGGCGCTGAGGCTTTAACCCACAGCGCCACCTGCGTCCCCAGGCAGGTTTATGTTACAACCACTCAAGTCAGTAGACTACAGTCAACTTCCACATAAACGGGTTAAGGGTCTATAAGAATATAAAGACAAAAGAAGAGCCTTTCTGGATCATACCAAAGTCTCATCCATGGCCAACCAGATGCCTATGGGAAGCCCACAAGCAAGATCCAAGTCCAGGACATAACATTTCCCTGTGCAGCATCCTCTGCAAACTTTGTAGCTCACATATATGATTAGGGTTATGTCCTCAGCAGCATAGGGCTGTTCTTTGCATTTTTGAGAATGGGCTTGGGGATCTTTAAAATCCGTGCCTCATCTTCAGAGCACCTGTAACGTGCTGCTATTGGTGGTAGCTGACTTGCCAGGGTTTGAGTCAAAACGGGGATGTGGGGAATGGAGCTACTTTAAGCAACACCTGAGGCTGTAAAAAGGGTGTATGTGTGAAGGTGTTGAAAAGTGGTGGAAGCTGATGAAATGGGACATGGGATGAGCCTGCTGATATCACTGCAAGGTGATATCTAACTCACACTTGCAGTAGATCAACTTAAATCAATGGACTCCAGTTACTTAAGTTACTTGGCCAGCTCTTAATCTGACTAACACTGGATTCACAGTCTAAATTGACAAGACCTTGTTTAAAAAAAGGGGAAAAAAGAACTGAGCTTGAAATGGAGGAGGTAAGGAAAAGGCTAGAAGGAAAGCAATTGAAAAATGTTTCTGATGAGTCCTTGCTTAGGATAGAGAAAGCTCACATAGAAATCTATATTAGGGAACATTTCTTCACCATGCTTCATCCCAAATTGAGAATGGAGTTGCATGGGACATGTGTAATTATTTCTACAACTGATTGCAAAAAATGGCTGTTTACATACTTTGCAGACACTTCCAGCTGTATTCCATGGCCTCCCAGTGCATTTATGCAAGTATAATATGAATGTATGCAGTAGTTTCATGTTGGTTATCTACAGACACTTTATATGGTTTCTGCTTATGTAGAAAATTCATCACCTTTGTGGTGGCGCAAGGTTAATAAATGGATGTTATAAAAAGAGTTCTTTTATAATTGGTCTGTTGTGGATGTCACATGGAAATATGTCTACCAACACGTGGGCATATTTCTACCAGTCATTATCTAAAGACCTATTAAATATACTGTTGTTTGTTGTGACTTACATTTTTAAAAAACAAACTAAAGTTTGCTTCTGAATTTCAAGGTACGATAAACTTTTTACATGCTGATTGTGACAAGTTCAGACATCCACTCCTTCACATTCAGAAGACTCCAGCAGACTGTCCTGTTATTGCTATTGACAGTTTTAGGCACATGTATGTCTTCCCAGACTTCAGCGATGTGGCGTGAGTAGATGATTTCTTTTCTCTTGGCCGTCCAGCCTTGAAAAGAGGGAAGGGGCTCGTGTGGGGAGAAGGAGAGGGTGGACAACCAATGCCTTTTTCATATTATGTAGCAGCGTGTAAAAATAAATGCTTACCCCAGTCCCACCAGCCACTCTGGGTTTGGATGTATTAGAACAACACAAAATGCAATCAGCATTCAAGGCCCCTCATCCACAGTACAATAATTGAATGCTAAAATGTGCTGGATTTTAGAGAGCCCCCTGTGGGTATTCACACAGCTACCATGCATGCCGTTTCCCCCTTCCTGCTGTAGTTTCTCTGCACTGCTGGATTCTGCTCCACCTGGTCCCCCTGTGTTGTGGCTTTGGGCAACATACAGTGCTACAAAAGGAAGGAGGGGCTTTTGGATTCTGAAAAACAAGGGGCTTTGGATTCTTGATTCTGACCGTTTTTTTAAGGAAAAGAAAATGGATTGTTCTGAAAGGAGCACACAGTAGATTCTCAAAGTAGCATAGGCAGGGAGTTGATGATCAGATGCTTTTGAAGAAGAAAACAAATATAAATAACTGGAGGGATACGTCCCAGAGGTTCCCTCTCACAGTGATGCCATTACCCAAATCTATGGTGCAACCACCATTGGAGCACTGTGCACAGTTCTAGTTGCCTCACCTCAAAAGGGATATTGTTGTTGGAAAAGGTTCAGAAAAGGGTTGCGAAGACAATCAAGGGGATAGAGCAACTGCCCCCTGAAGAAAGGTTGCTGTGTTTGGGATTTTTTATTTTAGAGACAAGACATAGCATGATAGAAGTCTATGAAAGTATGCATGGCATAGGGAAAGTGGGTAGAGAAAAGTTATCCCTTTCTGATAACATGAGAACTCGCAGTGAAGCTGAATGTGGAAAGATTTGGTACAGGTAAAAGAAAGGATTTCTTCACGGAACACATAGTCATACTGTGGAATTTGCTCCCCCAGGAGACAGGGATGGCAACCAACTTGGATGGATTTAAAATAGAATTAGGCAAATTCATGGAAGAGGAGAGGGCTACCAATGGCTGTTAGTTGGATGCCTATGCTCTGCCTTTACCGTTGGAGGCAGCAATCCTTCCAAATACAGGAGCAGAGAAATGCTTGAGTGCTCATGTTCTGCTCCTTGGGTGCGCACTGTGAGAACAGGATTCTGGACCGCATGGGCCATTGGCCTGTTCCAGAAGGCTAGTCTTACATTCTTATGAAGTCTCACCCTCTGACTTGAACCATGATGGGGTGCCCCTCCCCCATGGACCAAGAGGGTGCAATTCATTTGCAGGACCAGTAGCAAGGGAAGTAGAGGGTTGTTAGCCCTGCCCTTATCTTGTATATTGTCATGACAGAGACAAATGTTTTGAGCCTCCTGGTTTGGGCTCTCTTCATATTGCAGTGTTATACTACTGTGTTTCCTAGATTTCTGTATTTAGCACTTAACATACTACTGGCTTAAGCCCCTAATCTTCAGCGTTAAGACACTGACAACATACAGAACACTGGTTGCTGTATTCAAGCAGTCTTTGATGTGGGGAAACAGTAGATGATCTCTGAAGAATTTTAAACTGATACGCCATCAGTGTTCATCTCTGGTGTCTATGCAATTACTCAAGCACTGGAGAAACTTTCAAAGGCGTTTTTGTCAATACAGCTACCTGACAGTCATTTGTATTTGTGAACTGTGCATTTGGCACCTGCTGTTCTCTGCTGTATTGTAGTAAGCAGGGGGCTGAAGGGAACATACAATGAAGTTATTGGGTTGGCCAGCTCTGTGGGAATTAATGAAGGGAATAAATGCTTGCTGTGTCCCCAGGAGCAAGGAAGAAAAAAGAGCTATTGGAGTAGCTTGCCCCAGGCCCTAGTCTAGCTCTCAAGCCAGTATTATTGACTTTAAAAAAAAAAAACTTTGGACATATGAAATATAATCATACATTTTTTATTTTAGATTTTGTTTAGGATTTAGCTATTTTCGAACATAGTTTTTGTATGAAAGGCTAAATGCTTTTTTCAAAGAGACAGGATGATTGTCTTTTGTAAGTCTGAATGCAAGCCTCCCATCCTTTTTATTAGCATAGAAAATACAGATTACATAGGCAAATAGGAAAAAGAATAAAGTGTGACTGGGAAAAGAAAATTAAATTGCTAGGAAAAGGAGGGAAAGCTGGATAATGGACCAAAAGTAGAACAGGTATAAACCAGCAATACTGCAGTGCTCAGTGAATTCCATATGAACTTGCCTGATACAGTACTTGTACTCTCTTTGCCAGCATTTAAACATGCTCTTTTTTTTTAAAAAAAAAAAAGATTTTTATTAAAATTTTAAAGGTTACATAAGTAATAAAAAAAATAACAACAGGAAAATACCCAATTAAACCAAAAAAGAAAGCAAAACATAAAAACAAGTCACATCAAAGAAAAAAGATAAAAAATGGAAAACAGACAAGAAAGGAAAAAAGATGAATAGAATAATAAAAAAAAGAACAAATCAAACCTTTACATAACTTTCTTTCTTTAGCTTATTTCCTTGACCTCCTCACACCTCCCCTCTTTGTATTCTGGTTCAGTTAGATATTTCAGCAAATCCTTCATCTTTGTTTTTATCCTAATAATTTATCTTAATATACTGTAATTTAACATTCTCTTCTTTCACCAATTAATCATCCATTTTTACTTTATTTAATCTTATTTCTCATTGAAACTAATATATTGAACTTAATCTCTTAAGACATTTCCCCTAGGGTCATAAAAATTTCATTCCACGATTTTTCCATTTCTCATTAGATTTTTTTTTTTAAATCTCCATATATACACTTTAAATTCCCAATTTCCTTCCACCGTCTCCCCTCCCCGGTCCCGGCCCCTGCCGTCAGTTCCATCAACCTCCCAGCGTCCATCAACCTGGAGATCTTATATCCGAGGCTCTTAACTCTTCTTCATTTCCTTTCTGCCGATCTTCTTGATAATCTTTGGTACTAAAAAGCAGATCTCGGGGGAGCTCCAACCCAACATTTAAACATGCTCTTAGAACTATTTTTTTATTCCCGTAGGCAATCATATTGTATTGTGAGCAGCCTTAGGTTTGATTATATCATAGAAAGGCAGAGTGCCTCTTGCCAGACCCCAGAACAAAGGTGTCGTGAGCATTCTGGATTTTGTTCAACTTTATCATTTTTATTTGTGTGGATTTTTTTGTCTTTGTTTCAGTACTCCAGGTAAACTCAAGCAATTTGTACTAGATTTGCACTCTGGGAAACTGCACAGGGAATTTCACCATGGTCCAGATCCAACTGATGTAGCACCTGGTCAGGTAAGAGCAAGCACTTTAGTCCTGCCCTCCTGGGCGAGGTCTGAAATTGGCAGTATTAAAGCAAGCATGAGCATTCTGTTCTCCATGGGAAGACTGTGTGGTTCAGAAGGAATTATTTGCCATTTGCGGGGGGGGGGGGGATATTGATCTTTACCACATCAAAAGTGAACTTAAATTTATATATTGAATATAAGTAATTGTCATTAAAACCTAGTAATTTTTAATCCTGCACACACACACTATTTATTTAAACTACTCTTTCTTCCTAAGGGGATCAGAAAAACAGTAAAACAATATAAACATACAACAGTCAACACTCAGTGTCCCCAAAATACCTAGGAAGGCTAAGAAAGCCTTGATAGTGTTCTAACTGCCCTAAGCACAGTGAAGGGAGCCATAAAAATTTCCCAGGAGGAGACAGTTCCAGAGACAGTGAGCCATCACAGAGAAGGCCCTCTCACACATGGTCACCTTGTGAAAGGGGTTCTCTTAACATCATTGGGTCCAGCAAGATTTTTTAATAGATTGATCTACCATCTGCTTGAGGCTCCTGATAGTATTGTTCTCTGCTGAAGCGTGGCATTACCACTGCAGCAACTCACACTCCCTGTGTGTCAGCTTTGGCCAGGATGGGTCGTGACCTACTGGTCGATCGCGGGGGGTCCGTGGTAGATCACAGTCAATCCCCCCATATAATAATAACAATAATAATAATAATAAAATAAAAAAAGCTCAACAACTTTTGTCAATCCAATGGGTAGATCGCTGCCAGTTTTTTTTTATAGTAGGAGTAGATCGCAGTCTCTTGTAAGTTGAACATCCCTGGTCTAGGGCAAAGGTAGAATTCAAGTAGAACAAAATCCATCAAAACAGGGCATCCAAATGCGAGGATTTTGTCTACAAAGTGTATTGCAAAAGAGTTACAGCAAGTTGTCCCCAGGGAATTGCCTCCACAGGGAACTTTGATCTTCTGCAATGGTTCCTCTGGACCATTCTGTGTAGATGCAGTGATGGTGGGAAGAGAACTCTTGGCCACCATGGAGTAGGTTCTATAGTGGGCTGGAGCCAGCTGGGGGCCTGCCAATTGCCCCTGTTTCCGGTCGCATCCCAACGATTGCAACAGGGAGTTCCATTAGCGTGAGCAGTTTCTGAGCTCTGGGCACAGTACTGCGCCTAAGATTTCAGATTAAAAGTGCAGAATGGAAGAAAAGGAAGACCTTTTTCTGCCTCCCCACTTCCAGCTACTCTGATGACTGGAAAAGAGACCCTCTTAAGAATGGTGGGCAGGGGGGTGGGCAAGGGAAGGGCTTGACCATGTGAAAAATGAACATAATATTTTTAGCTGCAGTTCATTTATTTTCAGCTTTGTATTATTATTATTATTATTATTATTATTATTATTATTATTATTATTATATTTAAAAAGGGCGCCTAGATGGTCCATTGTTGCGCCCATAACCAGATTTAAGGTGCCATTTAGCTCCTAGCTTTCATATCTCAGTTTCTAACACTGGCATGACCTGTTGCCTGGGAGGACCTGGATGAACTGGAGTTAAAAACAACAACAACCCTATTAGCACACTTCACTCAGTAATAGTCTGGCTGACAACCCCCCACCATACCTTCCTGCTACCTGAGACAGCTTCTGTGGCTGAATCCCCCAGAGCAGCTCCCCTTCTCCACAAACACATAGGGCTAGTCTGAAGGCAGGTGAGGCTTTCATCTTATTGCAGCTAAGTAGTTCTGCATCTAGTCAGTGTCTGGATGGATGACTGCCTGTATACCAGATGTACACAACCTTGAGTTCCAAGATGGAAGAAAGGCAGGACATAACTGTAATAAAATGCCAGCAGTCAATCCAGTTATACAGCAGAGGACAATACCAAAATCAGAGCTATCCAAACTAAACAGACATTTGCTTCAGAATAAGAGGGCCAGTGGTAAAGGTTGTGTTTAGAAGGGTGACTTGGGGAGAGAGGGTGTGCATGGGTGTCGTTTCCTGAAGACGCTTGAATGTGTTTGGGGGGGGGGTGATCCAAGGGAGGAAACAAATATTGAGTGTGGGGCTGGAGAGATGAGCTTTCTGTGAAATGGGTGCTCTGTTGGAGCAGAGAACTTGTGGGTTCGAAAGAGTGGTGTTGAGTTTTGGAGTTCAGACTCTACCTCTGCCTTGTCCTCATTTTGCTGAGCAAGTTTTTGTTTCAGTCTTGCCAGTTTCCCTTTTGGGAAATGGGTATGTGACTGATGGCAACCATTCTGTGACAGTGCCCATGACATCATCAAATTTTCAAATGGGTCCAAAATGGTTAGTGACTCCTAGTCCATATCTTCTTTATAGCATATCTGTGATTTTGTTCTTTCCAGCCACTTCAAGACATAGTAAGCAGCCCACCTGAAAGCTCATTCCAGAAGCTAGCACCCAGTGGACATAGATACACCTTATTGCGGGAAAAAGATGAACTCTGAAAGCTCGAAACCATCTCATAAGCCTTTCAAAACAGCAGCCGTGACTCCTGTGGGGTGGAAATAGGAAACCTATATTTTCATAAATTCTTTGTGTTTTTATTTTTAATCTTTTTTTTTCTTTGCTCCCTGCGGTTTGTAAATACGTTAGTGTCATTTTGGACAGCATCTTTCCAAAGTTCTTATTTCATCAAATGGTTAAGTAAAACTTTTTTTAAAATCCAAATGAAGGTGTTGACATGGCCAGCAACATGCTGTTAACTTGCACTATCCCATTAACAGGACTTCTAGGTTTCCTTTGGTGTAATCTGACCGCCTTATCCTTTACTTCCACATGAACATCATTTTGTTAATTTGTTTATTGATGGGCTATTCTGGATACTTGGGAGGGAAATAAATTACAATTTTACATAATTTGTGTTGTGGTTCCTTTGTGTGTGTGTGTGTTTAAAGGAGTGGGAAGAGAATGGAGAAACATTCATCGGCCCTCTTACAAACTCGGCCACTGTGAAAGAGATGCTGGAA
This sequence comes from Podarcis cretensis, assembly GCF_951804945.1. NCBI lineage: Eukaryota > Metazoa > Chordata > Lepidosauria > Squamata > Lacertidae > Podarcis > Podarcis cretensis. The sequence continues at coordinate 4,667,662 of NC_137182.1, read as the reverse complement.
AAAAAAGAAATCAGCTGTGGGATAACTGCTTTAAAATAAAATAAAAAACAGAAAGATGAGAAATTTTGAGAAGTATATCTATAATAGTTATGCTTTGTAAGCATTTAGAAAATGTTTACAAGGACAAAGATGTGTTAAACTATTCCAGATCTTCTGACACTTTAAGCTAGTGAAAGAAAGAACTTGCCTGAGTGCTGCTTACTGTTAGCATATCAATATTTTCGTACCATTATTTTAATCTGATAACTTTTCTGTAAACTGCCCTGTGGTCCTCGAGTGAAGGATGGCATATAAATTTAATACTGGTTTCTAAAAAGCATAATGCCTGAACCCGTTCAACAGCTACTACTTTCATGACAGTTTCAGTACAATTTGTTTGATAGCTGCCTTTTAAAATCTAATTTCCATAGCAATAGTTTTAATTGCTATCCAGATTGATTGGTAGACGTGACTGAACAGTTTGGAATTTCACACATTCAGAAAAAGATTGTGACAGGTCTCTTCTAGGGCACAGTGTGAGGTGTGGAAGAACATACAGTTCAAGTGGTCTCCAGCATAAAAAAATTATGCATAGAAACTAGTACACTAGGGAACAGTTTTCACTAGAACCTGTCTTTCTGACATGCTACCTTCCCATCCACAGGGAAGTTTTGCTATGGGTGGATTGTTGAGTAATCCTCAGATGCATCTCAAAGTAGTGCAGTCTGAAGGAGGAGTGAGGTTTGGCTTTGAACTTCACTGCTACCATTAATAGTTATGGAACAGCCTATCACCTGGAGCTCCATAGAATTATAGAATTGGTAGAGTTCGAAGGGACCATGAGGGTAATCTCATCCAACTCCCTGCAGTGCAGGAATCTTTTGCCCAAAGCGGGGCTCAAATCTATAACCCTGAGATTAAGAGCCTCGGGCTCCGCTGACTTGAGTGGAAAGGCAGCATATAGATAGTTGCTCACCGCTATCTGAAATACAAATGAACAATTTTGCTTAATATTCAATTAAAGGATTTTGGAGGAACTCAAAAATTAGTTGTACAGATCTGTGGTACAGATGGAGAAAATGCAGCTTGAGACATGAATCATTGCATGATGTTGTTTCAGACTCAGTAGGGTCCTCACATGGAGGCAATGTATCTCTGAATGGGTATCACTCCTTGGGTTGGGGGGTGATACATTAATGCAGCCCCATACGGGGCTGCCACCATATAATGGGGGGGGGGGGCGCTTGTGTAAAGATGCGCTGGTTGCAAAACTTTGTGCAAAGTCAGCCATACATTTGACTCACATTTCAAGCAACCTATCAGATCTTTAAACAATGGCTGATCTAATTGAAAACTGAGAGTAAATATGGGGTCTCCTGCTTGTGCTTACAGTAAATTGTAGAAACTACTGTTAAACAATGGTAGAATCACGCTAAAGGGATTCTTGTTTGTAGTGGTGGTTTTTCATATGTGCACAACCTTTGGCAAGCAACTATATCAGATCAGGCAAAACACCCAACATTCTTACCAACTTCTGCTTGTTCAGAAGAAAGGCTTAGCTTCCCAGCATCCTCTTTCCCACAGTGGCTAACTGGGTGCCTCTGAGACCAGCTCCCCCCCCCCCCAAAGAAACAAAAGCAGAACATCAGCACAGTAGCCTTCTCTTGCTCTTCTTGCTAATATTGCCACAATTCAGAGGCCTCTGTTCCTGGATGCAGCGTAGAGTCATCACAACAACCATGAGTTGAGTAGTAGCTTGATAGCCTTGTTGATATGAGCCAGTGTGATCTCATTTCCTCTTGAGAAAATAGCATACAAGTATTAAAGTAAAATGGCCTTTCCACCGATAATTTGTCACATCCTCTTATAAGGCACGCGATAAGTTGGCAGCAAATACCATAGTTTAACCGTGTACTGTGTGGAGAAGTACTTTTGTCTGTCCTAAATCTCCCACCATTTAGTTTCATTGGATGGCCCCCAGGCTTGCCAAAGCCCAAAGATCATCTAGAGCAGTGTTTCCCAACCTTGTGCCTCCAGCTGTTTTTGAACTACAATTCCCATCATCCCTGACCACTGGTCTTGCTAGCTAGGGATGATGGGAGTTGTAGTCCAAAAACAGCTGGAGGCCCAAGGTTGGGAAACACTGATCTAGAGGAATGGTAAGAACTTTGTTTAGTCAGACTTATTATTCTTTTAGGGTGATTTAATTATTCCTTTAAGCATCCTTTTAAAAGATGGGATGGAGGAAAAAGAAGTCTAGGCCATCTGCTACCTTGGTTAGAAGCAGATTAGCAGTGGCTTCTTTCACTGTTTTCTTAAACCACATTTCTTAGGTAAAGGTAAAGGGACCCATGACCATTAGGTCCAGTCGTGGCCGACTCTGGGGTTGCGGCGCTCATCTCGCTTTATTGGCTGAGGGAGCCGGCATACAGCTTCCGGGTCATGTGGCCAGCATGACTATGCAGTTTCTGGCGAACCAGAGCAGCGCACAGAAACGCCGTTTACCTTCACACCAGAGCGGTACCTATTTATCTACTTGCACTTTGACGTGCTTTCGAACTGCTAGGTTGGCAGGAGCAGGGACCGAGCAACAGGAGCTGGAAGCAGATTAGCAGTGGCTTCTTTCACTGTTTTCTTAAACCACATTTCTTAAAAGGTAAAGGTAAAGGTACCCCTGCCTGTACGGGCCAGTCTTGACAGACTCTGGGGTTGTGCGCCCATCTCACTTAAGAGGCCAGGGGCCAGCGCTGTCCGCAGACACTTCCGGGTCCCGTGGGCAGCGTGACATCGCTGCTCTGGCGAGCCAGAGCCGCACACGGAAACGCCGTTTACCTTCCCGCTGGTAAGCGGTCCCTATTTATCTACTTGCACCCGGAGGTGCTTTCGAACTGCTAGGTTGGCAGGCGCTGGGACCGAGCAGCGGGAGCGCACCCCGCCGCAGGGATTCGAACCGCCGACCTTTCGATCGACAAGTCCTAGGCGCTGAGGCTTTAACCCACAGCGCCACCTGCGTCCCCAAACCACATTTCTTAGTCAACCCTAATTGCATTGTCAGACATGCCCCAACCATTCTATGAAGATTGGTTGTATTCTAAGTTTAGTGATGCAAAGAGATGCCTGTCTAATATGGTTGGTTTTGCCCCAGGTAGTGGGCACTAGTACTACAAAGGAACCTGGACACTTGGACACGTCAATCCCTGGCCTTAAATCAACTGGCCTTACGGAGCGCACTTGGAGCACAATCCAGCCACAGTTAAGCACTTTAAGATCTCATTGATTTTAATAGCGCATGCTTAACTCTAGCACTGCAATCAATGGAGCGCCCATGTGCTTGCCTCCCTCTGACTAGAAATGAATTAAGGACTGCCCAAATGGCAAAGTGCGTCCTAGATCAATATCCACTGTAAGAGTTTTACTAGATGTTTCATCCAGAGGAAATTACTGAAGAAACTCTGTCCATACCTTTACCTGACTCTGAAGCCCATAATAATGTATTTTGCTCCTTAATCAAGTGAAGACAACAAACACAGGAAGCTCAATTATTTCTTTCCAAAGTGAATGTTTCAGCAGTTTCTACACAATTTATGTATGCCCTAAAATATATGGGAGTTGGTTGCATATATATATATATATATATGGTGACCTCTATCATTAATTGTCTAATTAGAGTGCTCCTCTCTATTTTTTAAGTGGGAAAGTCTGTGAAGATCGGGCATTGTTGTACAGTCATTGTGTAACATGAAGCTTTGTGTGACAAAGTGATCTGTGGAGTGCAAATTGTGTTGCTCTCCCTTTGCCTGCCTCCAGCTGGCTGCCTGAGCGAGGGCTATGACTTCAAAGAGGCTGGTTATTCAGCTCTTTAGGAAATAAATGCTTCTAGGTAGGATCACTTACCTTACATGGATTAATTGCAAAAACTAAACAAAACAAAACAAAATCCACACTTCTTTCTTAAAAACCATTGTTTTAATTTTATAAAATAATATTTAAAACATGTTAGTTTTACAGTCATGAAGAAATCCCACACTGATTAAAATGTGCCCACCAAAAGGAGTTTTGTGCTCAGTTCAGTAAGTTGCATATAATATATGGTCACCAAACTCCTTGGGGACAGAAGCAAGTGTCATCACCAACCAGTTAGTTACAATGATGTGAATACCAGCCTGTGGTTTCCCAGTGTTAAAAGTTGGTTTTTATTCAATCCTTCATTGTGTTTAGGTTGTGTTATTTCCCAGAAAACTCAATAATGATAGAGATAAAATGGACATGTATGTATGTATGTATGAATTAAAGCCGAGACAGTGACATATCTGGCATGTGACTCTTGCTGGTATCTACCTGTAGAGAAGTTTAGGAGAACCAATGACAAGTGTAACACAATGAGATATTTGGGCACCAGGCCCCTTGCACTCCTAAAATAGTAATAATACAGGAATATGTTGGCAGCTCTTAATTTTCTCCATGGAGATACTTTGTAAATATGAAATACTGAACCATGCATTAAAATGAGGTGATTAGATAATACAGCCTCTCTTTTATAACTCACCATTAAAGCTAAACGTAAAAAGGTAAAGGACCCCTGGATGTTTAAGTCCAGTCAAAGGCGAATAGGGGGTGCAGTGCTCATCTTGCTTTCAGGCTGAGAGAGCCAGCGTTTGTCTGCTTTCCGGGTCATGTGGCCAGCATGATTAAACCGCTTCTGGTGCAACGGGGCACCGTGACAGAAACCAGAGTGCACAGAAACTCTGTTTACCTTTACCTCACCATTGCTCTATCCTGAAAAGTGTAATTCTTCGGGGGGTTTTTAGAATACCTTCGGGTATAGGGCGGTATAGAAATAAAATAAATAAAATAATAATAATAACTTGTTTTAATTCAAGAGCACCTTTCAGGGCTACCCAATCTGCTTCCCTGACAGGAAGAGCCCTAAGGCTCACGTCCAATTTAAGTGCAAGGGATTGTGGTAATGTAGCAGGTTGGGTAATGTAATTGGGTAAAAACTGTGGAGCTTTCCGTTGCATCTTCTATTTGGGGCAGCTGGTGGAGATTTCCTGATCATTCTTTGTTCTCTTTTTCTGTGTTGGTTTTAGACCTGTGAAGCAGCTGCAGTTCTTGGCACTTTGAAACCTGCTAGAAGACCAAATGGGGCACCTCGCTATTCTACCAATAAGCGCACCTGCCGCAGGCAGAGCTGCCAGCTTGTATTTTGCTGCCTCTAAGGGGGAAATCCTGTTAAAAGCAGGCACCTGTAGCAATGCATCTCCCACATGGGGCTTGAAAATATTCCCCAGATAATTGGTGCCTACATAAGCCTTACAGATTAGTGAATTACACACACACACACAGTGTGGGAGGGGGAGGGGAGGGAGAGTCACAGTTAAGAACGTATACCTGTCAAAATTTTGATAACCTGGTGGACATAGTGGGATAGCGAGGGCCGTTAAAAAGTGAAAGCTGTGGCAAATTTACATGGAACGTAATTTTAAATAAAATGGCGCTTGTAAATAAAATACAGTACTTTACATAAGATAAATGGCCTTTGTTTTAATTGTCCAACATAAACATACCAATAGTAGCATGCCTCAGTTTTTTGGTCCAAATTTCATGGTTATAGGAAAGGGTCACACCTATAGGTAAGTCTCTCAAACCCTTTAATGAAATATTAGAATGTTACACATAAAATGGTCGAAGGATTTTATTTAAGTTGCATAACAATGTGCCAATTATTACTTACCAACTCACCAGTTTAACACTTTAAAATTCCTGCACGGGTTCCTGATCTTCACAAGACCCACTTTATAACAGACTAGCAGTCTCATCCCTGGCATTGCTCAGGGATTGTAAGAAAACAAAAAACCAGTGAGGTTTTGAAAGGTTCAGTTTATTATATTGATTCAAAAAGTCATCAGATGTTAGCCAGATGAAAACCTGCACCTCAAGAACCATCATGCAAAGTTCAGTTATGAGATGTTAAGAGGTGTCCAAGTGAACAGCAGACAAAAACTTTCCAAAATATATGTCGACTTGAAGTGTCATGTAAAAAAATTGAAATAAAAGACCAACCTGGAAAAGCATTAAAGCCCTCTGAAAAATATTATATTTTCCTGCTTTTGAAGTAAAAGTTGTACAGTTGGCAAAGTGAAGGACTTTGGACCACCACAATTTGGTTGTGATCTATCTGAGGTTTCTAGCGAAGACAATGGGAAATGGGTTGGGAGGGGGCAGGAATGAAGGGGTTTGGTCTATCTCTGCCATTAATGTTATGATTGACAATAAATTTAATTTGCAACACATTTCTTAGATCTTCAAACCCAGGAGTAAATTTCATTCAAAATGTCCTACTGGAACATGTCAAAGAGCCTCTATTCCAAACACTCTGTAATGAGAACAAGAGTTCTTATACAGCATTGCTATGTAATGCAAAGCATATGTACATTTGTATATGGAATGGGGCCTACTCCATTTTTTTAAAGTAAGTTTTTAATAGAAATGCAACATGATGTTCATATAAAACTATAAAAATATGAGAGGCATGATGTTTGTCTGTTGTTTGCATCAAAATGCTACTACTCAAAATAATACGGATTTTCCCACCAAAATAAAGATCTCATGCTAGTGTTTGTTAACATCAACATTTCTCTAAGCAATTAATTAAACATCATATTTTTAACTAATATTATTTAAATATATTTAACTGTAAGCTTGTATGATCAGAAAATAAGCTTTCTGGACAAATAGAACCCTAGTTTGGTACACATGTGGATACCAAATCACACCTTTGTGATGTATATTATTACACTGTCCTAAAATCCTTACAGGATAAAGGTAAAGATAAAGGGACCCCCCCTGACCATTAGGTCCAGTCGCAGACAACTGTAGGGTTGTGGCACTCATCTTGCACTCATCTTGTACAGCTGGTCATGTGGCCAGCATGACTAAGCCACTTCTAGCGAACCAGAGCAGCGCACAGAAACGCCGTTTACCTTCCCACTAGAGCAGTACCTATTTATCTATTTGCCCTTTGATGTGCTTTCGAACTGCTAGGTTGGCTGGAGCTGGGACTGAGGAACAGGAGCTCACCACAGCGCTACCCACGTCCCTTACGGAATAAAGGAGGTATATAAATATTTAAAATAAAATAAAATCTCTCTTCATCAGACTCATCAGTATCTTAGTGCACTTGACCTCTGTACCTATTCCTCATCAATTTGTGTCTATTCATTGCATCCATATGGTAGGCATTTATTCAGTGGCTATTACCTGCAGAGCCATGAGATTTGGTCATGAGTTGCAATTATATGGCGCCTAATAGAAGAGCTGTGGGTGCAGGATTGGGAGTGGGTCAAAGCTTATTGTGGTGAGAACACTGCCAGTTCAAACGGGGCAGAGGTTTGGGGAAGTTGCAAATCTCTTTTTAAAAAATTAGTTACATGGGAGTAAACCTCCAAAAATGTTGAAACCCCTTTATTTTCCTCTAAAGAATCCATAAACATCCCTGCAGTAAAACCAATATTAATATTCCATATGTACCAAGCAAGACATAAATAAGTCCTACTAACAGCTGACCTTGAGTGGGACCCCGGTCTCAGTTCTGAAAAGTGTCAGCCCTCTGCTGCAGACCCTCCAAGTGTCCCTCTTTTCCAAGGATGTCCCTGATTTAGAGAAGCCATCCCAATTTCCGATTTGAACCCGGAATGTTGCACTTTTTCTTAGGACGTCCTTATTTTCATTGGAAAAATGTTGGAGGGTATGGAGTTATCCGACCCCCGAGCCGTCTGAAGGGGAAGTTTTTTAAATGTTTAATGTTTTATGTTTTTATATATGTTGGAAGCTGCTCAGAATGGCTGGGGCAACACAGTAAGATGTGTGGGGTATAAATAGTAAAAATATCACTATGGAATGGGACATCATCCCTATTTTCATGGGATAAATGTTGGAGGGTCTGCTGCTGCTGGCTGCACAAGCGCAACCTCTGGGCAAAGCAGTGGTATAGGAAACGTCTCCCAAAGAAGGGGCCCAACAAGCCTTTCCTTGCCAGACTGATTGAAAGGTCCTGCCAACAGTTGTGCTGCCAGGAAGGAGGAGATGCCCAGGGGGCCTTTCAAGACCATGAGAGCCTGCACCCCTCTCTCCCAATCTCCCTGCTCCTGCAAAAGGGGATGGAACAACTGGGCACTCTGAAAACCCCCAAATCCTTGAGCATTGTTCAGTTCTCCTCAAGGTGCCAACTTGATTCTTAGACTAAGCCACATGCTGCATGCTCATCTGTGCATTTTTGGACATTTTATCAGCTGTTGAGCTTTATTGTCATACCTCTTTATTGTCATACCTCTTGGTTCTTAAGGAAAGTGGTCACCGTAACTTTGGTATGAAAGAGAGCATTCACATTTATTACCTGTCTTGCTTGAGATGTGGATTTTCAGATGTAGGTCGTCACTGTTGTCTTCTCCAAGATGGTAGCCCGACTGGTCTAAATGTGTTAGCAGAGGAAGAGGAAGGAGGCAATGTTTGCCTATTCACCCTGCATTCCTCTGCAATAGTGTAGGGCGGGGTGCCCAAACTTTTTTCAAAGAGGGCCAGATTTGATGAAGTGAACAGGCGTGAGGGCCGACCAAAGTTATTGAGCTTTTTTTAGGATTGAAGTTGCTGAGCCTTTTTTAGGATTTTACCCCAGGACATATACTACCATGGGGACTGGGTTAAATCAACCAGCAGGCCAGATTAGGCCCCAAAAATGCTGTAGGGAGTAGCAGAAGAATATGGAGGGGAAATCAGAGAAGAGCTGCAACTCATTTGCCCTGGTCCACTGGATCAAAGGACCTTGTGTTCATGGAAATGCTCCTTCAGATCCAGCTCATTGTTTCCCAACCTTTGGTTAACAGCAAGGTAGCTTCACTGTTGGGACGCAGGTGGCGCTGTGGGTTAAAGCCTCAGCACCTAGGGCTTGCCGATTGAAAGGTCGGCGGTTCGAATCCCTGCGGCGGGGTGCGCTCCTGCTGCTCGGTCCCAGCGCCTGCCAACCTAGCAGTTCGAAAGCACCTCCGGGTGCAAGTAGATAAATAGGGACCGCTTACCAGCGGGAAGGTAAACGGCGTTTCCGTGTGCGGCTCTGGCTCTGGCTCTGGCCAGAGCAGCGATGTCACGCTGGCCACGTGACCCGGAAGTGTCTCCGGACAGCGCTGGCCCCTGGCCTCTTAAGTGAGATGGGCGCACAACCCCAGAGTCTGTCAAGACTGGCCCGTACGGGCAGGGGTACCTTTACCTTTACCTTTTAGCTTCACTGTTGAACCTGGAAAAGTAATATTCAGAGGTGAGAATTACCTGCCAATAGAAGGACCCCTGTGTCTCTGCACTATTGACAGTTTTAGGTCTACTTCTTGTTTGGAAGGAGGCAAACCTGAGCAGTGACGTACACATACAATGGGCCTCTGGAGGTGGATAATTCTGCTGTGCCTCTGTAGTAGGAGTGATTAAAAACACCAACCCTTTGGGCAGAATTACCCGTCCTCAGCAAGCACTGAGTGGATGAGGTAAGGTGGCAATGGGAAAACACGCAGCAGGCAGCAGGCAGCAGGCAACACATTAAAGGAGGCTTTGGATTCCAGGAGCCTCATAGAATTGTAGCATTTGAAGGGAACCCAGGGTCATCTAGTCCAACCCCCTGTGATGCAGGAATCTCAACTGAAGCATCTGTGACAGATGGCCATCCATCCTCTGCTTAAAAACCTGCCAAGAAGGAGAGTCTGTTACCTTCCAAATGAGTCCATTCCATGAGTTACTTGGTGTATTTATAATGGCATATGATATTAGCAAGTTATATTCAATTGCACTAGTGTGCCCTGAAAAACAGTTGGGGAATTACTAATCTAATGCTATTGCCCTATCATGCCATTTTAACACCTGCCTACTTTGGCGGTTCGAATCCCCATGACGGGGTGAGCTCCCGTTGCTCGGTCCCTGCTCCTGCCAACCTAGCAGTTCGAAATCACGTCAAAGTGCAAGTAGATAAATAGGTACCACTCCGGCGGGAAGGTAAACGGCGTTTCCATGTGCTGCTCTGGTTCGCCAGAAGCGGCTTAGTCATGCTGGCCACATGACCCGGAAGCTGTACACCTGCTCCAAGTTTCAAAGTTTTATTGCGGCAAAAGCCAGCGACACAGAACACCACAAGGTCAAACAAAAGGAAATCAACAACAACATCAAAAAAAAAAAAAAATTACACAAGGGAACTTTGCAGTGTGCCATTCAGCAAGAGAGATTTACGCTTCCTGATTGCTAGAGTGCAAAATTTGGCCACCTCATATGATACTGAGCTTGAGGAATCTTCCAGAAGGTATTTTCGTAGAATTTCGGGGGAGGATTCCAAATAATGTTGTAGGGGTATAAATTTTGATAAAAGTACGCCGGCTCCCTCAGCCAGTAAGGTGAGATGAGTGCCACAACCCCAGAGTCATCCGCTACTGGACCTAATGGTCAGGGGTCCCTTTACCTTTACCTTTTACCGTACTTCTGTAAAAGTTATTTCAAACTTTTATCAAGGTCCTGTGCAGCAGGAAAAGCTGATGCACATTAAAGAGGGAGCGGGTACAGTGGAGACTTTTTTGCCAGTAGGTTTGCCAGTTGCATTTTGCTGTTATTTGATCTATCTTGGTGAAAGTATGCAAAAGCACTCCCTAAACTTCAGCCCATTTATTTGCAAGTAAATCCTGCTGTTCCTAGTGCGGCTTTCTTCCATTTAAGCATCAGGGTTGCAGCCAGTCCCATATTGACTATTTGGGCCTTGATATGTCTGTTCTTTTTGCTCTTGGTGGGCCGGTTCTTTAACCCTTCCCTGGGTTTTGCCACTGTTTCATTAGAAAGAGAAACAGAGCAGTCTCGCCACAAGGCTTTAGGCAAGAGAAGTTATTTTCTGGCAATTTGGATGTGACAGGACATTATGAGATAGATTGATCTCCCTCGCTCCCCCTACTACCTATGGGTCATTTTTTCCTTATTTCCTTAATTGCTGGTTCCTTCGCAGTAAAGACGGCGGATCAATTGGGTTAATATAGAAGATTGCTGGGAGGCAGAGTGCCATTGATTCGCCAGCAGGAGCAAAGCCCTGCCTTCCTCAAGTTTTTGGTTCCCTCTTCAACATTCACAGCAGCACTGTTGACATGGTTTTCAATCCTGTCAATCTTCTCCTGCTGAGACTAGATGCAAAGGAATTACGAGTGAGGTTCCCTGCTGGGAAGCGGCAGTAAGCCAATACACACCATTTTAATGTCTGTAATCAGGGACCCCACAGCCGCTTTCAGCTGGTACACTCTGCAGCCATGCAGCCTTAATGGCAGTTCATTAATAGCTTCTGATAAGCCGTACTGGAAGCACAAAATTATATAGAGTGTGGAATTTAACTATTAGGCAATAAACAGAGAAATGTTGCATAAAGGATTGCTAAAAGTTAAAGAAAACAATGGACGGACTGCATTATTTACAGTTCTATTATGTAAATAGATGGGCGTGCTCTGTATGGAGACTCATCACAGCAGACAAATACTTGTTTGGATTTCCCCCGCAGGACACATCCTGCTTCATAAAGAGAGGCATCTAGAATGTTGCCCAAATTTCAGAGGAGAGAGAACAACCTGAGATGTCTGAGTCTGTAGCAAGGGAAGGCAAGCTTCTCCTGATGGCTGAGGAGGCCCTATGTGACATGGTGCCAGAGGGAGCAGCCAAACACCCTTTGAACATGGGAGTCAGTGCCTATGCTCTGTGTTGTGTGTGTTTTTTGGTGCCCATGTCTTCAAAAGGGCTCTCCAAATACAAGGCAGACTATCAGAGGCGGGGCTGGCTCAATACATTTTGCTGCCAGAGGCAAAGGAGAAGATGGTGTCCCACCCTGAGGCACATGCAGAAGGCAATTGGACTGGTAGTTGAATCTTGCTCCACTACTGTTGATAGGACAGTGTCTTCCACTGCACTTGAGGCCAGCAGGCTAGTGTAGGCAGTAAAAGGCAGACCACGTGGCACTCACGGCTCTGTCCCCTCACCGTACCTCAGCATCTGCTGCCTGAGGCAGCTGCCTCACTCTGCTTCAGAGGCCTGGCCTCCGAAGATATTTGAGATCTAAGCAGATCATGCTACTCTTTGTGGTCTCTGTCCAGTAATACATATGGGCTCTGAACATTGAAGCATGTAGAAACATCTAGAAACAATAAAAGACTTCTGGGCCCCTACCCTTGAGCAGGGAAACCTTGTGGTCCCTACAGTTCAATAGTTTTGCTCTGAGGAGAGTTATCATACCACCACTTGCTATAGGTTGGGGTGATACTGTACACCATTTCTCCCCAAAACTTTTAATGGACTAAGATTCCACCCAATGCCTTTTCCGCCAAAGGTTGTGACATTTGCTATGTGGATGACAAAACCTTCAAATGGACCCAATTAGTCTGCAGGCAAATTCCTCCCTGACTCTACATATGGCAACCATTAATTAACTCTAGCAAGGTCAATACACAAGGTGCTCAAGAAGGTAAGCAAGATGAGCAGGCAGGTGAGACAACAACATCAAGGGAGAGTGAACAGGTTCCTCTTCAGTCAACTGCACTCCCAAACTCAGGTGCAGCTGGCTTTTATTTCCAAGTGGTGGACTGGAGTGGAAACTTCCACCATCAAATCATCTGCCCAGGCTTGGCCTCCACCCCTTTCCCTGACTGGGCACTTCATATTTGATGTTGGCTGGTTATTCCTCCGTCCATAGCAGCCAGCTGGGAAAGGATCCTATGGCTGGCCTCCATGGAAACACTTTCTCATCCCCCCAGTGGTGTGAGGGGAAGCCACAACAGGCCTTGCCACCCCAGAGATGGGTAAGTGGCCATTTTGAGAGGGGCAAGAGAATCACACAGGAGAAAGATCTGTTGCAACTTTAGGAGCCTTTTGGGATGCAGAGTGACAGAGTTTACCCCAAGCCATCCTGTTGCAGGGAAATAAAATGGAATAAAAAGGAGCCTTTGCGTATAAGGATAGTATCAGGAAGGGGCCACAGTTCCAGAAGCGGCAAGTACTGGGAGGAGTCTGAGAATCACACAACATAGAGAGAACCCTTTGGGAGTGAGATGGGAGACGCCAGAGAAGCCCCAACTTCTGAGCTGTCTGGTAGCAGCTTTTAACACCAAATCTGAGCTTAGTAATAGAATGAAAACAAAGATGGGCTTTTCAAGTGGACGCCTCAAGCCATTGAAATTTTGTGACCATCTCTGGCTTAAGGCTTCCAAAGGATGTTTAACCTTATGTGATAAAGGAAGCCAAAGATATACAGTTGAAAGCAGAAAGTAATGAAGGGATTTGTCAGATGTTGCAGCAATGCTTACCTGAACATTCACTACCTGAGTTAGTATAATGGAGGCCATGGGCATAACCAGGATTTGGGGGAGGGGGCAGAATTGACATGATTGGTCAGTTAGTTAATTATTTCTATTGTTTTACTCGATGGGGGCGGGGGCAGCTGCGCCCATGGAGGCGCTCTCATTGCCTCTCCAGGTCCATACAGGTCCAACTTCCATCCTTGATGCAGTCTACCTGATTTAATACAAGCAAATAGCAAAGGAGGCCTGCTCTGCCAAATCACAAACTGCAACTGCTGATTAGAGCCATGTGCAGGGATTTTGATACAAAACCATTTTACCAATATAAGCAACAAATGTGAAGGAATAAACTAGATCCTGCTCATTGGCTGAAATTAAAAAGTAGAGCCTTCAACACAGAAAAACAGATGTGCTGGATTAATTGGGGGGGGGGGTCATGTCAGCAGAAAGACTGGTTCTAGGAATGAGGCAACGTAATCGAGAAGGCACTGCCCTAGAAGCCAACCCACATTCTTCAGCAGTGTAAAGGACCAGGACTAAGCCAGTACTGTACAATGCGATTCTAGTGGCACATTGCAGGAGTCACTGTATATAGGGTTGCCGCCTAGCAGATATATAGATACACACACACACACACAAGCAGAGTACTTGCCCAGAATCATAAGTAGAACAGGTGCAGAGGGAATCGCAGCCGACACATTGCATGACTAGTGGGGTCTTGTCAGTGGGCAGGAAGTATGCCTAAGTGTGGGGTCCTGCCATGTCAAACCAAACAAGAATCCAGAAGGCCGGTGCTATCACTGGAGCCCTTGCAACCCAATGAGGATCCCACAGTCGTGGCTATAGGAGATTCTTATCCAGGAGGCAAAAGGGAGCTGACATCCTTTGGGTGCCCACAGCCCCCTCAGCGACCATGTAGCACCATGTGAACGGGACATGCAAGCAGGTGGAACCTCAAAACAGCACTTAAGGTAGTTTGGGCTGAGCATTTGTCGCTGGTTCGCCACAATCCAGCCCAAGTGCCAGACATTTTGCCTCTCTCGGCTACAGCATTCTTCTCTATGGGGAGCTTGAATTAGGGCCCCACAATAAAAGCCTTCTAATCTCCTATTCGTTTTACTGGAAACAAGAGAATTGCATTTATATCTATCCTTTTATTTGCACTTTCAATGATGGTCAAAACTACAATAAAAGTAATTATTATATGTAAACTGAAAATTCATAAAAATGTCTAATTTGCACGTGGATTATACATAGAGTGGCTGTGCATATATTTGTCTAAAACCTGTGGCAGAAACCTTAGATCAATATTTACTTAAGAATTCCTAATGTATTTTTACAGCATCTAATTTTCCGAGCAAAGTGTGTTGTAGAGAACATTTGGTAGTAAAATAATTAATCTGATTTCTTTGCAAACAAACAGAACACTAGCTCATTGGTAAACATTTAAACAGCTTACAGCAAACACATTGTACATGTCGTATAATTTATCAAGTGTCCCAGACTTCTATTTAATTAAAACAAAGAACTAGTCTATTTCTTGTTTCCATGGACAGAACTATTTATTATATGCTGCTGCTATCAGGTGGGTGAGCACTCATGAACACATTCCAGTTTAATGTATAATTCAATTCTTTCAAGTTAAAATGTGGAGGGAAACAGGCTTTTAAGAAGAACCAACATGAAGCTTCAGTTCTGTGCCTTTTACTCAACCCAGTCATTTAACCCTCACAAAAATAATACAACTATTTGCAGCTGGGGTGGTGAACCTTCGTTCCTCCATAAGCTGCCGGACTACATCTCCTATCATCCCTGACCATTGTTTATGCTCACTAGGGCTAATGGAAGTTGTCAGTCAACAACATCTGGCAGGCCACAGGTTTCCATCCCTGATTCAAGCCACTAATAGACTTCACCCCAATCCAGGTGAAGGTCTTATCCCTCTGAAATTAATGGGATTTCAGCTGTAGGGCTAATAACCCATTCTGACTCTAGCCATTGTTTGCTACCATCATAATTAGTTGCATAAACCTTCCCCATTTGCAACACATTGCAGATTGGGACTCTCCAATCAGCTGCCACTTTACTCTAGGCCAGTGTTTGCCAAGCCTTTTCCAAATAAATAGTTTAACCATATTCTGTCATTGTTTTATTTTCTTTGGTGCCATCTATAGAGGGAAAACCAGAAACAACCAAATTAGCCTTTGAAGTGCGTTCGTTTTGATGCTTAACCAGGAAAGTGGCAGAGCTCTCTCTTTTTTCATAAACCCTTTGATTTAATTTTTACAAAACAGCAGTAGCAATGACAACACAAAGTACACCAGTTCTACAGTGTCTGTTCAGGTGGATAATTGTTTTCCATATCAAAATATGTTTACGTTTTCATGTTCATTTCAGCCCAGCACCATTCCCGACTGCACTGTGAGAAAAGGACAGTGTCTGTATCCATTGGGAAAGAGAGGCATTGTCATACTCTCCATTGTCATGATGCTTCATTATGTTTGGTTCCTTTTCCATTTGTGTGTCCTTGCCCATTCTTCTACCTTCCAGTACTCTGCAACAATGTGGCTTCCCGCTATGAATATAAAAAAACAAAATTTCTTTGTATGGTAATACTGTGCTTTGTCCACCAACCTGTGGATTTGGATTTGATATCCCGCTTTATCACTACCCGAAGGAGTCTCAAAGCAGCTAACATGAGTGGGGCTGAGAAACTTCAGAGAAGTGTGACTGGCCCAAGGTCACCCAGCAGCTGCAGATGGAAGAGCGGGGAAGCGAACCCGGTTCCCCAGATTACGAGTCTACTGCTCTTAACCACTACACCACACAGAGTTAACATACCGAAGGATGCTTTGCTGTTTGAATGGGAGAACAATATTCTCACATTCCACAAATACTTTCTCCAACAAAGTATGTAGAAGAAGGTCTGTCTAGCCTTGTAATCTTTCCCCCATGGCCATTTTGCCATCACTCAGATTTAATGTTTTAGGTGTCTAAGGCCAGTGGTGAAGGACCTTTCAGGAATGTTCTTGTATCCTAGCTGACACTTGGATATGGCTTTTTATGTCATGGTGCATTCTATAGCTCCTTTGCAATATTTATTCTTAGATCCTTCTCTCAGCATCCCTTTAATCTCACTAGAGAGTCTGTATTTTCTTTATCAAGCAGGGGAGAGAGAGAGAGAGAGAGAGACATTGGCATTGGACTTCTCTTAGGATAGTCATGTTAGCAAGATGGTTAAATGCAAGCTGGACAATGTTGGTTGGCTGGAGTGCCATAGGGCTTTTGCAGTTCAAGATTCTTATTATAAACGAACTGGATCCTTGAAAGCATTGGTATGAATCTTGAACAGCACATATCTCAGCTAAAGAACAGGCTTGAAATGCTTGAATTGCATAATGGCTTGACGTATGTGACAACTAAATAGATGGAAAATATTCACACTATTATTTTTACTTTGTTACATTTTATTTTACCTTCTATTTAAAAATTCTGTCATGATTTGCTCTGACTTCAGAAAAACTTGCAATCTTTTTTAAGAATCAAACTCAGGAAAGATTATTTCTTCTTTGCCTGTGAATAATTTTTCCATCGTATAGTAAGTGGTCAAAGAGAATTTTTGCATTAAAATGTTGAAGCACATATATGTATGTCTGCTTTTCTAAAGATTTATTAAAAACGTTTTTTTTATATAGCTTTTAAATATTCATTCTTCCTCACTTTCAAAACCTATCAAAGTGTAAATAGCATCCTGCTGCAATTCAATATCAAATCTAGAGCAGCTCTGCTGACAGGTGCTTTTCTTAGCAAAGGGGTATTGGAAACAGGGAATGAAATCCCCATTTCTGGTATATGTCTCTGTCTCTTTACTGCAAATGGAGCTTTCATTCTGTGTCTTCAATATCCTTTTGCTTCAAAAAAAACCACACCAGTTGGTAGCATTGCTCTAGATTTGAACTCGTTGACAAAAGAATATACAGTACTGCACCACCATTCCCCTATCCTCCTGTTTTTAAAGGTTAAAGGAGGACTGCACTCTGTGAGGGGGGTGGGAAATCAAAATTGTAAAAGAAGGTGAGAGTAACAGCAAAGGAAGTAGCAGAAGTAAATCAACAGATTTGAGAGCTACTGCAATAATAATAATAATAATAATAATAATAATAATAATAATAATTTATTATTTATTATTTATACCACGCCCATCTGGCTGGGTTTCCCCAGCCACCTTGGGTGGCTTCCAACAGAACACTAAAATACAATAACTTAATAAACATTAAAAGCTTCCCTAAACAGGCCTGCCTTCAGATGTCTTCTAAAAGTCTGGTAGTTGTTTTTCTCTTTGACATCTGGTGGGAGGGTGTTCCACAGGGCAGGTGCCACTACCGAGAAGGCCCTCTGACTGGTTCCCTGCTACCTGGCTTCTCACAGTGAGAGAACCGCCAGAAGGCCCTCGGCACTGGACCTAAGTGTCCAGGCGGAACAATGGGGGGTAGAGACGCTCCTTCAAGTATACTGGAGCAAGGCTGTTGAGGCTTGAAAGGTCAGCACCAACACTTTGAATTGTGCCCAGAAACATACTGTGAGCCAATGTAGGTCTTTCAAGACTGGTGTTATATGGTCTCGGCAGCCACTCCCAGTCACCAGTCTAGCTGCTGCATTCTGGATTAGTTGTAGTTTCTGGGTCACCTTCAAAGGTAGCCCCACGTAGAGCACATTGCAGTGGTCCAAGCGGGAGATAACCAGAGCATGTACCACTCTGGCGAGACAGTCCGCAGGCAGGGAGGGTCTCAGCCTGCGTACCAGAAGGAGCTGATAAACAGCTGCCCTGGACACAGAGTTTACCTGCGCCTCCATGGACAGCTGCGAGTCCAATATGTCTCCCAGGCTGCGCACCTGATCCTTCAGGGGCACAGTTATCCCATTCAGGACCAGGGAGTCCTCCACACCTGCCTGCCTCCTGTCCCCCCAAAACAGTACTTCTGTCTTGTCAGGATTCAACCTCAATCTGTTAGCCGCCATCCGTCCTCCAACCGCCTCCAGACACTCACACAGGACCTTCACCGCCTTCACTGGTTCTGATTTGAAAGAGAGGTAGACTCCTTCCGCCCTTTTGACTACTTCCACCCTTGAGAAAGGCCTGAGTTTTCAAACTTTGCTCCATGCAAACACTCCCATCCTGCAAAATATATTTTCTGATAAATGTCCTCATTTGCCACCTTGAATATTGTGACTCTGACCAGAAGGCAGAAAAATAAATTTTAAAGATGAGTGCTAATAAAATTAGACGTCAGTACTTTCATTCAGCATTCCTTTGCCTAACTACCACACTCCAGTGTCTAGTTTTCAGCATTCAGCCATTCAGTTAACTTTTGGGAGAGTCAAAGGTAGCTCAGAATTGGCTTACCTTTCCTGGTGAGCTCTCTTATAATCTTCCCTGCTCTGAAACTGACTTTATCTCTCCTGAATATAAAATATCAGATGGTCTGCAAAGGAAGTGTGTGGATTGGAGAAGCTAGCATTCCCCTCGTTTCCAACTTGTAGAATAATTTATTTTGTATAATCTGCCAACATATTGAAAAATGGAGAGGTGTTCAGCCAGTAAACACAATTGTAGCAGATTGGGCATGTAACTGTGTGCAGACGCCATATGATGTCTGCACAACACACATCAGTTCTCTTTGGTTCTGAAAACTGGTGTACATGTCATCATTATTGCCTTTGTGCAGTGCTCTGCACCAGTTACAGATTTTCACAGTGGAGATTTTTGTTTCGTTTCCTGACTACCTCTTCATTTTTATAATCCTAGTATTTTAGACATGTTGCCAAAGTGCCACTCTACTTGACCCGTGTGAACTGTGTCCCTGGCTGGGACATGCACTCAGTGAAAGTTAGTGGCTTTGGGAAATAAAAGCCTTTGTTCATTCTGGCTGGTCGTTTTTGGACCTTTTAAACCAGGGAATCTTGTGAGAATGCTTTATGTACCTGTTGGATACATGATTTGGCTAGTGGATGGTAACTTGCTGACGTATGTATTCCAAACAGAAAGTTGTTGTTAAAACCCCTCTGTTATACTGGAAGGCATCCGTTTAAAGATCATTGAACAGTCTTAAAAGGTAAAGGGACCCCTGACCATTAGGTCCAGGCGTGGCCGACTCTGGGGTTGCGGCGCTCATCTCGCTTTATTGGCCGAGGGAGCCGGCGTACAGCTTCTGGGTCATGTGGCCAGCATGACTAAGCCGCTTCTGGCGAACCAGAGCAGCGCACGGAAACGCCGTTTACCTTCCCACCGGAGCGGTACCTATTTATCTACTTGCATATCTACTTTGACGTGCTTTCAAACTGCTAGGTTGGCAGGAGCAGGGACCGAGCAATGGGAGCTCACCCCGTCGCGGGGATTCGAACCGCCAACCTTCTGATCGGCAAGCCCTAGGCTCTGTCATTTAACCCACAGCGCCACCCGTGTCCCACTGAACAGTCTTAGCTTCCATTTAATATGTAGGACTTAATCACGTGGACTGGAGATTTTGGGATGTCTCTAATTGTTGGCTTAGTTTATCTGTGGAGTACAGATTAGAGCCCCATACTGATGGTACTGATGCCGAGTTGTTCTGAGAACTGAAAGATCATTATTTTTTTCAGACTGTTGCCACTGCTAGATATGGGTGAAAGCTGTGACTGCTGAGGATCGGTATTTACCCTGGTGCAGTGGGGAGAGAGATGTCCTGGTGGGTCATCCATGCATTATAATTGACAGACAGTGTTAGAAACAGGGAGGAAGCTGTAAGGACTCTCAGCATGGGTGTTATCCAAACTGGCTGAATTATTCATTTGTGAATATATTAACACATAAATTTAGCCTTCTCTACACAAAGCGTCACGAAATGGATCCTCATTCCTAAGAATGAGTGGATTGATCTTACTATTTGTGAGCAGTTCACATGAATAAATTGGAGCTCTTTCTCCCTGTTAGAATAGGACCTACTCAAAATTGAGCTGACAGCCCATTTGTAATACATTTCCCCCCACAAAGCACTCAAGATGCAGACAAAACAACAATCAACTGCCATAATTTTTCTCTTACGTTTCAGTACCAATTGTGACGTCACATTGACAGGCTCATAGGATCACTTTCATACAAAGCCTTTATTACATAAAGTAACCGGAGATGGTGGACCATGCATGCGGTGCAAGGCAAATAAAACAGTCATAACACCCAGCCTGTAGTTTAACATCATATCAACGTGGGTATCATGGGACACATCAAATGCTTTCCTGTGATTTTAAGCTATTTCTAATTTGTTCTGAACAAATCGACAGTCAGTCATAAACAAACAATCATAACCCCCAACATGAATCTTAACATTCACATAACAAGTTTTAGAAAATATATTTTTAAAGCTTTTTGTTTTCAGTGAAAACTACACAACTGTGTAAAAAAGAAACCTTTGGACATAATACTGATAAGTGTAAATTATAAAAATGTGAATTACAACCAATTCTTCATATTTTCCACCTTCAGTTACACAGAGGGAGCTCATTAGATATGCTGTTGTTTGAAATCTATCCCTCCCCCCAAAGATGTACAAGTCACAAACCCTTTTGACTGACAGAAAGGAGTCATCCAAAACAGAGTGATCTGAACAGTCAATAAGGTTGTATCAGATTTCTCTGTTCTCCTTACTCAGACTTGGTGTGTTAAGCAACGCTTATGTTCCATGCAGTCTAATACCACAATCTAATGTCCATTTTTACGTAAGGACAAACATGCTTCCATAATGAAAGGTGAGTAACTTCTTAGATTTAATGTCAATATTAGAACCTTCAAACAAGTGAAGTCCGTTGATTCTTTAATAAATTTCTTGCTGAATCCCTATTTCAAAAGTCTGCTGGCCAGACCCACAAATCTGGGGGTGACCCTATTGTTATGTGTGAGAGTTATAGGGGAGTTCTGTACCACCTGTCCCAAAGCAGAGAGTGAATGGGCAGGCTTAGATATCCAAATAGTCTTCCAATTGTTTCTCAGCTTACTTTTAAGCCCAGTTCTGACCAGCACCTTACTGCAGGATAGTGACATCAACAAAATTTTTTTCAAAACATATAAGAGGGTGAGTAGCCTGCATTTGGGTGTTAGATTCTTTTGGAACATAGTACAGCTGGGGAGGCCCCTTTAACACAAGCAGAATTGCAGTGGTGGTAAAAGAAGAAACAAAAGCCCAAATACACATTTTCAAAAGATTATCGGGCAGAAACGCTGGAGGAGAAGCTGGGCAATCTGAGCGCAGAACATAGTGCAGTTGATGTGATTGTTGTTGTTTAGTCGTTTAGTCGTGTCCGACTCTTCGTGACAGGGACCAGAGCACGACAGGCACTCCTGTTTTCCACTGCCTCCCGCACTTTGGTCAAACTCATGCTGGTAACTTCGAGAACACTATCCAACCATCTCGTCCTCTGCCGTCCCCTTCTCCTTGTGTCTTTCCCAGCATCAGGGTCTTTTCCAGGGAGTCTTCTCTTCTCCTGAGGTGGCCAAAGTATTGGAGCCTCAGCTTCAGGATCTGTCCTTCCAGTGAGCACTCAGGGCTGATTTCCTTAAGAATGGATAGATTTGATCTTCTTGCAGTCCATGGGACTCTCAAGAGTCTCCTCCAGCACCATAATTCAAAAGCATCAATTCTTCAGTGATCAGCCTTCTTTTTGGTCCAGCTTTCACTTCCATACACCACTACTGGGAAAACCATAGCTTTTACTATAAGGACCTTTGTTGGCAAGGTGATGTCTCTACTTTTTAAGATGTTGTCTAGGTTTGTCATTGCCCTTCTCCCAAGAAGCAGGCGTCTTTTAATTTCATGGCTGCTGTCACCATCTGCAGTGATCATGGAGCCCAAGAAAGTAAAATCTCTCACTGCCTCAATTTCTTCCCCTTCTATTTGAGTTGATGTGATTACAGAACCGCAAATCCCTTATGGTCACATCCACACCACATATCTGAATCACATTTAAAGCACATAGCTTTTCCCAAAGCATGCTGGGAACTGTAGTTTACCCCTCACAGTGCTACTGCTATGATTTATTTCACCTTTCATGTGGGCTGATGTGTATTCCTGCACTCTCATCCTCCTCAACTGCCCAAGTCTCAAAAGCCTCCTTTGGCAAAAAACTAGGGAAGCTTTAAAATTTCTTGCTCATCAACCTGTACTAGCACAACCAGCAGAAGACTCACTCTTCTGAAAGTCAATAATTAACTCTCAATTCCTCAGTTCCCCATATGCTATGTGGCATGAAATTCCCACAGAACATGTGAGCCTTGCAAATCACGGTAGAGGAAGTTGTCTGTGGGGCTATGGTTACTGCTGATAGCTCTAGCCATAATGCATTCCTAGAAAAGAGGCTTACTCAAAGCTGAAGAACACGGGTCTGTCTGGATTGTCTGATAAAGCCAGTATTTCTAACGTTATTTGTGCTGAATGCAAGGGCATTCAGTTCTTCTGTTGCATAAATGTTGCCATGTAGGACACTGGAATTGCTGCAGGTACACTTCATCTCCAGGGACGTGGGTGGCGCTGTGGGTTAAACCACATAGCCTAGGGCTTTCCAATTAGAAGGTCGGCGGTTCCCCGCCGCTACGGGGTGAGCTCCCGTTGCTCGGTCCCTGCTCCTGCCAACCTAGCAGTCTGAAAGCACGAAGTGCAAGTAGATAAATAGGTACCGCTCCGGCAAGAAGGTAAATGGCGTTTCCGTGCGCTGCTCTGGTTCGCCAGAAGCGGCTTAGTCATGCTGGCCACATGACCCAGAAGCTGTACGCCGGCTCCCTTGGCCAATAAAGCAAGATGAGTGCCACAACCCCAGAGTCATCCGCGACTGGACCTAACGGTCAGGGGTACCTTTACCTTTTACACTTCATCGCAAAGGTGACAAAAATGACCCCTGGTTTACTCAGGCCCTTCAAGAAGACGCCCACTGGCCTGCAAGAGCACCCACCTAAGAGGCTGGGCAGACTTCTTTAGCAGTGCTGGAAAAAGGGTTAAGGAGCACGTGAAACGTCGGACATTTTCATATGTGCTGAGAAAATTCTCCCCAGAACAGATTTCTGCCCCACCCTTGAACCATTTTTTAAAATCCATTCTAATTCTTTGCAAGGTATCAATTTAATGTATGTTTATTTCATAAATTTTATATATTGTTTGATTGTAATAAGAAATAAACCTCAAAGCCACTGATAAAACTTTGCCTTTTGCTTTGGGATGTAGAAGCCCAAATATTTAAACATCCTAGCACATCTTGGCAACACCATTGCTTGAGTTGTTGTTAGTTTAGGGACTGCATTAAGAAATTAATTCTCAGAATTAATTTTAAGACTTGGCACTGTCCTATCTCTGTCATAACAGCCGTATCATCTATATATTAATTTTAAGAAACGCTCTTTGCCCCGCACCCAAGTAGCCCACGATGTTCCAGTTCTGCCTTAATGCAATAGCTTGGGGCTTAGTAAAAGGTAAAGGTACCCCTGCCCGTACGGGCCAGTCTTGACAGACTCTGGGGTTGTGCGCCCATCTCACTTAAGAGGCCAGGGGCCAGCGCTGTCCGGAGACACTTCCGGGTCACGTGGCCAGCGTGACAAAGCTGCATCTGGCGAGCCAGAGCCGCACACGGAAACGCCGTTTACCTTCCCGCTGGTAAGCGGTCCCTATTTATCTACTTGCACCCGGAGGTGCTTTCGAACTGCTAGGTTGGCAGGCAAGCTTGGGGCTTAGTGAGCTGCAATAACAGCAATAACCCTATTTAGTGTCCCAGGCTGAGTCCCCTTAATGTAGCAAGTGAAGAGCTGAGAGTTGTCCAGTGGGCAGGAGACTCTGGGTGGGGGGAGAACAGGAGGGTGCCTTGTAGGGGCTTGTGTCTGAGAGTGTACATAAATAAAGGAAATAAAATCATGGCTGAACTTCAACCCAAGCCTCTTCTGTTCTATGATGCCTTCTAAATTAAATTATAAAAGCAATGCTATTTTTCTAGAAAAAGAGATGCCGGAAAACATCAGGAATGCCTCCCTTGTAGTTTTACAATGGCAATGGTACCCACCTGAAAAGAGCCAGAACAGAGTTCCAGGGGAAAAAAAGAAGCCCTGTATAAAATTAAGAATGATTTTCCCAAGTAAAGCACATTTTTAAAGGTTTCTTTGAACCTGAAGTACATGAAGGGTATGTCACAGGCAAGTGAAATTGAAATGAAGAAGTTCTGGGAAAAGTTCTGGAAACTACTATGCATTTTCATTCTATGTACACGAGAAACCAGCAGTAAATTCCACCGAATTCAATTCCACTT
The DNA here is from genome assembly GCF_951804945.1 of Podarcis cretensis. Classification (NCBI taxonomy): domain Eukaryota; kingdom Metazoa; phylum Chordata; class Lepidosauria; order Squamata; family Lacertidae; genus Podarcis; species Podarcis cretensis. The sequence goes on along the minus strand of NC_137182.1, from coordinate 4,643,024 downwards.
GCTCAGGGAGACGTGTGTTTAAGGGCTGCAACCGCATTGGCCCAAGTTCCTTTTTCCTTGTTAACTTTCTGCTCTTAGGTTGCTTGGAATGACTCTATCCAATGCCTGTGAACAATTGAGGTAACAAATGCAGCACACCAGTTGCTACTAGAGCGATTTAATAATAAGAGATGCCTAAACAAGCAGCAGCAGCAGCAGCAGCAGCAGCTGGCATTGTATTTAATGACTCTGTTTTGTTCTCATATTCTTCACTTTTTGAGGGCCCAGCCACATCCTCTGCTTGATATTTTTTGAGCTTTGAAAGCCTGGGGTCACAGCCAAAATTCCAAGACATGCTGGAGTTTTTACACAAAGAATTTTGTCGTGATGTTCTGCATGTGTTGTGGGAAGGGAGAGAATGCCTGGCGACAAGAGAAAGTTCAAGTATTAAACTGGTAGGTTGGAGGTTGGAGGTAACCAAGAAACCAGCTTCTGTAGAAGGCTAGACCCACGCCGCCCAAAGTGTATGTGTAGAAGGACTTCTGTTCAGTATATTTGGTTATTAAAGATAATATTTATCTACAGGTTGACTACAAGCTGAAAGGTAAATAACCGGCAGACGTCAGATGGGAGACAATGTTGGTATAATTTGGTTTGCTTGCATCTACACTTAAGATTAGTCAGAGTGCTAGAGCCGGCTTCTTTGTCCACCCCACTGTTCTTTCTTCCCATAAGGTTTCATTAAAGCTTTTTCATGATACAGCAAGGTAAAGGAAACTCATCTAAATAAAAACAAAAACAGAGAAAGGAAAATGCAAAGTCTTTCTTACGGGGTCCTCGCCGTGGGATCACATTCACCCGGTGCTATACCAGCTGCACTGGCTCCGGGTGGAGTACAGGATCAGGTTTAAGGTGCTGGTTTTAACCTTTAAAGCCCTAAACAGCCTAGGACCCTCGTACCTACAGGACCACCTCTCCTGGTATGTCCCATGGAGGACCTTACGGTCTTCAGACAAAAACATCTTGGAGGTCCCGGGCTGGCCTCAACCAGAGACAGGGCCTTTTTGGCCGTGGCCCCGATCTGGTGGAACGCTCTGTCCCAAGAGACTAGGGCCCTGCGGGACTTGACATCTTTCCACAGGGCCTGCAAGACAGAGCTGTTCCACCAGGCCTTTGGCCAGGACACAGCCTGACTCCCTCCTTTGGCGATCCTCACAGAACTCTAGCCCAGTGGTTGCCATTAATTTGATTTTGAAGTGATTTTAGAATGAATTGATTTTAGAATGCTGTGTTACTTTTATTGTTGTTAGCCGCTCTGAGCCCGGCTTCGGCTGGGGAGGACGGGATATAAATAAAATATTATTATTATTATTATTATTATTATTATTATTATTATTATTATTACTACTACTCTCTCAAAGGTAGCTCTTACCCCTTGTCTCACACAGAAAGGGATGGCCTCTCCCAGCTCTCACCTGGGAGCTTCCCTGTCTTCTCCCAGTCTCCCAGTTTTCCCTTCCCTGCCCCTCTCTCAGGGTCTTCCACCCAAGCACTGCCTTCAGGTGCACCACCCTGTTCTTGCTTACAAACCGGAAAAGGGCTTCACTCTCTCACTTTCTCTGCCTGCAGGAGGAAGAAATTGGCATAGGTGTCACTGCTGCCGGATTAGTTTGACACATTGCCTGATAGTTGATGGGGGACTTTTAGCATTAGACTATCGCGATGCAATGCTGGTTCAGACAAACCCATATTCTGATTGTGACGCTATACAGCAGTGAAAGTGACTGAAAAGGGACATTTTTGTAAACAGGCTGCTTAAACTCAGCAGGCACAACTCCTCTGGTGCATCCTGCAAGCTTTGGCTCATTTTTATAGTAATACTCCTGTGTTAAAAGCGAAGCGATGCCATCTAAAGTTTAAATTGCAGTGGTAAATGCAAAATCTAAGACTGCTTAAGGGCTATGAAAAATCTGGTATATCCCAAACTGTCAATTATATTATTAGCATTTGACATCAGTCTTGTGTATGTCACTTTCGATGTCACTACAGTCTGATGTAAATGACATTCAGGCCCACTGACTCCAGTATCTGGGGCAAGGAAGAGGTTTGAGGTATTATTTTTTTTAGTAATGTCCCAGTCTTTGCTTGGGTTAAGATTAGAAGCAAGGCTCACCCTTCATCTTCATAGCATCCTGAGATTCCTTTTTATTTTTCTTGGGTTTGCAGCCCTTTGCACAAACAGGTGATACCCCCCCCCCCCAGGTTAGTTATTACAAGTACTGAGTAATCCGGATATTCTTGGGCAGGTCCAATGTGACAGAACTGAGGAAAGTTACTCGCATATAAACAATTTTAGCACTGCACAAAATAAGTAAGTCAAATCATGAGGCGTTCCCCATAGCACATTTCAAAAGGAAAGTGGGCTGTACATTTTTAAATACTTTTGGCAATCATGTTTTGATTTTAAATATGTGTATTAATATAAGCTTTCTAATTCTTGATTCACTTTAAATAAATGAATTAATAATGAGAAAGCTTATATTAACACATATTCTGCTGGTCAGGTGTGGTGGAATCAGTAGAAACAACTGTTTCTCATGTCCTGGTCAAAGATCATGTATTCTTATGGATGCACAAAAATGTGTGCGTTATGGACATTAAATTGTTGAAGTGGTGGTCTAAAAAACACAATCTGTACTTTTGCTTCCCCCACTCCTCTGACTTACAATAGCAGAAAAAACTAAGTAAAAAATAAATAAAATGAAAACCCACACATTGCATATATTTCCTCTATACTGAATGGTAAGGTTATCAAGAGGCCGCGCTTTTCAATGCAACAATTTATTTCTCAAGATACGCAAACCAAGTTCCTGCTAATTTTTCAGTGTTCTAAGCTTGCTCCCAGGTTTTAAACCACAGCAGATCTAAGAGATAAAAAAATCACAGCAAAATTCAGCAAAATTCAATACAAATAGGGCCTCTGGGGGAAAAGTTAATTCAATTTAATCATTTTAATTTACACTGGATATGTAGAAGAGCATTTCTTTCAACCCTACAGGTTAACACATTCACAAAACAGAAGCATTGCTGTTAGAGGAACAGAAAACTTCTGAAGCACTCTGTTATCTGAAATAGAAATAAAAACAAGGCACTCTCCATTAACAGCTGTAATATTCCTGATTTTAGTATATGAAACAAGGCATGTTCACACTGAGAAGTTTCTAAGAAAAGGAGTAGCAGAACTGGCTTTGCATTTCGTTTCGTTTTTCACTCTTGAGATTTGTCAGTGACTATCCTGTATGAACAAACTGATCAACTTAAAAAAATAATTATCCATAGGTAACAAAGATGATGTCCCCCCCCCAAAAAAAATCTATGGAACTGAAACACAATGATCACAGGAAATTTAACTGTGGGAATATTTATTATGCCATGAGTTATCTATCATCACTGTCTCTGAGCCCCGGAAATTTGGACATCTCAGAAATTAACTGAATGGAGAAGGGATTCTGAGAAGTGTTTTGAACTAATTCTGTAGCACAAACTTTCAAAAATGTTTGCATTTTATTTGAATACTGAAAATATATTAACTAAAAAAATTCTTACAACTACAAAAGCATATTCTTTCTAATAAACTTTGTTTGCCTATTATAAAAAAAACCCTTCATATCCCATTTACTGCCAAATGAGAACTGTGGTTTGTGAGTCTCCAGAAAGAGAATGAAAGTGAAAAATTAAATTACTGTCAGAGGTTCTTATTACCTCTAGTGAGTTATATATTATGCACATGTGGCAAACACATTAGCATGCCTTTTAAATTCTCTTCTGATTGGGTGCATGAATTCAAAATCAAAATACGATTGCTTTACAGTTCAACAAGTAAAATTTACCTGCAATAAAAAGCTGTTTCCTCAGATATTTAATCATGCTATTCTGTTTGCCCATGAAGTCAATACTAAAAAAGCAGTAATTTTTAAAATATCTGAAGGAAAGCTGAAAATATAACTTATAATATAACTTTTCCTGTTGATACCATTACCAATCTTGAGAATAATAATGTTTCCCCCCAAAAGCACACCCAAATATAAAGATAAAATACCAGCCTTTTAAAAAGTGAGATAATAACTTGATATCTAGGTTGTCCAATGCATCTATTAGGCAGTTAATTTGGCATCTGTTTGCTTGTATAATTTAATTTCTATACAGTTTTTTTAAAAAATACAAAATTACTGTAGACCGTTAACAAAAAAAGATACTGGGGCATGAAATTGACATTCAAAATGTTTTCTTTTCTTCTTCTTTTTAGCAAAATGACCAATGAAATCTTAACTTAATACAGTGCATATAATCTTTTTTTTTGTAAAGAACTAAAATATTTAAATATTATTTATGTTACCAAACATGAGCAAAATTTTTTAATATCAAAGTGCTAAATTGTACTGCCTTAAAAGTCACTGCAAATAAAACAGTAAGATAAAGTTTACTTGTGGAAGGATGAATTTTATATACAGCTGGTTAATAGAAATGCGCACATATATGTGTGTGTGAACTACCCACACTCAACTGAATCAGTGTGAACGCACTATTTCGTTGATCTGTGTAACGCAGCTCCCAGGAGCTGGCAGTCATTGCAATAAATACAGGCGAAGTTTTACAATATATTATGCATGCAAATATTTATACAAATAAAGACACTATGCAACAAATAGGTTCATATTAATATAGCATCAACAGTATAAACATACAAAATAGGGAGTACATACACGGAATGTTTAAAATGCAGCCGACTAAACCCTTTCTAGCATTTACATTCAGACTATTTTTTACAAGACTTGTTCTTCTTCCAAACTGTCTTGTATCCTTACTAATCAATTTGCTAAATTCAGTTCTAAACTGTAACTATGCATGGTGCTGACCCTTTCGGTTGCTATGCATCGTGACTTACTTCATAAGAATGTGGCCTCATCACAAATTGCTCCTTCCTGCCTTTCCTCCCCCCCCCCCATATTGGCATGTTAGTAAGTCATGTTGCATGGATTCAAAGTTTGGGAAACTTAATCATGGAAGTTAGTGCATGTAAAAACTATGCCCCCCCCCACTCTTGCTATTTCCATTTACTTTTTATATTAAAATAAATTATAATTAACAAACAAGACTTTAAAAATTGCACTTGACCATGGGAGTTAACAGCCGTTGTCATTTTGCTATATCAGATCGATACGAAACATGAATCAACATTAGAAAAGAAAAGAGAGAATTTTTCATTTGTGCCAGGTTAATGTGCCCTTGGTACAGGAAGTATGCTAAAGGTATAAACTATAAAAGACATACTACCTGCATGAACAACTTGCCATTGTTACTGTTTTCAAACACTACTATTTTCAAACACACAGCATCTACAATTTTCTGCTCACCACTTAAGATGAGGTGCTATGCAATAGATTTTTTCCTGCTGGGGTAGCATCGTTCAAAAGTGCCATATTAGTGATTAAAAAACAAAAACTGCACTCAACGCTCCCTCTCTCCAGTTTCCTAGCTCCAGACCTGTAGATACATTTTAGGCAGCTTGCAAGGAAATTCATTAGGCGAAGTCCAATGCTCAGGGCTGGAATTGCTTTTTCCGCCGGTTAAATGAGAGCAGCATTGTTAGCATTAAGTTTTCAGTCTTTTTTTTGCCTGCTCTGGTAGACAGTTGCCCTTCACGAGGGTAATTTGAACCTCAGAATGGTAAGGTATCCAGAAACAGTTTGTCAATAATGGAAGGAGGCGGCACCAAATCTTCCAATTTCAGGTAAAAGATCCGCTGCAGTCCGAGGGTGCAGAGGGAGCGCAAGTCACCAAGGACCCCAAGCACTTTGGACTCCACAGGCTCAAAAAGTTGTCCTTTGCTTTGGCAGCTGAAGGCCAAGTGATCTTTAAAGCTGCTCATGATCTTGTTGCATAGCTCATGCACTTTCTTTGGTTCTTTTAAGCCATGTCGTTCTGCAAAGCAACAGGAGAGAACGCAAGTGAGCTCGCATGTTTTATGATCAATTTGTCAGCTCCTCTTATTTATACTAAAAGGCTGCTCATTACTAACCACATTACATAGTATCTACAGTACTGAGATGTGAATGTCAGGGTGAGGTGTGGCAGTTAGAGACATGCACTAGTTTGGTTTTAAAACACCACTAATGTCTTTAAAAAATGCCTTCTCCAGTTAAGAGACCAAAATGTTTATGCGGCCACAGGTGAAGAGAAAGGGATCTAGATGATGTATACATAATTTTAGTGCCATAGTTTCATTGGAGGATTTGATGGCAGAACTGTCACAGAAGGTGTTTTGGAGATCTCCCAGCTTCCCTACCAGTTGTGAATACTCTATAACTATGGCAACCATTATTTATTCAGTGAATTCAAGTGGAGATCAATATCCACTGTGAGCTCCATCAGTGCTAGGCCTGGAATTCCATCAGGAATTCAGACACTCTTCTAAGAAATGAAAAGCACCTCAACCAAGCTTTGCTATTTTGATTATCTTCTACTTTTTTGCAGCTTATTTACCTGTAAAAAGGGCTGGAGAGAAAGCAATCTCCAAGCCAGATATTTCAGGGCTGGGAAAAAAAGATTTTATTGCGTTGTGTAAAGTGCTATATTAGAAAACCCTGAATCTTAAGAAAAGCTTTCACTATGCTCCACCTTCCACCAAACTTGTGACAAACGGTAGGTGGTAACAGATATGGAAAACATAAGAAGGTCCTTCTAGGCCTTTATAAGGTTTTCTGGAGAAGCTTCCAGGAAGCCCATCAACTGGAGAGGTAGCCCTCCTTGACTGTTGCTTTCTCTCTCCTGCTAATTGGTACTTTGTACCATATTGCCTTGGAAGAGAAAGTTGCGCATCGAGGTCCCCCAGGCCACCCCAATAACTCACACTTCACACATCAATTTTTGTTTAAGGTTTTTGGCATGAATTTGGCCACAACTTTATTTAAATACACACACGTGAGTGGTTGCTTAGGCATTGGTTACGACTATCTGTCCTTGCCCAGTGAGGGAAACAATTTTTGAGGAGAAAATGAAGCTGGGCCTCAGCCCCTCACTTCTCACCCTCATGTTCCTGGTGGCTTGCACGGCCCAAGTCCGATGCCAGGGACAAGGACGAAAAGAATGGCAAGCCCTTGGATTCCTTTAACGGAATTCCCTTTCTGCACCACCATTGGAGGGGTAGGCACTTACCCCTCCACCAACCAATTTGAACCAATGCCTAACCGCAACCTTACAAGTTGTGACGGTTTGCTACGCAGTAGGCAAAAACCAAATGGCACCAGCCAATCAGCCAAATCGACAAAATTCCTACCAGGCCCCTGCCCCAAAAGCAGGCGACCCCATGACAGGCATAGCAAGGTCAGAGGACAACGAACCCCCCCTTTTTTCAGGGAGGGTGGGCGGGTGATCCGGTGCACGCAGCCCAAGAGAAGGCCCCAGGGTGCGAGCCCTGTATTGAAGACCTCTGACCCCCCACACACACTTTAGCAACATAACATTCTCCCCAGCAACACTCCTTGCCTAATCACGGCATGTGGCCAATTTGCCCAACAACAGTGGGGTGGCCTTTTTGGCCCCCACCGCAACATGTGCTCTCTATTATGGAGAACACGCTTTACCACATTTTCTTTTACAGGGACAGTAAGCCAGTGGCCCATGAGCAGTGGTGTAGCGTGGGTTGTCAGCACCCGGGGCAAGGCAAGTAATTTGCGCCCCCTAACCCGCACGCCTGGCATCCCCCCCTCCACAGTGGGCGGCGACCCGGCGGCTCGGATTGGATTCGCACAGCAGTGAGAGAGAGTGAGTGAGCCAGGTAGGGGCAGAGAGCTGCGAGTGCAAACGTGCCCCCCCAGATGTTGCGCCCGGTGCGGCCAGCCCCCCCTGCACCCCCACGCTACGCCACTGCCCATGAGGCTGGAGGTGACCTGCCAAGAAGTGCTTGTCTGAGAGAGAGACAGAGTTCTGAGAGGCTGCATGTCTGATGAAGTGTGTGTGCTGCATGTAAAGTGCATGTGCGCATCTGCAATGGCCACCCCCACTGCTGGCATGGAAGGGTGGCTGGCAGCCCATGTGGCCTAGCCCTCGGGCCAGAAAAGGACAGCCTCCCTTGCCCTGGGAGTCATTCCAGGTGGAAACTTCAATCCTGTTGCTTCTCCTGGACTCCTCTGCAGCTTTTCATACCACAGTAAAGGTAAAGGGACCCCTGACCATTAGGTCCAGTCGTGACCGACTCAGGGGTTGCGGCGCTCATCTCGCTTTATTGGCCGAGGGAGCCGGTGTACAGCTTCCGGGTCATGTGGCCAGCAGGACTAAGCCGCTTCTGGCGAACCAGAGCAGCGCATGGAAACGCTGTTTACCTTCCCACTGGAGTGGTACCTATTTATCTACTTGCACTTTGACATGCTTTCAAACTGCTAGGTTGGCAGGAGCTGGGACCAAGCAATGGGAGCTCACCCCGTTGCGGGGATTCGAACCACCGACCTTCTGACTGGCACGTCCTAGGCTCTGTGGTTTAACCCACAGCGCCACCCTCTTCATACCACAGTATTCTTCTGCAAATGGTTTTGGGAACCTGGGGGCTTTGCTTGTTCCTGGAGAGTAAGACTTAGAAGCTGGACCCTTGTTCTATATGAAGCCGCAGACAAAATCTCACTTAGAGATTTGGTCAGTGAAGGCATCAAGATTCTGATGCTAGGATTGCTTCCATGCACCCCCAAGGAGACAGTGGAAAGCATGGGTCTCTGCTTCATCTGTTGCAAGGGATACAGCAGGCTGAAGCTTTATCCATACAAGGTGGACCTGGTAGTGGGCTCATGGTCTGATTTGGGTTAGGAGTCTTGAACTAAAGAGTCTCCCCAAAAGAGGAGTGGCTCATCCACAAGCCATGCGCCACGGGAAATGGCCTCCCAGCGCCTGCTGGGCAATAAAACTCTTCTGCAGGGAGTGTTGCTGTGTTACGCATTTCTTGCCTGCTGCGCAATTCCAAATGAAAGCGGCAGGATTTGGCCCAAGATCAGTAGAGCTGAAATCCAGGACTTATTCCAATGTATCATTGATTTCACAGGGATTTAGGCAGACTAACTTTGATCAGGACTGAACACAAATTCTTAGCAAGAAGGCCCTTTCTCCAATGAAATATTTACTGCAGCCTATGATTTGCCCCTGACTGAACACAAAGAAGTATCAGTTAACGAATAAATAATGTCAGAAATGGGAAACTTACAGGACTGAGAACATGTAATGCAATTTTTCGGCAAGTGAAATATCACAGAGAAAATGATCTCATGGAAAACATAGCAGTAAGGGCTTTATGAACTGGAATAATTCACTATTGCAACTCTTGTCAGTCTAGCCTTTGCAAGCATTTAAGATTGACATGGGACGCGGGTGGCGCTGTGGGTTAAACCACAGAGCCTAGGACTTGCCGATCAGAAGGTCGGTGGTTCGAATCCCTGCGACGGGGTGAGCTCCTGTTGCTCGGTCTCTGCTCCTGCCCACCTAGCAGTTCGAAAGCATGTCAAAGTGCAAGTAGATAAATAGGTGGGAAGGTAAACGGCGTTTCTGTGCGCTGCTCTGCTTCGCCAGAAGCGGCTTAGTCATGCTGGCCACATGACCCGGAAGCTGTACGCCGGCTCCCTCAGCCAATAAAGTGAGATGAGCGCCGCAACCCCAGAGTCGGCCACAACTGGACCTAAAGGTCAGGGGTCCCTTTACCTTTTTAAGAATGACATATCTTTTTAGAATATTGTAAAAGTGGATGGGCACTTACTGAAACACCTTTTTGTCTCTAAAAAATATTTGCAGAGATTATTTTTTTTAACTCAAGAGATTTTTTAAAATTGAAAGTGCTCTTACCTGTCATCATACTTAGAGCTGATAAGCATGCTAAGGCTGGGATGTCAAGGTTGAGGCTCTGTAAATTTAAGGAAAAGTCTTTAATTGAGTCGAGCCACTCCCCAAATCCACGAAGGCACTGAAGTCTATGAAGCACAAGTCCATTGCAGAAAACAAATTTATCTTCAGCAGTGTCAGATCTTGAATGTAAAAAGACACACATTATGAACGTTGTTAAGAGTGGTATGTGCCATTGTTAACAGCACATCATTTGCACACTAGTACATGTTTACTTGGAAAGAAGTCGGAATAAAATGGATTGGCAAGACTAAATCTTTGGGGCAGGTCTACAAAAACAGCCGATCACATAGTAATCTCATTTCAGCTGAGTTGCAAATCCCTGAAAAAAACATGCAAGAACCCTTCTCCTGCGCGTCTAATTTTGCGTATGTAGGGAGAAGGGTTTGTTTGTGTTTTAATGGGAGTTCTTCAGTCATGCTTGCAGTAAATGTCTATGGGACACTTCTATCATGTTTGCACTGAACTTTCCTTTACCCACCTCTGCACAATCAAAGCAACCTTTACAAAGTTATGCCAAGAAAAAAAACACACACGCAGAGAAGGGATCAAGAATTCCAATTATCCTGGGGAATCTTTTCTTGACTCATAATTTACTTGGCACACGAATTAAGCCCTTGACCAAGTAAACAAGTCTGACTGACACATGTCAGCCGAGAGATCCTGCCTATCCCAAGGACAGAGCTCAACTTGCACAGCTATTATAGTTTTAGAAACAACAGAGTTAATGACGTCACAGTTATATTTTAAAATATTAATAAGTCATGACTTCTTGACAAAATGAACCTCAGATTTACCTGATGGACATTCTCAATACAAAGAGCTCCAAAAACGCTGATTCTATGAGTAGAGTTTGATCTTCCTTTGGGAGGTCTGTAAATCCTGGGATTTTTTCTGCCCAGACCCTGGATACGTCAATGGAGGCAGTGAGAAGATTATAGAATTGTTGCACATGTTCTGCATCTGTACCTGTAGAAGTCTGCTCAGTGGAACAGTACTAGAATGAAAATTATTTTTGAAAAGAGAAAAGGGGAAATACGTTTTTGAGAAATATCACAGTATTCTTCTTAACCTCTTTTCTGCCAAGCAAAAGCAGATTTTATACAAATTGTCAGGTGTGCTTTGTTTTTATATGTGTAGCTCTGAATGCTTATTCTACACAGACACAGTAAATATGACAATTCATAAGCACCTCAACTCCTAAACCATGCCTCTGGGCTTCCTGACTCTTACATGAGAGTTGTATCAATCAAAAGCATCTTTTAATCAGCCCGCTTTGCTGCCATTACAGTCTCTCTGAAACTAAAATGGTTATAAGAGCTGGCGTGGACTTTATGTATTATTTACTTATATATTTGTACCTCGCCCTTTAGCCGAAAAGGCTCCTGGAGCAGTTGCGGCAGTTCCTGCCCTCCTGCTCACAATCTAAGAAGATACAGCGTGTAAGGAAAAGGGAGTGGGAGGGAGAAGGGGAAAGCAAACTCCAGTTCTTAAAAGTAGAGATTTGGAAAGGCAAGGGAGATCTGGGTTTAACACCCCTGCTTGCCCATAAAGCGTACTGGGTGACTCTGGGCTATTGGCTCAAACTAATCTACCCCACAGAATGACTGGTAGTATAGTACTCCAAAAAACTAATCTAGAACATGATTTTTTCCATCAAACACTTGACAGGGCTGGCCCCAAGACATTTTGGCACCTGAGATAAACCACAGAATGGCACTCTCCTCACCCGGGAAGAAAAGGGGAGTGAAGATCTTCATCAAGAACAGGGGTGGGTGGGTTTGGCCTCCAAGGAGCACACTGCAGCTGCTGTGGCACTGTAGTGGGTGATCTGGTCTTTGGAGACCAGATCTGCCGCCCCTGTGGATCCTGCGATCTGAGGTAGTCGCCTCACCTTGCCTCATGGGCAGGCGGGCCCTGCATTCGCATCGCTCAGAAGGGCCATCAGACATGCTCTTTTATAACAATGTGAAAGTGATGTTTGAGCAAGTGCGTACTAATGCTAAAATGTTGAGGTGGAAATGCACATTGTGCGTTACCTGGGTTTTGCTTTGCCTAAAACCCCATCTCAAGTTCTCTTCTCTAAATTTGTAGGATCAATTACTTTGTGGGTTGTGGGAAAGTTTTCCTGATCCCAACTGCAGCAGCCAGTGCCAAGGGGAGATAGGAGTCCAGGAACGTCAAGGAAAGCCGCAGGAAGGCCACCCCGACTTAGAAGAATGATGTCACCATTCCCCACAGCCCATTTCCTTCAATTACTTGCAGATCAGTTCCCATCACCTTCCACTATCTCCCAATTCTGCCTTTTAAAAGCATGTTCTGCTTCAGCTACAGGATATACAACTGTGAGGCCAAGCTATACTGCGTACCAACAGAGTTGCCAGAGAAGTTAATCTAAAGTGAAATTCAGGGGGAAATCTGGAGGATTCCACTCAGGTGAAACTTTTGTACGAATGTCAAGGGAAGTTAAAAGAAAACTGGAATGACCTGAAACATTTTTGAAGCGCAGGGCTGCACAACTAATTACTGCCCTATTTAGGGGCAAAGGCCCGCTTCAAATTTCTGCTTGACAATATATTTTTGTCTGAAAGCTTAAAAAACAACTTTTCACAAATAGTATTTCCTGACAAACATGTTAGCATTCCCATTAAAGGTAAAGGTAAAGGTACCCCTGCCCATACGGGCCAGTCTTGACAGACTCTGGGGTTGTGCGCCCATCTCACTTAAGAGGCCAGGGGCCAGCGCTGTCCGGAGACACTTCCGGGTCACGTGGCCAGCGTGACATCGCTGCTCTGGCGAGCCAGAGCCGCACACGGAAACGCCGTTTACCTTCCCGCTGGTAAGCGGTCCCTATTTATCTACTTGCACCCGGAGGTGCTTTCGAACTGCTAGGTTGGCAGGCGCTGGGACCGAGCAGCGGGAGCGCACCCCGCCGCAGGGATTCGAACCGCCGACCTTTCGATCGGCAAGTCCTAGGCGCTGAGGCTTTAACCCACAGCGCCACCTGCGTCTCCTTAGCATTCCCATTACATTGCTGTAATTTGAATAAAGTTGTGGCCAAAATTATGCCAAAAACCTTAAACAAAAATTAAGTGTCAATTGTGTTTTTCTTTGGGGGGTGTCTTGGGGACCTCGACACGCAAATAATATTTCTTGACAAACATGTCAGCATTCCCATTTGATAGATCTACAAACAGGGGCTTGAACACTTAATCAGAGATGGGGAGCCTGAAGCCCTCCAGAAATCACTGGACTACAACTCCCACAATCCCTGACCAATGACCACCATGGCTGGTGCTGATGGGAGCTGGAGTTCTGCTGGACAAGCTGGTTAAGTGGCCTTCATGTTTACATTCCCCCTCCATTTTAGGACTCCACGGTTAAGCAGGGAATATATAAACGACCTGTAAGTTTGCATGCCAGGATGACAGCTGGATATGTATTGTAATTAGCGAGTGTAAAAAAATTAAGTGGCTGGGGAGGGGGGTGCTACAAAAGAAACGTACTGAAATGTATGTATCCTCTTGTGTCTCCAAGAGGGTTGCCGGGGTCTCCCCCAACCATGATGCCTTTTTTTTATTTAAAAAAAAAAACTTGCTGGCTATATTTGTTACTAGATGTTGTGCCTCTTTGTACTGAATTTTACTAGCCTGTGACCATAATAAATTGTTTGCCTATATATATATATATATATATATATATATATATATATATTCTAAGCAGATAAAAGTGATACTTGTTATCAGCACAGCTTCTTTGCAGGTTGAACTTGAAACCTAAAGGCATATGCGCAGTGGCAGAGATTAGTGCTGCTGTTACTCTCTTTCCGCATCCTTCCCAGGACCCATAGCTCCTCTTTGCCTTTCTGCTGCAATTTGCAGAACCTCAGTCCCTGCCCCCTACAGCAGATGGGGGGTGTGGGGGGGGAAGAGGGTGACTAATGAGATCTGGGAAGCAAGGGGATGGGTGGCAAGAACTCAAATGCATTAATGGTAAAAGGTGTGATCTCTGGTTTGCAAGTTGCAACCTGGCAGCCCTGCTAATATCTTTTGTCCTCCCTAACCAGTAAAAATAGTGCCACGAGAAAAAAAGAAGCACAACTGAATTCTTGTGAACTAAAGGCAATTTAATGTGGAAACACAGCAAAGTTGTTGTTTTTTGTTTTTAGTCTCCCTAAAGAGTATTACCAGCCAAGAGGCTTAACAGTGCAGATCCCCAAAGATTCTGGGGGTTCAGAGGCCCATCCAGCTCCTGCTGTCTACCATCGTGTAAGCCTTTAGGCTGAATGCACCAACCACTCCAGTAAACGGCAGGTGGTGCTCGGAAACTTTAGTGGAGATTGTGTATTGATTGAGAGTATTTCTGGTGTAGAAATGTGTTGCAGAAATTTTATTAATCATATATAAAAGGAAGGGGAGTTAAAAGGTTGCCAACTGTTTATCAGAGAGAGAGAGAAACTGATAAAAATAAAAAAACCCCACAAATGTGGCCCAAGGTAGCATATTGTCTGTTAAGTATGTCACCAATGTAAACATCAGAAATGTAAACATCAGAAAGGTAAATGTAGAACTTCTGAATTTAGTTCCTACTAAATTGGGAGGGTTGTGGCTGTCTCATCGGCCACATTACTAATGAAACTTTAAGCTGTCTATGTTTGCTTGATTTGATATCCTTAATAATCCAAAAGTATATTTTAAGTTTGTTGTTTTAAAAGGAAGGAAGGAATTCACTCCCAAAAGGCTGAGTTATGTTAATCATATTTTGTGGTCCTTAGTCACAAGCCTTCCCTCCAGTTCCAGTTCAGTGCAATGCAGTTTGCTGCGCACTGTCCTGTGACTGTTGCGGTAAAGGGCAGTATAAAAATACCTAACTAAACAAACCTCCAGCTGGGACTCACTTTTGGTTTTCAAGCCTGACTGGGGGGGTATATATTGCCCAGGGGGCATTTGCAGGATAGAATGAGCAAGTTGAGAAGGAGCTCAGTCTTTCCCTCCTGCCAGTGGTCCCCTGCAAATGCTGTCATTTTGACTCTAGTGTTATGAACACAAGGTTTGAAACCCTGGGTTTAGCGCTAGGCAAACACTCCTTGTTAATTTATCATCTCCCAAAGTCACTGCATGGGCAGAATTCTCACTGAACTCAACAAGAGTTTTGTCTGAATAAAAAAATGGTTTAAGGATAGATTCTCGTCGCCTTGACACAGCTCATGTCTGAAATGGAGTTGGAACAGTGTAAAAACAGGTGGGAGACCCGAATGAGGCCTGACGCCCTTGAAAGGGTTTCCTCCTAGTGACTGCTTTTTGAAAGCCAGTTTCTAAATATACTGTTGCTATGGGTTGGGTAAGCTAATACCAGCCCTAAAACATTTGCAGCAAGTCAAAATAAATTCAAGCATAACAGTATAGCATCTAAGGATCATCAATTCAAGTTATCTAGGATGACTCTGGCTCAAAATACTGGCTGGTCATGAAACTACTGTTATGTGTCCACATTGATTCTGCAAAGTATTTAATAAAGATGAACCAGCCCTACGTAAGGCATGTGGAAAAACTGGGCAAACATATTTAGCCAAAAGTTAAGACTAATCAATAGTTAATATTAAATGAATTTTATTTAACAAAATTTTGCTAAGCTGTGCTGACTGCTCCAAGTTTATGTACCCAGGTAAATCTAAAATGCTGAGCAGCAACACGATTTGGAACAAAATATTGCCAATTAAAACATAATCAGCATGTTTACACACGCTTCTCAACCAGAGGTGCATTCTGCAATAGGACTCATGAAATCCAACTGAAATCTTAAGTGCTCACTCTCAAACTACTTCTGTGTAAATAGATGCTCCACCAAAAAAATCTCATGCATTAGAACTACACAAAAGCAGCGGATACGAACCATCGTGAGTAAAATACAAAAATATTTTATTCTCCAATCTCCAAAAGTTACTTGGAAGTAGGCCCCGCTGATTAAGTTAATTGGGAAACATGTTTAGGTTCTGGGTCCCAATCTCCACCCCCAAGGCAGCTTTAACTATTATTTGTGTACATTATTTACATAAGCAACTTTAATGCTCCAGATTGCAAACCATCCCAAATGAAACACACCAAATGAAAGCATAAAATTATGATAATATTTATGACTAGGGATTTGTCAAGTGGTGGGCTATCTTTTCATTTTGAGGTGATGGCTTTTCACTTCAGAAACAAAAGCACATTCCTGAGGTCAGAGTCTCGCTTTCACTTAAGATACAGGAAGCCCACAACTTACACAGGGGTTAAATTCTGGGCATGGTGCCTAAAGCCAAAATCACATATAGTCAAAACAGATTGGATGTGGGTGCGATTGCTAAAGTCTTTTCACCTGGGTGCCACTCGCCCCCTTTCTAATTCTTTTATTTTTATTAATTACTTTTTTAAAAAATTGGCCAAGCGCATAAAGCTGAATGCGCACAAGTTAAATGTGTCTAAGTTGCGGGCTTACTGTATATGGAAATTTTGAAATGGTGGAAGATTGGGCTCACAAGTGCTGGCTGATGTACATGAGAAACCATGGAAAAATTCCAGTCTTTCTTACTCCTTGGTTCTAACCACAGTTACTTATTGGATTTAAGGGAACTTACTTCCAAGTAAAGATGCAAATGACTGGACTGAAAGACACTTATGATTCACAAATCATTTAAATTTCATGGGGTTCCTTTTGTTACTTTCTACTCTCTATATTACAGAATCCTGCATGAAGCCCTGACCAATTTCAGGAATAAAATGAAACCATTCTGCAGCATTGCTGCAACTACAGACAACTTCTGGCAAAATGCTATACAGTCACAAAGCACCCACTACTGCGGCGAGAAACCACCCACTTGTTCTACCTGCATCCGGTATTTACCGGTATTTCATACATTAAACCACAACCGTTGGTAAAGAATCCTATGTATCAGCTGGCCAAATATATTTGCTAAAAGCCATTGGTCATCAAAAAGGCTAATTCTATATAGAAAAGCACAAAACCTACTCTGGAATAATCAAGCTCTCTGGGTGCGGAATCGGATAACGCTTGCACAAGAGCACTCATCATACTGACTGGAGAAGAAGGTGGCGAGGGCTGAGGAAGCTCTGGCTGCAAAGGGCTCTTTGGTTTGGAAGGCAGTCGGCCTCTTCTCCCTTTCAAACTGTCAGTACGGACAACTGATCAAGGAGGAGAGAAAACAAAAAGCCATCAGTCTTCGGAGGCAAATTCCAACAAGATACACGTGAACATTACACGGTCAGCTTTTTGCCTAATTAATACGAGGGAAATCAAAACAGACAAGAAAGCTGTCTATCGATCTCCCTTCCTTAAACATGCAGTTTTCAGTTCACAGCAGTTACACAAATGGATATTATGTAAAACAACAACAACAACACTTATTGTACCAATAGTCAGTATTCACTAGAGCACCAGCCTGTCTATTCTGTAACATTTATAGGGGGCGGAGATTACAGGCATTTTATGATTCTTGCATGATTTAAATTTGTACATGCTTGATTGTCATGCGTTAACCACAGCACTGCTAAAAACGAATACCTTTGCATTTGCAATTAGCCGTAAAGATACAAGAGATAGGCATATATAAAAATGAAATATAATATTGGCAAATACATCTTGTAACTGACTGAAAACATGAACTAGATGGCAATTCACTTCTCTTGAAGTATTTATCTCAGTCTGTATTAATGATTTTAGATAAAACAAGACTGTCAACAATTAAACAGTTTTACAGAGTTATTTTTGATACGTCTACTTAGAAGTCAGTCCCATTGATTTCAATGAGACTTACTCCCAGTTAAGTGTGCACAGGGCTGCAGCCACACACCTCCTGAGTAAATGCCACTGAACCCAATTGGGCTTACTTCTGAGAAGACAGAGTGCTGCATATTAAGCTTCTTTATTTTACTCCTTTCCCCCAAGGAGTACATGATTCTCCTCCATTTTATCCTCACAGCAACCCTGAAAGGTAGGCTGTGGCGAGAGATTGTGACTGGCTAAGATTGTGACTGGCCACTCGAGCCAGTGGCTCTGACAAATTATTTGCTTTTCAACTGATTGAATAATACACATAAAATTCAACCCTCAGTATAATTATTTTAGATACCGATGGGAGTTAAAAATAGCTTCCACACATAAGTGGAGGAAAGCCAAATATTAAATTGCTATTTCCTTTAGTGGGAACACATGAAAGGGCTTTTTCTGTGGTGGTGCCCCGTCTGTGGAACTCTCTGCCCCAAGGGGTTCGGTTATTCTGCCTCTTTATTTGTCATTCTGCTGACAACTGGTAACTTTTTTTAAAAAAGCTTTTGATTCTGTGGATATATTGCCTGTCAGCAACTGTGTCAGTGGCCTTAAAGTTAGCCATGACTAACTTTTAAGTCAGTCTACTGATTTCACTGGGTCTTCTTGGAGTATGACTTAAGCACCCTTTGTGCTTCTGCTGCCGTTTTTTAGTTTTGCTCATTTGTATTTTGTTGTTGCATTTAAGTCATAAGGTGCTCTCAGCAATTCCTTCGTGTGGGGGATGTAGTTTATTTTCTAATCAACAAAACAAATAACATATTTTCTTGGAAATGTCCTTTTACAGGAAAACACCAAAACTAAACATAGCATTTTAAAAAAAACAAAACCCAAATCACATTGATTAAAATGTGACCTCACCATTTCAAATTAGCCCCAACATCAATCTATTAAAACTTCTACTGATAAATCTCTATATTTAATGGATAAAAAGGCTTGCAGCCCTGAAACACTATTATCAATTATGATAGCAAAAAGGATATTATCTGCTTGTTTCATGTCTATAAAATACCTAATAATTTTGAGAAAAGGAAAGTGGCAGTATTTACATGAATTTGATGAGGGTGGAATGCAATAAGCCCCATTCAGCATAGCAGGGCTTTTTTCTAACTAGGCTATGTATAGGAGTGGGCTATTCAAATAGAGGGAGACAAGACTCAATGAAACAAGCACTATGTAAAACAGCAAGGAGAGCAGACTAAATAATTGGTGTGGAAAACCTTCCTTTTCAAAGTTCTACTTTCCTGCTCCCATATCTAAAGAACCTCTGAAGAATCCATGTTATTTGGAATAAGAGCCCCAAAACATCTGTTGTAAAGTCATTGTTACGCAATGTGTAAGAAAAGGACATTCACTGTTATTTCTAAAAATCACAATTCCTTTAGGGTCCCTCCTTTTGCACTCAAACCGTTTTGTAGTCTGATGTGTAGGCTAATAATAGCAAACTCTTACCTTCTTTTACCATGCCGACACTGAGACACTTCTGAAATCGGCAGTATTGACATCTGTTTCGACGGCGCTTATCCACTGGGCAATTTTTATTAGCCAGGCAAACATATTTTGCATTTTTCTGAACTGTCCTCTAGGAAGATACAATGCAAGAAAGAGTGAGCTGGGACCTGACAAGTTGCATTTTAATTACAGTGTGAAAAGTGACAGTGCAATTCACATAATTAAATAAAATTAATTTCCTAACACACTAGCCTCCAGGAAAAACAATTTTATTAGTGTTAGCTACTGACAATGAAAATCGACGGTGGTTCAGAAGCTGGGCTCAGGAGACAGCCAACTCCTAAATGATAAAATCATATCTGAAATTACCAGGTCATCGCATCATACCTTTGGGGAATGTATTATCTGGGCTTTTAATATTCCTCTGAGAACAATTTTTACTTGGTTCATTCCCCTGATTATTACTGACCTTATTAAAATAGAATCAAAATTACCTGAATTATCTCTCTTGCTATCAAGATAACTGGTTTAGATTTATCTCACTACTTCAATTATTAGATATCAAAATAACTGGTTTAATTCATCATTGCCATAAACAAAGAATATATAAAACACAAAGAGAAGCAAATGTACAATATATAAATCTGTAAGTTAAATTATACAAGTATTACCATGGGCTCACAACAAAATTTTAAAAATAGGGGGCATGAATCAACCAAAGTTAGGTACTTTTCAGTCAAATTTATTTGAATGGAAGCATTAAGCTGAAGTCCTTTTCTCATATATATATATATGGGTTTTTTTAAGGAGTTAACTGTCTATGGTTAAATAATGTTTGCATGGAATTATTTTACTATTTTTTCATTCTTTTGTTTCTTGCCTGCCCTTCACTCTAAGATCCCAGGATGGGTTGCAGCATTGAAATACAATATAAAAAAAAAAAAATTAAGCAACTTTCAGCCATAAATGCAAGGTGGGTCATAAAAAACACACAAACCTCAAGTATTAAGATTAAACTTGGGTTTTGTTAAATGTGAGGAAAACAGATACTGTAATGTATTCAGACATCTAAAGTAAAATGAAAGGGGTTTTTATTTCCTTCTAATAATATTACTTATTACTTTAACCAAGAGCTGAAAAACAGTGAAGGCTGCAATCCTGTCTGGAAGGCAAGCCCCACTAGATGTGATAGTACTGACGTCTGAATAAACATATAAAGGATTGCTATGTGCTTGTCTTTATATAACAGCATATTTTTAAAACTTAGTAGGTGACTTTGCTATACTATAACTTGCACATTATATACTGGGTGTGGGAAATTCTTGCTATAAAGGAACCAAGTTTCAACTGTCTAAGGGAAGATTTCTGTGGTTTATTGCAGGCCAAAATTAGGGCTTTAACAGCAAAAGCCTGATAAATATGCTGCAAATATATTATCACTAAGTAGTGACCATAATATAAAACATGTTTCCAACAAAGGCAATAGGAAAGCAATTGATCCCTTCAGTTGATACAGGCTCTAGGAAGCAGTGGCGTAGCGTGGGTTGTCAGCACCCGGGGCAAGGCAAGTAATTTGCGCCCCCTAACCTGTGGATTTGCGCCCCCTAACCCTAACCCCCAGATGTTGCACCCGGTGTGGCCGGCCCCCCCTGCACCCCCCACGCTACACCACTGCTAGGAAGTTTGGAGCTCAAGGCATGGCCAGTTTCTTTGGGCATGTCCTATTGAAATGAGCAGAAGATGACACCCTCCTCTTCCTCTCAATGGACATGCAGAAGAGAACTCTCTGGCCACATGTGTCCCTTGACCCCAAGGAAAAACAGGGCAGGCTGACGTTTCAGTATCAAGAGCTAAAGCAACCTTAAAGGTAAAAGGTAAAGGTACCCCTGCCCGTACGGGCCAGTCTTGACAGACTCTGGGGTTGTGCGCCCATCTCACTTAAGAGGCCAGGGGCCAGCGCTGTCCGGAGACACTTCCGGGTCACGTGGCCAGCGTGACATCGCTGCTCTGGTGAGCCAGAGCCGCACACGGAAACGCCGTTTACCTTCCCGCTGGTAAGCGGTCCCTATTTATCTACTTGCACCCGGCGGTGCTTTCGAACTGCTAGGTTGGCAGGCGCTGGGACCGAGCAGCGGGAGCGCACCCCGCCGCAGGGATTCGAACCGCCGACCTTTCGATCGGCAAGCCCTAGGCGCTGAGGCTTTAACCCACAGCGCCACCTTAGACATCCTCAAATACACAACATAGTCTGAAAAACAAGTCAACCAACATATTTATGGAAACATGATATGTGAAACAACTGTGTATAGCACACACAACTTGTTTCATATATATCACATTCATTTAACGTTTCAAGAGCACATCTCTTCTCTGTCCTATTAGAAAATACAGGTCTGTGTTTTGACCCTTAAACTGAGCCTGAGAGAGGTGAAGTGTTCTCAGCCTAAGGCCACTTGGCTTAGTGAATTTGAAGAGAAAACTCTTAGATGTATTTGCCTGTTTCCCTACACTGAGGTACAATCCTTTACCCGTTAACCTCACATGCTGAACATCATTTGCAGAACAAGTCAAACAACATACTTTATTATGCACGAAACAAAGGTGGTGTATAATAAAATATATAAAATGTATATAATAAAAATACAGATATATATTTGTATAATGCATTTATGCGAGAGAGTGTATTTTCAATATATATCTGAAATATATATTTCAGATATATTGTCTTAGAAATCACCTGGGACTTAATTTCAAGTCAAGAATAGGATTGCACAGTGAAGGTATTAGGTGTATTTTCTGTGGTTGGCCAGTCTGCCCCATAGGTCACTTTCAGCAGGGCGCTGGTGTTAACCTTTAGAGCCCTGAGCAGTTTGGGAACTGAGCACCGTAAGGACTGCCTAATTCCACGTGTTGTTTCTCCGTCATGCTCCAACTACCACCTGAGGCCTTGCTTCAGATCTCTCTGCACTGGGAGGAAAGACTGGTGTCAGTGAGCTTTCTCTGCTGTTGTGTCCACACTGCTGGGTGAGATTCGGCGGTCCTGCCATTATACCACTTTAGGTGGTTGGTGAAAAGGCCCCTGGCTTTATAATTAAATTATTTGCCGGCTTAGTTTTGTATTTATTCAATGGCTGTTTTGGAATCATCAAATGCGCTTTTAGTTTTCTGATATTTTGATTCTGTGGTTGACTTTAATTTGGGGATTATTTGAATCTTACTTTCATATTGTTCCATTACTGATTTGTTAGCTATCTTGCATTTTCCCAGAAAAATCAGGTAGGGCAATTTTAAAAAAATAAATAAATGAACAATGTGAAAGCTTCAGAGCAGACACAATATTCAGCGAAAACTGGTTGCAACCAAGGCCCATGGAAAGCAACCAAACTTGTTCCATTGAAATGTACAGCTTTTAATCCACATCCACTTAGAGATACCATTGTTTTCAATGGGGCCTCCTCACGAATAAGGCTGCAATCCTAAACACTTAAATCCTTAAACCCTCCTTAACACAACGGGACTTACTTTTACCTAAACACATACACACAGATCCTGCTCTCCAAACACAATGTGTTCTCAGGAAATTGCTAGGCGAATATCTGCATAACGAGTCATGACTTCGAATGCATTCCTGACCACAGAATTTTGACTCCAAAATGAGGAAAAGACCTGGGAAACCCCTCTAAATCCTTGCAAGGAGGGGGGGGGGAGTTTTCTTAGTTGTCAAATCTCTCCCCCTCCTACAACCAGGGTTTCTGGAGAAATGGGTGCCGCAACCCAGAAAAACACAAAAAGGAGACTTGTTTAAGGCTGCTTATCTGTTTACAGCACCACACACAGGTCTGACTCTTCGAATATCAGAATCTGCATTATGTATAATGAGGTTTGGGTACTAAATCCTCGTGCTCAGATAAGTGAATTTTTGCACAACGAGCATTGGGATAGCAGGCCCTGTGTGTACTGGATTACACTGCTACTGGCTGAAGGGGAGCGGAGAGCGGAGGGCTCACATTGCGTTTCTTACCTTGAAGAAGCCTTTGCAGCCCTCGCATGTCCGGACGCCATAGTGCTGGCAGGCAGCATTGTCCCCACACACGGCGCAAGTGCCCTCCCCTGACGAAGAGCTTCTGCTGGGTGGGGAGGGAAGACCACTGCTGCTACCGCTGCTCTCCCCCAGAAGACTGGAAGCGGCTGCATTGAGACCCAGCGGCGAGAAGGCTAAGGCGGCTGCTCTCTTGGACAACGGGAGCCCGTATGGGTGGTTTTCCATGGCGGCTTGGCCAGCGGGGGGTCTATCCGATCCCATGGGCAGGCTCAGGGCAGTGGCGTCGTAGCACATGTGGGCGCCGGCAGGTGGCGTGTGGGGCGGTGAATGCTTGAAGTGGAAGAGTGGGAAGCGGCCAGGCCCCGTTTTCATCGGGGCAGCGCTCATCAGGTGGCCAGGGGCCATGCAGGTCTGTGCTGGCGGAAGAGGGGGCGGCGGCGGCTCGTCCCAGGGGGCCTGGTGTGGGGGGAACCCGGGGGTGGTGGGCGTGGAAGGCGGGGACTGCTTGAAGTACATGGGGGTGTTCACAGCCATGCCTTCATCAGCAGAGGGAGGCAAGGAAGGGTGGTAGCCATGCATCCGACTGTCTTCCATCTTGACAAGGGGCCTCTGGCTTGCAGAAGAGGAAGGCGAAGAGGACTGCATTTGGTATAAGCAGGAGGGCTTGAGCTCATAATTCCCAGCATAGCCCTCCATAAAAGTGCTGAAGCTGGGCAGAGAGGTGGTGGCAGTGGCACTGATCTCAGCCCCGCTCATCTCCATGGTCAGCTTGGTGTAGTCCGGGTTCATGATCTCGGGGTTGTACTCCGAGCCATAGGTGAAGGTCTGAGCTGCATAACTTGAGCCAGGGGGCGAAGGGCTGTACTGGGCCTGCACGCAGGGCATATCTGCAAGGGCAAAGAGGAAAGGGTCCATTAGCAATGGCTGAACTCCCAAGTTTTCTCATCAGTACTTGTTCCTTGTGTTACTTTATTGCAAGTCCAACTAAAACACATTTTCTGCCTTGGAGAGGCTTCGAAATGTGATAAAATGAAACAAATTTTCTACTTGGAAAATACTTCTGTGCGGGGTGGGGGTGGGGGGGCGGGGGCACACAAAAAAGAGACATGCATATGACTAGTGTGCTATCTCTCAGTTCAGTTTCAGGCAATGAAAGATACACAAGTCCAATGGGACTTACTCCAAAGTAACTGGATATAGCATTGCAGCCTGAAAGGTTTTCCACATAAGGAGTTCCTCACATTTGTGGCAGCCCCTCGAATGAATGTGGGAATTGCACATCCCATAATGTGCAAAAGTTAACACTGGCTTTCAGGCAGCTGGATCAAGTGAGCAGAGTTACTCAGCGTTTTCCAATGATATAACGACAGAATTCAGCTCCCCAACCCCTTGACTGTTTAAATTTCAGTTATTTTTAATATATCAATCAAGAAGCAAAATAAGAACTAATAGGCTCTGAACAATTAGGTCCTAATACCCAAGCTGGGAGGGGGCAGGGGAGAAATCAAAATATCAAGACATTACAAAAAGAGAGAAAAATGAAAATGTTTGTCAGTGGTATAGAAAGGAAGAACATATACCAGAGATAAATGGTTATTGCTGTTGGATCTGCATATTGATATTTTTATAATTTGAAGCTTGTTATTGTGAAGGTAAATCAAACGAGCTTTAACACCAGCAACAATGCTATGATAGCACTGTAAATGCCCATATAAGAATCTGAATAAAATATAATAAATATACCATTTTATTTTCTGTTATTTTCATTGATACTTTAATGAAACTGTGAAAAAGATTAAACACATGCAATAAAACATTAAATCATCAAGTTTTAGTATCAGTTTTTGAGGACTAAAAGAGACCTTTTGGTAAAAGAGAAGAACATACTGTATGTTGCATATTTATTATGCATAACAGGAGATTTAGGCTTCTTGTTTATTTCAAAATAAATGTAAAGGAACCAAACAAATCCACAATTCTCATAATGGCCTCCCCCATTTAAATAGCAGCTCCTCTTTCTTAATTTGTAAAACAACTTCTTGCTTTCATTTCAATTTTTCCATAAAAATCCATAAATAAATTTACAGTGTAAGTAGTTGGAATCCTACAAAACATACCAGGCTCTGCTTAGCTTTGCAAATGTTCTGGCAGTTTTACTGTTGCCCCACTATAAGGAAAGTTGCCCTATAAACAGTTATTTAAGATTTAACATTCATGTTTATAGTAAAATATGTTTTGCAGATTTTAACTACTGGGATTTGCAAAGAAAGAGAACTCAGGCTGCAACCCTAAACACTTACTAAGGGAGGAAGCGCCACTGCAAAAAAAGAGAGGCTTACTTCCAATAAAAGATGCAGCCAGGAGCGTTTTACCTTCTTTCTGACTGAAAACTACTCCAAAGACAACTCTCGACTTTAAATTGTGTGCTGCGCATCTAATTTTTCCATACCGTATATATTAGAGGAGGCGCAGAGACCTCTCTCCAAGTTTTCGTTCCTTTCTTTTGGAAAACGCCCTCTTTCACCTCCAGACCAAGACGAGAAGCCCTGGCCTGAGCAGCACCCATTCCTGGGGCAGGAAAGCCCCCTTCGCCCCGCGGCCCCCGATCCGGGAGAGAGGCGCTTTCCCCAAGAAAGCAAAGGTCGCCGCTTGACACTTGGGCGCGCCGAGGAGCCGCGCTGGCAAGGGGAAGCGGGCTCCGCGGAGGCCCCGGCCGGGTGGGCGCCGTTACCTGGACGGTGACTTGCTGGCCGAATGGTGCGGACAGCGGGCTGGGCGTCGGGGGCGTCGGGCGGGGGCGGCGCTGGCTGGTCGGCGTCGGGCTGGCGGGGGCTCCCCGGAGAGGGCTCTTCCGACCTGGACTCTGCAAGACGGAGACAAGGGAGTGGGCGGGGGCAGCGGGCAGGATCCCGGGGTCTGGGGAGAGGCGGGCGCCCGCCGTCCAGGCAAGTCCGGGGAGCCCTCGAGGCGGACGTCCAGTCCGCAGCACCGGCCACCCCCCTCTCTACCCGATGCGCTTTTATTCACGACAAATGCCAGCTCGAAACCTGCCCCAAGGCTCCCCTGATCTTGCAGCCCACCCGACCCAATTTCTGGCCCCGGGTGTCGGAAAGTCCAGGGTCCAAGTGCGCCCCGGCCCGCCCTTCGAGGGCAGTCGGGACAGGGGCTTCCCCCGACGCCTGGCTCTCCCGCGCCAGGGGCCAAAGCAAAGCGCCCCCGGAGCGCCACCTCCCTTTGCTCCCCTTCGTCTCCTCGAGGGGGGCATCGTGCCCTCGGGGATGCCCATGCGCGGGCACTAAGCGGCCTCCCTACTGTCCCCGGAGAAGGTCCATTCTGCCCCAACAACCCCGTCGAGGGGGCGGAGGGCTCTCTTCCCCAGAAGAGCCTCGCTTGGCTCCCCTTTCCCCAACTTTCAACCAAGTTCAAACTGAGCTCCGCGCAGCCGGGCACACAGCTCTTCCTGCTCGCCCCCGGAGGAGTCACATCGGGCTCCCCTGAACAGCCCCCGGCAGCCTTGGGGTGGGAGCAGCCGGGCCGGCCCGATCCCAGAACCAAAAGCTCCCCCCGACCCATGGGCACCAGAGACGCCTTAGGGGAGCCCCCCAGCTCCTTGGCTCAAGGCTGCCCACCCATCAGCTGAGGATCAGGGCTGGAGGGGCCGGCTGGGCTGCCCCGGCTCGACGTCTCCAAGTCCCGCGCCCCCTGGAGACTCTCGTCTCTCAAGCCCGCGGCGCCCCTACTTTCCTCCCAAGGACGCGAAGTACCGGCGTCCCCCAAGCATCCTGGACCATCGTGCCCCCAGCCCGCCCCCCCCCCGGGTTCCTAAGTGGGCAGGGGACGGGCTGGCACCCTTGGCAAGCTAAACAGGCGAGGGGGCTGCCAGCCCCCTTCCCTCTTTCCCGGTTAGCCAGAGGGATGGCCAGGGAGAAGGATGGGCCGGCAAGGAGAAAGCAAACTTCGCAAGGAGGAAGCGAAGAAAGCCCCGGGAGTTTGCTGAGCCCCCGCCCTCCCACCCCATTACTGCCCGACGGGGCCTCCAAGGACTTGAACACGGCAGGAGAACCAGGAGTCGCTCCGCCAGGAGCGCTGAATCCAAGTGGCAACCCTTTTGAAAAGCGAAGCGACTCCAGTCCCACCTGTGGAAAGCCTTCCTCCGGAGTCCCCGATGGGGGGCTGCCGGCGAGTCCTCTGCCTGGACACTCCTCCAAAAAACCCGCCGTCAAGTTAGACACCGTCCATTAGAAAAGCCCCTTCTTCGCCCGGCCTCCGCCTCCTGCCCCCAGCAGCGTCCAGCCCGCCTCGCCCCGCTCTTCCCCCAAGGGGTTGGGCATCGCCCCCGCCTCCGCCCCGGGGCAAGTCCGCCTCGCCCCCCGAGAGCCCGGGTCGACGCCTGCCGCTGGCCTCGGGCAAGCCGGGAAAGGCACCCGGCGCGCGGCTGGCGGGGCGCTCGGCCGCAGCGCGGGACCCGCCCAACAACCTGCTTCCGATGGAGCGTCTCGAGCAAGGGGCACGTGCAGGATGCCTGGTCCCGAGCAGCCGGCCACCGAGGGCGGGATGAAAGAGGCTCTCTCCGCTTCACTTCAGAAGCTGGCCTGCTTCCCCCCCAGCGCAGAGCCCCCGCCAAACCGGCCGGGTGCCGAGGCGGGACCCGCCGAGCCGAGCCGAGAAGGGAGCGACCCGCTTGCTCGCCGGCCGAAAAGTGCCGCCGCGCCCCGCGCCCCGCGCCGCCGCCTCCTCCTCCTCGGCCCCCGCCAGGCATCTCCGCTGCCCCAGACCAGGACAGGTCGCCGCCCGGCCGACCCCCCCCCCCCGCGCGCCATCCCCATGACAACGCCAAGCAGCCGGCGGCGGGAGCAGCGGGCGCAAGCCGGAGCCGCCGCCGCCGCTTTCCCGGGCGCCCGGCGGAGCGAGAAGCGAAGCCCCCAAACTTTGCGCAAGTGCCCGGGCTGGCCGGGGCGCCTCGCCTGCCTCGCCTGCCTCGCCTACGTACTGGGGCGCTGTGGCGGTTCCGTCTTTACATGCAGTTTGTCCCGCGCCTGGTTCCCCGAGAAGCGGCAGCAGGTGGGCGCTGGAGCGGTGAGGCGCGGCGGGCGGGCAGGGAGCCGGCGGCTCGGGCCAAGCGGCAGTCCGGGGGGGATGCGCCGCCCCGAGGCCAGCCGGCGGAGCGAGGCGCCTCGGGCTCGGAAAGGCCGCCCGGGCGAGCCGCTTCTCCCAGCCCGTCCGCGTCGGTCGGCGGCGAAGGCGGCTCCGGCGGCTCGGGCTCGGGCTCCGCAGCGCGCGCGCCACCTCTCCCTCTCGCCGCTCTCCCTGCGCGCCGCGCGTCATTTATGCGAGAGGAGCCCTAGCGGCCTCTTCATACAGCGGCTGGAATGCGAGACGTCAATCGTGACGCCATGGGAGCCTGACGCGCCTGACCCCCGCCCCCCGCCCCCCCCTCCGCGCGGCGTGGGGACGCGCACACACGTGTGCGGGCGACCCGGCTCTCGGGCCGGAGGAGCCGCCGGGAGGAGAGAGGCGGGCCGAGAAGGGGCGCGCGGCTGGGGGCCAAGCCGGAGCCGGAGCCGTCTTCGCGGGGCAACGGCGCTCAGGGGGTCCGAGGACGTGGAAAACAGCGGCTGGCTGGAAGTGCCAGAACGAGATCAGCTCCTGTATGTACACACAGAGACGCACCCTCGAGATCTGTGGATCCTAAATATTATACATATAGAATTTTTAATATGGTGTGTATGTTTGTGTCATATTTGAGAGGGCCACACCGTACTCAAAGGAATTGCATTGCAATTCAAATATGTGTGCGCGCCTTGTGGTTGTGGGGTGGGGCTTACCTAAGTCCCCCAATATTTTATACCCCCTGACGTGTGTATACTTTGCACGGGGGGAAGCGCTCATTATTGCACTTCCAAGTGTAACAACAATAATACATTTTATTGTTTGTACCTGCCCATCTGACATCAACAAAATATTAAAAACACCATAAGGCTGCCTTCTTCTAAAAGTTGTGTAGGCATTTAGCTCTTTGACATCTGACGGGAGGGTGTTGCACAGGGAGGGGGGGCCACTACCGAGAAGGCCCTCTGCCTGGTGCCCTGTAGCTTCCCTTCTGGCATGGAGGGGACCGCATGGAGAGGCCCTGGAGCTGGACCTCAGTGTCCGGGCTGAATGACGGGGGCGCGGGGGTCTAGATATAGATAGTGGCAGTGCAAGAACGAGCTCGAAGGAGCCCCCTTAATTGCTGGGCGACCTTCCGGGCTCCAGCAATATTCACTGGGGCCCCTTTAGCCGCCCCATCATTTTTGCTGCCCCGTCCAGCTGATGGACAGAGCGGTTCTTCTTTCTTTGCTTCTGCTCAGGCCAACGTGGCCCGGTCCCGGTGACGGGAACGCGGAGAGGGAGGCGCGGACTTGTACGCGAAGCGAGCGAGACGGCCGAGAGCATCCCGACTGCCCGGCCAGGTGAAAGGACTCCGCCCGGAGAAGACTGGCTCCGCTGCTGCCCTGTTGCTGCGGAGGAGCAGGAAACCTGGCGGAATCCCGGAAGAGACTCGAGTCTGGCACACGCGTCCGCACGCGCCGCCTTCCTTTCCCAGGAAAGTATTCCTGCAGGTTGCGGGAGAGAGTGTGGACCCGAGGCGAGGAAGGCGAGAGGCGCTGCAAAAACCCCTTTGCGCGCGAGAATACTTGGTTTGCGAGACTCCCCCCCCCCCGCCCCCCGGCCATTGTTTAGGCGGGTTAAGTCTCGCTGCTCGAACGTGTGAATGGGGATTGTCCCCCCGGCCACCTTGCACAGGACCAGGTTGCGCGCATCTGCCCGGGCACTTCCGTGCGCACCTGTTTCTCCGGCCGGGGGCAGCTCCGTCGCGCGGCGCAGCGCAGAGGCGGAATGGGACCTGGCCAGCGCGCAGCCCCCCCCGGCCCCCCCCCCGTCCACCGAGGGAGCCCCGTCCGGGAGCCAATGGGCGCGGGGACGTCAGCGCGCGGCCCCGGCGCTCGTGACCCCGCGCCCAATCCCAGCCCCGGACGCGGCGGGCTCCCGGCCAGGCGGGGCGGGGCCGAGGAGCCTTGACGCAGAGGAAGGCGCGTGATTGACGCAAGCGGCCAGGCTAAATTTAGCCCCCGCGGAGCCGGTTGCGCGCGGCGGGGCCGGGGGCGCGCCGGGCGGGTCCCGAGGCGGCGGGCGACGGCTGCGCCGCTCCGGCCTGGCCCCCGCGGTGGGCGGGCGGGCGCCCGGCTGCTGCTCCGCCCGCGCGCAAGGGAGAGCTATTTCGGGAGCGAGCCAAAGATAGCGCGGGCGGGAAGTATTTATAGCGCGCCGCCGCCGCCGCCGCCGCCGCTTTTCCGGGGCGGGGAGAGGAAAATGCCGAGCCGGAGCCTCTGCCCCCGGGGCGAGAGCCGGAGCAGGGATTCCCCGCGCGGGCGGGCGGGCGGGGGAGGGCGGAGCCGCCGGGGCTGCCCCGGGCCAGCCTGACGCAATGGCGAGCGGACGGGGATCTCCCTGCCGGGGCGGGGACTCCGCCCGGAGCCGCGAAGCTGGGGGCCGCTCCTTGCCCGGAGCGAAGCCGCCGAGCCCAGACATCTGGAGCGGGACCGGACAACCTCCTGGCAGTGGCCGGCGCCCCGGCCCCCTCCGGCCCCCTCCGGCCCCTTGCTCGGGCGCATCTGGGGGCAGCGCTGGAACGGCAGATCCGCGATCGGTGGAGACCTGAGGATGTGCCGTGCACGTGCACGCAGGAGAAAGCCTCCCTGAAGCCATAGGGGATTGCCTCCCTAATAAATACCCGTAGAATTGCAGCCCGACCCTACCTGTGTTTACTCGGAAGTAAGCCCCACTGACTTCTATTGGATTTGCTCTCAGGTAAGTGTGTACAGGATTGTAGCTCTAGGGCAGCATCCTATGCGGTATTTACTTGAAAGTAAGTCCCCACCAGTTCAGTGGGACTTGTTTACTTGTTGTAAGTGACTGAATGGTTTTTCTCCGGTCCTTGCTGCAAACCAAACAGTCTTCCCATATCCTGGTACTGACAGCCCTGGAGGAGAAAAGCAAAACGTGTGAATACACCTTTAACATGCTAATAGTGAAATATGCACATGTATGCATTTAAAAATGTAGGGTCCAGTTGCACTGGGGTTGCTGCAGTGCATATGCATAAGTCCATATGCATCACAGGAATCTTCGTTACATTCCATAAGATTCCAGCTTTTGAGACCCCTTGCAGCTGATAAAAGTTGCAGATGGGTGGCTTCCCCTGTTTGCTCATGCAGTTCCTCACCTTGGTGTAAGCCTTTCCGCAGATGCAGACATGCTTTTCTTTCATTTATTTAAAAGCAATCTTCTGATCAGACAGATGACCAGATAAGTTCCATGAGCCAGTGGAGCAAAAGCTGTAATTCTTTGCAGTGGGTTTTTGGGGGGGCGTGTGTGGTTCTTTTTTATCACCATGTCAAATGGAATATTGTTGCCATTTTCCAGATGGGCACACCACACACTCCCCCCCCCCCAAAAAAAATTTGTTCCTAGGTGGCTCCGGGGCCAGTGACTCCATGCTGCCCTCTACTGCTGGACATCATAGTAGCTGCAGTAAAAACCTGCATTTCCTCCAGGGGTGCCATGGCTGGAAGGTTCCTTGGTGTGTGCGGATTAATCTTCAGCTGTTTTTCCTGCAGGCCCAGAAGAGAGACCATTCCCCACAACTTCTGTCGCTGATTGCCAGCCACACTCTGAATGAAAGGCAAGTTGGAGGGCCAGGAGAAGTCATGTGGGAGGGGGCCGTTCTCCTTCAACGTGATGAGTGAGAGAAGGGACCTGGGACTGCAATAAGGGTGGGGTGGCCTAACCTTGAGCTGTCCTGTGCAGGGGGGCAGGGGCAGTTCAAACACCCCCACGCCCCCTGGGCATTAAGTAGGTGTGAGTGCCTAACTTGGGTGCCAACCCATCATACAACTTTGGTGGAGGGGGAAGAGCAGGAAATCCCCTTGTGATTGGCTCAGAACTTTAGTGCTTTAGGTTTCTGTTTTCAGCATAGCCAGTCGCTCTGTAAGACCCCTTCTGAATAATGTTTTCTCTTTCTCTGTGGTTGACTTCCTCTAACTATACTGTTTTGGAGGGTTTGGGGGTATATCTCCTCCTTTTCCATGCTAAGAAAGTTCCTTTTTAATGGAGGGCAGGAAGAAAATAAAAAAAAATTGCTCTTGTGCAAATACTCTCCCTTGTTTGTGTTTTTTTTTCCTGAATCTGGTTCAGAAAACTGGATAACCCCCCTCCCCTGGCCAAATTCTGCCCCATGTAGCTTTCGTCAGGTTCCCCCCCCCCCAAGTTTCTAGCTGGAAAGTCTTTGCACATTTGCAGCCCTTGGTTGGTGGATGCTCTCTCTCTTACAGTTAATTTTTTTCTTCATACCTGGGTAACTGCTAAATCTTGAGAAACCCCAGCCTTGTCTGCAGAAAGCCTTTCATTGTCCGACTGATCAGCACAGGCCCACTGTTAAAAATGTAATCGTATCAGGGAAGTAATTGGGCTTTGCACAAGAGAAAACATAAACAAACCACAGATAGGGACTGTTGCAGGTGTGTATGTGTGTGTTCTGTAAGTTGACTTTATCCTACGAAGCAAACATGACTTCTGGAGGATAAATCAGTGCCCAGTTGATGGGAGAGAAAAGCAAACAGGTGTTCCACGTTACTGTATGAACACTGACTGGCAATAATGCCCTGAATCCTGAAACTATAGAGAATAGGCAATGAGGAGTCTTGGGGATGAAGGCACATGGAGCAGGCGTCAACTGCACTTTCTCTCATTAAGTCTATTACTGCAGTCTGATTAAAGACATTGTAATTGAGCTGTCACCTAAATATAAAGGTAAAGGGGACCCCTGACCATTAGGTCCAGTCGTGATCGACTCTGGGGTTGTGGCGTTCGTCTCAC
Source organism: Podarcis cretensis (assembly GCF_951804945.1). Classification (NCBI taxonomy): domain Eukaryota; kingdom Metazoa; phylum Chordata; class Lepidosauria; order Squamata; family Lacertidae; genus Podarcis; species Podarcis cretensis. The sequence continues at coordinate 4,609,873 of NC_137182.1, read as the reverse complement.
TTTACTGGCCAAGGGAGCCGGCGTACAGCTTCCGGGTCATGTGGGCAGCATGACTAAGCCGCTTCTGGCGGACCAGAGCAGAGCATGGAAACGCCGTTTACCTTCCCGCCGGAGCGGTACCTATTTATCTACTTGCACTTTGACATGCTTTCAAACTGCTAGGTTGGCAGGAGCAGGGACCGAGGAACGGGAGCTCACCCCGTCATGAGGATTCGAACTGCCAACCTTCTGATCGACAAGTCCTAGGCTCTGTGGTTTAACCCACAGCGCCACCCGCGCCCCTTGTCACCTAAATATACATATGGTCAAAACAATTTTGAACCAAGAAGCATGTTCTCTTTGTTTTTAGATGATGCCTGCATGTGTCTTCTTATGAGGCATTCCTTCTGTGTGAGAGTAGAATGAGAATGTCTCTTTTGTGACAGTATATGCCACCTGCAGTTTTTATATATATAGTTGTGTTGCAAAATCTGTATTTCCCTTAACAGGGACACTTTTTGAGTCAATGATTTTTTAAAAAATGATTACTTTAAATCATTAATTAATTAAATGTTGCAGCCTTGATTACCACCCCTTTTCTTTTTACTTACTTTGTCTTTTATAGGGCTGAGCGCTGATTCGGAAAATCCATGCTGAGCCCTGACACAAATTAAGCCCAAGCAACAAGGAGGAAATGTAACAGGGTTAAGACAAGGAATGGGCTCGCAACTAGATGCATTATACCGTAAAAGGAAATGTCGTCATAGTAGTAGTAGTAATAATAATATATATATTTATATATTTATATATTTATACCCCACCTTTTTCCCTGACAGGGACTCCAGGCAGCTGATAGATAAAAGAAGAGCTAAAAACAAAGAAAAAAACAACAATTAAAAACAATTAAACATTGTCAGAATTAAAAGTATATATTATGTAGATAGATCAAAATACATTAAAACCATACAGATAATCACAGTAAAAACAGCACAGCACCAGCCCTTTCATTAAAAGCCATCAATTCCCCAAAGCCTGTTGGAACAAGAAAGGGAGAATCATTCAAATAATTGGACTGCTAGCAATATTTTCACATTTGAGAGTTAAATCAGCTTTAATTTTTTTGTTTCTGCTGTTTATAGACAACCCATTGACCAAGGTCTTGTGGGCAGTTACTGAAAACCAACAAAGCACAGATATACACCTCAACAGAAAGATAGAGTAGAGATACATAGGATGGCCCTTGCATCTTCACCAAAGCTGGTGTTGTCCTGGCTGTCCAGGAATTGTGACTCTGCCAAAGGCAGAGGTAAGTTGTTACTGGACAAATGATCTAGGGCTTTCAGTATTTCTCCTTCTACTGCAAATGTAAAACAGCCCCTAATGAAAATATAAAGCAAACTAGTTCACAGTCTAAATTTATTTTCCTGTCCAAACTCAAATATTAGAAGATTTCAGACCTCTCTCTCTCTCTCTCTCTCTCTCTCTCTCTCTCTCTCTCTCACACACACACACACACACACACAAAATATGAGAGGAGTTTCCTAAGCCGCATGAAAACACACTCAGGCTTAAGATGGTTATGTTTTGAACATGAGTTAAGCTTTTAATTATAAAGCCCTCCTGCTGTTAATACTTGAGCTGAGGTTACTGCATACTGATATTTCTGTGAGAAAGTAGCTGAAGGTAAACTGGGTCATTTTGGTAACCTTAAGGTCCTATTACTGCCATGCAGTTTATCTGATCTCTGAAAAGTGTTCAGAATTCAGCACTAAAGCTGTTGGTGGTTGCCAGCCAGAGACTATGATACAGAACTGCCTTGGTCACCAGTTTGTGGGCCCAGTTCAAAATGCTGATGGTCTTCTTTAAAGGCCTAAACTGTACTGGACACACACTGCCTCCCCCAAAAAGCCACAATAGTCCAAGTAACAAAGAGCCAGACATTGTATTTCACAAACAGGTCACCCCATTCCTGATCCCCACGATTCTCCACAACTCTGTGAGACTCTGGGGGGCTTCTTGTCAGCAGCCCGACTTAAATTAGGTGATTATATATGTACTTGCCCATAATGTTTGACAGCATTAAAACATGTGAGGTGTCACCTTTGATAGAGTCTTCTCTGTGACTTCTCCAGCTTCTTGTTCCATAGTTTCAAACACTGTTCTGTGGGAAATTGCTGTCACATGTAGCTATAGCATGTGTAATGCTAGTTAATGCAAAAAGCAATTAAGACCACAGAGTTGTATTGCTAGACGCAGCTAGGTCATGCCCCTCACCTAGAAGGAAGGGAGTTAAATTTCCTGCTTTGGTCATTCTCTTTCACCATGTGAACTCTCAGATAAAGTTTGTGCCTGAGCCTGAACTTGCCCGCTATTAGTTCAGACCATGTGCTTAGAGCTGTTTCACTATATTTTGTACCCCAATATTTTTGCCTGTGTTTATATGCTGCTGCATGGATAAATGCATGAACCTGACTTTTGGAACTTTGTAAGTAAAGCATTTTAAAACTTCCCAAGGTGTGTGGTCTGTTCAGTGCTAAGAGGGGTAGAAATGGGGAAGCTCTGGTAGCGACTCAGAACAAGAAGTTTAAAAGGTTTAACAGCCTATATTCCCACAATATGCTGCTGCTTGTGACTTTTAAATCTCTGCTGGGGGCTGTCTGTTGCTGGAGAGCATGTTTAGCCCCACACTTTAGATCTAGGGATCCAGACAATTCTTTTATTAATTACCCCACACGTATGACCTACATCTATGAATCTATTTTCCCCACCTGCTCATCTGATCCAGCAATTCCCAAGCTCACCCAGATAATCCTGTTTGCTGTCACAATCTTTTGATTCTCTTTCAACCATACTGTATTCTATAAATTTCAGAGACAAACCCCTGGGGTTTTGTGTGATGTTCATTATCAGTTCTTCAAACATGATTAAATGTCTGCTTCCTTGCTCACATTATTATAACTGGGTTCAGCAAGAAGCTGCTTAAATCAGAACAGGTTACAGTGGTGCCCCGCAAGACGAACGCCTCGCAAGACGAAAAACCCGCTAGACGAAAGGGTTTTCCGTTTTTCGAGGCGCTTCACAAGACGAATTTCCCTATGGGCTTGCTTCGCAAGACGAAAACGTCTTGCGAGTCTTGCGAGTTTTTCCCTTCCCCCCCTTTTTCTAAGCCGCTAAGCCACTAATAGCGCTAAGCCGCTAAGCCGCTAATAGCCATGCTTTGCAAGACGAAAAAACCGCTAGACGAAGAGACTCGCGGAACGGATTATTTTCGTCTTGCGAGTCACCACTGTACTGACAAACTGTACATCTTAACAGACTATAGTCTTCATGAATGACACAAATTATGAAGCAATAACTTTGTGTAGGGGTACCAGATGAGGTTGCCCTCTCCCCTCTCCTTATTTCTTCCTTCCTTGAAACCCTGGCCCAATGATTAAGAGATGGCTGGGGGACTCAGGATCGCCTCTCCAGTCTGCTCATGGATGGGATGGCTGCCCTGGTGCCAGGTCCTTCAAAGTGGCCCCTCAGGATTATGCACACCTTATATCAGGTTGGAACACTGGGTGGTCATAATAACAATTTCTCTAAATCCGAATCTTAATCAATATAATCCCCTAACATCTGTATCTATCTGTTCTTTAAATTTCTCAATTACTGGGATGTCAATGTAGAAAAATTAGGGTGTGTGTGTGTGTGTGTATGGACCTTTATCCTGAATTGCCCTGCCCCCACCCATTTTTTAAGGAAAATTGAAAAAGACACTAAGTCATGGTTCAAACTCAACCTCTTCCTCTTGGATATGTTTACTTCACTGAAGATCGCAGTCCTCCCCAAGCTGTTGTCCTCGCTTGTTCCTGTGGCTTGAACAATCAGGGTGGGAAACTCTGACAAATTGATTCTGACGAATGGGTGGGATTTCCCGCACATCCAACTCTTATGATTCTTTTCAGAGTAAGCATTTATTATTCTCGCTCTGGAATGATCTGCTTAAGCCTTGGACTGACTTGGAGGCCTGTAATTGGAATAGCACCTTGACCCAGACAGTTTCCCTGTTCCCACAAGAAATGAAAGGGGGTTGAGAACTCCTTTTTTTGGGTGGAATTCGCAGAGGAAGCTTGCTCCTCCCATCTCTCTTGTGCTTCCCTTCTTACTATGTCATCCGCCTTTCTGTTGCCAACGTAGAGGGCCACTTCGAAGAATCTTAAAACACAGGGAATTGTTCTTGTTTCTATCATGATAATACTCCTTTTTCAGAAGAGCAACTCAAAAGCAAGTTGGAGGCACCCTCTGTGAACTGGTTGTCTGTATATTGGATTCATTGCTTTTTCTCAAACGGGACAGTCAAGTATCTGGGTCGCTGCCTGATTCAGCAGACAACTGCTTAGAAGCCACTTTGGCAAGTAAGCAGCATGTAAATAAATAAAGTGTGAACAATGGACTCAAAAAATGCACAGGGTGAAAGAGGGTGGTGGGATCCTTGCAGGAAGATGCTGGGACCACCTTTTAAAATATCCTGCCTCAGAATTCTACAGATGTCCCCATTTGAGATCCAAGAGATTCATGTTAGCACCATCTGTGACGTTGCAAGATATCCTGGGGTCTTCTAGTCATCAGATGGTGCAGCGTAGCCGCTCAGGCAGCAAAATGTCTTGGGGTGTGTGTGTGTGTGGCTCCAATAAATTAGGTTGCACCACTGTTGTGAAGTAAGAATTAAATATAAAGGTCAGACAGAAACCAGAGCCCTTGTTTACAAAATACACACTGCTGACAGGGGAATTGTGTGTTCTGTCCCTACCGCCACCCCCAAGTCTGCACACTGCAATTCCTCCGCAGAAAAGTGGCGCTGGAGTAGAGCCAGATTAAGTGGTCCACACAAAGGTATGACATCTAAACTGCTGCTTCCATCAGAGAAGCTATTTTTCAGTACTAGCACAATGAGGAAGATTTGCCAAAAACACTCACTGCAGACAAAGCCCGAAGCAGTTCGTTTCACCCTTTCTTTGGTGCTTCTGTGAATGAATTGAGCACCCATGCATGTGCTCAGCAAAGCACTCAAGGCAGAGCCAAACATACTTTAAGGATAAAGCGAGTGAAGAACCCGAGTGCTGCTTTCTCAAAGGCAGTTGCTAGGGAAGATTAAAGATCTCTCCAGGGAACTGCATGCTGTCATCAGCTCAAAGCTCTCACAGAAGCTGAGCTTCTTATGTTCACTGCAATAAAAGCAACAGCACACAGGACATCATCTTACCATGAGAGGTTTTGTCAAACACCCCAAGGCCAGAGAAAGTCAGCAGCCTAAGCTGTTTCAGAAGAGCTTTTCTCCAGTCCCAACAGTTGTCCTAATACCCAATAGAAAACACTTATTTGGTAATAGTATAAAATATAACATATTATAAAATTATATTAAATAATAGGAAATGTTTATTTTACCCTATTTATTATAGGGCCATAGTCATGGTTAAGTGAAGTCAACTGAATTGCCTCCCACCATTAAAATGAGAAATCAGGAGGGGAGTCAGGTAGAAGAAGGTTCAACAGATTGGCAGTGTGGAAGCAGTAAATATGAAGGTGGTTTCTGCCAACCTTGGGGTAGAAAAGAGAGGAAATTGGTTATTTTGAATTAGTTAAATGACATGTATTGTGCTTTTTTCTTCCATAGACTTTGCTGGGGTGGATTTTCCAGAAAGATTTATCCAATTATTTTGGGGTGTAGCCAGCTAGGTTCTGCTCAAGAGTAGATGTATGGAAATTAATTAACCTCAGTTAGTCATGTCATTAATTTTGGTGGGTCTGCTTTGAGTAGGTTTAACATTGGATGCAATCCAATGCATTTTGGGGAAATGGGTCATTGTTTTAGGTCAGTTGGTTGTACTTGTACCCATGAGTTGTTGTCAGAGCTGCCTCCAGGTCCCAGCTCACAGAGGACCAACGCTAGGCTGTAGTTATGTACAAAAGTCTTTATTGAGGTTCAGTTTCCATTTTAAAGCCGCAGCGCGCAGCTCTACGTCTCGACCTTAGACCGGCGAAGTCCCGTCTGAGTCTCCGCCCCTTCCACACCAGTTTAAGACTCTCGCTTTGCTCCACCTCTTCCTAAGTTCCTTTCTCCTCTGGGCCCTCCTGCCCGCTAAGGTTTCATCCTTCCTGGACTCCTCTGACGCTGACCCTGATGATTCTTCCCCCTCCTTCCGGCGGGCTTTAGGACCTGGTTCCCTATCCGGGCTACCTTCTGTGCCGCTCGCCTGTACATTTGAACTTGGCGCGCGCGCCCAGCCTGCAACTTTCCTCTTGACCGTTCCCTCGCTCTCTGATGGAGGCGTGGCCAACCCTGACTCATCTTCTCTCGCTGGTGGTGCATATGTGGGCTCTGATACCTGGGACTCCTCCCCCCCACTACGCTCTGGTGGGGAAGCTGGTCCTGATTTCCAACTGCTGCTCTGGGAGTCCCCGCTGGCCCCTTGCTTCTGGGGTGTCCCCCTTGGGTCCCCCCTTGCCCTGCCCATCGGCGCCCCCTTCTGTGAATCTTCCGATTCGCTGGAGAGGCTCACGGAATCTATTGGGCTGCTGTCATCTTCTCCTACGCTGCCCTCGGATTGCTCCCCCTCGCTCTCCATCTCCTCTCCTCCCTGCGCTCCCGCTGAGTCCCTGACAGTTGTGTTTGCAATTTTTATTTAAAAGGCACTTTGTTGGCCAGTGTAATCAATGGACTTGTTGGGGCTACTGTTGCCAGGCAGTACTTCTGGCCAGTCTGGGACAATAGAAGCTTGCAGTATTCTCACATCCCAAACTTCAGCCTTCAGTTTGCAGTTCAGGTAGAAGTTAGGTATGAAAGGAGGTGGGGAAAGCAAATCACAGGAGATAAATGGAAATAGTTTGAGATGAATGGGGAGAGGGAAAGGAAAATGATATCAGAGGTGTACAGCAACTGGATTCCATTTTTTATTAAAAAAAATTTTTTTTATTGCTTTTATATATAGATAAACTATAGCAAAACATGAAGCGGGGACCAGATGTACATGCAAAAAACAGGATATATACCAAATTTTCACATATTAATGTTCAAAATGTTTTTTGTGCTATACAGTGGTACCTCAGGTTAAGTACTTAATTTGTTCCGGAGGTCTGTACTTAACCTGAAACTGTTCTTAACCTGAAGCACCACAAGATCAAATGAGCCCTATATTCTAAACAAAATGCTTGTTTAACCTGGAGGTAGGCTGTATGAATTGTGTATTGTTTTGTAATGATTTGTTGGGTCTCTGGACCGTAATAAAGATTGATGATGAATATTTCTGGGTTAGCAGAGTCTGTAACCTGAAGCGTATGTAAGCCGAGGTACCACTGTATAGGGAGTTAGTTACATGTGTATAAATCCAAAGCACTATCAACAACAAAGTAAGGAGACTTTCAGATTTCTGTGTCAAGAAGCCCATATGTGGAGGCAAGCTGGAGAAAGGTCCGCCCTTCCTTGATTTGTTTAAGGAACAAACCTTTGCCTTGTGGCATAAAATGCATCAGGTGTCTTTAGTCCTTTTAGTGTTCCCCATTGGTGGGTTATCTTGCCCAGAGTTGCTGTTTTCGACATATTTCTATGCCATAATGTTAATGTCCAAGTTTGTTGAGGTTTTCCGTATTTGGGCAGTTGATGGATGGGCTGCAGCATTGAGAAAGATGTGCAATTCATTAAATTTAATGTCACTCTTAGGACCCACAATTATAGGTAATAGTAGCCATTGAGGAGTACATTCATTGTATTCCTTTGTTGTTGTTTAGTCGTTGAGTCATGTCCGACTCTTCGTGACCCCCTGGACCAGAGCACGCCAGGCAGTTCCTGTTTTCCACTGCCTCCCGCAGTTTGGTTAAACTCATGCTTCGAGAACACTGTCCAACCATCTCGTCCTCTGTCGTCCCCTTCTCCTTGTGCCCTCCATCTTTCCCAACATCAGGGTCTTTTCCAGGGAGTCTTCTCTTCTCATGAGGTGGCCAAAGTCTTGGAGCCTCAGCTTCAGGATCTGTCCTTCCAGTGAGCACTCAGGGCTGATTTCCTTCATAATGGATAGGTTTGATCTTCTTGCAGTCCATGGGACTCTCAAGAGTCTCCTCCAGCACCATAATTCAAAAGCATCAATTCTTTATGCTTCAAAAGCCTTCTTTATGGTCCAGCTCTCACTTCCATACATCACTACTGGGAAAACCATAGCTTTAACTATACGGACCTTTGCCTGCAAGGTGATGTCTCTGCTTCTTAAGATGCTGTCTAGGTTTGTCATTGCTTTTCTCCCAAGAAGCAGGCGTCTTTTAATTTCGTGACTGCTGTCACCATCTGCAGTGATCATGGAGCCCAAGTATTCCTCTAGTACCGGTATATTAGCAGTTTCTCAGAACAGAGCTACTAGGCAATACCCCATTCGTACAATTTTGCCAACAAGCCAGTCAAATCTCTGATGTTACGTGAGGAAGTTGCACAGGTGTCATAGAATAGAATCATAGAATCATAGAATCATAGAGTTGGAAGAGACCACAAGGGCCATCGAGTCCAACCCCCTGCCAAGCAGAAAACACCATCAGAGCACTCCTGACATATGGTTGTCAAGCCTCTGCTTAAAGACCTACCCTACCTGTGCCAAAGCTTAATTGTACTCTCTCTCTCTCTAATGTATCCTGGCAGAGGCTCATATCCAGCTCTGCTGTTCTGCTATGTCAGGAGACTTCGGATTGCAGAGTGAATTTCCCCATCCCTCCTCTCCCTAGCAGCTCAAAATCAGCTCCAGAGGGCTGGAACTTCACCTGGGGAAGATTTTGAGGGTTTAAAAGGAGAGAAGAGGAAACTTGGTTGTGTGAGTGTTAATTAGTGCATGCCGTGTTGGATGCAACCCACAGGCTGGAAAGTTTTGAATTCCCACATCTTAACTCTGACGACTACTAGCTGTTGTGATTAATAGTAAAAGGTAAAGGACCTTTGGATGGTTAAGTAAAGTCAAAGGTGACTATGAGGTTGCGGCGCTCATCTCGCTTTCAGGCTGAGGGAGACGGTGTTTATCCACAAACAGCTTTCTGGGTCATGCGGCCGGCATGACTAAACCGCTTCCGCTGCAACGAAACACCGTGATGGAAACCAGAGTGCACGGAAATGCAGTTTACCTTCCCGCCACAGTGGTACCTGTTTATCTACTTGCACTGGTGTGGTTTCAAACTGCTAGGTTGGCAGGAGCTGGGACAGAGCGACCGGAGCTCACCCAGTCGCAGGGATTCGAACCACTGGCCTTCTGATCTGCAAGCCCAAGAGGCTCAGTGGCTTAGACTACAGCGCCACCCGCATCCCTACTAGTGATTAATAAATTGATGATAATAGTGATGGTAGGTCTCAAATCAGCCTTTGATTTGATAACCCAGGGCAGAAGTTGTCAACCTTTTTGAGTCCACAGCTCCCCTGACCAACTGGGTTCTTTCTGTGGCCCCCCTGGAGGGAAACGTGCTCTGAGTCTCAGGAGCTCCCCTTGCCTGCCGAGCTGCCCACCCCTCACCTCTTTTGCGGAGACCCTTCCTTGTGGAGGGTTCCTTCAGCCTCCTCTCCCCTTTCCTCAGGAATCTTTGCCTGCTTGCTTACTCACTCTGAGGCCACCTTGGCTCTCGGCAACCAGCTCTCATCTCCCCTGGCCAGCCCCGGAGGCTGCTTTCGCCTGGAGAACTTGTAGCCTGGGCCACTACAAAAACACAGCTGTGCAAGCCTTTGGGTGGCAGAGACACGAGAGGGCATCAGAGGAGGGAAGGAAGGAAAGAGGGACAGAGGCCAGTGTTGCCCATGGCGCACCTGACTACCATTCAAGACGCCCCAGCGTGCCACAGCGCACTGGTTGAAAACCACTCACCTAGGGGATGGTTGCAGAACAACCAAAAGAGTGCATCAATTGATAAAAGTCTGTTTTATCTCACGGAACAATTACAGTTGGAAAGTAGAATGGAAATCAGATGTTGTGTAGGAGGTCCTCTGTCAAATTCTGTTGCAACTGCGAGAGGAATTAGTGTTGTAGTCTAGCTCCCCTTGTTCCCTGATTTAACTCTCCAGAACGTCATAAACTGAAAATTTGCAGAAGCCAGAATGCCTCCAGACTCATGTATGTGGACAATGCGGTTCTTCTCTCAAACACAGCTAGGCCTGAAACATATATTAGAGGAATGTTCTAACCTTTACGTATAAGAATGAAGCTCTTGCAATTAGTTGTGGTAAGACTAAGGGATTTTTTTTGCTTATTTTTAAAAAGTAATGAAAGATAAATGGCTCTTTTGATGGCTACCTATGTGTTTTTAACCTTTTAGGATTTTATCGTTTGGTTTCATATTTTTATATTGTTGTAAACGGCTGTGGTATATCTTTATGATACAGCAGTATAATAAATATTATAAATAAATGAATAAATAAATAAATAAATAAAGCTATTATATAGTTCTCTATCTCCAAATCCCTGAAGAGGATGCAGAGGCAGAAGGAGAACCAGTGTGGTGTAGTGGTTAAGAGCGGTAGTCTCGTAATCTGGTGAACCGGGTTCGCGTCTCCGCTCCTCCACATGCAGCTGCTGGGTGACCTTGGGCCAGTCACACTTCTCTGAAGTCTCTCAGCCCCACTCACCTCACAGAGTGTTTGTTGTGGGGGAGGAAGGGAAAGGAGAATGTGAGCCGCTTTGAGACTCCTTAAAGGGAGTGAAAGGCGGGATATCAAATCCAAACTCTTCTCTTCTTCTTCTTCTTCTACATGCAGTAACACTGTCCTGCTGTGGAAGACAATCGGTAGGGTTATTTTTGACTACAGTGGAACTTTGGGTTACGTACCGTCCTCCTTACGAATTCTTTGGGTAACAAGCTCTGCTAACCCGGAAGTAGATGCCCCTTGTTGTGAACTTTGCCCCTGGGTGCGAGCAGAAGTCGCGCACCGACGGAGGCCCCATTAGCAGAAGCACACCTCATGTTAAGAACGGTTTCAGCTTAAGAACGGACCTCTGGAACGAATCAAGTTTGTAACCGGAGGTACCGCTGTACTTCAGAAATACCTGGACAAATGATAGGGCTCAAGTTGAGAGCCCAGCCTTGTTATCACTATTATTAAGGAGCTACTTCACAAAGAATGTATTAGGCTGCTCTTGGCTGCAGCAAGGATGGAGGTGGATAAGCATTGGAAAGATGGGGAGGAACTTTTCACTAAACAGTAGATCGAATGAGCAAGGAACATTATTTTAGCTGAAAAACCTGCACATCAAATTAGGCAAGGGATTGGGGGGGGGATGATTTATTCATGACAACATGGTATCCATTTATTGTTTATGCTCCATTTATTGTTTATGCCATCAAAGATTTATCACTATGTAGTAGATCAAACCTCTCCATTCTTAAGGAAATCAGCCCTGAGTGCTCACTGGAAGGACAGATTGTGAAGCTGAGGCTCCAGTACTTTGGCCACCTCATGAGAAGAGAAGACTCCCTGGAGAAGACCCTGATGTTGGGAAAGATGGAGGGCACAAGGAGATGGGGCGACAGAGGACGAGATGGTTGGATAGTGTTTTCGAGGTTACCAGCATGAGTTTGACCAAACTGCGGGAGGCAGTGGAAGACAGAAGTGCCTGGCGTTCTCTGGTCCATGGGGTCACGAAGAGTTGGACACGACTAAACGACTAAACAACAACAAAGTCTGCCTAATTCTTGGAGCACGTTTTGGCAGTTTTTTTTCTGAATGAGGAAAACAATTGTTAAGATTTTTGTAGTGTAAGACATGAAGAAAATGGACCAGCAGTTCCAAGAAAATTTGTAAAACATTATTGGAATAAAGTGATAGCTCTCATCTTGGTTTATTGCTGTTTACAGTTTGTTAATACCAATGTTTTGTGGGATAAATCAGCCACATATATCCAACATGCGTAACTCTAATGAATGCACAAAGAGGTTAAGACCATAGAGTAAGCTGTCCTGCCAGGACACTGCCCCTCACCTTGGGAGGAAGGGCTACCAAACTCTTTGTTCTCTCACTTCCACCATATGAACCCTACTAGTAAGGAGGTCTAAGCTGGATGTGTGGCTTAAACAAGCTATTTTTGTGATTCTATACAAATAATTTAGAAACTTACAATTTTTTAATCCAAGTTAAACTGCCTGTCTTTTTTTTTTTTGCTGCTGTATGGAAAAGCACATGAATCTGACCTCTGAGGAGTTTGTAAGTAAACAGTTTTTAACTTACCAAATGTGTGGTCTCTTTCTGTGCTATGGAAAGTGGGGAATTTTGGAAGCAACTTAGAAGGGGATATTTTAAAGTACTAACTGCCTATATTTCCACACTTTACTATGCTGCATATATTGTGATTTTAAATCTCTGCTGGGGCTCTCACCTAAAAGTACTTGCCCCGAACCTGGATCTTGGCGTCCAGGAAATTCTCCTTTTCGTTATACCTAACATATTTCTCCTTTTAACCAAACAAATGACATGTTTTCTGGGGCATTGTCTGCGTGCTGACATCTGGAAGATTGGAGCTGTCATAAGAGCTGATAGTTAAGCAACGAAGTTCTCAGGCCCTGATCCACAGAAAGTGCTTGTGCATGTCTTCTTCCCAGGCAGATAGCCAGGTGCTTTGGCAGTGACTCTGCAGATCCTCCCTGGCTTGCTCTCCTGTTCTGGTGGTCTTGTTGGGTGTTGGAGAACTGACTAGGAACCCAGGCAGCTGGGTAAGGACCTCTAGTCATGGGACAGGGATAGCTCCTGAAGTTCATTGGTAGTACGGAGATCTGCTGGAGGTTCCAGCTGCCCTTGATCCTTATTTGAGGAGACCTCAGGTTAACAGTCTGAGCAACGCTGAATCCTAACAGCCTGAGAAATAAATAGCAATATATTAAATAGTAAAAATCATCATGACCACCTTGCAACCATGAAAGAGGTGCATGAGTTTGCTTGGTTTCCTCTTCCCTACCCATCCCATTTTCCTTTTGTGTTGTGCCTTTTCAGTTGAAGGCTTGCATTATTTTTGTTGATAGAAGCTGCTTTGGGATCTTTTTCAGCTGAAGAGTGGAAGTATAAATGCATTGAGTGAATGGATTGATGAATAATAATAAATATAACAAGCCTCTCTCCCACAGTAAATGGAGCAGTGATAGAATTAGAAGAGGTGTGCCTCTGTACCCTTATAGCTTGCTTAAAGAACAGGAAGCAGAGAGTAGGCATAAATGGACAGCTGTCACGATGGATGGATGTAAGAAGTGGAGTCCCCTGTAACTTGTTCATAAATGATCCGGAGCAGGTAGTGAATTGTGTGATGGTTTGGTTTACTGATGAGACCAAATTATTCAGGCTGGTAAAAGCAAAAGGAATCAAGGGTAGCTCCAAACCAGGCAATTAGTCATTAAAATAGTAGATGCAGTTCACTCAGAGCTGGCACCAGGTTTGAGAGGGCCCCGGGGAACGTGTACGCTGGTGGATTCCACCCTCTTTCAGTGGGTCCTGGTGGATTTACGTAGCTGTGATGACAGGGCTGCAAGGCGACATGGTTTAGCCACCATGTTTCAATATTAGGTTCACAATATAAAAATACAAAATAAAAACAAAAAAATACATAATAAAAACAGGAACAACAATAATGCACACCAATAACTCCCCCCTCTTATTTAAAAGGACATAGACTGTTAATCAGCCCAAGGCCTGGTTGAAGAACATTTTTGCCTGGTGTTTAAAGATCATGAAGGCCTCCGGCGAGTCTCTGGGGAGAACTTTCAACAAATGGGGAACCACTGTAAAAAAAGGTTAAACAGGTACAGTGGACCCTCCAGATACGAATTAAATTTGTTCCACAACCCAAAAAGTCTGTAGGTAGAGGCGCCACTTCTGCACACACACACACACACACGGTGTGATCGAGTGTTTCTGCTCATGTGTGCGCGGCGAAACCCAGAAGTATATACTTCCGGGTTTGCCGTGTTCGTAACCCAAAAGTTACGTATCCAGAGCGGTACATAACAAGAGGGTCCACTGTACTGGCTGCAAAGAAATCCGTGATCATGTTTCCTGAGTTACAGAGGAAGAGAAATGAGTTGAGTGTAATTCCTATATGACCAACACAATGAATGTAAAGGACAAACAAAGGAAAGATAATTCAGGGATAACCACTTCCAAAATTAATGACCAGGTGGAATGGTCAATGCAGACTGAGAGGGAAGACAGTTATAGGGGGATAGCAAGATGAGTCTTTGCAAGATGAATAATGCATCTAAAGTTTAATATTGTTTGGGTGAATTAACAAAATTCTAACCCATCATGGCATGACTGCACTGTGTTTATTGGAGACTCTGCAGACTGACTGGAGTTATGTGCACAGAGTGTACAAAACAGGATATGCATGTTCCTCAAGGCCTGTTGGGAATTATCTATAAGGGCCAGATAATATACAAAATTCAGCTGAGATGTGTACTTTGCCCAAAGGCAAGTTTATGTCTATTGACTGGTAAACGTACACAGTTCCTTCTTCATTGAAGGATTATGTGTATGTTCTCCATGAGGCCTGGTGAATGTGCACAATGGCTGGCTGTTATACACATTAACCACTCCATTTATATTCCACTTAACACACACAGGTTTAGACTAGTATCTATTGTGAGCAGTAGTGGTAACTTCTCTCTCAAAAATGTATAGTATTATCATTCAAAAATGAATAACAGAACACTATGTAGATTATCATCATCATTACAGTTCTTGAAGCCCCAGAGAGATTGCATAGCTCCTTGTATAAACAAAACTGTTTTCCTTTTTCCTATGAAAGCTGTTCTTCCAGCCTAGCCCTTCAAGTCTGCATCAAAGAATGACATATTTCTGACGTATTGCGTCACAAAGAGCCATTCTGTCTACCAGGAACAATCACATGGAAGCAGCTTTTCTGTTCTAAAATGAAAGGCCAAAATTGGGTTGAATAGCCTTTCTACAACTACAGTAGAACGTATCGCCTCACAATTGTACAATGATCCACAATATTAAGTGCTGATAGCTATTTAAAAATGCTTGCAGGGGAAAAAAACAGCAGCTTTCTCTCCACACCTCCATGTAGATATATTCCAAAATACAGTTATTATGGGAACAGGTTAAAAGTGAGATAAGCCTGATTCATACAACAGAAACTCAGCTTCTTCCAAAAGACTGTTTGCTGGGTATACTGGCAAAAGAAAGAGCCTGAACAGTCTGTCTAAAATGTGTCATTTTATTCATGCTGGGGAAAGGGGTGGGGGAGACTTACATTTAACAATTAGCAGTCTAATCAGTCTATTCAGTTTATCTCAGCAAATAGCAAGTATATCCATATCCCCACTCCTGGAATTACTAACATACTGTTGCAACATGAATGGAAGGAAATGACTGCTTCACACATGGCATTTCATCACTTGATGGCTGCAACATCACTTGATGGTTTGCATGTATGGATACCCCAGATAAATTTAGCACAGACCAAACTGCTTAATATGCAAGTATGCACCTGGGCCATCGTAATTCTGATCCCAGTTACTGCACCCATGGGGCAAGAGGAGTGTGCTGTTAATATGCTAATCTTTTCCGGTAAGTGGGTATTTCAATTAATTAAAATATTAAATAAAGATTGGGGAAACAGGCCATTGACCCACGATGGGCATGATGGCCTGTCATCATAGAATCATAGAGTTGGAAGAGACCACAAGGGCCATCGAGTCCAACCCCCTGCCAAGCAGGAAACATCATCAGAGCACTCCTGACATATGGTTGTCAAGCCTCTGCTTAAAGACCTCCAAAGAAGGAGACTCCACCACACTCCTTGGCAGCAAATTCCACTGTCGAACAGCTCTTACTGTCAGGAAGTCCTTCCTAATGTTTAGGTGGAATCTTCTTTCTTGTAGTTTGGAACCATTGCTCCGTGTCCGCTTCTCTGGAGCAGCAGAAAACAACCTTTCTCCCTCCTCTATGTGACATCCTTTTATCCTATGCAGAATTTTCAGTTTTCAGGGTAGGTATGGTATCTGACATAACATCTGTTTTGCAGCAGCTGCATTCCCAGTTTATGTCCTCTATTATGGCTCAGAGGCTTCTAGGATCAACAGGTGAACACCTCTGATCTGGTTCCATCTTGGTTCAAGTGGTGCTCATCCCTTTTGGACAGCCCCA
Source organism: Podarcis cretensis (assembly GCF_951804945.1). Taxonomy (NCBI): domain Eukaryota; kingdom Metazoa; phylum Chordata; class Lepidosauria; order Squamata; family Lacertidae; genus Podarcis; species Podarcis cretensis. The sequence goes on along the minus strand of NC_137182.1, from coordinate 4,593,747 downwards.
GCTTGTCCTAAAGCACTGCCCAGCGCCCAGCAAATCCCAAATACCACTCATGCAGTGATTTAAGTCTCAGTGAATTAATGACGAAGGTAATCATAGCAATGTCATTTCCTGATGACGTGGACAAGGTGTGGGGAATAAGAATCACATATCAAGTGAAAGGATATGAAAGAAGGATTTATATCTAGATGTTAGGACAGAGAGGATAAAGAAAACAGGAAGACACAATGGGAGATAAAGGAGGTGCTGTGAGATTGGTGGAAGTCAATGACTTGTTTTAGTGTTTATAATATTAACTTGTAAGATATGGATTTGATTTTTGGTTTTGTTTGTTTTTTTAGTTTTCAAATGTTGATTTTTGTGTGTTGCATATTGTTATTTTTTGATATATTGCGTGTTGTTGTTGTATGGAAAATACTAATAAAATTCATATTTTTTTTTAAATCACATATCAAAGTTTCTCTACTTTTCACCCAGACTCTCACATGAGAATGAGGAAATCCCAGCGTGTGGAATAATGCAAATGCTTTTGAAAGAAACACACTCATTCTGCATTGCATAAGGGATCTGTTATTTGGGGATGGCTCTTTCCACCTGCCTTGCCCCAACCTCTGGCCCTGAGAACCTTTAGGAGGAAGCTTCTTCCTGCACTGTGGAAGAACTGGATGGGAGGAACAGAAATTTAAGAACTACCTTTAAGAGAGGACTCCGCATTCTACGTTCGATTTGTGTTTTTTGTAGCTGCTTTTGTGTTTTATTTGGATTAGTCTTCTATATCTTATTGCATTATGAATAACTTTAATAAAAAAATTCACAGGCAGAACTGTGAGGAGAACTTGTGGTCTGTTGTGGCCACATAAATGGATTGCTAATTGACCTAATGTTGCTAATTGACCAAACGGTCAATAATGGTGAACCTGTGCTCACTTTTTAATATTTTTTTAAAATGAATTGTTAATGGTTGAATTAATAATTCTACAATTGAATTTGATATTGTAGTTTATCGTGTATTACAATTCTGTTTCTGTAGACTCTCTATTTTCTGTAAACTGCTTTGGGTACAAATTTTGGGTTTGTGGAAAATGCAGCGCATATATATAAATTGAAAATAACTTTTATTACTAGGTAAACTAGAGGCCACATAAGCAATTGCACTTTCTTTTCTTCATAGAATCATAGAATCATAGAGTTGGAAGAGACCACAAGGGCCATCGAGTCCAACCCCCTGTCCATTTTATAGTTTTGAAAATATTCAACCATTCAGCCTAAAAATAGCATTTTATTTCAGAATTTTGTACTTGATTAAAAAAAAAACACTTTTCACTAGTTGAATCAACCCTATTTTATTAGAGCTAAGTTCAATCAATTGATTAATGCTTTAGCTAGTGTGTGTGGGGGGGGAACCTTTTTGAATCGGATACGACATTTTGAAATAAAATATTATTTTAGGCTAAATGGTTGAGTATTTTCAGCCATCTAAAAATTGATCTACTTCCCCTTTAAAAAAAAGAGACAACAGCCCAAAACAACCAAACTGGCTGTTTCAAAGGGACTAAGTATATCCTTGTCTTTATCTTTGATACGGTAATTACATTTTCTCAATTTGTAAGCTCTTTAAGCTGTGGTAGGGATTGTATAATAGGCACAAGTGAGCTAAAAATACATTTCATATTTAACTGCCTAATAACCGGCAACTGAGGGAAACAGGAGCCAAATATGAAAACAGGAAGTTCCCCTCCACAAGCTGCATTTTTCTGATAGGTAGGATTTCTTAAAGCCTTTGCTAAAATAATAACCCCCTTCAAGTTTTAAATAAAAGCAGAGTTGTTGGCCATTGTTTATAGCTCTGCGTAGCTGAAAAGCAGTGACCGTATTATATCAAGAGGAGCTTAACTGAGTCCTGGGAACAGGCGCTAAATTTAGCACCTTTATTTGCAACAGTAAAAGGCTTCAGTTTTAAATTCCGTTTTGACTAAGTAATTCGGTGCCGATACCCTATGTGGTCTGCATGTAGCAAAGTGACCCCGATTCCAAATCTAACTTGAGTCTGAAATGATGGGATGGATTTTGTTAATTTGGGGCTTGCTAGGCCTTCGCTAGGGACGCGGGAGGCGCTGTGGGTTAAACCACAGAGCCTAGGTTTTGCCGATCAGAAGGTCGCGGTTCGAATCCCCGCGACGGGGTGAGCTCCCGTTGCTCTGTCCCTGCTCCTGCCAACCTAGCAGTTCTAAAGCACGTCAAAGTGCAAGTAGATAAATAGGTACCGCTCTGGCGGGAAGGTAAACGACATTTCCGTGCACTGCTCTGGTTCACCAGAATTGGCTTAGTCATGCTGGCCACATGACCCGGAAGCTGTACACCGGTTCCCTTGGCCAATAAAGCAAGATGAGCGCCGCAACCCCAGAGTTGGCCACGACTGGACCTAATGGTCAGGGGTCCCTTTACCTTTACCTTAGGCCTTCGCTATCTACTCCTCCAAGCTGTTTGTTCCGGTTTAGAGCTAAAGAGCGGGTTTTCCCTGGGAAAGGAGCGGGGCAAGGCAGAAACATCTGACCCGTGCCTAGGAAGCACAGGGCAAGTGGCAGTGTCAATTTTGGTGTCAGCTGCTTGGAACTTTCTGCAAGGAGAAACTCACTAAGACCTGGGCGGAAAGTGAAAAAAGCATGCTTAGCAGGTGCAACGTGCGGGAGGAGGAAGATGGGGGAGGTGACCGTGGGGATGGTTTGGGTGCAAGGGGGCTGCACAAAAGGGGAGGGAAGAGGCAGGGACCTGGGAGTGAAGGTGAACACGGACACAGAGTGGGACTGCGGAGCAGAAGAGAGAAGTGGCTTCGGGTCTGGGGTTGGGAAAGGGAAAGGCAGCTTGTACGAGGTGAGAAGACGAAGCTGCATGGAGTTAATGGTGAGGGAAATCACTGGCGGAGGAACCATAGCTGTCAACTTTCAGATTTGAAAATAAGGGATCAGCAGCCTCACCTGTCCCGGGGACAGTCTACGGGATATCTAACAATCCGGGATAGCAGCAGGAAGCAGCGTGAAACGGCACTGGAATAAGGGAATTTCCCGCAAAAAAAGGGAAGGTTGACAGCTATGGTAGGAACGGAAGTACAGAGCGATCAGCCACTATTCCGGTAAGGTGCCATCGCAGCGGCCCCCCTGGACATGTGCCACGCACCCCCGCGCACTGGGTGCCACACCCCTGTGGGCGGTGCACCACGCCCTCGTGGGTGGTGTGCTACACCACAGGGATGCGTGCCATGCCCCCATGGGTGGTGTGCCACGCCATGCCCCTGCAGGTGGTGTGCCATGTCCCCAGGAGGCGTGCCACGCCCCCGCGGGCACCAGCCACGCCTCCGCCTGCTCTGTACCCCCTGGGAGGAATGGCAGGGATGCAGCCCTGAGTAACCTTATATAATACAAGTCCGCTCACCTCTCTTGGTGCAGCGGTGTTACCCGACGGTGGAATTCAAACAGCAGTGCCGTTCCTGATAGGTGGAGCGGGCATATGCCCCCGCTGCCTATCAGGAGATGGATCTTAGCCTGCCCTCTACATTGGCGAATGGGGATGCAGGCTGGGATGTGGGCGGAGCCAGGGGTGGAGCCAATAGAGCCGACAGTGGGCTTCCCTCAGATCCGCCCCCTGCCCATTTAAGCAGCCCACACCTGGGGCACAGCCTGTTTCTTCCTGCGCCGGGTTCCCCCCCCCCACCCCCGGTTTATGCTGATAGGCAATGACTTTGCTGTGGCTATGGTGGTCGCCATTCTTTACGGGGTCTGGTAGCAATTTGCCCACTGGGCTAATTAGCACTGACCTGTTTTGCCTACCTCATAGCAATTTGTCACAACTGGTTGAGCATTGGGGCAATCCCTTGTTTGGGACAGAGGGGAGGTTGTAGTCCTTGCCTGCCCCTCCAAACTCTGGGGTAGCCCATTAAAGGGATCTGGGGAGAGTGGCCACGTCTGCGTGTCCAGGGGGCCAGGGCCAAAGGCACTCCCCCAGACAGCGGTCCCTGTGGGGGTCACCCTATTGGATGTAAGTCTTAGGAACTCTTCCTTGATTGACCACGCATCACTTCCGGCGGACGGGCCGGAAGTATTTAGATTGCCCCTTGTCCAAACCAAACCTCTTTCATCTGTATTCAATAAAGTGGTGGCCTGTTTTTAACCCAAACCCAGTCTTATTGGTCTCTTCTTTGTATGGGTTGGGGTCTGGGAAGTCCAATGCCTGGTTCTGCAACAGTTCTGCCAAGGGGAGTAGTACTATTACCTTTTGGTGACCCCAGAGGCAGCTGGCTTATTGTGAAGCTATGGGCTGGAAGTTATTGTCCATTTTTAAGCACACACTGCCTGGGCTTTTTCTCCCTGGGCTGCTCCTTTACCAACCGCACTGGTAGTTAAATGGAGGGGGGGGGGTCTCAGCCGGACCTGTACTCCAGCGCAGTGGAGGGGGCCCTGAGTGTGATGTCTTCTCCCTTTGGTCTCAGAAATTTATGTTTGGAAAATAAAATCTGATATTCTCAGTTTTCCAGTTTAGCCAACTGCTAAGAATAAACCTTTGTTGTAAGCCACTTATGCCTCAATCTTTTTCATGTTTCCTTAGACGTAAACGACACTGTTCTAAATTTGTTCCTAGGTAAACGTGCAGAGGCTTGCAATTTCTGTCATCCTGAGTTGTTCTCATGTAATCGTGTTTTGTAAAAATGATCATAAACAAACTTGAAAACACAGAGCTCTACATTCAGTACAAAACAAAGAGGGATGGGACCTTTGAGAGCTCTTTGGGCTTCCTGGTTTGAGTATTTGTGTGAAACCAGGGCTTGGGGTGAGTCACTTGCTTCTTTTCTGCTAAAAAAGCCAATTGCAACTTTATCAAAATCTGCAATTTTCAGAGGATTCAGGCTGAATGAATGACCGCTAGTATTCACTAGTCAGCTTTGGTTGCATTTTTGCTAGTGAAAATCGCAGTACAAGTTGGCAATAACAATAATATGAATGGATGGGCGTTATATTAAAAATGACAATTGACCAGCAAGATTCTTTACAAAATGAAAGAATTTGAAGTGGACATTTAAAATCATAGCACAGAGGTGACTGGGCTTTATATGAAGCTTAATTATTTTTAGCTACTGCATTTTGAAATTAAGATATTTGGCACCACAGTTTGTCTCCAAAGCAGAAAACGGATGTGTTTTACATTTCTTTGAACAAGAAATTCATGACACACTATGTGAAACCAGGAATGAACCCTGGAATGAGACATATTCCCCTAAGGAAGACTTGTTGTGTCTGAATAGGTTAGTTCCACTGTGTTAGCTTTAAAAGTGTGATTTTTACCTGGTACTATATAGGATATTTACTTGAAAGGATATTTTAACCCTCTTGTGGCCAGGCATACTTGTATATATGCCCTCTCTAAAGCACTTTAATATAGGAGCAAACCTAGTTATAAAATGAGGCAAAATAGTAATATTTTGGGAGAACAAATAAGGAGGATTCCCCTTCATGTGACAATTTAAAAATAATACAGCAACAGCAGTATGTTTCATTTTTTATTTACTTACCTCTCCATGTAGCTTGTACCATGTGGAACAAACCCTAAGAATGGATAGGATCTGTAAATTAGCTAGCTGTCAGAACCCAGCACCCCTGCTTCCTGTGCTATATTTTCAGAGAGTTAATGGAGCATAAGTTGCTAAAAGTGTGAATTGTGAAGTTCCTGATTCAAATATCACCTCAAGCAGTCATCCAGTTGCCTTAAGCAATCCATTGTTCTGCCTTCTTTGCTCCCCATTTCAGGTATTCTCATAGCAATACTAGATTCTTACAGGACTGTTGTAAGACTTACAGCGGTAATAAGTGTGGCACACCTGAAATGCACTGCGTAACTGCTAACTGCTATCTTCAGACAGCATACCCCCCCCCGAAACCCTGCATATTCCATCAATATAAGCTTGTCCTCTGCCCTGATCCTGATTTTATTCCCAAGGTGAAATCTGTGCCCAGGTGGTTTTGCCTTCCCTCTGAACCCCTCCATCTTGTTGTCAAGAGCATATATGACATTCACTGGATGTCAGTCGTGCCCTGCAGTTTTATTTGGATCCAACAGTGAAATTTAGGAAACCAGAGTCCCTCCTTGTGGCATTTTCGGGGGCTTCCAAAGGTATAAATGTGTCCACAGCCATGATTTCTTGATGTGCAAGTCTGCTCCCTCTGGAATGACTGCTCCCCCTTTCAGGGAAGCAGCTGCCGCAGCCGCTTGCAGGTGTAGTTTTCCTATCATAGATATTTGCTGGGCATCCACTTGGGCCTCGCCACACACTTTTGTAAAACACTCCAGAATAGATTTACTTTCATCAGCCGATGGAGCCTTTGGCAGAAAGCTTCTCCAGAGGGTTTCTGCTGCAGTAAGTAAAGGCAGAGGAAACCCAAGCAGGTCTGAAGGAGGCTCCTCTGATATATATCTACGAGGAATGTCTTCTGTCCCTATCTGGCAAAAATGGAAATTGTACTTAATAAGAATTTCTATTTGAAGATAGGGACAGAGGGCACCGCTCCTTTCTCTGTGTTTCCCCCTTCTGGAGTGAGATTGCTGAAGTAGGACTTCTGCTGCTGTCTTGCACACATTATTTAGAGTACTGGTGTATGCCCAGTTTTGTTTTGTCTAAGACCAGGTCTCCTTCTTTGCTGTTTCTCTGGTTTGAAGTTGTTGTTTTCATCTGGTTGGCAGCCAGGTTCTGCAGACATTGGATTTGGGATCGAGGAGTTGTCTTCATTCTTGCCCGTCAGTCTGGGGGGCAGGAGCTGAACAGTTCTGAAGATCCTGCCCCTCATAGCCAGTGGAAGGAATCATCCTTACTAGGAATGCCCTCCACCCCTATTTTCAAATAAATTCCCAATTCCTCCCTCCATCATATGTTTCTGTTTCCTTAAGAACGGATTTAGGGACGCAGGTGGCGCTGTGGGTTAAAGCCTCAGCGCCTAGGGCTTGCCGATCGAAAGGTCGGCGGTTCGAATCCCTGCGGCGGGGTGCGCTCCCGCTGCTCGGTCCCAGCGCCTGCCAACCTAGCAGTTCGAAATCACCTCCGGGTGCAAGTAGATAAATAGGGACCGCTTACCAGCGGGAAGGTAAACGGCGTTTCCGTGTGCGGCTCTGGCTCGCCAGAGCAGCGATGTCACGCTGGCCACGTGACCCGGAAGTGTCTCCGGACAGCGCTGGCCCCTGGCCTCTTAAGTGAGATGGGCGCACAACCCCAGAGTCTGTCAAGACTGGCCCGTACGGGCAGGGGTACCTTTACCTTTACCTTTAAGAACGGATTTAAAATATTTTCTTCTTCCTATTAACAGATTGTATATATAGATCAGGAAGCAGAAAAAAGCAGAATTTGTATTCTGGTTTTTTTTAAAATAATATTTATTAAAGTTTAAAATGTTACAAAAAGAGAAAGAGATAATTTCAAATTAAACAAAAACATAACAACACATCACAATAAAAAAGAAGAAAATAGAAAATAATAATAATAAAAAAAAACAGAAAAACAGAAAAATAGAAACAATTAAAAAACACAACGAACCTTCCCATACCTTCATTTACTTGTTTCCTTGACCTCCTCGCACCTCCCTTTTTTGTATTCTAGTTCGGTTAGCTATTTCAGCAAATCCTTTCCATCTTTCCCAATTTTTATCCTATAATTTATCTTAATATAATGTAACTTTACCTTTCCTCCTTTCATCCATTAACAATCTATTTTTACTTAATCCTTTATAATATTTCCGCTAAAGCCACATAACTTCATTCCAGCCTCCTTCTAACATTCCTTAATTTTACAATGTTTCTGTAAATAAACTTTAAATTTCTTCCAATCCTCTTCCACCGACTCTTCTCCCTAGTCTCGGATTCTGCCAGTCATCTCCGCCAGTTCCATGAAGTCCATCACCTTCATCTGCCATTCTTCCCGGGTGGGTAGATCTTGTGTCTTCCCAGAATTTGTATTCTGAACAAGATATACAGTGGTACCTTTGGATGCGAAAGGGATCAGTTCCGGAGCCCCGTTCACATCCTGAAGCGAATGCAAACCATGTCTGCGCGGGTTGCGATTCGCCGCTTCCGCGTGACGTCATTTTCAGCGTCTGCGCATGCATGAGTGGCAAAACCCGGAAGTAATGTGCTCCGTTACTTCCGGGTCGCCGCAGAGCACAACCTGAAAATATTCATCCCGAAGCTACTTCAACCCGAGGTCTGACTGTAATCCATTCTCTCTCTCTCTCTCTCTTTCTCTTTCTCTCTCTCTCTCCAATCTTTCACTATGATACCTGGGAGCTGTCCATAGGCTTTGGGAAGTTACACAAGGGCTTTGCGTACCTTCCTTTTTAAAGTGTGTGTACATTTTGTTTTTACCGCCGCAGACCTCTTCATTAGTGCATCAATTCTCACATGTTATAGACTGAGAAACAGAAATCTCAGCAGATACTATACAGACAGCTTCCTCTTTGCACTCAACTGCTCGCACGGACAGTACCAGGAACCTGGAAGTGGAACCCGGAAGTGGGGGGCACCCTGTAGAATCCTGGCTCATGAGGAGACCCTCCCCGGAGCCCAAAGAGGATGTCCTCTTCAAGCTCCGGGGAGGGTCTCCTCACGAGCTGGAGGTGGAGTGGGGCTTTGTTGAGTCTGCTCAGCCTCCCCGCCTAACAGCTGACATGCAGGGTAGTGCAGCAGCCGATGCCGTGTCCTTGCACGTCAGCTGAGGAAGCCCCGCTGCCCCTCCTGCTCACGTCTTGAGCTGCGCAGCTGACAGGCGGGGAAGCCTGTATCATAGAATTGTAGAGTTGGAAGGGATTTTGAGGATCATCCAGCCCTACCCCCTGCAATGACATATGAGCACCGTCTCCCAGAAAGTACGTTTACAAGTAAATCCTGACAGGAAATTTAGCCTCTTTCTTTCCTTTCGAAAATGACCGTATTTGTTGTCTTGCTGTCAACATTTTACATGATATAACATTCCAGGGTTACTCTGCCCATCTGTAGTTGGCAGGGGAAGAACTGAGCAGGCTGAACTGTTGTGCTTTGCTTTTCTGTGAAATATGGAAAGAATGTAAAGTTGTTGTTGTTGTTGTTGTTGTTGTTGTTGTTGTTGCAGGCCTCAGACAAAGCAACACAAAAATGTACATTGAGCTTTCAAACAGTCTTCACACTACTACACACTAAGCATATTGTGTCTGTCTCCATTTCTTATTCTTTCTCATTACCTCCAGTCTTTAGGAGGAACTGCAGTTGAAGGACTGAGTTAAAATTACGAAAGAAAGTGATGAGTCACGCTGCTTTCCCCAATAGCTACTAAATCTGAAGACCCGACTACATCATGGCCTCTGCCTTGCTATATCCGTGGGAAGGGGAGGGCGTACAAAATTATACTAGTAATGTTAGCCTGATGTTCCCAGTTCCCAGTCTGTGTGTGTGATTACCTAATATTCCTTCCCAGCTGTTTCTTAACATTACTCATACCAGTCTAAAGCAACTCTCTTCTCACTTTCATCACTAAACATAGTTTCCCTTTGTGGGCTGTTTAGAATGCTTTTTTTTGTGTCTGTGCACTATAGTTGCCTCAAACTGGCACTGATTTAGGTAATAATAGCTACAAGCTCAACAGAGAAATATGTAATCAAAATAACCTTGCTCATGCTAAGCTTTATTCACCATATTCCCCATTTCCACAAAAGCGGAAAGGAAAGAAAAAGGCAGGCTGCCACAAGTCTTTATTTTATCTTACCAGGCAAGTGTTTATCAGGGGCTGCCCGGGAAAGTGCATGGACGGAGAGGCATGATTCAAATGCACAAATGGTGGAGCTGTGGAATCTTAGAGTTGGGAGGGACCCAGGGGTCATCTAGTCCAACCCCCTACAATGGAGGAATCAACACAGAAATTTCCATGGTATTTTGGAAATAATGAGCCAAATGGTTGGCTGTGATGTGAGGTCTTAAAACATGGGTTGCCAATCTTTCTGAGCCAACAGGCACATTTGGAGAAGGTGCCGTGGCCTCCAGTCATTAAATGGCTGCCATGCAGGTGTGGCCTAACACAAAATGACAGGGCCACAAAATGGTTTGGGCATGCTGCCCCCCTCCCTCTATGAAGAAAATGTGCACTAGCTACTAGTTCAGAATGGGTGTGGGGGGGTGAGTGTCCAGTCCTGGCAGCCAGCGAAATGTGCTGTGTTCAATGAAGGAGAGGCTGAGCCAGTACAAACAGAAACCGAGCAGTCTACTGTATTGTGCATTGTGAATTTCTGAGGAGATACCTACTGAGACCTTTCATGGGGGGAGTAGGGTGCTGCTGGAAAGCACAGCGGTGTCTGTGGGTGCCGCATCAACTTTTTAAGCTCTTGAGAAGGCATGACTATTGAAACACATTCAGCGATATGACTGTATCAAGACACAGTGATATGTTTGTGTGCACATTCAAACCTATGTGGCTTGATTGTCAAGGAACAATCTGCTGAGCTGAGGGTTTCCATTGCAAGAACGTGGTCTTGGAGCAGAAAGTGACCTAATGTGGACAGTCGGAGCTTGAAGATAATGGGTCACTTCTACTGCTATTCTCTGGCAGCTACGATTCAGTGCTATATTGCCTCTAATCCTGGGGGTGGCATTTAGCCATGGCCATTAATAGCCATTGGTATCCCCCTCATCCATGAGTTTGTCTAATCCTCTTTAAACTCTTGTGACTAATAGCCTTTACTGTGTGGTAGTGAGTGCCATATATTAATTAGGTGTTCTGTATATTTTCTTCTGTCTGTCCTAAAATTGGCTCTTAATCAGTTTTACTGGGTGACCTCCACTCTGGCATCATGAGAAATGGAGAAGAAAAAACTTATCACTATCCACTTCTTCCACACCTTGCACAATTCCACAAACATCTTTATGATGCTCTTTTTTTCTGAACTGAACATTCTTAAATGTTGGACGTCTTTCTTTGTAGGGACTGCCTCCTGGTTCCTTGATCCTTTTGACTGCAGCTTTTCCAGCTCTGTGATATCCTTTCTGAGGTGGGAAGATGGTGACCCATGTTATTCCAAGTGTGGACACGTCAGGCATTTGTGTAAAGTTAAAGGCAGTTTGATTTCCAGCCCCTTCCCTAAGAATCCCTAGCAAGTTATTTGCCCTTTTCACAGCTGCCGCACGCTGGGTCAACATTTCTCTTGAAGTATCTGCCATGGCAACCGAGAAAGCTTCCCTTATACCACGTCAGCCCGGCCTTTGGCACACCTTGTTTGCTATTGTCTCTGCAAAAAGGTTGCAAATGACTTTGAGTAACGTGTGCGGTTCTAGGGTCACTGTCATCTCAAAAAGAGTATTGTTTTTAACAGTTTAAAATCCTTCAACAGCAGAAGCGGAACTCTTAACCATGGCCAAAGCGCAGCACTGTCCACAACTTTGCTCCTACTGCCATCTCTATCTACAGACATGGTGGCAGCAGTGCTAGCAGAATTGTGGGCAATATATATCTGTGTATCACCCCTGACACTAGAGTAAATGTTACGTCAGGCCTCTCCTCCAAGATGCATGTGCCGGGCATGTTTCCAGGTATTGATTATTTAGCAGCACCCAATAATGGCTGTTCTGCTTTAAAAGGGAATGAAAACAGTTTTCCACATTCCCAGCTGTCTGTAACAAAGCAGACAGCCCCCATTTCCCTAACTCCAAATGCTGGGTGGCGGCAGGGGGCGGGGGTTGTGTGTGTGACTGAGACCTGTGTGTGTGATAAGGGTCAGATATACCCTCCCCCCTGCACTGTACTCCTGATCATGATTCCTTCCCCAACTCTCGTGGCACTGCAATTTAGAAAGAAAAGAGAAAGAAACAGATATGAAGGCACTGGTATTTAAAAAGAGAAGGGTTGATTCCTTCAGAGGAGAGGGAAAACAAATGGCTATAGCAGCCTTGGAAATAGTCTGTGTGCCAGAGTCAGGTGAGCAGCAACACAAGAGGTCACCTGCACCTGGAGAAATTGCACAGCCATTCCTTCGATAATTTAAAAAGTTGTATTTTTGGAGCTCTTATACATAAAACTCAACACACACACACACAAAATGAGAGGGGGATGTTTCGTTCATGACATTGTGGAGCTGCCTTTTCAAAAGTAAGTGAAAAAAGCATGGCAACACCACAGTAAATGCTCACTGTGCAAGAGGCCCGGTTTAAGTGCGCTTAACGTTAAGCGAATTGGTTTGTGGTTTCCCGGATTGCTAAAAACAAACCCAAAAACTGCTTTCGATGGACTGCTCTTCAAGCATGTGGTGTGGAGGCCACTTTTAGGGACAGCTTGCAAAGTTTGGTTAGCTTAGCAATTTCACGCAAAATTGGTGAAATCTAATGGGACGCAGGTGGCGCTGTGGGTTAAAGCCTCAGCGCCTAGGGCTTGCCGATCGAAAGGTCGGCGGTTCGAATCCCTGCGGCGGGGTGCGCTCCCGCTGCTCGGTCCCAGCGCCTGCCAACCTAGCAGTTCGAAAGCACCTCCGGGTGCAAGTAGATAAATAGGGACCACTTACCAGCGGGAAGGTAAACGGCGTTTCCGTGTGCGGCTCTGGCTCTGGCTCTGGCCAGAGCAGCGATGTCACGCTGGCCACGTGACCCGGAAGTGTCTCCGGACAGCGCTGGCCCCTGGCCTCTTAAGTGAGATGGGCGCACAACCCCAGAGTCTGTCAAGACTGGCCCGTACGGGCAGGGGTACCTTTACCTTTACCTTAAGGGCCATTTGTCACAAGATGCAGGGGCAAACCTGGGATTGGTACGACGTGGGCACTCAAAGCAGGAGCTGTAGCCCTGCTCATTATTGTATGACACAAGCATTTATTGCACATTTACACTTTATATCTTTTCATAGTATGCACAAAGCTTATTAGACATATATCTAAAAAGGTAATGTACAAAACGGCCCTATCAGCCAAAGCAGCTTCAAAGGGCTGAGCACTACGTAATGCATAATGCTCATGGAAAGAAAACTTTGCAATATATTATTATATCACAGGGCAACCTTTAGTATGATAAATATTTCATCAGGATAGTAGGCCAAGGATTCTTGAACTCATATGCAGTCTTCCCTAGGGCACATGGAAAAACTACCTTTTTGAGTCTTTAAAAGTGTGAGCTCCCATTGGACAGAAACAAAGAGAGGAATAATAAACTGATAACTTTGCAGTGGGCTCTCCGTTGTGCATAAGATGTTAAAGTGGCCTTCTAGAGAAAGCTGTGGGAGCCAGTGAACGCTCCAAGGCTCAGGGAAAGGAGTGAAAAGAATTGAACAGAATGCATTCTGCTGAAGTAAAAAGTGACAATTTGAAAAAGGGAATGCCGTTCTGAAGGGGGATGAATCAACGCTTGCTCTGAGTCACCCTCAAATCCATAGCTGCCCCTTCGTGCAATGCTTGAGATCACACCCTTGCACTCTCTGTTAATCAAGCTGGATTAATCATATCTTCTTGGTTTTGCATTTATGATTAATAACAATTTGTTATAATTTCCAACCATACCTTATTAATATCAGCTAAAGGCATTATTATTTACTAGAATGAAGACATTTCAGTAAAAGGCATAGCATAGGTTTTGGTAGAGAGGACATTTAATACTTGAGAGCTGAACAACTTTGTTGTGTAACGATGTACTGTACTATTTCTGCTTATCACTGTGAAATAAAGGAGTTTTGCAATAAAAAGTGTTTGGTTCTTAACATTTAAGATAAATGGTTAATAAAAGACCCATGGTTGATAGAGAGGAAGCAAAACCAAACAAGTACCAGAAATATATATTTAAAAAGCTCTTGCAATACTTTATATCTAACAGCATTAAAGTTTATGCTTATAGGCTGCTTAACGCAGCTTGTCATGTTGGGTTTCATTTGGCCCTCCAGCAGTCTTCCTCATTTGTCTGAGACCGAAACATTCAAGCTGTCTGTCACAGCAGTGTGATCTTTTGATCCAATGGGAAAGCAGAGTTTCTGTAATATTCAGGAAAGATCCGTCACATGATCTTCAACAAAGCAACTGTGTCATGCACTGGTAAATTCTGCCCATTGCAAATACGTAAGTGGGTCCTATAAATTATGCCAGGTTATGATGCAAATAAAACCCCTATTTCTTCCATAGTGTTTCATAGAAGGCTTAAAATGCAAACAACAGCAAATGGGTTTCTGAAGGAATGCTGCTGATCATGTTAAAATATATTTAAAGCTGATTCAGCAAAAATTAGTATTTTGGGTACACTGGACTCCACAGCATCTTTTCAAGAAGCTATTGTTTTCTAATTCAGGTAGATGCTGGAGGTGTAATGCTGGGGTACATGATGTGGGCTTGTCGAGTGAGAGCATCTTTTTGGTTGGAAGTTGTCCATATTGTTGCACGGACCCCACTTTCCAAGCAGTGAGAGACTCCAGGGATGCCTGTGATTCTTGTGATTAATTGTATTTGTATACCACCCTTCATCCGAAGGTCACAGGGTGGTTTGCAGCATAAAAATACAAAAGGAAAACACAAAATAAATAATGAAACAGAAACAAAAGCAAAACAACAACAACACAATACCCCACCCCCCAGACACAATAAAAAAAGGGTTTGACTGTTAATCCGCCGAAGGCCTGGTTGAAGAGGAATGTTTTCACCTGGCACCTAAAGGTGTATAAGGAAGCTGCCAAACAGGCCTCCTTGGGGAGAGCATTCCACAAGTGGGGAGGCACTGCAGAAAATGCCCCTTCTTGTGTTGCCACCCTCCAGACCTCTCATGGAGGAGACACATGGAGAAGGCCTTCAATGAAGATCGCAGGGTCTGGGTTGGTTCCTATGGGGAGATGCGGCTCTTGAGGTATTGCTGTCCTGAGGGTTGACCCAGGGTTCGGTTTCCTAGGAATGAAGGTCAATGAAGACTGTGGTGTTGTTGTGATATATAGTTTTAAAAGGTAAAGGTAAAGGTACCCCTGCCCATACGGGCCAGTCTTGACAGACTCTGGGGTTGTGCGCCCATCTCACTTAAGAGGCCAGGGGCCAGCGCTGTCCGGAGACACTTCCGGGTCACGTGGCCAGCGTGACATCGCTGCTCTGGCCAGAGCCAGAGCCGCACACGGAAACGCCGTTTACCTTCCCGCTGGTAAGCGGTCCCTATTTATCTACTTGCACCCGGAGGTGCTTTCGAACTGCTAGGTTGGCAGGCGCTGGGGCCGAGCAGCGGGAGCGCACCCCGCCGCAGGGATTCGAACCGCTGACCTTTCGATCGGCAAGTCCTAGGCGCTGAGGCTTTAACCCACAGCGCCACCTGCGTCCCTTTGATATATAGTTTTATTTACACATAAATACAACCTGAGCATAGGATGGAGGGGCCCAAAGCATTAACACAGAACTTGCCTCTGCATTTGGTTTCCAGGAAGGCCCCAAGACATCACAGAGCAAGACGTGCCCCTCTGTCCTTGGCTTCCAGCACCAGTCAAACTCTCACGGGCAGCCTCCCCCGACCTCGGCCTATAATTCTCCATCCTAAGATGACATGGCATCTCAACCTGGTGAAGTGGGGAAAGGCCCACCCATTTGTCTGTATGGCAACCTTTAGGGGCAAGTAAATGGCAGTACTGAACTGGCCAACCAAGGACATTACCTTAACAAAGCAAGTGGCTTGGCTGGTTCATCAGGTTTCCCCTCATAGATTCTAACCTCACATATACAGGCTCTATGACTATCATCCAGACTGAACACCACCACCTGTTACAGCAAAGCTATAACAATATTAATTTTCTACTGGAGAAATTCTTGATGTTTGCAGATGTCCATGTATTTTTGAATTATATCCCTGTTGTATGGGAATTGACTATTGGAGAATGAAAAAGGACTCTACGAGACCTTGTGGTTGCTAAGAGACTTATACTTGGAGCCACGTAGGATAGATATTCACCATCTATTATGTAATTGACTGAAGATTAACATCCCTGCTACATTTGTGCGTACTTCATTGATCTGGCACACAAGAGTTGCTCTTTGCTCCAGATAGAGGAAGGGGTGTTCTCAAGATGGGGGTGCTGGTGGATAACACCCTACCATCCTGGTGAAGTTTGGACTCTTCCCCTCCAGGTGTGGTGGAATGATTCAGATAGTCTGCACCCAGAAACTAATGGAACTCAATGTATTCTTAAGTGCCCTGTTTTTTTCTTCCCAGCAGCTAGAGTAGATGACCCCTTTGAAGCCCCATCTCACCGTTTAACAGTGAGACCCTTCAGGCTCTTAAAATGGTTACCCCTGAGCACAATCTCTGGTGCTGTGGAACCTGCCCTGCACAACTGACATGCCCAGGAACTAAGGGTTGGGTACACCACAAGTGGCAAAAAGTGTGCTTTTAACCTGACTGAGCACAAGTGGAACCATATCATCATGTTTAGTGTATGGCAATGAGGCAGTAAAGAAGGCTCACTTCTCTGCCTCCATCTCTGTGCCAATGCACAGAGTATAGGAAACAAGCAAGACAAATCTGAGCTCTTAATATGGGAGTATTAACATGAGTCAACAGGGTGATGCAATAGCAAAAAAAAAAGGATAGTGCTATTCTAGGCTACATCAACAGAACTATACTGTCCAGATCAAGGGAAGTAATAGACAGCCCCAAATCACTCTGGATGGGCTGATCCAGCGCAGTCTCAATATACTTTTGGGGGTAAAGTTTATTTTTATAGGAGTCTCTCAGTCTGATTTGCCAAAAGCCTGAACCACCTGGATTGGCTCAGTTTGGCTCAGGATCCAAATCACTGAAAAGGATGAGCCAAATGTCCTTGCTACGGTGTAAGTGTCAGTGAGCAAGGGTGCCAACTTGAATAAAATATTGGGGGACCCAGGTAAGCCCTGCCCCCACATAATCTATCACATGACATGGTTTACACACACCATTTGAATGGCAATGCACATCAACTTTGGGGCTCCCCCAGCCCCTTCAAATGTTTTTTTTTTTTTTTTTTGTTGGGGGGGGGCAAAGGGACCTTGGCCCCTAGGAGTTGACTCCTATATCAGCGAGTTAAGATTTCATAGTGGATTGTTCTGCTAGTTATTGTACGGTAGGCAAGAACTACTGACCTCCATTGAGAAAGCAGCCGCTGATACAAAAGGAGCAAAGCACGATTTGTGTTCATTTGGCTTTTGTGTGTATATGTGTGTGGGGGTGGGAGTGTCTGACAGGAATCGGAAAAACAACTTTTTTTAAAAAAAAAAACCAAAACCCTAGAAAGGGGAAACCCACAACTCATTTTTCCCCCCTTCCAGCTGCGGCAGAAGCCAGCACTGAGAACTGAGAACATTTCTACCATTTGTTTCATATCCCAAGCTTTGGCCTGGGCGGTTGCTCATTGCAGTATTTCCAGGGAGGTCAGGTTTTGAGATTAGGGCAAGTACATTTAAAAAAAATAAATGAAAGAGTGGAAAGCAGAACCTGACATGATGACACAAGAAGCTATTTTCCATATTTGCCTGTTATCGAAGAACTGGAATCTGTACTGACGAAGATAATGTGATGTCACTCTTTAATCTGGCAAGCCTGAGGAAACCACTTCCTCGTGTGTAGGCTGGCGGTCTTATGATTGCCATTTAATTCTGAAATGCTCATTGAAATGATGTAAGAAAACAAGCTTTGCTGTTATGTGTGTGTTTTTAATAATAATGAATGAACTCTATTATGAAATTCTTTCCAGCTATGTTAGGAAGTATGCTGGTTATTCAACAAAACATACTGATTATCTAAAAGCAACGAGTAAAGGCAGGGTTGAAGGGCAGAGCATGTGAGCTTCAAATTGTACAGAGCTGGTTCCTGATTTTAACTCTTTCTCCCAGAAACACAGAAAATTTCCTTTTGACTGAAGCACAGTGAGTGAAATTTAAACCCAAGTTACCATACCAAGGATGTCTGAAAAATTTATATGCTGTTGGGAGAAACACAGTTAAGAACCACCTCTGTACATTAACATTAATGTACATGTGTTTTTTGTGGGGGCCTGGATGCAGGTTTCGTTTTCCTCCAAATATTGAACTGTGTGTGAGGGTGGAATTTCACATGGCATGGTGCATAATGACCTCACTATAATTCTGTGTTGTGTGAACAGTTGCTACCCCTCCGTTCGTCTCCTCTGGCATGACTGAGGAGACTGGAAGAATCTGATTCCATTTCCAACTTTCAATTCCAAACAAGCCAAGATGAAGCCATGGCTTGTGGGATAAATTGTAGTTTAAACTAACCACTGTTTGTCCTAGTTCAGAAAAAAAGAGAAACAGTGGTTAGTTGAAAAGGGAATTAGATGCCTCCTTGGGGCCAAGTAATTTGCGCCCCCTAACCCGTGGATTTGCGCCCCTAACCCGTGGATTTGCACCCCCTAACCCTAACCCCCAGATGTTGCGCCCGGTGCGGCCGGCCCCCCCTGCACCCCCCACGCTACGCCACTGAGGGGTACTCTCATTTTCCTTCTCATATTGAAATACTGCCCCTCAATGAGACCAGACTTAGATTCACAAAATGTTTAGGGGTATGTGTCCCCCCAGAAAAAAGGCACTGGGTGGAGCAGGGGACAATGAAAAGGTACCAAACATAACTGTTAACCAGTGGCTCCATAAACTCCCAAACCTATGGGGAAAGTTTGTTTCCCTCCTCCAGCTCATTCACTTTAAGGTCTTTCCAGAGTATGGAATAAAGTGGTGAGATATTTTCTAAGCTCTAGGCTCTGGGAGAACAGGGCTAAAATTACCACTTAGCCATGAAGCTCAACGTGAGACTTTGAGCAAGTCACTGTCTCTCGGCCTAGCCTACCTCACAGGCTTGTTGTGAAGATGACATGGGGAAATGGAAAACCATGAATGGTGCCTTGAGAGGCTTGGAGAGAAGGGGGAAATTTATATACGCAAAAGAAGCAAAAGATCTCCTGCCTGCCTAGGGGGGGGCTAGGTTTGGAATAATACAAAAACACAATTGGGACACAATCAGGATAGTCTGGCCTATGCAGGTCCCTGGCAAATCCAATGTGCTGGGACAGAATTGGCAGGGTGGGTTGAATTATTATTTTATGTATTTATTAAATTTATATACTGCCCTTCATCTGATGATCACAGGGCAATTTACAACGCAGAAACACAATGCAGGAAGGGAGTTCCAAAGTCTGGGAGCAACAAGCTTGTGTCCTCCCCCAAGAAAGGGTGTGTGGGGTGTCTCTATTTCCACTGGAGAAATGTTGGGGGTGGGGGTGATATGGTGGCAACTTCACCCCTGCTAAAGGGATGGAGTGGCATTCACAGGGTTTTGTGTGTGGAATATCAGCCATGGCATGGTTCAGTTCCTTGGAAGTCTGCGTGGTGGTTCCCTTTCTTCACATCCACCACTTGATAACTGCTCTTTCAAGGAATGGCTTGGGTGCACGAATGTGGCCAGAGCAGTGCTGACACCACAGATGGTGCTTTCTCCAACTCTTCAGGTGTAACACAGGCATATGGGAAGTACTAGTCCTGAATGGCTGTTATGATTACATTTAAAACTGAAGTCAAACACAGTCATTAGCCGTCATTTGTCAGCCCAATTTCCTTCACCATCAGCCCCTGGGAGTTTTTATAAGGTGAGATCCACCTGTGACAAGACCAGCAAGGCCTCCAAAGTTTTAGCCTAGCACTTTTCAGAACCAGAACTCTCTTCCTCTTTCATGGTTCTCTGATAGGAGTGTTTTTGACAGTACTACAAGCCGAACACTACAGGGCCTCCACTGTGGGAATGGCTATGTTTTTCTACAGAGAAATTTCCTGTCATGTTGAATTTACAGACACATTGGCGCTGGAAGGCTTTCCTAAGGAGCATAAAACCAGCTGTACGGAGCGACTGTTCTTCAGATTGTTGCCTGCTGCTTTCTTAGCAAGGCAGAAGTGAAGAAACCTTGTCTGATCAATCAGCCCTTACAGGCACCAGAGTGCGGCTTGGGGTTCTCTTGCAACTTCTCTATGTTAATCCAGTATATCTACTGAAAATTGGGGCCCAATGTCAACTTTATTGCAAAGGCAAAAAAATCTGTCATTTAATGCATTTGAACAGTGTATCGAACATGTCAACAATCAAAGTTATAATCAGAGGAACATCCCCAAAATTGCAAGGATGGCTGTCTTTCTAATGTGCTCTAGCACTGAACTTTGGCAAATGCACACTATATTATCTACATCAGCAAAATGCATCTGTTACTCTCCACCTTCAATAATTTTAGAGACCTAGGATACATGTACTGGTGTACATTTGCCATCAAATCACAAATATCACAAAATACAATACAGCATCCAAATACATTTCATTTGTGTTATGCCTCGTCAGCGAGGTTTCTGTGAGAAAAAGCAGGCGAATTGCAATAGCTGACACCAGGCCACTTGTCACTCTGATCCTGTTGTTTTCTGCAGCTGCCCTGGCCGTTCTTGCAGCTGTTCTGAGTCTTGCACTTACATGCACTAACAAGCCCCGGAGGGCTGGTGCCACGACTGCTTTAACAGGTCAGTTTTCTGAAATCACCCTCCCCTCGTTTTCTGCTCATAAACCATTGCATTGTCTATCCAAACACTGTCCATCAATTTTGTACCTAGTTTATCCATGAGCTCCTGGTTGTTGGTCTTGTTAGCAAGGAAAGGCTCCTCCTTCTTTGAACAGCTTTGCTACCTGTGAAGCTCACTTGCATGCCAACACCTTGCGACCATCTCAGAGGTACTTCCGAAAAAGATAATTCACATACATGTCACAAATTGCCTTGGCACAGAGGGACTACATTTTATTCGGTCTTTAAGAAGTGGACCACCATCTAAACTCCCACAGCAAGGAAAACTTGATGGACTCTCCTCTAATTTCACTGCCCATTATGACCCACAGGGCTTCAACAAGGACGGGCTCACTTGCCTTTCTCAGGAGTCCAGAAGTAATGATGGTTTCTGACACAACTGATATTTGAAGTTTTGTGAGATATCTTCACTTATACTCTTTGCTCCCAAAACCAAACGTTGAAGAAGTAACTGTAGATGTGTATGTATGGTCTCAGATCCTACTTCCACAGCATTAGTTATGGTAAGTGTTACAGTATAACAGCTGCAACTTGATTTCCTCTCTTGAATGTGTATTGTGAAGTACTTCTCCCCCAGCTATTGACCTCAAAATATTCTTCCCAACATCTTTACAATGTAACTGTTGACCTAACAACCACTCCATTTGCTGTTTCATAGAGATGAGTAATTGCTGAATGAGTTTCTATCCTGGAGACAATCACAGATAATATGAGTGTCTACACCACCTACTTCCTGCCTGGAAGTGGTGCTATACTTGTTTGGTGCTGTACTTCTGTATCTTTCTGCACAGGTTGGCACTGCTAGGAGCCACACAACTCGCTGAGCTTACCCATGTGTAAAACCTCCAGTACTGCTCTTCAGATTCCTCATAAATACTTGTTGAGTTGAGAGAACTGAAGAGAGCCTTGCTAAGCACTGAGCTGTCTGGTGAATGCAATGGCCAGGTGAAAACAGCATGTGTGTATCTGGCTGTTGCTTCTCATGAACAAGGTCTGCTGCCTATAGATGTAGACCGAATCTGAATACAGGCCATCATTAGTTGCTTCAGAGTATAAGGCCATGCCTAGCACAGGCTGCCAGTGAAGACACCTGTCAGGATTGCTGGAGAGATCCCAAGACAGCCTGGCTCCCTGCCCTCGCCACCTGCCTGGAATTAAGGCCAGGTGCCCTGAAGGAGGGCACAAATGAAAAGAGAGGCGTGGGAGGGCCATTTCTGACTTAGAAGCAGCAGAGAATGCTAAGAAAGGGGGAAGGATGAACAGAGGAACATTTAATGGGAGGAAAAGAAGCAGAAAGAAATACCAACGAAGGAACATTATAAGAAGAGTTAAGCCATCTTCATCTCTCACCCATGATGAGTTGTGGCTCTTAGATCCAAGGACAGGGACCCAAAGGGGGTTTAAGCCCCTTTCTCTGACATGAAATGAGGCTAAGATGTTGTGGCCTTAAAAGCGTCACAATGCCAACTTCCTGTTGATTCACCTATAAGGAATTTCCATAAAATAGCAACCATTTCCATGTACAGCAGCCACAGACGAACTGTATGAGGATGAGTCATAGACTTCTTTGTGGTATCAATTCTTTGCGTGGACAGGCGGAGTCCCCAGATCCTGCGCGGTCCCCCCCGTCATGTGGAATAACGACTCAGGACAACGTGCTATGGGATTAAATTGGCCACAACTTTATTAAATTTCAAATGTGGGTAGACCTTGGCTCAGGCATTGGGCGTTCTCCCTCCCCAGTCCCCAGCCGGGGACCTAGGGAGCATCAGGGTTATCCAGTGTGTGTGGGGGGGGATGGGCCGGCTCTGGAGAACATATGTTCAAGCAGAGATAGCTGCCCCCATTACGCCGCCACAGGGGAGAGCAATGACGACCTTTTGGCGTACGGTCAAAGCCTCCCTTCAGAAAACCCCTTTAATGGGGAACCCTGGTATCGCCGCCGCAAAGAGGAAGATGGACTAAAGGATTCCGCCCAAGGCCTGATACCGCCAAAGTTGTGACGTTTTGCTACGGGAAAGGCGAAACCTGCCAATGCAGGGAAATTCCTTTCCGGCCCTTTAACAGCGACCTTAATGTAGCAGCGCCCGCATACCTGTGAAGAAAAGTTAACCTGCAAAACCTGTGAAGAAAAGTTAACCTGCAAAATAAGACATTAACTGAGGTTGGGTAGGGTGGGAGAAGCTCTGGAGCCAAGTGAGGATTCCCAGGTAAGATCCTCCCTCTATTGTGTGTGCAGGTAATCCCTCCCCTACCTGGCCTGGTCTCCTTGGCAACGCTTCCCCCAGGTGGGATTGGACAACTGACTGAGGTAGGTGGAGACCTTCAGGTATCCCACCTGAGGGAAGGCAAAGCCAAGCCTATGCTGTTGGAGCTGCTCCAGATCTAGGGGCTGCACGCGTCCACGCAAAGGGCGCCCCCTGTTTTAGGCGGGGAGCGGTCATTATGGTCATGACAATATATGTGCAATGCTACTGGAAGCATTAACCAGTTCAAGGGCTTCCTGTAGTCCTGATTCAGCCACCAAATACATTTAAAAAAACCCATCTTTGTGTAAAAGCCACCTAGACATTGTACCTTGATTGTACATTGTTCACTTTTTTCAGGTTTTCCGGTACAATTAGTTAAGTGTTTTCCACCACAGACATTGATTAGGGTTGACGTAGCTTATTTGCATGCAAATTTTTGAGTCTAGTTAGATAAAGGTCCTATCCGTGGCACTCGTACCAGTTATTAGTAGAAATCTGACTGAAATCTTGGCAAGAGGTGTTATTTTATGCATAGTCTGGGTCAGGCCAGGCCATGTAGGTCTTGGAGAGCTCAATGGCTGTAAGAGGTTCCATAGCAAGACAAGTTTTCAAATGGGGTCATGGGATCGTAAGACATAACATTTGTTCTATCAGAAGGTCCTTGGAATAAGTCCCATCTGGAGCACTGGCTTATGAAGACGGCTTGTGCAGTCCCACAGGGGATCCCACAGACTGAAGCTTTGAGCAAATGTAGTAAGCAAGAGAAGATGCATTTTGCTGATGTGCAGAATCGTTTTTACATGAGTGTACCAAAGTTCAGTGCTAGGTTGCATTAGAATGGAGGCCATCTTTGAAGTCTCTGATTTTTAGAAATGTTCCTGTAATTATAATTGTCTGGTTTTTTTTCATGATTAAGATATTGCTTGTGTGAATTAAATAAGTCAGGTTTGGTTTGTTTTGCAAACCATTTCAAGTTAAGCTACTGGGCTACAGTTGGGAGGGAGTGCTAAGGATTTTACTGCCATCTACTGACATTAAAATATTGGAGTAGTGTTTTGGTCTTTAGCTTCTTCATTTTTGGCAACCAGTTTGATTCAGATTACCTGCAACATAATGCAAGCCATCAAGATCTAGAGACCTTTAGATCTAGAGACATGTGGTCCATCAGGAGATGTTACCTGTGGACCCTCCTGAGGAGATGAAGAACCTCAGTTTCAGTAGGCTGGTTTGTTTAAGGACAGTGGGTGACTCAGCCTCATCGTTAGAAATTTGTTTCTCAACTTATATTTTGTTTCCAAATAATAAAAAAATGGTAAAGATCAAGAATGCCTGAAAGCTACTAAGCTGATCTCCAACCTAAACACTACTTTTAAAAAGCCATGAGTCCAATGACCAATTAATGTGTATTACATTAATCTTTAACCACAGTCTGCTTTCCAGCTCAAAACATGATTTTTAAGTTCATTGATAAGAGAAATCAACCATTCCCCAGAGTAGCAAGGCTGCCCCTGTTCCAAGAGTGAGTGGCTCTCTGATTTCTAGTTATAGCAGATGCCCCTGAGGGAGCCTGTGCCTTTGGCATCCTTATTTTACAGATGAAACCATTTTGCACCAATAAAAGAAATTCCCAGGTTGAACTGAACAAATCTAGGAACTTTGCCAGTATCGGAAAGTTTCAAATGCTGCCATTCAATGTGCAATTTCACATTTGAAATTCAAACAAAGAATTTGAAATTTTATCTAAAAAATTGGCATTTGATTGTTGTAGCTTTCATTTATTTATTATATTTATGAGGTACTTTATAAAAAGTCCCTAAAAACCAAACAATATTGCGCAATAAATTAATAAATCAATCAAATAGCATCTCCCACTGCATGTCAACTATCAGATAAGGTCAAACATTAAATAATAATTTTATGCCATTTCCCCCCGGAACATCAGCACAAGTGCACCTGCCCACAACATCTCTTCTTTGGTATAATGCTGTTGCTGATGTCTTAACAGGCAGGAATAAAATTGCAGGTTTCCCTGGGATAAATGGCATCAGTGGGCAGACTTCTCGTACCATATGATGTGGCAGAATGTGGCACTTGTCTCAGGTTGTGGGACATAATCGATGGATACGTAGAACTGTGCTGCATATGGGTTACCTTGACTAGGGAGTGACCTTGCAATTCACTTTGTAGCTTTAAAACACATGAGAAAGCAGAGACGAAGTATGTAGCTGTGGCTTTGCTCCCCTGTTCTTTCCTGGGGCTTCTGTTCACGGGGCCTCCACATTCTGCTTGGCGCAAGTCAGACCCCAGATGTATCAGGAGGGGAAGAAGTAGACAAAAGAGCTGTGGAAGGAAGAGCAAGTCTGAAGGCTTCTGTTTCCTCAGAACTTCTGCGGCAACAGTGTGAATCTCTAGGTTGCCTCTGGCACACCTGTGTGTATCAGAGGCGAGTCCCTCCAAACATGGGTTGGGCTGCTCAAGAACCTGCTCAAGAACCTTGCCCTAGAATGGAAGATTGGCATTAACCACCTCCCTGGGCCAGCCAGCTGCCCCCTCCCTGCTAGTTTTTATCAGCGAAGAGGGTCCAGGGTCCAGAGTGCAAGTGGTCACCCTGACTGATCCCAGCACACTATCTATGTCTTCAAGCCATACTAACGGAAACGTATCTAGTGTAACAGGACTAGAAAGTGCTCTGGGCACCACTCAAGACTCCAGTCTGAATTTCTCCTAATATACACGTTTGCATGCAATTTTGCATACACATCACATCTTTGCAAAGCAATTTCCCCTTACATAAAAAATAAATAAATTCTATTCTGCCGTCTCTCAACTAATCTGCATTTTTGTACACATTACTTGGCTGGAGACTGCACTGCAAAATTTGGGGAAGTTTGGGTTTTGGATTGTATATTGTTTTGCAAAGTGTGGATTAGTTAGGCTTGCCTTTAAATGCAAGCAGAATCAAATCCTCTCTCCCCCGTTCCTAGCTGTGGCTAACTATATATTTCTTTTTTATGTAAAAAGTACAGGACCCTGACCAGCCTAGCTAGCCCTGAGTGCGGTAAAACTTGCTTTTGTAAGCATACATTGCACTGTGGTTTGCTACAAAGCAGCTCATTTTAACAACATTTGTTGTGATTACTACGTACCTGGCAAGATGTGCAATCTTCACTGCCTACATACTTTATTTTGGTGTGATATATAAACCTATAAATTAATTCCTAAACAACATAATGCAGCCCAGTGAGCCTTAGAAATCAGTCAACAATAGGTCCTTACTTCAGTGTCACTCTGCATGGCTCAGGAAGGGTTGAGAAACTGTTTATTGCTTCTGACAGACATCTTCTGATCAGTGTCAGCAGGAGGATCAGGCTGCTAGGGCAAGAACGGAAGGCAAAAGGAAACCCACTGATAGTTAGCAGCTGTTTGCAGCTGATTTGATCCTGAACAGCTAAGTCAGTGCTTCCACCAGCAGAATAAGGCTTCTAGCAGGAAATAACTACAGTCCTTCCATCCCCGTGATCCTTCCTGTTTGTCCCTGAGGATTCCCCAGAGGCCACCCTCTTAGCTGGGCCTGCTCTGACTCCAGCTCAGTTGCTTCAGCGTGGCTGGAATTGGTCCTTGAAGTGGAACAATGCCTCTTGCTTGAGAGATGTGCCCACATGTGACTTTGTGGCTGGAATGCATCCTACAGAACAAAGGTGAGATCCGCCTGCTTGACTCCACCCACTTTTGTCTCTGGTCCTGCCCACCACAGTGGTACCTCGGGTTACAGACGCTTCAGGTTACAGACTCTGCCAACCCTGAAATAGTACCTCGGGTTAAGAACTTTGCTTCAGGATGAGAACAGAAATCGTGCTCCGGTGGTGCAGCGGCAGCAGGAGGCCCCATTAGCTAAAGTGGTACCTCAGGTTAAGAACAGTTTCAGGTTAAGAACGGACCTCCGGAACGAATTAAGTACAGTGGTGCCTCGCAAGATGAAATTAATTTGTTCCGCGAGTTTTTTCGTCTTGCGATTTTTTCGTCTTGCGAAGCACGGACTTTGGAAAAGCTTCAAAAATCACCAAAGTCTTCAAAAACCTCAAAAAAGGCTACCACACCGCGTGCTATGAGTTGCTCCTCGAAGTGAATGCACGGTTTTAAGAAAAAGGAAACAAACTTGCAAGACAAAGGAAACAAACTTGCAAGACGTTTTCATCTTGCGAAGCAAGCCCATAGGGAAATCCGTCTTGCGAAGCAACTCAAGAAACGAAAAACTCTTTCGTTTTGTGAGTTTTTCGTTTTACGAGGCATTCGTCTTGCGAGGTACCACTGTACATACTTAACCTGAGGTACCACTGTATAAGGGAATGTGGCCCTGCAGTTATATTTCCCTGTGAGGGAAGTACTGGAGTCTTATAGTGGTTTGTTGTGGTTCTAGTAAAATCTGTTTGTTTTAAAATTTACAGGTGGGTCATGGTGAAGCTGGAGCAGGCATACCCCCCCCCCCCAGATGGATAACACTATTCTTTACAGCAGTATCAGAGCCTCCCCCCCCCAGCAAAAAGTATACAAAACAAGTCCCTTGAATATTTTGGTTGCAGCTTGCTACAAAACTCAGACCCCCACCTCCATTCCTGGCTGCATTCAAATTGCTAGCTGGTTCCCTTCAGCTCCACCCCAATAGGAATGGTGTGTGGAGTAACTAGTAGACCCCAGCCATCAAAAACTATTAATACTCATTTAATCAAGCACTTTTTACCTTTCAGTGCCCATTAGGAAATGCTCTTTGGCAGTCCTCTTTTCACAAACATAACACTACGCCCATAAAAAATATAATGCATCAAAATTAGTCAGCAACACAGTTAGTAGGTTTAAAAAGCAACAACCCTTAATGATTTGACAGCGTGCTAAAATGAGTAATAATGAGAGAGAGAAGGGGGGGAGCGATACGCCCTCTGTATTTGCATAATATTAAGGGATCAAGCAGACTACCAGGTATCAAAGGTAAACTCTCTGTTTCAAGAGGCATTTGGAAGCTGACTGCTTTTCATAAAAGGGCTGGTGCTGTGCTGGTTTCATTGCAATTTATTTGTATGTTTTAAACATTACATATACATATACATATACATATACATATACATATACATATACATATACATATACATATACATATATAATCCACTGATGTTTAATTGTATTAATTGACAATTGTATTGTATTAATTGACAGTTAAGTCCAGTTGCGAACGACTCTGGGGTTGCGATGCTCATCTCGCTTTACTGGCTGAGGGAGCCAAAGTTTGTCCGCAGATAGTTTTCCTGGGTCATGTGGCCAGCATGACTAAGCCGCTTTTGGCAAAACCAGAGCAGCGTACAGAAACGCCGTTTACCTTCCCGCCGGAGCGGTACCTATTTATCTACTTGCACTGGCGTGCTTTCGAACTGCTAGGTTGGCAGGAGCAGGGACCGAGGAACGGGAGCTCACCCCGTCGTGGGGATTCGAACTGCCAACCTTCTTATCGGCAAGCCCTAGGCTCTGTGGTTTACACCACAGCGCCACCCGTGATTCTTACCTTTATCTATAAGCTGACTTGAGTCCCATCAGGGGAAACAAACAAATAATAAACAAACAAACAAACAAACAAATAATAAATATGTGGAAACAGTAAGGCAGCCTGGCCATCTAGATCAGGGGTGGCTTGGGAGCTGCAGTCACCATTTGCAACCTTCCAGGGGCTGCATTTCACCTGAGATCTATGGGCAGTATGCAAATTTTTAAAATGATGATGTTGATGAAGAAGATCATTCCCACGATGAAGAGCACTTTAAAAATAAAAAGGTTTGTGGTGCTGAGAGAGAACTGAAAAATGGACTGCCTTCCCAAAGCCCTACTGGTTCTCACTGGTATTTGCAGGCCCCTCACTGGGAGGCAGCTGTGGTGGGAGCAGCAAAGAAAGTCAAGACACTGTCTTGGGATCGAAATGGCCACAACTTTTTATTGATTACAGATGTAAGTAGACTTTGGCAGAGGAACAGGGTACCCTGAATCCAGTTGCTGGCTGCTATTCTATCAGGGTTGATCCTGAGGTTAAGGACACTTCCCCCAAGACACAGATCTATAGGGCGATCCTGCCAGGCTGCCGCTTGTGGGTTTCTATGGCCCACTGGCTCCCATCTGGGCTTTCAGACAGAAGCCAGCCCCTGGAGCCCTTTACTGGGTACCCTGAATTTGATCGTGGCTTGTGGTGGCGGGTGGGGCATCCACACCCAAGTTTAGACTAAGTATCCTGACAGATGGGCTCTTGCAAAGTCCTACTGGTTCTCACTGGTATTTATGATCGCTAGGCCAGCAATAGGATAGCAATTTTCACATGCACAGCTCCTAAGCCTGGTCTCATCCTATACTTTGCTTGTACATACATACAGGACTTCTCATTTATCTTTGCTGAATTCCAGCTTGTTGGGTTTTACTCACTGTCCTAACCTGTCAGGGTGATTTTGAGTGTTGGTTCTACTATGGTACTAGCTATCTGTTTGGGTCATCTGAAAATCTGACAAGCAGCCACTCTACTCCTTTGTCCAAGTCACTTATAGAAAGCTTGAACCACACAGGGACTAGGACAAAGTCCTACATCACAATGTCCCACACTTTTCTTAGCCAGTGATCAGTTTTAGGGAGATTACCATTTCTCTGGGATTTTGCTATTCTCATCCTTGTTGTTATCAGAGAATTGTTGGCTTATTAATATGGATAAAAACAAGTATTGCACTTTGTATGCCTATCATATAATATATATAGTAACACATGAGGCTTGACGCATGTGCTACTATATATGTGTGTACAATGTGCTATACAGTACTTGTTTGTATTAATATTAATAAAACATGGAAAACTGAAGATGTGTAAGGTAATAAAGGGGAGAAACTGGAACCCAGTGGTGGGGTGAGGGGAAGTCTAGAAAGGATGAATAAGTAAGTACAGTAATTTGGATGTTAAATTGTTAAATTGAAAATAAAATATGAAAAATATTAATAAGCCAATATTTTAATCCTTTGTTTATATAGGGTGTCAGGGGTTCAGGGAGAGAGGCGCAGAGGAGGGAGGAGACCGAGAGTGAGGGAGAAGGATTCCAGCCTGACGAGGAAGAGGACGACAATGACCCGAGATGGTCCATGAGTCCGTCCAGTGAATCGGAGGATTCCCAAAAGGGAGCCCCCCTGGTCAAGCCAAGGGGAGCCCAAGGGGGAAGCAGTCAGGAGCAGGGAAACGTAGGGGGAACCGCCAGTGGGAGTTGGAGATCGAGACCTGCTTCTCCACCGGAACGGAGTGAAGAGGGTGGAGTTACCAGTGTGTCGGGAGGAACAGAACAAGGAGCAGAGGGGGGAAGGAGATCGGGGCAAGACGTCCTGCCGGAAGGGGCGGAAAGCAGTACCGGGAGCAGTGTGGCTGTTGAAAGGAAGGTCAGGAGCAACGTACGCGCGCCAAGTTCAAATGTGGAGGCGCGCGGAAGTGGGGAGAGCTCTGGGGAGGAGCCTGGTGCTAAAGCACGAAAGAGGGGGCAGCAGGCAGGAGAAGACTCAGCCTCTGGGGAGTCCCGGAAAGAGGGAACACAGGGGGGCAGGAAGACCCTGCGGAAAAGGAAGGAGAGGAAAAGGTGGAGCAGCACAAGCCTCTTAAATTGGTGCAGGGGAGGGACGGACTCAGAGGGGACTTCTAACATCTAAGGGTAACAGATGTGGAGCCACGGAGTTTGGATGTAATGACGACAATGATCTTCAATAAAACCTTTTGTATATAACTTGGACTGGACTTTGGTCTCTTGTGAGCTGGGACCCAGGGTGGCTCTGACAGTAAGTCCCCTCCAAAGAACGCAAAAATTTTTTTTTGCAAAGCTCACGAACGGTGACAGCCATGAGTGCGGAG
Source organism: Podarcis cretensis (assembly GCF_951804945.1). NCBI lineage: Eukaryota > Metazoa > Chordata > Lepidosauria > Squamata > Lacertidae > Podarcis > Podarcis cretensis. Next base: position 4,563,024 of record NC_137182.1, on the reverse strand, counting down.
GAGCAGTTGACAGCTCTGCGAACTACAGTTTCCGAACTCACTGCTGCAGTCCTTGCGTCTCAGAAGAAGCATGACGAAATGGAGAAGCGCTGCCAGGACCTGCAAACCAGGTGGGAACGTGCAAGCAGGGAAGGGTTCCCAGGGTCCAGATCAGAAGGGATGGGACTTGGACGGAGGGGGGGCAGCCTAGTCACCCACTTCGATGGGAACCTGAAGCACTACCCCAGTTTCAGAGCAGACGTTTTGTATGCATTGCACTTGCTTCGTCATGACTTTAAAGATGAGGAGGAGAAAGTGGGGTTTATTGTTTCTCACTTGCATGGGCCGGCCAGAGACTGGTTGCGCAATTTGTGGCGTGAAGATGGCCCTGCCCGCCGCGATGCAGATGAATTCATTAAAGCAATGGATGCCTGCTTCCAGTCAACTGTAGATGTGGATCTTGCACGCAGGGAAATTTTTGGATTGCGGCAAGGCAAAGCCACTGTGCGTCAGTACCATTCCAGATTTTTTGCTTTACTGACTGCGCTAAGCTGGGAGAAGGATTGTGCACCTGTGAGGGATTTGTTCTGGGAGGGGCTCAGCGGTCCCATTAAGGATGAACTTGCCAGGGGAGACAGACCCCAGACCCTGGAGGAGCTTGTGCAGAGGGCTTTGGCGATTGGGATAAGGCACGAGGGACGTCCTTGGCACACTGAGGAAGAACGTCAGGTGCGTCCACCAGCGAGGACGTCTTCTTTCATCCCCAGGGAGTTCAGTCAGTCACATCCTTCGCCACTGGGAAGGCAGGGGGAGGAGCCCATGGAACTTGGTGGTGCTAAGGCTCAAGCAACAGCCAGAGCCCCAGCTTCCGGTGCAGTAAAGGCACAGCCTCCTAGAGGGACCAGGAAGTGTTACATTTGCGACAGTGCACAGCACATGGCGAAAGAGTGTCCCCAGAGGCTGCAGAAACACACTGCAGCTTTAGCAACTGTTGCAGCAGAAATGATGCAAGCAGAGCAACCTCAGGGAAACGACAGTGCCTGGCTGGAAGCAGAGCTGCTGGGGCTCAGCCAGGCGAATCTGTAGAGCAGTCCCCAGCGCTTTTGCAACGCACAGACCCTTTACCACCCAAGCCAGCGGTGCAGCTCACTGCAACACTTCAGTTGCCGAATGGAACCACCCTGGAAGTCCCCATCACGATTGATTCTGGGAGCAACGCAGATTTTGTGGGGACGCACTTTGTCAAGCAGCATCGCATAGCGCTTCTGCCAGCGACAACACCTCTGAACGTAGTCACGGTGGATGGCAGGAAATTGCTAGGAGGACAAGTTGTGCAACAGACGCCTCCCATGGTGATGAGGATTGGAAATCATCGAGAAGTCATCAGCTTCAATGTCACCCGCCTTTCAGACACGCCTATAGTATTAGGCATGAGTTGGCTGGAGAGACACAGTCCTGCTGTAGCGTGGTACCAACGGCAGATCACCTTTTGCTCATCGTACTGTGCTCAACATTGCATCCAGTCCAGCCAGGAGGAGGGAGCTGAGCAGCAGTTGCAACTTGGCATGGTGCAGGCAGTACCCCGCAAGTACGAGGGGTTCCTGGAGGTTTTCTGCGAGAAGGAAGCTGACCAGTTGCCGCCCCACAGGCCTTATGATTGTGCCATCGACCTGGTGCCAGGGGCGCAGTTGCCGACTGCAAAGCTGTATTCCATGTCTGAGGACGAGATGCAAGAACTCAGGGAGTTCATAGAGCACAATTTGAAGCGCGGATTCATCCGAGAATCGAAAGCGGTGGGGGGCAGTCCTGTTTTCTTTGTAAAGAAAAAGGACACGCCCCAAAAAAGACTCATTGTGGACTATCGATTCATAAACAGTAAGACCAAACCCAAGGCCTTCCCCATGCCCAAGATAGATGATCTCCTGGCAACCGTAAGGAAGGGGAAGATCTTCACCAAATTGGATCTGCGTGGAGCGTATAACCTCATACGCATCCGGGAGGGCGATGAGTGGAAGACGGCCATGTTCACGCCTCTGGGCACGTACGAATACAGAGTGATGCCATTTGGTCTCCAAAATGGATCTCACGTCTTTCAAGCATTTATGCATCACGTGCTAGCGGGACTTCTATACAAGAAATGCGTGTGTTTCCTCGACGACATCCTGATCTTTTCGGAAACGGAGGAGGCCCATGAGAAGGACGTAAAGGAAGTCCTGCAGAGACTACGGGAGAACAAGCTCTACGCCAAGTTAGAGAAGTGCCAGTTTGATGTGACGGACGTGGATTTCCTAGGCTACAAGCTGTCCGACAAGGGGCTGGCCATGGACAGCGCCAAGGTCCGCGCGGTGTTGGACTGGAAGAGCCCTCGCAATCGGAAGGAAGTCCAAAGATTCATCGGCTTCGCCAACTTCTACCGCAAATTCATCAGAGGTTTTGCAAAGGAGACGGCAGCGATCACGGACACTCTCAGTTCCAAGAAAAAGAGGTTCGTGTGGACGGAACAGGCGGAGCGCTCTTTTCAGAAGCTTAAAAGCCTTTTCGCCTCCGAGGAGCAGCTGCTGCACGTGAATCCAGGCAAGCCCATACGAGTAGAGACCGACGCGTCAGACAGAGCGGTTGGAGCCGTACTCCTGCAAGAAGATCCACATGGAAACTGGAGACCCGGTGCCTTTTACTCCAGAAAGCTCAGCAAAGCGGAGCAAAACTACACCATATGGGACAGGGAGCTGTTAGCCATTCACGCAGCGTTCAAAGCGTGGCGACATTTCCTCATTGGAGCCAAGCACACAGTGCAGGTCCGCACGGATCACAAGAATTTAGAGTATTGGCGCACGGCGAAACTCCAGAGCCAAAGACACATGCGCTGGGCAGAGTTCTTCGCGGATTTCGACTTCAGGATAGAGTACGTCCCAGGGGACTCCAACGTTATAGCCGATGCGCTCTCCAGGAAACCGCAATATCTTGAGGAAGCGGCGCCAATAGCAGCCAGGCACATTTTTGCACCGCAGGCGTGGGCGTGCGCTGCCATCGCTGTCGACCTGGACGCAGTGCGACGCGCGTTGCAGGTAGATCAGTTTGCACAATCCAAAATAGAGGAGCTGCGTAGGGGTTCGCTGAGAGACGATGAGTTCCAGTTACGCGACGGACTGTTAACTCACAAGGGTGCCCTCTACGTGCCGAGCGACGAGCTCCGAGCAAAGGTTCTGCAGCAGTTGCACGACGCTCCCAGTGCGGGCCATTTCGGCAGGGAGAAGACAATAGAACTGGTGGCCAGGGACTTTTGGTGGCCCCAGATGCGAGGAGAAGTAGCGGAGTACGTCGCCAGATGTGACACTTGTCAGAGGTCCAAGCCAGTACACCAGAAGCCGGCGGGCTTGCTGGAACCACTGGAAACACCACAGCAACCGTGGGAGAGGGTGGCGCTGGACTTCGTCACTGACCTGCCCAGTTCCAGAGGCAAGACGGCGGTACTGGTGGTGGTGGACTTGTTCACCAAGATGGCGCACTTCATTCCCTGCGCGAAGGTGGCGACGGCGGAACAGACCGCCAAGCTCTTCATCGACCACGTGTTCCGGGCGCATGGGCTGCCGCGGGCCATCCTGTCCGACAGGGGGCGCCAGTTTATTTCCAATTTTTGGCAGAAGCTCCTAGGTATCCTGCGCGTCAAGATCAACCTAGCGTCGGCAAGACATCCACAAACCAACGGCCAGGCCGAGAGGGTCAACGCGATCATGCAGCAGTACCTGAGATGTTATGCAAATCAGCGACCCACAGCTTGGGTGGACTACCTACCGATGGCGGAGTTTGCCTACAACAACACGAAGCATGCGTCGACGGGGGTGACGCCGTTCTTCGCGAACAATGGACGTCATCCCAGGACCTTCCCGGGGTTCGTAGCACCAAGAGAGGGGGAGCCGCAAGAGGCCGACCAGTTCGCTGCAGAACTACAAGAGGTGCACGAGGAGCTGCGGAGACATTTGGAGCTAGCCAAACAAGCATATAAGGTGCAGGCAGACAAAGGCAGAAGAGTGGGAGAGGACGTCCAGGTGGGGGACTGGGTGTGGTTAGCGGCCCAGGCGATGCCAACCAAGTCGTTGGCCAAGAAGAAGCTAGGGCACAGGCAGCTAGGACCATACCAGGTGGAGGCTAAGATCAACCCCGTGGCTTTTCGACTGGCCCTCCCCGAAGGTTCCAGAGTCCACCCGGTTTTTCATAGGTCGGTGCTCACTCCCTACAAGGCCCCGCACAGGTTTCAGGAGTCTGAAACAGTACCGCAGCCACGCACAGAGTCACCTAGGAGGGAGGGATCGCCTAGGGTCGAACCACTCAACGAGGTCACAGAGATCCTGGACTCGAGATGGGGGGAAGAGGGAATAGAATACTTTCTAGTCAGAGAGGGTGCACCAGTCAGTGCCAGTGGGTGGGTGCCGGACTACGCTTTAGACGAACCTCTTTTAAAGGACGAGTTCCATGCCCTTTTCCCACATAGACCCATGCCAGCCGAGTACTTCGATGACTGGCTCTTTACCCCCACATGTTCAGGCAGCACTTTCCACGGCTTTTCTTCAGCCGAGGAAAGAACGCCGAACTCAAACTCGCCCAGGGGATCGTGTTCGGGGGTGGACACAGAGCCCTCTTATTGGTGGGATGAGCAACCAGAGGAAGCCTGGCGCAAGAAATGGCTGAAGGGGCCTTGGCCGGCAGCACCAGACGAAGTAGCAATGGAAGAGGGAACTGCGAACATTTTGGGTGAAGAACCCGAATTCGAACACACGTACACCGAGCTGCCAGCAGAGGTCATGGACGTAGCCGAACTGTATCCTGCATCTACCTCCGAGGAGCTGCAGTTCCCACAACCCGCACCCGATGGGGGGGAGGGGGGAAGGGGGGGCTTCGAGGGGGGGATGGATGTCAGGGGTTCAGGGAGAGAGGCGCAGAGGAGGGAGGAGACCGAGAGTGAGGGAGAAGGATTCCAGCCTGACGAGGAAGAGGACGACAATGACCCGAGATGGTCCATGAGTCCGTCCAGTGAATCGGAGGATTCCCAAAAGGGAGCCCCCCTGGTCAAGCCAAGGGGAGCCCAAGGGGGAAGCAGTCAGGAGCAGGGAAACGTAGGGGGAACCGCCAGTGGGAGTTGGAGATCGAGACCTGCTTCTCCACCGGAACGGAGTGAAGAGGGTGGAGTTACCAGTGTGTCGGGAGGAACAGAACAAGGAGCAGAGGGGGGAAGGAGATCGGGGCAAGACGTCCTGCCGGAAGGGGCGGAAAGCAGTACCGGGAGCAGTGTGGCTGTTGAAAGGAAGGTCAGGAGCAACGTACGCGCGCCAAGTTCAAATGTGGAGGCGCGCGGAAGTGGGGAGAGCTCTGGGGAGGAGCCTGGTGCTAAAGCACGAAAGAGGGGGCAGCAGGCAGGAGAAGACTCAGCCTCTGGGGAGTCCCGGAAAGAGGGAACACAGGGGGGCAGGAAGACCCTGCGGAAAAGGAAGGAGAGGAAAAGGTGGAGCAGCACAAGCCTCTTAAATTGGTGCAGGGGAGGGACGGACTCAGAGGGGACTTCTAACATCTAAGGGTAACAGATGTGGAGCCACGGAGTTTGGATGTAATGACGACAATGATCTTCAATAAAACCTTTTGTATATAACTTGGACTGGACTTTGGTCTCTTGTGAGCTGGGACCCAGGGTGGCTCTGACATAGGGTTAAGCACTTTCTCTTTTACCTTATTTCTGCTGGTCCAGAAGTGTCTTAACTATTCAAATGCTATAGTCTGTATAATGAAGAGCCAATTTGCTGAGCATTGCCAGGCGGTTTTTGTTTGTTTGTTAATAATGAGTTACAATTTTTAAAGAAGATATGAGCCATATCCTATCTATCTATTTATCTGCAAATGCTTTTCAGCATTCTGTAGTCCCTGTTCAACCGGTTACACATAAACAAGGCTTCAGTGTGACACTAATTGAACAAGAACATGAGTGGGGTGGCACATCAACTTGCATGGAAGAACATGGGCTGTAAATTTGGGATGCACACCAGAATGCATATGCTGTCCACAGGAATACAGCATGGAGAGACAGTAGCCTTACCAGTTGGATGTGCCGTTGCATGCCCTCCCCCCTTGCGCCCCCAGCAAGCGCCATGTGCACAAAGCCTGGTGTGGATCCCCTTAGTCAGATCAGAGCATATTTCTGTGATTGATTTGGTGATGCTTCCAGTGGTCCATATTTTTTTTTGAGTTTTATGTTAAAAGGTCAACAAAGCATAATCGTTTTTGAAGAGAACTGTATCACTTCATGTCTCAAACACTAATTAAAGAACTCCACTCGACGTTCATGTGAAGGCCCACATCAAGCAGTTAATGCAACTTGTTACTGCAAGATTTGTTCTGACATATCCCTTGCAGCAGAGTAAGATGGGAAGAAGGCATTTCTTTAGAGACTGCCAATAGGCAGCCAATAAGAAGCGAAGGGGCTTTTGCTTAATGAGATTAAAGATTTTTGCTGACATCCTAATTGAATCATCTTGAAATACAAATGTCTTCACCCAGAAAAGTAAGAACTCAGAACCAGTTCCACTCCTCCTTCACCAAATGCTTCCAGGCCATATATCTCAACCATCCATAAACTCAAAATGATGTGTGCTAGGAGATTAGCTTATGCACTCTTCCCTGCTAATTTTTAGCACCACCAGCCAGGCCAAGAAAGAAAACAACAACATAAGAATTAACTTGTTTAAAGCGTAAAGTAAAGCCATCATTTTAGCTCCCCAAAACAGTAACGGATATGTGTAAAACACAGGTTGTGAAAAAGATGGCAAGGGCTTCTCAAAGGGAATATCAAAAGTTCCTCACGTAGATCAGTAGCAACAGATAATGTCACTTACACCGAAATGCGCTTTAATTTGCATGAGGACTTAAAAAAAAAAAAGCAGACAAACATCTGTGAAAATGTGGAGAAGTAAACTCAGTATTGGGAAAATGAGACTCAGAGACACCAGAATGGACAGATTTGCTCATTCCTAGTAGTCATGTGCATGCACCAAAGACAGGATCTATCTGTGGGCTGAATCCTGAAGCACGACAGCTTTCATGCATATGCTGAAGTTTTGGGAGCAGGGGCTAAGGAATGAAATAAATGTTTTAAGCTGAAATATACTCAGCGTCGCAAAGTGATTTCATGCTCTTTATTCAGCTCATAGTGGTGAGGAGGAATGAATGCTAGTCCCCTCAAAGTATCTGCTTTATATACATTATTTACACAATGGGCTGCACATGGTTGGCTAATTCCGGAATTCTACTGTAAGCCAATCAGGTTGTGGATTCACTTCTATCTGGAGCATGATTGGGTGGTTCCTGCCAACCAATCATACTGCTGCATTGTTCTAGGACCAATCAGACTGCTGCATTCTGAATCCTATTGTTCTAGGACCAATCAGACTGCTGCCTTTTGGATCCTATTGTTCTAGGACCAATCAAACTGCTGCAGTTTGGATCCTATTCGACTCAGTACATAACATAAGCACTAACACATTTTTTACAAGGCTCTCCAAAATGCAAATAAGGAACAATACAAGGGCAAATCTTTACCAGGAACCAAGACTAACCCATTGGAAAGAAGATATTCTGACTTTGGTTGCTTCCAGGTGCTGTGTTTGCGTGGCGAGTTCCCGCCCCCCACCAAGGATAAATAAAGACACCAGACACCATAATTTAAGGTTAAATGGGCGAATTAGGCCACAACTTTATTGAATTCAGGAATGAGAGGCATTGGCTTAGGCATTGGTCCTATCGACTATCCGGCTTCAGCCCATTTGCTGGAGACACGGGAAGGGTTAACACCATAGAGGGGGAGTCTCCTGCTGAGGCACGTCAACTAGGAGCTCCCCCGGGTCACCGCTCGGGGGCGTGCCTTAGGCCCACACCTCCATAGGCTTCGGACAGGGCCACGCCCCCCGGAGTCCTTTAACTAATGGACCACCCTTCGTTCACTGAGGGGAGGTGATGGCGTTCCTCCCCCCCATCCTCTTAACCCCTTCTTACCAATGCCTAACCGCCAGTGCCAAGGAGTTGTGACGAGTTGCTACGAGGTAGGCGAAAAACCAAAAGGCCACAAATTGCCAATTGGGAAAAATTCCTACCATGCCCCTTGCGGCGACAGACCGAAGTCCATAGCAAAGTCAGAAACCTACCTAAAGGGAGGGAGGGTGGGAAAACGTGGGGGCTAGGCGGCAAAAGAGGGCGAGCCCCGGCCGCGCCAGCCCTAAATAGGGCAGGCCACGCCCCCCCAGCCACCCGATTGGCCGGCTGGGTGGACGACGTGGCCGGGATTCCCCTGCTCTCGCGGGGGCTGAAACCAGCCCCCGCTCACGTGGGGTGGGCGTGAAGCCCGCAACCCCGCCTCCTGGGCAGGCCGGAAGTGGCTTTATTCAGCATTCATTTTGATTTGTTTGAGGGAAGGTAAATTTCCAGTGCATTTCCCCCTATCACTTTTCTTACTAAAAAGAAAAAAGTCAAATTTGGGGGCTGGAGTTTTTGTAGCGCAAGAGCTCCAAATCAATTTAAATGACAGAACCTGAATTTTCCAGTATGTGTGTGAATCCCATGTGCAAACAGTGATAGCCTAGAAGTGCCCTGTATCTTAAAGGGACGTGTTTTGGTCAATGGCCTCACATTCAGAATCTATTTGAAACATTTGGGTAGCTTAGGGGCAACATATTTTGCCAGTGGTCATGTGGCCTACAGCATCCAGCAATTTTGGAAGTTGCATTCTAGGACAATTGGCATGAAGATTGCAGAAGATTTTATCTTTGGAAAGCTGGTATGTTAAATCCATCTCCAGCAGAAAGAGAGAATCGTTTCTTCCCAAAAGCAGAGATTATTGTTAGCCATTCCAGAATGCTAACTGTTAAAGCATTCACTCTCAGAGATACTCTAATGAAGACTGAAGGTTTATATAGGCTTGGTTGGTCCCCATGGTAACAGCCTTTCTACTGGGTTACCATAGGAATGGTAAAAGCCTCTATAAACCTCCATTAATAGAGCATATACTCTCTCCAAGCCGACTCCTAGAGAATACACCTTAAATATTCAATAATTAAGGGAAATGGGTTCTGCTTGTCGTGAAAGCTTCCAACAGTTTCAATAGCTAGATATTAGTTTACATTAGAAATGGAAGCCATGTAGAATTTCACAAGTCACATTAGGGGTGAGTAGTATTAAGAAGGAAACAATCTATAGCCAAATGTGTAGCTGACCATGCTGAGCCACAGGTCAAGGGCCATGTTCAACTTCTCTGAAAATAGTTCAAATGCTTTGGTTATCAGTCTCAATAGATCCTCCCCAAGCCCAGTTAAATTAAAGTTTTGGTGAACAAAGGTTCTCCTATAGTAAATAAGTTTCATTAAAATAACCCCAGCTAAATAAAAAGGACCACCAGCTAATTAGTCACTTCAGTTTTGCAAACATTTCAAAAGAGCTTTTGTTTTTCTAGAGCCATAAATTCTATCTCTTTAAATCTGCTCTGCTTGTAACAGAGCTAGTACTTGAAAATGTGCCAATTATCTTAGATAACTCAATGAGATTTCCATTTTGTTAACCTCAACGACTGAAACACCCAAGGCATTTCCTACAATAAGAACAACCAGCGCAGGTTTCAATACAGTTTTGGCAATGCTCGGGCAACTGTATCTATGGCAGCAGTCCATAAAACCACCAATGATGGAACATTCGATTATACCAACTACTTTTCCAAACAAGATTGCATTATTTTTTTGTCTTGTTCACATAAATAGCTGATGAGCTGGCAAAATGGTTCCTGGATTGTACAGCTTCAAGCAGTTGAATGCTTCCCAAGAGGAAAATAAATCTTTGCACACCCAAAACTAGTAGAAGGCAAGGTTTGAATTCTTTACCCAGACATCTGGGGTTGTCTGTACAGGGTATTTTTTATAGAAATTTATTCAACCTTGGTGTTTCTCCTACTTTCAGTCTGGAATGGCACAGCCCAGGCACAAATTTACTAGTTGATTTGTACTTGTGTTATGGAATAAGCTACCCTCTGCAATACAGCAGGCCTCAAGGGGGGTGTGATCCTGTCACTTACTGAAAACATACTTCTCTCCCCAGGTGTTTTCCTGATCACTGTTGCCAGTTTGTAATGACTCCTGTTATGTTCCAATGCTGGTGTTTTTTTTAAATGAATGGTAATTTCCATAAACAAACAGTTCTTTAATGGTTGAATTTAATTTTCATATACCAAACTGAGTACCGTAATTCTTCATATATTCAAATTCAGTTTTGGCATCTTTAGCCAAAAGTCTCTAAGAGGCAAAGAGTCTTGGAGGAAGAGTCTTCTTCTTCTTTGGCGGTCACTCATAGCTGAGTAAGATTGTCTTCCATAAACACGGTTTTAATAATGAGTCCATAAGTGACTGTGGAGGCCAGTTCTGGATCCACATGTTCTTCCATAGTGGAGACATTGGTTTCCAGGTGGGAGTTGACCATGGTGTGGATTTGCCAAGCGTGCCTTCCTCTTAGCATGTTTCTCCCTTGCGTCCTGAGTTTGAGTGTCTTCAAAGCCCATGACACCTTTGGTAAAGGCTGTTCTCCAGTTGGAGCGCTTGCAGGCACGTGTTTCCCAATTGTTGGTGTTTATACTACATTTTTAAAGATTTGTCTTTAAACCGCTTTTGTTGACAACCAGCATTACGCTTTCCATTTCTAAGTTCGGAATAGAGTAGTTGCTTTGGAAGATGATAATCAGGCATTCGCACAACATGACCAGTCCAACGAACGATCTTGAAGAATCATTGCTTCAACACTGGTGATCTTTGCTTCTTCCAGTACACTGGTATTAGACGATATAGGTGGCTCTGGAAGAATGGTCAACAACCTGGCTAAGGAGGTATCACTGAATGGATTGGCCAAAGCGGGAGGAGAGAACCATTTGGGAATTAGGGTTCAGCTTCCCTCCTCCTTTCACTGGTTGAAGATGAGCATAAATGAGAATTACTCAGCCAGTCTTCTCCTGTGGCTGGTGCTGGAAAAACACAGAGGCCAGATTTGCTCTCTGCATGAATTCAAAATTGTTGAATTGTCTACAGTAAGATTAGTTGGGATGCTATTTCTGTGAGCCTTTTCACCTTATGCTGAACCTGCTTATACATGTACAGTGGTACCTTGGTTTAAGAATAGTCTGGTTTAAGAACGATTTGGTTTACAAACTCTGCAAAACTGGAAGTAGTGTCTTGGTTTGAGAAATTTACCTTAGTCTAAGAACAGCCCTTGGGTTCCCTTATGGTCACATGACTTTGGATTGCTTGTAGCTCATTTATGTGCTTAAATAAAAGTTGTGTTGAAGCTTGAAGTCTACAAGTCCTTTCATAATGGGAATCTATCTGATATGTTGGATAGCTGTGCTGCTGACAGAATTTTCAGCAGATGAATCTATCTGCATTCAACCCTTCCCCCATTATATGTGTGCACAATCTTTGGCCATGGGTTAGCCTCTCTGAGCTCTGCCACCTGCGCTCTCTTGTCTGCACCCCTGATGGAAGGAATGGGTCACCCTAACAAAATAAATAAATAAATAAATAAATAAATAAATAAATAAATGCACAGGATTCTGTTGAGCGGTTTTGGTCCTTTTGGGAAGCAAGCAAATAATTCAAGACATGGAGTAGTGCCTTTTATTTTCTGGGAGCAACGAAGGAAGAACATTTGATCTAAGAAGATCTCGTAGCAGCTCAGCAACAGAAGTTGTTTGTCTCTTCTCTGGGACCAACACAGCTAAAACATCCCAACACTGCTAAATATAACCATACTCATTTTAAGTTTTTAGATTACTGGCAGAAAATGAACACTTCATAAAAGATTAGCACATTTTAACATCTGGCACCCTGTATTTTTATATTCTGAAAGTTTCACATGTTTTGGCATACCAGGAAAAAAACAGCACGACACCAAAAATGCTCAGTTTTCATTGGGTTCTTATTTTTCCTCAGATATGCCATACAGCAATGTATTAACATATAAAATACAATGAAATTTCGGCTTTTATTAAAACCAAGACTTCCATGGACTAAAAGCAAAACCTCCCTTTTCTTTTTAGTATCCCTTTTCTAAACCTTTTCCAACTCTACAACATCCTTTTTGAGGCAAAGTGACCATAACTGTACACAGAATTCCGTATGTGGTCACATCATAAATTTGTACAACAGCATTTGATATTGACAATTTTATTTTCCTTTCCTCATGATTTCGAGCATGGATTTTGCCTTTTTGATAGCTGCTGCACACTGTGCTCTCAACCTTTTCAGGAAAACACAGATATCCTTCTGCTCACATAGCACTACACCACCCAGTCACCTGCTAGTCAAACAAAAAATAAAGTGGGGTTGAAGGACCAAAAATGTATGTGGGTCTGCCTAAGTTTGGGGCTGGACCTTCTTAACAGAGAGGTCCCTGATTTCGGCCAAATCAGTTAAATTATTTGCCAGTTGCCAATGAATGTCTTCACAGTGAGTATTCACAGGAAAACCCTGTGGGAATGGGCGTTTCCAGTGGGTTTCAACACAGCTGGCTTTTAACATTACAGGATAGATTTGATACAAAACAGAACAGAAAGATGAGCACGTTCTCAGCCAAGTAATCTTAACATCAGTAGTAGTAGTGATAGCAGAGTAGGTGTCAAGAGCCATCAGCCATCTCTTGATTAGACCAATGGGATAAGCCAATGGGGCCTCCTATGAGGGGAGAAGGACAAACTGGCCTCTCTTGGATTGACCAATTTATACTATTTTTATCGTCCCACAGTCTGGACTATAACCAAATTCTGACCTTTACCAGAGAACAGCTATTTACATCCCATCTCTCTCTCCCCCCACACACACATCCCAAAATGTACCTTCCACGTTATCAGGCTGAATGCACCTGAATTGTGGAAAACAGACTTTTTTTTATTAAGATCGTGTACAAAGTATTCAAGCACATCCCAAGATGTTCCTCTGCCCCTTACTTTCATTCAAAACAATGTGTCCCTGTTAGTCCCACCAAACCACAAAACTTATGTCTAATCATGTCAAGACTTCAAATTCAGATATCAGGTTCCACGTTTGCGTCTCATTCACTGATGACCTATGGGAACTTTATATCCAACTTCTCTCCACCTGCTACACCAAAGTAGATACTATCTGGCTAAAATTAAATCAATCCTTGAGATTCCTTCGATTTCAGGAAGCATATCCTAGCCATCTGAAACCAGGGTGGGAGGGGATATTTTTTAAAATCTCGAAGTCAGCTTTTTGTCAGATATTTGGAGCACTATATAGACAAAATCGTTTGGTGGAAACATGGTGAAGAACAACAGCTTTTTTGTTGTTAAATACCACAATGGAAATTGGCACCGATTTGTAACCAAGTATTTAGATGCCATGCTCTAGTCTGTGCCTCATTTACTATTGAATAAGCAGGTTACTAACTGCTGTAACCATGTAAGACATAAAATGGTCACTCAGGAACGGACTGACAGGGCTGCCTGTCGGGGAGTAAAACAAAAAGGATTTCTGCTCTGTTTGTGGGGCTGCTGCTAAAAACATATATGCAAAATTCTGAAGAATAGCAGTGGTTATTTGGTGTCCCAGAATGATTTTGCAAATCTAGTTCTGTTATGAGCTCCTATTTGATACTATTTTTTCCCCTCACGTTTTGCCCTGAAACTTCCACACTGAAGGCAGCTTCCCAATTAAGCTGGTTTCTTCTGTTGCCTCTGCATCGTGGAATAAAATTGGTCACACCAATTCAGTGTATTTGTAGGTCACCGTTGTGAGCAGATGAGTTGCAGCAGATGAAGCAGGAATGAAGCAAAGGTACTGGAATTTTTGCTTTGAGTTTGATCAATTCTAGCACAGGAAATGTTTGCGCTTTTACCTTGTGATTATCTGGCAGGCTCTGTTAAAAGATGGGTCCTTTAGTTACAGACCCTCCTAGGGTCCTTATTTTCCAGGGACGTCTCTGATTTAGAGAAACAGTCCCGGTTTATGATGTGATACCGGAATGTCCCACTTTTCCTTAGGATGTCCCTATTTTCATTGGAGAAATATTGGAGGGGATGGAGGGGACCCTCGAGCTGTCTGAAAGCAATCCTGTATAGGGAAGTGTGTTTTTTTTAATGTTTAATGTTTTATTATGTTTTAATATATGTTGGAAGCTGCCCAGAGTGGCTGGGTCAACGCTGTCAGATGGGTGGGGTATAAATAGTAGAATTATCATTATGGAATGGGAACTCTCTATTTTCATCAGAGAAATGTTGGAGGGTATGTGGTTATAATAAAAAATAAAATAATATGTTTTTCTGTATTAAGACCCACACTTCATTAACAAATATATATATATGTATACATACACACACACACACACACACACACACACTATAATATACAATAATAAAAGAGAAAAATGTCATTTTATAATGGAACAAGTTAATCTTACATACATTTCATGCTATTAACATTTTAAAAATATCAATTTGTGAAGTTGTTCACACCAATATCCGAAAAGCCTATTTCTCTTTTTACATATGCTGTGAATTGACTCCATTTATTTAATTCTTCGGGATAATTAATTCCATGTTTCATCACTGCTGACAATTTAATCAAGCTCCGTTGTTCCCAATTTTTTTTTTTATTACAACCCCTAAATATGTTACCGTCTCTTTTGCTGGTATATCCTGCAACCCACCTTTAAGAACCAAACTCTTGCACTGTTTTGCCAGATGGACTTTTCTCTTATTTTGATACCTGCAACCTTCCCATGCCGTCCATAATTCTTCAGCTGCTTCTCCTGTCTTGTAAAAGGTAAAGGTAAAGTTACCCCTGCCCGTACGGGCCAGTCTTGACAGACTCTGGGGTTGTGCGCCCATCTCACTTAAGAGGCCGGGGGCCAGCGCTGTCCGGAGACACTTCCGGGTCACGTGGCCAGCCTGACATCGCTGCTCTGGCCAGAGCCAGAGCCGCACACGGAAACGCCGTTTACCTTCCCGCTGGTAAGCGATCCCTATTTATCTACTTGCACCCGGAGGTGCTTTCGAACTGCTAGGTTGGCAGGCGCTGGGACCGAGCAGCGGGAGCGCACCCCGCCACAGGGATTTGAACCGCCGACCTTTCGATCGGCAAGCCCTAGGCGCTGAGGCTTTAACCCACAGCACCACCTGCGTCCCTTCTCCTGTCTTGAGGCCTGTATAAACCTTGTGCTGAGGCAGCCTGTGTCCAGATAGGTTTTCCCACTGGCTGCCTATTATTTGAAAATACTTGACTGGAGGCAAGTATTCCTTGAATACAAAAGGCCCTTAACTAGGTGGCATCCTACCTTTCAAATTGTACTCTGGTGTAATTTCATTACTGTAATTCAGCCTTTCAGGAATCTGGATGTGTATTCACACATTATAACCTAACAGCCATGTAGTTTGATATATGGTAAGTAGCTACCTACCTAGGATAGGACTTTTAGGCAGCAATGTCCAGAATTTGGAGCAGACTCCAAAAAGAGTTGCTTGGTTTTTGGCAGGCCTTGAAGATGATTTTATTTAGGTGGGCCTTCTGCAGAACTTTGGTTTTCTGAATTCTGCTACTATTTCAAAGCCATGTTTTTTGGCTAATAAATCAATTCTTGTTCCTTAGGGACTATTCATGTTATAGAAAAGCTAATAATAATATTATAATATTATAAGCTAATGTTCCATAGCCTTTGTCCCATGAAGACAGAGTAATGTCATTGGGGCTCCAGAAACTGGAACCTTGTGAGATCACATTACTCCTTTCCACCCAATCATAGAGAGCGGTTGGGAGGGACCATGTTGACTTGATGTGAAGGACCAATGCCATTTCCCCTCCCTGCCCTCTGGCCTACAAATATGGTAGCAAAGAAGTTAAACAGCACATCTGGTTAAGGGTATTGCTTTGCATTTTGTGTTGAAAACCCTCTAACACAGCCTTTCTCAACCTGTGGGTCCCCAGATGTTGTTGAGCTACAACTCCCATCACCCCTAGCTAGCAAGGCCAGAGCTCAGGGATGATGGGAGTTGTAATCCAACAACATCTGGGGACCCACAGGTTGAGAACTGCTGCTCTAACAACTTGCAAACAATGCATTTCAGAGCACACGCACTCCCTTGCACCTAGGCAAACCTGCATTTCACATATGCAACTCATCCTTATTTTATCGACAGCTGTCTTAAAATTAGATATTTTTCAGCTGTGAAGTTGCTCCCTAATATGGTACAATATAGTCGATCTTTACGCACGTTAATATGTTATTTGCATAAAAACATTCCATAGAATTAAATATTTTCCGATGTATCTAATAATGGTAACCTGCATTTCTAGGGAAAGCTTTTCACAGATGGATGCCAGCATGCTGTCAAAAATTTGTTGTTGGTTATTCAGTAAATAAATATGTGATTATTTATTTCTGCAAGTGCAGTGGTAGCTTCCTGATATATGCTTCAATTTGACCTCTCATAAATTGCTGCCCCAAAATCTTCAGTTTCGGAAGACTCTCAACACTCTGGCGAACAAACAGTTAGATATTAACCCCCTCTTAAAAATCATTAAAAATCATTACAGAACACCCACCCCTGCAGATTTTGCTATAATTGAGGTGGAACTACGCACATGTGCTGGCACTGGCACATGACACTTGAAAGTGTCTTATTCCAAAACAAAACATCGGTTCAGCCACGATGCTACGGCATCTCAAAGGTGACAACTCTCCCAGTTGTATTTTGGGGCACACAAACTGAAATATACTCTGAGTCTAGAGTGGATTTCATGCTCTTTATTCAGCTCATAGTGGTGAGGAGGAATGAATGTCCCCTCAAGTATCTGCTTTATATACATTATTTACACAATGGGCTGAATTCTCCTGTAGGCCAATCAGGTTGTGGATTCACTTGAATCTGGAGCCGGATTGCGTGGCTCCTGCAGAACAATCATACTGCTGCATTGTTCTAGGACCAATCAGACTGCTGCATTTTGGATCCTATTCAACTCAGTACATAACACAAACCTTTTCCATTTATGCATATACTGTACTGGCAATTACTGGCATGTGGATGCACAGGAGACAGGGGACAGAATTGCAGCAGTTTGTGAAGACTACATGTACAAACTTGACTCACTGTGGTGAGTGAGTGAATAAGATTAGCACCCATTGTTGTGCTTCTTTCTTCTCATGTTTGAATACACATCTGTTGTAAGTGTAGCTCAGTGAATGAGAACATGTGTTTGTTTGCAAAGGTTTCAGGTTCAAACCTGGCCATCTCATTTTTTTTAAAGGTTCAAGAAGAGGTAGAAGGGCTAGAAAAGACCTCTGCCTGAGTCCCCAAAGAGTCAGAGTAGAAGTACCGGTGGATATTACTGGGCTGAATGGGTCAGGGCTTTTTTCAGCTGGAACTTACCAGAACTCAGTTCTGGCACCTTTCAGCTGGGCTCCATTGTCCTTATAAGAGAACAAGGGAGGCCTTGATGATGTGTTCCATCCCCTCTTTTTTTAGAAAAATAGCACTGGTGTGGATACATTGGATGGCCTGCTATAAGGCAGTTTACTATGGGCTTGTCCACACTTCCGCTTGCTCAGAAAGCACGGGTGCAAGTGGTTTTCTCCTTGCCCTTTTCCTTTCCCAGGGAAAACTCATTTTTTTTAGCTCTGAATTGGAACAAACTGAATTCAAATACTAGAAAATAGTCCTACTTTGACTGACAGCGACAGTATCGCTGTCGACACTCTTTCCCCCCTCTTGTTGGCATCCGTCTGTCTCCAGGGCTGAAGCCTTGCAGAGGCCAGTGACTTGTAACTCCTGCCTCCCACATTGGTTGTGCTGCATCAGCAACACCAAAGGGACCTTTCCAGAGTGCAAGCCTGGGCAGAATGAATGGAGGTCCTGGGCCAGCCAGATGACAAGACTTGGCCTTGCTGATGCGGTCCAAAGGAAAGCAGAGCAAGACGTTTGGCATCAGTTTGGCTGCAGGAGGTGCTGGAAGGAGGCTGTCTTAGGGACTCTAGCAGAGCAGCGTGTGTGGCAGGTGCCTGGGGGGTGCAGAGAAGGGGCTTGGAGGACAAGCGCAGGATCATGGAATTGTAGGGATGGAAGGGAGCACAAGGGTCATGTAGTCCAAACCCCTACAATGCAGGGATCTTTTGCCCAACCTGGGGCTCAGATCTAGGACCCTGAGATTAGAAGTCTCATGCACTGAGCTATGGGATCATAGAATCATAGAGTTGGAAGAGAGCACAAGGGCCATCGAGTCCAACCCCCTGCCAAGCAGGAAACACCATCAGAGCACTCCTGACATATGGTTGTCAAGCCTCTGCTTAAAGACCTCCAAAGAAGGAGACTCCACCACACTCCTTGGCAGCAAATTCCACTGTCAAACAGCTCTTACTGTCAGGAAGTTCTTCCTAATGTTTAGGTGGAATCTTCTTTCTTGTAGTTTGGAGCCATTGCTCCGTGTCCGCTTCTCTGGAGCAGCAGAAAACAACCTCCCTCCTCTATGTGACATCCTTTTATATATTTGAACATGGCTATCATATCACCCCTTAACCTCCTCTTCTCCAGGCTAAACATGCCCAGCTCCCTTAGCCGTTCCTCATAAGGCATCATTTCCAGGCCTTTGACCATTTTGGTTGCCCTCCTCTGGACACGTTCCAGTTTGTCCGTGTCCTTCTTGAACTGTGGTGCCCAGAACTGGACACAGTACTCCAGGTGAGGTCTGACCAGAGCAGAATATAGTGGCACTATTACTTCCCTTGATCTAGATGCAATACTCCTATTGATGCAGCCCAGAATTGCATTGGCTTTTTTAGCTGCCGCGTCACACTGTTGGCTCATGTCAAGTTTGTGGTCAATCAAGACTCCTAGATCCTTTTCACATGTACTGCTCTCATGCCAGGTGTCACCCATCTTGTATTTGTGCCTCTCATTTTTTTTGCCCAAGTGCAATACTTTACATTTCTCCCGTATGGGGAGAGGTGGTCCTTCAGGTATTAAGGTCCTCAGTCATGTAAGGCTTTATAGGCTAGCACCAGTACTTTGAATTGGGTCCTAAAACTAATTGGCAGGCCAGTGCCATGTGGCCAGGATCGGCGTTATATGCCCTACTTGTCTTGGCCAACTGAGCAACTCAGCTGTTGCTGCCCCACGTATAATGTATTGTAGTTATCTAACCTAGAGGTTACCAGAGCACAGGCCACAGAAGTTAGGACATCCTTGTTCAGATGGGGTGCCACTGGACCACCAGCCAAAGCTGATGGAAGTCACTCTGGGACACCTGTATTTCTCAAAGACAGCTTCATGGTGACTTCCCGTCATATTCTTACTGCCCTCTTCCAACTTTGCCCTGCCCCCTTTCCTCTGAACTACGGGGTGCTGTTAAGGACTAGGGACTGCTAATGTCTCAAAACTCAAACTCAAAGTTAACAGGATTCAACAGAAGTTTCCCCAAAACAATTGCCCTCTCCTCTCCTGTCTTCATTTGGCCCCCATGCCCTCCCCAGTTCTGCTCTGGTGTGGGGAGAAACCCACAAAATATTTAGGGGGCTTCTGATGAGTAGAGAAGGAGCAGAGGTTCTGCCACACAGCCAGAACTACTTCATTGGATATCACCCCATCTAAGTATTTGCGTATACTGAGAACTGAATACAACAGAGAACAAAAAGCAGTCATTGTCAACATGCTCTTCTTTCTTGGAAGCTTTCAGAAGTAATTAGCTGGCCACCCACAAGAATGTTGCTACTGTTGTCTGCCTGCGGAAATGATGCACCAGAATTACCTTTTGTGAGAAGATTGATTTATGCTATCTTTTTATAGCCACTGACAGCAAAGGCATACAATTTAAGAAACCCGTAACTGGCTGCAATGGGCAGCTGGTGGGCTCCACTGGGCTTGGTGGAGCAAAAGCAAGCCTGCCCCGTACGCAAGCCGAACAAATTTTGGCAAGCTACCTTAAGGAAAGACACAACACAAGATGGATTAGTGTTCTGACTGATTCTGTGATGCAATGGCCTAGCTAGTTAATCTTTAATATTTGAGTTTTTTTGAGCAGTTTAGGGTAATTTATGGTGAAGCCACAGAATCTACTTCAAAAACAAAACCAAGCCTTCTCGAAGCTGTTGAGTATTCAGTCTGTTGACAGGCAGAATTTAGAATAAAAAGGTTACTCACAGTTTGGCTGTGCTTTCTTTGGGCTCTCTCTTGTGCTTCTGCCAAATAGCTCGCTAGGATCAGATTTGATTAAAATGGCAATGCTCTCTGCTACTTGAATGTAATTAGAACCATTCATTACAGCATTAGCTGACAGTTTGGCAACCTGTAAAATTTTCTGAATATGGAGAGTATTCCATGGAAACGGTTCAAGGGATGAAATCAAGAAAAGAGGCCTTCTTGAACTACATTTAATGGATTACCCTCCATATTCAGGAAGGTTCACAGGTTATTAGGACAACAGCAAGGCCTGCTGAATAGACTGCCTGCACTGCACAGTTCATGGAAAAACAGGATGGAATTGGACAGGGGAGATTTTATTTTTTAAAAGTAGTATTTACAACTCGTACCACTTTATGAGGTGGCTGTACATTATGACGTTTGGGGCGGGGGTCAGCCATATCCCCCCCCCATCAAATCTCCCTGAGAGTGATGGTGTGTCATCAAGCCCCATCAACATGGGCTATTGCTATGTTCCTTTCAATGCATGTGGCGTAGAAGCCACATTCTCGCCCATGCATCTGGAGGTACCTTTGTAAACTCAGAAGAGTGGCACCTCTGAGGTAAATGCTGGCACAGTTCAAGGAATCTGGCCTTGATCCAATTTATACATTTGTCCCAGGCAGTGTGGACTGGGAGAGTCCATTATGGAATCCCAGTGCACTGGAATCTGCTTCCACCCCCAGGAGAGAAATGTCAACACATGTGCCCATTAACTTGTATGGATCAAGGAAAAGGGGTTGGACCCTCTAGGAAGAAAAAAAACACCCTTCTGCCTCAAAGTTCTGGAGTAGGAGGTCAACGTGTCATTCCTTATTTTAGCTTCTTCTCTTTTTGTCATCTAGTTGCACAGAAGAAGGGCAAAGACTGCAGAGAAATACCCTCCCAATAACAAGTTGGAAGGAGGTGGGGGAGATTTTTTTTTAAAAAAATTCAGCACAAGAATCTGAGCTAGTTTTTAATACAGTCATACCTCGGGTTAAATATGCTTCAGGTTGAGCGTTTTTGGGTTACGCTCTGTGGCGATATGGAAGTAATGGAATGTGTTACTTCTGGGTTTCGCCGCTCACGCATGTGCAGACGCTCAAAATGACACCACACGCATGCACGGAAGTGGCAAAACGCAACCCATGCACGCGCAGATGCGCAGTCGCGTGTTACGTTCTACTCAGGATGCGAATGGGGCTCCGGAACGGATCCCGTTTGCATCCAGAGGTATCACTGTAGTTATAATTTTACCAAGGTACAGGCAGGCACCTGCAACTATTTCGGATAGGTTTTTTCTTATTACACACCTAGGTAGCCATCATATCGTAGTTATGACTAAATGACTCTTGGGGTCCCCTCCAGCCCTATGTTTTCACAGCTGTAGAAAAAGAGACTGCTAAAGGGATCTGACTAATTGGACAGGTTGAGTCCAAGAGATGACTCTTGGCTGGGAGGACGGGCCTTTGCATAGCTAAAAAGATGCCCCCAAAAAGCTAATGGCTGGAGATCCCTCTGGAAGGAGCATGTCTCGCTTCTCCCCTCCCCTGGCTAGAGATGGTGCCTATAGTGTGAAAGAGAACTATAGACTGGCAAGGTTGGAACAGGATCTGAAAGAGACAGGGGCCTGACTCTGCCTTCTGTGGAAATGCAGGACTAAGCAAAACCTTGCACTGCAGAAACCCCCATTAGCTTCTGGTGATCATGCTGGAACCTCCTGGAACCTCTCACCACTCATTTCAGGGTGAATGTAAGAATAAAATACCATGGTAAAGGTAAAGGGACCCCTGACCGTTAGGTCCAGTCGCGGACGACTCTGGGGTTGCACGCTCATCTCCCTTTACTAGCCGAGGGAGCCGGCGTTTGTCCGCAGACAGCTTCCAGGTCATGTGGCCAGGATGACTAAGCCGCTTCTGGTGAACTAGAGCAGCGCACGGAAACACCGTTTCCCTTCCCGCTGCTTTCAAACTGCTAGGTTGGCAGGAGCAGGGACCGTGCAGGGAGCTCACTCCGTCGCAGGGATTTGAACCACTGACCTTCCAGTCGGCAAGTCCTAGGCTCTGTGGTTTAGACCATAGTGCCACCCGCGTCCCTTAAAAAATATCATGGTACAGTTCAACAATGCTAGCAGAAGGAAATTTGTTTGGAAATCTTTTTCAACCTAGTTTCTGCCGCATTGTGGGGCAAGGCTTCCTGTTTTGCTTTAAATTTTATGGATAAACCCCGCAACCTCTAGGCACAGGCGAATGTGTTAAAATAAGGAAGGCAATAAAGCATCCCATTTCTTGAAACTATATCTCTGTTGTGCAATATTGTATGGTTGAGTACATTTTTCTTATTTGCTGTGATTTTCTCATACCTCCTCAGCCTCTGCACTGTTGCCCAGGAACTGTTAAAACAGAGCAAATAATGCTATTCTCAAAGGGGTTTGACCCACATGAAACCACAATGCAACTATGCCTCTTGATTTCATTGTAGCTATTCATGCAATTATGGTAAGCAAGATTTAGCACAAAGTATTCGAAATCACAGGATAGTATTCAGAGAAAACATGGAGCCTCTTTAGCTGCCTTCCCCTCTCATTGTGCCCTTGATGGGAAGGGAGGGCAGAAGATTAGATTAATGAGCTAAGTATTGTGCAGAGTTCTGTGATTTGCTTTTCATGGTGGTGAAAATGCTAGATGGCTGATGTGTATTCATGTGCGGTGAGAGGGCTTGTGTTCTGCAAGGCCCTCGGAGGTGCAGGGTGTGCCTTGCTGTACAATCCCGCCCACGTGGCCTGGATCAGCAGGGCAAAGAACCATTTAGTTTTCCCTTCCCCACAAACACACCCTGAAGCACATCTTTTAACTTTTCTCCACAGGAGTAAACAGTCAGCTCTTCTCTTATATGGGAGGACCAAGGAAGGTGCATCATAGATCTGATGAGGTGAGGGCTAAACCTCTCCCTTCAGATCCCAGCCATGGAGAAGGGAGTTTGCCTCGAACTGCACAGCCTTGCCTTGGCTTCAGTCTGTTGGTTATGCAGAGTGTGATGGGATTTTGAAAGTGTGGGACCGGATGTCAAGAACTGGCATTTATATTTGAACATATGGGTAGTGAGCTACTAAACTTGAATGAATAGCTGAGGATTGCCCCCCTCCCTCCTCAAAAAAATTAAGGATTGCATCCCTTACATTATGTAGCATTTATGGGGAAAGCTGAGAACTTGATGGTAATGTTGGCTTTGCCCCCTTGCAATATATGGCATGAGTTTTAATTTTTTTTAAAAAAACCTCTTATTGTTTTGTTTCTACCTTTTCCAAACCGACAGGAAATTCAGCACAACCTTCATATGGTGAGTTTTCTTTGGAGGAGAGATGCCTGGAGCTGTATGGCTTCATCGTAATAATCTGTTCAGTTACAAATCTGCTGATTGGACTGGTACCCTGGAGTATAAAACCAAGCATGTTGTTTTTGTATACCACATTCGCAGCAAGATGGGTTTTGCTGACCCCACCTGACCCTTGCAATACTAATGGGCTTCTAGTGCTCTGCAGTGCAAAATTTTCTGCTCTCACAGAAGCTCTCTTGGCACTGAGTTCAGATCCCACCATCCTTTCTGCAGGTGAGCGCAACCTTATTCATTCTAGACAGAAATATTCCTTAATTATATTATAATAAAGAGACTTTTTGAATACTTTGGCAGGGCAGCCCAGGATGTCCACACACACTGCCCAGGCCACTTTGTTGTTGCTAATGCAGCAAAAACAACACGGGAGTCAGCAGTTACGAGTTACTGGTCTCTGCAGCCACAGCAGGCACTGGGATTCTCCAGTGGTTTGACTTCAGCCCCAGAGTGAAAGAAGCATTTTGGTGTTCTTTTAACTGGCTCCTGTAACTCATGGCAGCCTCTTTAAGCAATTTCTTCTTGGCACAGGCAGTTGGTCTTCGATCAGGAGCTCCTGTGTCCCACTTTCTTCTTGCTCCAGTTGACACCATTGCCCAAACCTCCCTGGCTTCCTAAGGTTGTCTACATCAACCCTTTGTCTCCTGCTGTCTCAGCACAACAGAAACTCAGAGCCCAAGCTCATGCTGAGAATGGAAGGACTCTTTTCTCTGCCTCTTTAGTAAGTGTATCTCCATCTGTATGGGTGCTTGTTATAGGCTTATTCCAAGCAAAACCATTACCTTGTGATTGCAGAGATTAGTGTTGTGAAAAATAACTGAATCTGTGCAAGGCATTTGAACCCAAAAGACCATTTGGTGTAGGAAGGTCCACAAGTAACTTAGATCAGTTCATTTCCATTCATAACAAAGCCCTTTTTATCCTCATGTTACCCTTACCAGATGGGTGACTTAAATAACTGCAGTAAAGGTAATTCAGTAGCCTCACTTGGCAGCTCACTATGACCCTCCCTGCTTATGGAATTATACAGATTTTTCTGTGGTTTTTTTAAGGTTACATTTCCCGTGTTAGGTCTTCATTTAACAGCTTCTTTATCATCTTTTTATTTTTTGGTTGACTAATGAGACTACTTTGCATCTAGTCTGGCATCATTTTCTTTTTCAGATGCAAAAAGACTGACCCTCTTTATTACAGCATAACCCCAGTGCTTATCTGTAATTTCTGCTTATCTGAATTTAAACTGAATACTTTAATAAATTTAACCCTGGATTTGCTGGGCAGTAGCTGGGCCAGGCTTGTGAGGAAGAACCCAAGCCCAGACATCAAGGGGGCACTTTCTAACGCCCTAAGATCAGTGTCCTGGAAGCTGGAGCCTGAAGTACAATGAACAGAATATCCAGGTGATTGCCTGGGTGATGGGCCATTAAGTGAAACAAAGGAAAGTGGATCTGTGCGAGACTGCAGATGTGTGGAGCCCCTCAACTGGCTGGTAGCCAGAAAAAGACAGTGATGCGACTCAGAAGTAAAGCAGCAAGCTGGAGAAAGAAACAGCAATGCTTCATTTCTGCTTGAATCCAAGGTTGCAGCTATGTGGGAAGAAAGGACTTCTTGGTGAACACCAAGAACACCTCCATCCTAGGCTCAGGCTGTATATATGTGTAAATAAACCATATATCTTAAAGTCACCCCACTGTGTCTCATTCCCGAAAGCACAAGGTAAAGGTAAAGGGACCCCTGACCATTAGGTCCAGTCGTGACCGACTCTGGGGTTGCGGCGCTCATCTCGCTTTATTGGCCGAGGAAGCCGGTGTACAGCTTCCGGGTCATGTGGCCAGCATGACTAAGCCGTTTCTGGCGAACCAGAGCAGCACACAGAAACGCCGTTTACCTTCCCGCCGAAGCAGTACCTATTTATCTACTTGCACTTTGACATGATTTTGAACTGCTAGGTTGGCAGGAGCTGGGACCAAGCAACCGGAGCTCACCCCGTTGCTGGGATTCGAACCGCCAACCTTCTGATCTGCAAGACCTAGGCTCTGTGGTTTAACCCACAGAGCCACCTGCGTCCCTCCCGAAAGCAGAATCCTTGGGTAGATGCCTGGAACCTCTGCAATCTTGCACCATTCAGAGATTTGGGTGGCATGCACCAATATGCAGTATTTTCATGTGTAAAACCAACAATAGTTTAAATTAGAATATTAAGAGAAAACCTTACTGGAAGTCAGAAGAACGAGGGTGCCCACAAGCTTGGAAGAGGGCAAGGGGGACAATTGCAGATTGGGTGAGCTACTATCTCAAGATTCCCAGCTTTCTTTCTTTTCTTTTCTTTTTTAAAAAAGCCCGTAGCACTTGTAGAATCTGAGATAGGAGACAAAATGTGCAGGTACTATTCACATTTGTTTTGTGAGAAACTAGCCTACTCTCACCTTTCCATGTTTTCAATCAATGAATGAAGTCATAGCAATGATTAACACTATGGAAAACAGTTCTAGCCAAATGTTAGACAAAGAAAAGGCTAGAGTGAAAACACCCATTTTCTAAGTTCTAGAGAAGGACATTCCTGATTTGTTTTTAAGCTTTTTCTGCTGGTCTTCCCTGATGGAAAAGTGGTTGCTGCCCTGTAGAAAACAATTCAGGTATCCAGGATTTTTGTGTAGCTGTAGCTTGTCAATCCAGAAACAAAAGGTAGCCTCAAAGAGAGGTGTTCATAATCTTTCCAACTCACTTTTTTTAAAATGATATTTATTCAAAATTTCAAAAAATACAAGAAAATACAAAAATACAACAAAAAAAACAAAACAGAAAAAAGAATAAAAAAACATAGATAACAAAGAAAAGTACAAATCCAAATTACATCCTTTCGTTTACTTATTTCTTGGACCTCCTCACACCTCCCTTTTTGTATTCTATCTTAATTCATTATTTCAGCAAATTCTTCCCATACTTCACAATTTTTATTTAAATAATTTGTCACATTTTAAGGTTTTAAGAAGAGCCTGATGGACCAGGATGCCTCAGTCTCCCCTCCTGCAGTTTCCAGCAATTGGTATTCAGAAGCATTACTGCCTCTGACCATTTCATACATGTTTTATGCATTTGAAAAACATTTTAAAAATTACTTTGTCAATGCCTATGCAGATAAAACTCACACCCATACTGCAGGGAGTGGGGCAATGGCTGAGAAGGTGTGGGCCAAGTTAGCCCTGCAAAATAACCAAGTGTTTTGTTATAAGAAAAGAACTGCTCCTTTCTCCTTATGGGGTACCCAAGAGCCCATATAGAGTCCTTTTGTAGGTTCTCTGTCGGTAGGAGAAAATCAGAGACCAACCAGAGACTATTGAGAAGCAAAGCAGCTAGTAAGCCTGATCTTTATTAACTGTTGCAACAGGGTCCTCACTCACCACATGCATGAGGGTGGAGGAACCCAGAACAACGGGTGCACACAGCTTTAAATAGACTTTTTGAAATTGCCACCCTGCAGCCCAAGACCACCCCCCAGTTCATCATACATACATCACAGAAGGGGCAGTCTACAGCAGAATCCTGTCTGGCAGGAAACCTGTTGATAGGTTCACCTGGCTGTTAATGGGTTTACCTGGAGAGTCTGGCTATACTTTTGTGATGATAAATACTTCATTCCTGAGTCCAGGTCACAGGCTCACCCTATTCATATCTTAAATGTGCCCTTAAGGCAGGTTTTCCCATTTCCATCCAAACTGCAGAGGAATATTTGAGGTCAATTTGGGAGAGACAAAATGGTTTCAGAACTTTTTTCCCTGTACTGTTTCAGACATGTGGTTTATATATTTACCGGTATGTATGTGTTGCCTGGTACATTTATTCATTTACCTTAGACCTTATAATTCTCATAATGGTTTTTATACGCAGTGATGGCTGGTGGCTGCCAGACCTGGCATGGCCAAAGAGGTCACAGAGACTCGACCAAATCGTTTTGGCTTTCTCCTCATCCTCCTCCCTTGTAAAGTTACTGTGAACACTTAAGCATTGCACTTTGACAAATACTTAGCATCTAACTTAGATTTGAATACAGTCTTACTTCGGTTCAAATGGGTCCCTGCTGTTACAGTTGCTTCTCGTTCCCTTCTTATCTTCCTCCTTTGCAAAGGAACAGTAGACACTTAAACACTGCAGTCTAAGAAATACTTAACCCCAGGGTGCCTTACCTTGGTTCAGAATGTGCCCTTGCTGTCACAATTTCTATTACGGGATCATTGCACAACAGGGCTGGGCCACCCAGGAGATAAGGTGGCAGGATCCACAGGGGCAGAAGATGTAGAACTTTATTCCACCACCACCTCACCCCGTTCCTGATTTAGAAATTCACTCACCCCTTTTTCCCTAGTGGGGAGTGGGAATGCCATTCTGTAGTTTTCCTTAGGTGCCAACATGTATTGGGTTGGCCCTGTGGCACAATCATCATACATTACTTAAAAATAGAATTTGGCTGAATTCGATGGGGATTGCTGCCTGATAAGCATGAAGCCTGAATTACGGTAGTTGGCCTTAAAGGTGCCACAAGGTACTGCTGACAAGGGTCACCATATACATTTCAAGAGAAAATTATTCCCTCTCCCAGCTTATTCACTTCTACCTTTTCCTTCTAGAATATGAGGTGTAGGTGCAGGTAACTTGCTTGTTTTGTTGTTTTACTTCTGTGATCACAGCTTTGTGTTGTGGGAAGGAGAAATAAACAAATAAACAGAGAGGGGAGGAAACCCACCCTCCATTCATTTACTCCCCCACCTGTGCAAAGCTGGGCTTACCTGGCTTTGGCTTTTGGAAGAAGATACGAGGGCTCTGGCAGTAGGGCGTGTCATTTAGGAGGTGATAATTAAATTCTGCAATTCTTTTCAGTGAGGGGGAGTCTTAAAAATACGTTTTTGGGTGCTATTATTTTTGTGATTGGATAACATTTAGCTTGGTAAGTCTACATTTTATGAAGAAGTACTGAGCTGCTGTTGAAAAAACAAGAATTTTAATTTTACCTTCTGAAACTGTTAAAAGGTAAAGGGTAAAGGGACCCTTGACCATTAGGTCCAGTCGTGGCCAACTCTGGGGTTGTGGCGCTCATCTCACTTTATTGGCCGAGGGAGCCGGCGTACAGCTTCCGGGTTATGTGGCCAGCATGACTTCTGGCAAACCAGAGCAGCGCATGGAAACACTGTTTACCTTCCCACCCGGAGTGCTACCTATTTATCTACTTGCACTTTGACGTGCTTTCGAACTGCTAGGTGGGCAGGAGCAGGGACCGAGGAAACGGGAGCTCACCCCGTCGCGGGGATTCGAACCACCGACCTTCTGATCGGCAAGTCCTAGACTTAACCCACAGCGCCACCCGCATCCCTTCTGAAAATGTTAGGTAATGCTAAATAATAAGAAGAAATAACAACAACAATAACAACATAATAGTATAACTGCAAGGACTTGGCAACCATTTTTAACTATTTCTATGCAACTCTACACACATTTTACTTACCAAGCAAAACTAAATTATTTTGATTTAACCAAAATATCTTTTTTTATATATATAATATTTATTAATAGTTTTTTTCTTTAAATTATAACATAATAAACAAAACATACAAAAAACATCACATTTCATAACATATTTTCTTATCCTTTTTGGACTTCCTCACATCTCCCTCTCCTACGTTCCAAAATATAAAAATTAATTCAGCAATTTATCACCTTGTCCCCACCTTATCTAATTTTCCAATGTTATATCTTAAATTTTAGATATATTCATTTAACTTTTTAAAACTTTTTAGTTTAGCCTAATCATTTTCTAAAAGTTGATTTTTTCCTAAATTTAGCTTATCTTCATAGTTCAGTTTATCTAATTCAATGGTGCCAAGTTGTTTGTGATCAAGCATCCTCCTTAACATTCATACAGTTTACAATATTTTTGCAAATAGTCCTTAAATTTCTTCCAATCTTCTTCCACCGTCTCCTCTCCCAGGTCTCCAAAATATCTTTTTAATTCCTGTCATGTTACGACTTTTCAGCACCACTCATTTTTGAAAGCTGAAAATGGAAGACGTCAACCTGTCCTACTCTGGCAGAGTCCTAGGAGCCCTCAAGCCTCCTTCCCAAAGTTGGGCAAGTGCTTACTAGGTTTTGGAAAGGCGGCGGGAGGATTGTGGCCCCTGGCAGAGCCCCCACACCACCTTCTCCAAGCCCAGTAAGCAGCTCCCACCTTGCAGGGGAGCCACTTCTGGGAGTTCCCGGCTTTACACGTTTTTGCATATATGTGTGGACCTGTGTATATGTGTGGAAATGCATCAGGAAGACAAAAACGTATGGAGAAGCGAGTGATCTGACACGGTTACCCTTCCTGCCTCTGTTCTTTCCCCCTCCCTCGCTCTTGTTAAGTTTTTTGATGATGTGATAACAGTCTTTAATGTCCTGCTGAAGCCCCCCCCCCCATCCAGCTGCCTTATTCAGTTGTGGAGGATAATGCTGGGTACCTTCTTTGATGCTGGACATTGTTTTGAGAAAGCCAGGCATTGGGAGGGGATGGCTGGTGGATGATCTGCACGTAGCCAGTCTTGGAAGCCACACAGGTTGTCTACAAAATCGGACGGTTTGGGCAGTTTATTTTAAGCTTGTGCATGGACTGATGGGCCGCAGGGCCCTGCAAACTGAGGCTACCTGGGGGAGTCATTTCGCCGCATCTTGAGGGCTTCCAAGTGGCAGATTGAAGGGCTTGCTTGGTATGTATACATTGCTTGCTGTTTTAGAATAAAATATTTAATCTTCTCACACACTTGTGTATTTTGTATTGCTTCTGAATCTCACTTTAAAAAAGACCACCTTGCCTTTGGCAAGACAATCCCTGCCACTGAACCCTTGCAAAAAATGCAAGTTACCTGTATATTAAACGGACTAGGACCTGAGGGACCAGGGTTAAAAACACCACTTGGCTCTATGAAACACAATGTGTGGTTTGGGGCATGTCCCCTGTCTCTCACAGTGTTCTTGTGAGAATAACACGGGGAAAAGAAGAGCCATGAATGGTACCTTGAGAACCTCAGGGGAAAGGTGGAATGGATAGAAATATTTTCAGCGTATTTTTATAGAAAAAGGGGTGCCAGAACTCACCACGAATGCCTCCCTTGTTCTCTTATAATGGCAATGGTGCCCACCTGAGAGGTGTTGGAACTGAGTTCTGGTGTGTTCTGGCTGAAAAAAGCCCTGAACTTAAGTCTGATAAATTGGGACTAATCAGCATATATGTAATTATCAAAAAAGCCCAACCTAAAAATCAATTTTGCCCATGAGGCCAATCCTCCAAACCATGCCCCCCACCCATAGGACTTTAGGTGTGGGGCAGGTACAGACATAGCTTCAAAGGAACTGTTGGGAGCTTAAAGTGAGCTCTGAATTGTTCCTTTGTTTGGAGCAAGGTATCTGCCTCCACCATCTATTAGCGGATGAGCAGTGAGGGCTGGCTTTGCTTAGGGAGCATCTGCAGCACCAAGGAGAACTCCTCACATACCAGGTGCCTGCAAAAACCAGGCTTCTTTCTTCCCATCATCAAACAAGGGGAAGAAGCCTGCTTCTGAGAGGCACCAGCTGTGGGAGGGGCTTCTCCTGCAGCCCATGAGTCTGATTAGGCCTACGGAGCCTCTCCATTTGGCCCACAGGGTCATTTCGGCCAAGCCGGATCACATAACCTGTACCTGCTGAGTTAATAGTGCCAGTAAGTAATAGTGCCGCTGTATTCTGCTATGGTCAGACCTCACCTGGAGTACTGTGTCCAGTTCTGGGCACCACAGTTCAAGAAGGACACGGACAAACTGGAACGTGTCCAGAGGAGGGCAACCAAAATGGTCAAAGGCCTGGAAACGATGCCTTCTGAGGAACGGCTAAGGGAGCTGGGCATGTTTAGCCTGGAGAAGAGGAGGTTAAGGGGTGATATGATAGCCATGTTCAAATATATAAAAGGATGTCACATAGAGGAGGGAGAAAGGTTGTTTTCTGCTGCTCCAGAGAAGCGGACACGGAGCAATGGATCCAAACTACAAGAAAAAAGATTCCACCTAAACATTAGGAAGAACTTCCTGACAGTAAGAGCTGTTTGACAGTGGAATTTGCTGCCAAGGAGTGTGGTGGAGTCTCCTTCTTTGGAGGTCTTTAAGCAGAGGCTTGACAACCATATGTCAGGAGTGCTCTGATGGTGTTTCCTGCTTGGCAGGGGGTTGGACTCGATGGCCCTTGTGGTCTCTTCCAACTCTATGATTCTATATCACACCAAGTGCAGGGCAAGTAAGGAATGAAAGGGGCTTGTAGGCACTGTTGATCAGCTTACCCCAAAGCAGCTTGCAAAGTGTTGCTCTGCTTGACTGACAAGTCTTCTGAAGTGCCTTGCAAGGGGTATTGCAGGACCTGACCACCAGCAGATGGTTGGGCCATGTAGAACACTCCGAAGACCCTTGCAAGCCAAATCAGGCTCTAGTGACACCACTGCGACTCCGGATGATCTACAGGTGGCTGGCCTTGTCAAGCTTGACCCATGAGGGGTGAGTAGGCAAGGATCCAGCCCACCAATCAGATCGAGTTCCCCTTATCCCTGCCTTACAACAGTGAAAAGAAAAACTCCCAATTTCTTGCAAAACCGCACAAAAGGAGGAATGACATACAACAGCTTGATGGTGTGCAGTGTAGCTATTTCCATGGGGAAAAGTGAAGTGCAATAGTCCAAGACATCCTGCGCAACACCAAGCTACTCAGGCTGTTATAAAACAACATGCAAACATCATTCAGAAAACGCCACTCTCATGAAAACTAGCTTATTCCATCCTCAGTAAAATATCCTCTATTGTAGAGAGATGTCTTCGGCGTGACGCCCTGGCTTGTTAAATTGAAAATGGCCACATGGATCATTGGGGAGACCGCATACCCTAATTTCCCTCCAAACTAAGAATGGTTTCTCTCAGCAGTTCCAAGCATCCTTGTTCCGTGCTGTGCCTAAAATAAACCTGAGCTGTGCCTTTATGTTAATTATCTGTTCTCTACAAGCTGTTCTGTGATAAGATACTGTACAACACTACAGTGACATACCTTTCTCCAGCCCCTCCACCCCCAGCCGCACACAGCAGCTCATATGATGGTTATTTAATATCCATGACTCACAGTCCACAGGACTAGGATTTTCGCCAGCTGGGATTTGTTCTAAGTGGTGCAAAATGACAAACAGGGCATGAGACGCAGCTCAGATACTAAGCAACTGGCCCCCCAATTATTATTTTAAAAGGGTCACAGCTCTTCCCAATGAAAGAGAACACTTACAAAAACCCCACATACTAAAATAACCAGAAAAATAATATCTGCTAAAGAAAAGTGTAAATCAGGGGTCAGCAGACTTTTTCAGCAGGGGGCCGGTCCACTGTCGCTCAGACCTTGTGGGGGGCCGGACTATATTTTTTTGGGGGAAATGAACGAGTTCCTTATGCCCCACAAATAACCCAGAGATGCATTTTAAATAAAAGGACACATTCTACTCATGTAAAAACACGCTGATTCCCAGACTGTCCGTGGGCCGGATTTAGAAGGCAATTGGGCCAGATCCAGCCCCTGGGCCTTAGTTTGCTAAGGTGTAAACCAAAACCTCAAAAGTGTACTGCAATAGCGACCACCTAAATTATAATATCTCATATAGCAGATCTGGGAAACACCCCTCTCTGTATGAGAAAATGCTGTCTGTCAGAGCCACACTCAGCTAGTTGGTCTGATTCCATATTCCACACTCAGTGGAAATGTTTTTGTTATGTATTGAAGTCCTCACCCTGGCCACCAGGAGTATCGTGTATGTAGTTTTCACTCAGGTCCACATCAGTTATTTCAGGCGGGAAACACTGGGTTGTTGTTGCTACAATGTTGACAGCCGGCTGCCTATAAAAGCAGGCCAGCTGAGCTGTTTGCTGTTCAGTTCTGTTCCAGCTTACAAATAAAGATCTGTTTGAAGAATCGCTGTGTCATCTGATATGTTCACCCACGACTTAACACTTTTAATGTCTAATACAGTGGTACCTCAGGTTACATACGCTTCAGGTTACATACGCTTCAGATTACTGACTCCGCTAACCCAGAAATAGTGCTTCAGGTTAAGAACTTTGCTTCATGATAAGAACAGAAATCGGGCTCCAGCGGCGCGGCGGCAGCAGGAGGCCCCATTAGCTAAAGTGGTGCTTCAGTTTAAGAACAGTTTCAGGTTAAGAACAGACCTCTGGAATGAATTTAGTACTTAACCCGAGGTACCACTGTAAAGTGAGTAGAAGGCATTATGCTGAGTGGAAAAGCATTATTAGACAGAATTACCACACATGCAGAAAGACAAGTCTTGCTGAAGCAGAAGCAGCCTGGCTTCTAGAAGGATAAGTCCCGTCTCACTAACCTTTTGGACTCCTCTGAGAGTGTCAACAAGCATATAGACAGAGGTGATCCAGTTGACATTGCATACGTAGACTTTCAAAAAGTATTTAACAACGACCTCTGAGGAAGCTTAGCAGTCATGGAATAAGAGAAGTAATATTATGGGTCAGTAATTTGGTAAGAAACAGGAAGCAGAGGCTAGAAATAAATAGACATTTCTCCTAATTGAGGGATGTAGGAAATGGATATTCCCAAGGATTAGGACCTATGTTTTCTATCTTCTTCAGGTTGTGGAAATAGACACTACAGTGGTACCTCGGGTTACAGACGCTTCAGGTTACAGATGCTTCAGGTTACAGTCTCCGCTAACCCAGAAATAGTACCTCAGGTTAAGAACTTTGCTTCAGGATGAGAACAGAAATCGTGCGGCGGCAGCAGGAGGTCCCATTAGCTAAAGCGGTAACTCAGTTAAGAACGGACCTCCAGAACGAATTAAGTTCTTAACCCGAGGTACCACTGTATTCTTGTTGGTGGGCAGGGAGTGAATGGGATCTCTGCTACAAGGATAGCACTACTGTTGTTGCAGAGATACTCTATAATGGGTACTTTGAACCTTCCAAAGACATGATGATGGTACATTGTATGGCAACATGTGAAAACCAGTCAACTTGCACTATGCCGTATGCTTTGCTTAAATAAACCTAGTGGTAAACATGAATTAGGGCTGCAGTGGAGGTTCACAGGATTAATGTACATACACCCCCAGTGCTGTTTTTCTAGAAAAAGAAGTGCCAGAGCTCAGTTCTGGCAAGTTCCTGCTGAAAAAAAGCCCTGAAACCCTCCCCCCCCCACCTCAAATTCATTGCACATAGAGAATTAAAATGTAAGTTGTCTATGTCTAGGGATTATTTTCTCATGAGGGAGCACTCCATCATGTGAGCCACCACATTGGTTAACTGCCGGAGTGAGGCTTGAAAAAACAGCAAGTTAATCAAGACTCTGCCAGGTGTGAATGTCTATTCTACAAACACAGCTGCCCAGGAAAAGAGGAAATTCAGCTGCTGCTAGTTATGAAGGACTGCTAGTTATGCACACCAATAATTAATAATAATAATAATAATAATAATAATAATAATAATAATAATAATAATAATTTATTTATAACCCCCCCACCCATCTGGCTGGGTTTCCCCAGCCACTTTGGGCGGCTTCCAGCAAAGTATTACAATACAGTAGTCTGTTAAATATTAAAAGCTTCCCTAAAGAGGGCTGCCTTCAGATTTTGGGGTGGTTTTCAACTGAGTTTTACTTGGATTGGGCCCAATGAAATGAATGAACATGACCAGGTTAAGACCATTAACTTCCATGGGACTACTCTGAGTAACACACTCCAGGAGCACCCTGGAGCCAGAGAGTAAACAGGATTGGGTACACAGCCTTAGTTATGTGGGATGTAAACACAGGAGCAGTCAATGACAACATTCCCAGAGTGTACATGTTAGAACATGGGGAGGGATGTCTGTCTAGCAAGTAGGTAAACTTCCTGGGGACGGACTTCCTCCGCATGTGACCAGAGGTGGGTGTGGCCTCACCTGTGCAGGTAAATGATAAAAGCACAGGGCAGGCAGCCATATCTCTCTCTCTCATCTTCATCTTCTGAAGGAGCAACATGCCCTCTTGGCTCTCAGCCAAGAGAGGACAGTACTATCTTCCTATAAGATAGATTCTGAATGTATGTAACCTTTTTAAGCTGTCTGCCTTCTGGGATCATATTGTGAACAGAACGTGAGTAAACTCTTTTATACTTTTATAAAGACTGTGTTGCGTCTTGTATTTTAAGAGGGAACAAAAGGGGAAATTACCAGAGTAATTATTATAGAGGTTCTAGCGAACTTGTGCAAGCGCTACCGTTGTGAACTTAAAGGGGAATGTCTATAAACTCTGCTGGTATTTTGGGAACTTGTTAGCACAAGTCGGATTAGGATATAATCTCACAATATATCCTCTCATGCACCCCTGAACATTCCCACAAGTTACAGTAAAGGCTTCCAAGTTTTCTGAGGCCAGTTTTCCTCAGAGTACCTCTCAGTACTTTGTGCCTTTCAAGCTTAACAGTATCTGAAGAAATAGTCATTGTCCTATGAGGCTTTACAATGAAGTTCAAAGTCTGTGTTTTTTGTGTTAGAATTTCTTCTAAACCATTGGTTCATAACTGAAAGCATCCTAGATTCACTGGCATCAAATATTTATCCTGTATTTTTTACATTTTTTATGCAAAATTTTAATGCTACTTTCAGAAAACCCAACCTTCAGACATTCTCTTGTTCATTTCAGGCTGCGGCCCTCAAAAGCAGAATCCATGGCTTCATCAACCACCAGTCTTCCCCCTTCTCCTACCAGCAAATGTTTTATCACCTGGCCTGATGAAGAATTCTGAAGCACTCGAAAACCTGCACACTAGTTTCATATCATCATAGAATTGTAGAGTTGGGAGGGATCACAAGGGTAGTCAAGTTCAACCTGCGCAATGCAAGAATCTTTTGCCCAACGTGGGGCTCAGTCCACGACTCTGAGATTAAGAGTCTCATGCTCTACTCTACTGAGTTTATGCAATCTTAGATTCAAGGATGTGGTTCTTCTACGGAAGAACTTTAATCTCCGAGGGAACATGGCTTCCAGCTGTTAGATAAGAAGAAGTCACCAAATTTGGCTCCCTTTAATTCAGTGCACCACTAAAATTAACCTCCAGCCTTGTTCTTTTTAAGACTGCCTAGTTCTTTTTATTCCTGTTTTCCACCAACCAAAGAATCTGTGTGTATCACCTAAGGATGGATGTTGAGACACCAGAGTGCACATGCTGTCCCCACACGGTTTCTTCCTCATGCTGACCAGAAGGCAAGTTGGACAGGCCAGAAATTGGGACCGAGGAAACCTCTGAGGAGGAGAAGGCAGGCACTTTGGTTCCTCGTCTCCCAGAACCTTCTGTCTCAGCAGCTATTCTGTCCTGGGCATGAAATGCAAATTTATGAAACAGTAGTGGCCAGATATACTTGTTTTCCTGTATACTTCTATTTAGTTTTTTTTTTTATTGGCCTAACAACAACAGGCATTGTACCCTAGAAATGCGTAGCTTGTCGGTAAACTTTTCTAATAAAGTGAGTTCCTAAACTTTGGAAGACCAAAAAGAAATATTGGCTCTATTCAGATCTCTTCAAAAACAAATCCCTGTGACTCTTAGCTGCCATCAAAAAATGAACAATTAGCTCTTTAATATGTACCGTATATTAAGATGAGCTTCCTCAAAAATAGGTACCTAACTTTTTTCTTTCTGAATCATGTCTGTTAGATTGCAGGCCTACGGGCAGGGACAG
The DNA here is from genome assembly GCF_951804945.1 of Podarcis cretensis. Taxonomy (NCBI): domain Eukaryota; kingdom Metazoa; phylum Chordata; class Lepidosauria; order Squamata; family Lacertidae; genus Podarcis; species Podarcis cretensis. The sequence goes on along the minus strand of NC_137182.1, from coordinate 4,525,659 downwards.
TATTGTTTTGTTAATCTGTCTACAAAGCCTAGCAAACTCTCGCACCTTCTTTAACCCACACTTATGCACTAACTAGCAGCCGTACCTCATGTTTCAGAACACATTTTTGTTTTTTTAATAAAAAAATTCTTACCCTGCCCTTCACCATAAAGTTTCAATATAATCATAAAACTAAAAACAAGAACAATTCCAAAAAAGCACAGTATAAGTTAAACAAAACAGAGATGTGAGTCCCAGAAAAATACTTGAATTGTCAAAAGCAAGGAGGATACCCTAGAAGATCCACAACCAAGATTCTAGGTGCCCCTCAGTGGGGAGGGAGCCCCCCAATTTACAGTAAGTGCCGACACAGAAAAAGGCCTCTCCTGAACTGCCATTCTCTGCACTCCTGAGGCTGCTACTCTTAACATCTAGCAGGGTCTGTATGGATGGAGACAAATATTGGGCTACCTTTGGCTAATTTATTGTTTCTACTGCATGATTTACTTATGCCTGCATAAGTCCCTTCTGGTTGCAACAAGGGGAGGGTGCACTTATGGGCAGCACCTCCACCATGGATGAGCATATATGTATTTACCCAGCATGCAAGACACGACCAATTCGTATTTTGGGCGCTTGATCATCATCCATTGGATTCCCAGAATAAAGTCATTTATCTGACAGGCAAAGAGGCTCCTTTTCACTTTCGGTGCAAGTGACTTCTGCCTCTGTCAGTGTGCCACTGTTTTTCAGGGATGACCACAGTTCTGTAGAATCTCTGCACCAAATCCAGGCTATGAGCCAGTGTTCCCCAACCTGGTGCCCTCCAAATATTTTGACCTGCAGTTCCCATCATTGCCAGCCGGCATAGTCAATGGGCAGGAATAACGTGAGGGCTTGGAGGGCATCAGGTTAGAGAAGGGTTCTGTAAAGCCTCTAAAGAGGTTTTAAGCAGCCTACGGTAGCTATAGGATTTTAACAAGGTAATCGTAATCAACACAGTCCACACCTTGGTCTGCTGTGCTTCCCAGCTCCATTCATGTGCTGGATGACAGGCGTGGTATGAATTCCCTTACCTAATCAGCCATCCCCAAGAGTTGCTTGGACTGGGCTGGGACATCATTTCAATACTTGCAACCTTTCACAGCAGAGATCACATCTCTCAGAAATGTCAGTTCAGTCACCCTTCCTTAAATTTGTAGCTCTTGTCATTTCTTAAGACCTTCCCAAATCCTTAGGCCACATTTAGCTCAGGCAGAACCCCAAACATTACTTCTGTCCATTGATGCATCCCTTCATCATTGTGCTTGTATATATGATTCAGACAGGGGAGGCTGATGCTGTTGGGATGCAAGACACAAAGTGATACCTCCCAAAGGCAGTTTTACATGGACAAAGTTTGGGGTTGCCCTCTGTGACCTGTAACTGCTAAAAGTCTGAAGAGGCATCTAGTTTACTGAAAAATAGCCATTCACAAATTATGCCATTGCGTCCTCTCTAGTGGGGAGTCTGAAATTCTTTTTCTAGGTAAGACATATTTAGGTTTCTGGGATTACAACATACTCATACATTTCCATTAGACGTTCTAAAATGGTTAAAGTGGCTGACCAGTCTGCTGGTTCCTGAATCTTTGGAATCTACCTGTATCGCAGGGGTAGCTACTTTGTGGGTCATACAGCCTCCCCCCAGAAGTCCTCCTTCCTGTGGTCTGCAGGAACTCCCCCCTCCACAATATTTGTCAATGACATCATTTTGGGGGGAGGCTTTTTTTAAAAAAAAATCCCTGTGGTTTTTCACCTTCTGCATTGTTCCTGGTGTTGGCTGAGTGCCCCGCAGCTAGTTTTAGATATTTATGAATCTAGTTCCTTCTCTCCCCATTTCACATTGTTTCTACAGCAGCTTCTGCTGCTGTTTGCTTCCATGTTCAGAGCGCAACTGGCAATCAGTGAACACTCACTGTTTGTTGCGTGCAATTTCCTCTAGCGCTACCCCTAGTGGTGTTGAGTCATTGGCTAGGTGAGGCTCCAGCTGCTTGCAGGATCCATCATGGAAGTTGCCAGATGTTTTCAGTCAGGCAGCCGCCGCCAATCAACTGTTGTGAGAGCAAATGGGAGTGGTCACTTCTCTTTGTCAAGCGATGGAGAAAGCCCAAGCACTCAGGGGCAGGCGATAGAGAGGCAATGAGACAATCTAACTTACATCAGCAACTTTAAGCAAAGGGCAAACATTGGTGCTTTTTCCAGCAACTGGCCAACATTGTTGTTGTTGGCATCTACCTGTCTCAAGAGACGATGGAATGTACCTCCAGGATGTGTGTGATGTCAAACTGTTGTGTTAGCAGCCCTGAAGTGGCCTGAATGTCCTGGGCTGCCCAGATGACAAGACCCCTCGCCTCTCAGCCTCACAGATGTGGTCCAAAGGAAAGCAGAGCAGTACATCTGGCACCAGCTTGGCTGCAGGTAAAAGGTAAAGGGACCCCTGACCATGAGGTCCAGTCGTGGCCGACTCTGGGGTTGCGGCGCTCATCTTGCTTTATTGACCGAGGGAGCCGGCGTACAGCTTCCAGGTCATGTGGCCAGCATGACGAAACCGCTTCTGGCGAACCAGAGCAGCGCATGGAAACGCCGTTTACCATCCCGCCAGAGCAGTACCTATTTATCTACTTGAACTTGGATGTGCTTTCAAACTGCTAGGTTGGCAGGAGCTAGGACCGAAAAACAGGAGTTCACCCCCTCAAGGGGATTCGAACCGCCGACCTTCTGATCGGCAAGTCCTAGGCTCTGTGGTTTAACCCACAGCGAGTTGCTGGAAAAAGGAGTACAAGGCACCATCCAGCCATCTTAGGGATTCCACTCTGGATTTGTGTAGGCTTTACTTTATAAAAACCCTGCTCACGAATGGAACTCACTCAAACAGGGCGGAAAGGGTGAAATAGCTGCTTAGTGATACTGATGACTTTGTAACTTAAGAAGTAGCACTATATGCGTTGGCAGCTAAGAAGATCAGGAGAAAAGAACTAGATAAAATAGCGGTCAATTGCAAAGGTGATTCGGACATTTAAGCTGGCACATTCTACCTGAGAACCTCCTGCTACTCTATTGTATGCAACAAATAATTTCTAGGAGATGTGACCGTGGTTTATTGTATTTGCAGTGCCTGATGTTTTTATGGTTATTGTTGCTTTTCTTTTCTTTTTTTTATAATATTTATTCAAATTTTAAAGATTACAAAGAGAAAAAAGAAAAAAGAAAAAAAGAAAAATAAAAAGACAGAAAAAATACAAACAATTGAAAAAAAAACAGATCAAACCTTTACATCACTTGCTTTCATTCACTTACTTCCTTGACCTCCTCACACCTCCCATTTTTGTATTCTAGTTCAGTTAGATATTTCAGCAAATCCTTTCCAGCTTTGTTTTTATCTTAATAATTTATCTTAATATATTGTGATTTTGCATTCTCTTCTTTCACCAATTCATTTTTACTTAATCCTTTATATCTTTTCTGCTAAAACCACATAATTCTATTCCAACATCTTTCTAACATTCCTTAATTTTACAATATTTCTGAAGATAAACTTTAAATTTTTTCCAATCTTTTTCCACCGACTCTTCTCCTTGGTCTCGGATTCTGCCAGTCATCTCAGCCAGTTCCATGTAGTCTATCACCTTCGTCTGCCTCTTTTTGTTCCCTTTGTGAATGATGCCATGGCCTTTGGCTAGTGCAATAAAGTTTATGATGATGGTGTGCATGGGTAGGCAACCTAAGGCCTGGGGGCTGGATCCGGCCCAATCGCCTTCTAAATCCGGCCCACAGACGGTCTGGAAATCAGTGTGTTTTTACATGAGTAGAATGTATCCTTTTATTTCAAATGCATCTCTGGGTTATTTGTGGGGCCTGCCTGGTGTTTTTACATGAGTAGAATGTGTGCTTTTATTTAAAATGCATCTCTGGGTTATTTGTGAGGCATAGGAATTTGTTCATCCCCCCCAAAAAAAATAGTCCAGCCCCCAACAAGGTCTGAGGGACAGTGGACCGGCCTCCTGCTGAAAAAGTTTGCTGACCTCTTAGTGTTTACTTCTGAGCCTTTTCTTCTCCCAAAGATATCCCGCAAGGCAGCAACACATCATATATGCCAACTGGCTAGTAAAAAGTAGATAATTTTAAAAGGTATGCTTAATAATCCACTGTGGGAGGCGGTGGAAGACAGGAGTGCCTGGCGTGCTCTGGTCCAGGGGGTCACGAAGAGTCGGACACGACTAAATGACTAAACAACAACATGTTTAATAATCACTGAAAGACAGGGAGGAAGGAGGGGGTTAAACTCTGACGGTGTAGTGGTGCTTGTTGAATTTAATGAGGCAAATAGGTGTGCGATTTTGGCTTCATTATTTATTTAATGAAATTTACACACCACTTGATTGTAAAAAAAATTCTCAAAGTGGTTTACAAAAAGAGACAACTATAAAATCAAGAAAGATTCACAACCCTACTTTAAAACCTATAAAAGCTGAAATACTTAGAAAGTTGAGGCAATTTTAATCTATTTTAGTATCTGGGTAAAAAGGTAAAGGTACCCCTGCCCGTACAGGCCAGTCTTGACAGACTCTGGGGTTGTGCGCCCATCTCACTTAAGAGGCCAGGGGCCAGCGCTGTCCGGAGACACTTCCGGGTCACGTGGCCAGCGTGACATCGCTGCTCTGGCGAGCCAGAGCCGCACACGGAAACGCCGTTTACCTTCCCGCTGGTAAGCGGTCCCTATTTATCTACTTGCACCCGGAGGTGCTTTCGAACTGCTAGGTTGGCAGGCGCTGGGTAGGCTTGTCTAAACAAGAATGTTTTAAGTAGGTGCCAGTGAAGCCGTCTCCTTGATCTCAACAGGCAGGGAGTTCCGAAGTGTAGGCACTGCCACACTAAACGACTGAGGTCTTGCAAATTTGCAATGGGTATTATGCGGCACCTATCGCTGTGCCAATTCTGCCAACCAAAATGGCCGGGTGGGCACATGTGGGAAAGGCCTTACTCACAGGATCAGCTGTTTTCTTAAAGAAACCATTTAGAACGTAATCATTTTCAGTTATTGTCAGGGAACTGACATCGGAGCCAGAAGTGGAGGCAGGGCTCCCAAGCGATGCCGGAGAAGGGCCAAGCAGGGAGAGAGGGAACTCATCGGCTGGGGAAGGAAATCAGCGTAACACCAGGGATAAAGGGGGACAGTTGGGGGAATTGGAGAGGGGTCTCCAGGACTCTTCGCTGGAGACCAGCGGGGAGAGCACAGGTCCTCCTCTGCCCACACCCACCCTGCGCAGAAGACTTCCGCGCAGGGAAAGTAGGCGTAGACTTGGCGTCAAAGAGCTTTTGTGCTGGAAGAAGTTTAAGAAACGCCCACTGACGGATTCTGCTAGCGACTGAACAGCCACGAAGTGAAGGGCTCTCCAGGCAGGAAAGGTTTAACCAGGCTACCTAGCCAGGAGTGGTGGCAAACTTACGCATGAGCAACCCCATACATCCATTACAGTTATAGAATAAAATATATATTTATTTTGTGTTTTACTTTAAAGTGAACCCTGTGCTGTTTTGTACCACATTTATCCATAGCTACTGGTTGGTATTATAACTGACAGATATATTATAATTGAAATGGTATTTAGATGGAGGTTGGCAGTGGCAAAAGGATTAGATAAATATGTAAGAGTTTTGAACCTAAATTAAAGAAAACAAAACACTTTAGGTGGGTGAGTTCGCCTCCTCCAAAACAAGTAATGCTGGAATTGAAGATGATTCACCACAGTGCACTGGCTGCAATCTGTGCTACAAAAACAGTTTTACCCCTTGATTTCTGTAAACTGGCCTCATCCTGCTTCCCTGTGGCATGATCTCCCATGCCTTTAGATTGTGGGAGAATGGTGAACTGATGTGGGTATCTGAAAAGGAGTTGATCCTGTGGATAAGGCCAGCATACCAGTCCCATTGATGTAGCCACAAAACACGTCTCTCCCCTATGGGTCTCTATAGCCACAGCAGACACTGCAACCCTTCAATGGTTTGACCTTACCCCAGAAGGCACACTCCCCCATTGTCTCCTGAGACGGACGGATGCCAACCATGCACACACAGAAAGCTTGCAGATGTGCAGGATTTCACCATAAGGAGTCAGCTGCCACACCACTTGGGCTACACGTGAAAGGTGCTTAGGTTTCTTTGAAAGTGATGAAACTGGATCTAGGTCAATTGACACACTTTATAAAGACTAAATTGTGAGGAGGTATAAAGTGGAAATCATGGCAGATGGTGACAGCAGTCACGAAATTAAAAGACGCCTGCTTCTTGGGAGAAAAGCAATGACAAACCTAGACAGCATCTTAAAAAGCAGAGACATCACCTTGCCAACAAAGGTCTGTATAGTTAAAGCTATGGTTTTCCCAGTAGTGATGTATGGAAGTGAGAGCTGGACCATAAAGAAGGCCGATGGCCGAAGAATGGATGCTTTTGAATTCTGGTGCTGGAGGAGACTCTTGAGAGTCCCATGGACTGCAAGAAGATCAAACCTCTCCATTCTTAAGGAAATCAGCCCTGAGGGCTCACTGGAAGGACAGATCCTGAAGTTGAGGCTCCAATACTTTGGCCACCTCATGAGAAGAGAAGACTCCCTGGAAAAGACCCTGATGTTGGGAAAGATGGAGGGCACAAGGAGAAGGGGACGACAGAGGACGAGATGGTTGGATAGTGTTCTTGAAGCTACCAGCATGAGTTTGACCAAACTGCGGGAGGCAGTGGAAGACAGGAGTGCCTGGCGTGCTCTGGTCCAGGGGGTCACGAAGAGTCGGACACGACTAAACGACTAAACAAAAAACAACAATAAAGTGGAAAATTGATGCATAATCTCATTTTCCATCAGTTGGTGAAAAGTATGGCATTACTGTTGATCCTGCTGCCACATACACCTCAAAAGTAAACTGGACACTCGCCTATGATTCCTTATAGTCATCTTCATTGCAGGAGCTTCAGTTATGAACTGAAGAAAAAAAAAAGAAACAGATATTTTCAAATATTACAGTTACATGTATTTGGCTTAGGTTATCGTTGACCATTGTTTTGAATCAAAAACATGGAACTGTTAAATGAAGGATAATCCCTATGTACAAAGAGATGTTTTGAGATAAATTTGGGCAGCACTTTATATTTCCACCTTAAATCCTCAGAAGATGGCACTTGCTTAAGGTTCTGAAGATGGGAATAAGATCTGCGAAAAATCAGACAAGTGAGCAGAAACAAAATATGACTTTTTGCCCCAGGGGTAATGGAGATGGAGATGAATCCTGACAGGCACACACATGACAAGGCCGAGGCAGAGCAGGAACGGGTGACTCACAAATTGTAGTGGCACGTTCTCTCCAAGGGCTTCAGTGTGCGAGTAATGCCTGAACGATCTTAGCCACGATCACATGAGGAACACAATGGCTGGCTGGCTGTTGAGCCATATAATAAAACCCCAACAAATTAAGTATAAAACAGCCTCTGGTGAGTCATAGTCCTAATTAGAAAGAGAATTAACAGGTATTAGATTAGCAAAAAACTCCCTGCTAGGAAAGTACATAGGGGACATTATTAAAGAGACTGACCTTTTTTGTTTGGTGTGTGTATGTGCGTGTTTGTTTCACTGAATTTGATCACACTTTTAATTACTCCTGCCACCATCAAGAACTAACTGGATTCTTTCAGTTAACTACTGACGAGTAGAAAGGTTTATAAATCATCCTGGAAGGCAGAGAAGCAGAAGGAATTACAGACCCACAAATTCTTACTCTGCGCCAAACATCACAAATATCACGTTTGCTTAGTTTCTCTCGAATGGGCTGCCTCACTCAGAGCACTATGTATAGTTTGGCTTATTGGTTATACTTTCTTGAGTGCTTCGACAGACACTCTTCTTTTTGCTAGGTTAGGCTCAATGAATACAATTTGGCAACTGACTAAACATCTAGGGTATGGTTTCCCAGGGACAGTCCCCGAATTTACAAATCTGTCCCTGGACAAAATCCGTCCCCAGAATGTCCCCGGATTTCATTTAATGTCCCTGGATTTATATTTTAAGTGTTGTAGATTTATCAGAATGAATGTTGCGTGATTGGTTCAATGGCACAAGACTTCCGGTGAGGCAAAATGGCGGGCACCACAGCAGCGAGCAGCACCTGAAGCCAGCCAGAGCCAACAGCACTACCAGGCTGGCTCTGGGCTGCTGAGACTGCCACTGCCGCTGCCAAGGGGGAACCGGGGACGCCTGGTGCATCAACTGGGGGAACCGCTGACCCCCCACATGACCCAATAGAGCGAGGAGCGAGAGCGCCCGGCCACCTGGCCGACTGCCCAGCGGCGCTCTGGGGCCAGGAAAAGCCCTGGAGCTGACGTAGGGAGAAGGAGGAGAGGAGAAAGGAGGAGAGAGAAAGAGGAAAGAGAAAAAAGAGGGAGCCCCGACCTTGCCGCGCCGCTGCCTCCACCACTGCTGAGGAGGAGAGGTAGGAGAGCACCAGGAGGGCAAGGACATGTGGCCAAGCCCAGGCCCAACCTGAGTCTACTCCACAATGGCTAGCGCTCCAAGAGAGTAGGCAGGGACGCAGAGGAAGGCTGCACAACAGAGGAGACCACAGAAGAGAACACATTACAGTGGTACCTCGGGTTACAGACACTTCAGGTTACAGACGCTTCAGGTTACAGACTCTGCTAACCCAGAAATATTACCTCGGGTTAAGAACTTTGCTTCAGGATGAGAACAGAAATCGTGCTCCGGCAGCGCGCCACTAAAGTAGTGCTTCAGGTTAAGAACAGTTTCAGGTTAAGAACGGACCTCCAGAACAAATTAAGTTCTTAACCTGAGGTACCACTGTACTTCTTAATTTAAAAATAAAAATAAAAATTAATAATAACTTTTCCCCCTCTTTTTTAAAAAAAGTGTCCCTACATTCTTTGGAAAAAATCTAGGGCTGAAATTCAAAGTAGTGAGGAAATCGCTCTTTCAGTGCAACCATTACTGCTTGCCTGATGGAATGACTTTCCCAGTCCTCCCACTCTGTCCTGTTCAGGGGGATTCTCCCAACCACCATGAGCTACTTTGTGTGGTGCAGAGGACCCCACAGGGGGAGGAGAGGACGGGCAGCCGTGTTGTGTTATCGGGATGTTGTAGTGGCTTCTGCTACTGCAGCTACATAGTTGTACCTACCTCTATGCATTCACCTCTCATGACATCTGCTCCCCCTTATGCTGTCTCTGTGTCTCTGCCTCTCTCGTTTGCTACCTTTGTCTCCCTCCGCCCCACTGTTGGCTCATCCATCACCAAAAACTGGGGTCAAACTTTATCTCACATTGCTGGCTACTTTTCTTTTGATGGCAGGGAGGGGCGGGAAGCAGCTCAAAGGCCCCCATCCAGGTATGTCCCCTGTTAGGGAGCCCACACCAATTTCTTGCTGAAAACCTCACACTGGCTGCTCTTTTTTTGCATTGGGAGAGAAGCCTCACTATAGCAGTTTGGGAACATTTTTGTAGGGTCGGCTGTGTGGGGGAAATAATTGCTTTCCCTCCCCACACTCTGAAGTCTCTTTGGTGCTTGGCTGGCACTGCAACTGCTAATTATATATTTTAAAATATGCATATTAATTGTGTCTATACACAATTAACATCAGATCGAGTTTGGGCCTTAGGGAGGTCTGAGTGTCTTGATATAAACACACACACACAGACCACTCAGATTCTCTGGATATACATACACTTTTCCAGCTTTACTGAGAAACATATGCAGAGACAATTTCTCCATAGGTCTTTCCCCATAGTTCTTATTCATGTAATACTTAGTTATCCTAGAGATTTTTTTTTAAATTGACTGACTCATCTTGAAAATTTTGCATGCGAATTTTCTTCCCATAAATAAGCCCATGTTGCTGAAGCTAATTTAGTACAGGTAGACATTGAACTCAAATGCTTGATAACAGATACAAAAGTGTTTGTTTCTACCTTTTCTCCACAACCTTCTCATTGCATGGGCTCCATGAGCTGTTCTCACAAATCAGTACAGTTGACCATTTTCTAAAGAGAGGCTGCATGGGTAAATAGGAGAATGAAATTGCGCCATATTTTCATAAACCATACCTATTCTAGTTTGCTACTTTGCAATTGATACAATTGGGAGTATATTAATTTTAGGGCTTTGTAAGTCCCCCGTCCCCCAATTTGGTGTTTTGGATCAGGCCCCAATTCAGTTTGGATCAATTCAGACCTGATCTGATCTGATTCCAGCCTAGAAAATCCCAGTGAATATTTGGAAATCCAAATATTTGATCCTTCCATTGACTTGCACTGGAAAACCAAGAAGGTCATAATTCTTTGTTTCTTCACATAGGTGCATGAAATTTGTAGGAATTAACCACATCAAATTTCTAAAGCTTGCTTTTTTCAAAAGATAAAATAAAAAAGTGAAAGGACCATAAATAATTTATTCCTTGCAAATTATAGACACGTTTGTAACATGATAAGGTCTGATCTCAATTGCTGAAGGAAATTGCACCTGCCTCCAACAGTGCATATATAGCTGCTGTAAAAATGAACACATTGCCTAAGTTAACTTTTCTTTTTCACACAGGATGGATCTCCAACAAACAATTTAAAATTTGGCAAAGAGAACTGGACCATTTTTATTTTTAATGGGGAAAAGTCAATACTGAAGATGAACTTACCGTACTTTACATACAAATGAAAAAAGGTGGGTGAGGGATTCCAGACTTTCAGCGAGACCAACCAGCTTCATCATTTAATATTTATTAGACAGTAAAATAAAGACATGGGTGCAAATAGAAAATATTTCCGTAAATGGTCTCCTAATTAGTGTTTTACTGTAAAACCAATGCAAGAAAAATCTTTCAGTAGCTCTTTACTTATTAGTTGGATATGTAGAGGTATTACACTTATTACTCCTCATTGCAACCATAATATTTTCATCCACAATTCTATAGCAAACAAAGGCTTGAACCCTGGCAATCGTTAGAAAGTTTTTTCCTTCACCTACATGATTTTTTAATATATTAATGGTAGACCTGTTTCTGAGCTGGGGATTCAACTGCCAGTTGGTTGGTTTCAATGGTGGCAAATTTAATGATTTCGTTTAGCATGTCTGCCCCTCACTCACAGCTTTTGAAAACATGATTTCAGCAGCCTCTAATCAGGTTTAATTTCTTCATTATATACTATATCACTAGACCTCCATGGTGGAGATTTAAGTTAAGTGACCTTTTAAAAGTCCGGGAGGAAAACCGGGGAATAACACTTGATGACAAAGACTGGTCTAACGACTGGAGTGATCCTCGAATCCACACTGCTTCCTCTTAAATATGAGGATGTGTGCTTAAGCTGGAACATTGTTGGGATGCAACACCTGCAAAACTTTCTCACATATTGCTCAAATCTTCAACCTCTTGGTGAGGATTACCAACAGCTGGCACATACCACCATGTGTGGTGACGGCGCTGGAAAGCACAAGCCTTTGGGATGCCATTTTTGCTGCCCATCACTACAAGCAAGTACTAGGATGGAGTAGTCTGACTAGGGGTGAGCAGTCTGGCCAGTGGTGATGCTGCTACTGCCAGCACTTCTGCCTTGGGTGGCACCATGGCTGCTATGGGCATGTCTCATGCCAGTGCTAAGCTTCAGAAATTATACACTCACAGTATGTGGGCTGCTTATGCACTGACAAGACTAATTGCGTGGACAGGCGGAGTCCCCAGATCCCGAGTGGTCCCCCCCCCGTCATGTGGAATAACGACTCTAGACAATGTGCTATGGGATTAAATTGGCCACAACTTTATTAAATTTCAAATGTGGGTAGACCTTGGCTCAGGCATTGGGCGTTCTCCCTCCCCAGTTCCCAGCCGGGGACCTAGGGAGCATCAGGGTTATCCAGTGTGTGTGTGTGGGGGGGATGGGCTGGCTCTCGAGAACATATGTTCAAGCAGAGATAGCCGCCCCCGTTATGCCGCCGCCGCAGGGGAGAGCAATGACAACCTTTCGGCATACGGTCAAAGCCTCCCTTCAGAAAACCCCTTTAACGTGGAACCCTGGTATCGCTGCCGCAAAGAGGAAGATGGACTAAAGGATTCCGCCCAAGGCCTGATACCGCCAAAGTTGTGACGTTTTGCTACGGGAAAGGCGAAACCTGCCAATGCAGGGAAATTCCTTTCCGGCCCTTTAACAGCGACCTTATCGTAGCAGCGCCCGCATACCTGTGGAGAAAGGTTAACCTGCAAAACCTATGAAGAAAAGTTAACCTGCAAAAGAAGACATTAACTGAGGGTGGGTAGGGTGGGAGAAGCTCTGGAGCCAAGTGAGGATTACCAGGTAAGATCTACCCTCTATTGTGTGGGCAGGTAATCCCTCCCCCTACCTGGCCTGGTTCCCCTGGCAACGCTTCCCCCGGGTGGGATTGGACAACTCACTGGGGTAGGCGGGGACCTCCAGGTATCCCACCTGAGGGAAGGCAAAGCCTATGCTGATGGGGCCACTCCAGATCCAGGGCTGCACGCGTCCACGCAAAGGGCGCCCCCGTTTTAAGCTGGGAGTGGTCACTGGCACACATGTGCGTGCATGCACTTCCCCCCTCAAATGCTAATCAAGATAGACACAGAACAAACATATAAATGAAATGCAAACTTAACATTAAAACTAGGGCCAAAATGGGGAGAGGGGATAAGGCATGGGTCGGCAAACTAAGGCCCATGGGCCAGATCAGGCCCAGTTGTCTTCTAAATCCGGCCTGCGGACGGTCCGGGAATCGACATGTGGATGACCAGAGTGTGGATCGCCAGCATGCATGTTCTTTCCCTCTCCCTCTCTCTCCCTCACACGGCGGCACTTTTCTCCTCAGGGATGGAGCAATCTTTTCCCACGCTGGGCGCTGTCGACGGCGGGAGTCGGCTCACCTGCCTGCCTGCCTCAGTAGGGCGGCGCTGTGAAGGGGGCATGTGATGCCAGCTGCTGCTGTGTTCTCCTCCTGCTCCTGCTCCCTCTCCCTCAGTCTGCTCTTCCCTCCCTCTTCGAGCCCCTTTTCTGCGCCGCTTCCTTGTACGCTTTCTTCGCCACTGCCGCCTGCCTGCCTGCCTGCCTCCCTCCTGCATTCCTCCCATGACATTCAGGTAGGTTATTGCAGTGGCCGCTGTTATGTACTGAAGTTCTCACCCTGGGCCAGCAGGGGGATACTGTAGATAGTTTTCACTCAGGTCCACATATGCAAATAAGGGATTGAAAGTGATGTTCAGTGACTGGATAGTTACAGAAAGTTGTTACTGTTGCATTGTAGTGGAGCTCTATATAAGCAGGTTGGCTGAACCCTTCAGCTCAGTTCTGTTCTGGCCTGTGAATAAACAAGAACTGTTTGAAGAATCGCTGTGTCATCTGCTATGTTCACCCACAACTTAGCAGCCGTGGCCGCCACTTGTGGGTTGGCAGGCGGCTCCGTCTTCTTCTCTGCGGTGCCTCTTGGGCAGCATCAGGTGGTGTGTAAAAGCTCCGACGACGCCCCGGTTCCCCTATCTCCATCCATGGCTCCTCTGCCGGGGCTACTGCTTCTGTCTTTGCCGGCCAGTGCCTGGCTGGCTGGAGAAGCCCAATTGTGGCTATTGGAATGACAACTGGGACAGGTAAAGCGAAGCATCTTTAGGCCTCTGCGGGTGGGCGAAGATTGTTCATTTCCCCCCCAAAATATAGTCTGGCCTCCCACAAGGTCTGAGGGACAGTGGCCCGGCCCCCTGCTGAAAAAGTTTGCAGACCCCCTAGGATAACTAAGCAAAGACATAAAATTTATGTAACGCTTGATCATTAACCAACCAACTTCAAAACAGCTTCTTTTTACTTTCCAACACCACCCACTTCCAGGGCAATTATAACTAATTTAAATTACGTATTGCACACAGCTGCAGGAGAACAAAAGCCAATACAGTGGTGCCTCGCAAGACGAAAATAATCCGTTCCGCAATTCTCTTCGTCTTTTTTTGTCTTGCGAAGCAAGCCCATTGATGGCTTAGCGGATTAGCGCTATTAGCGGCTTAGCGGCTTTTAGCGGCTTAGCGGCTTAGCGGGTAAGCAGATAAGCGGCTTAGCTGCTTATAAAAGGGGGGGGGGGAGGAAAAAAACCCCGCAGGAACTCGCAAGACATTTTCGTCTTGCGAAGCAAGCCCATAGGGAAATTCATCTTGCGAAGCACCTCCGAAACAGAAAACTCTTTCGTCTAGTGAGTTTTCCGTCTTGCGAGGCATTCGTCTTGCGGGGCACCACTGTACAGTGCATGTGACTTAAGAACCTCTCAATTGTTATTGTACACCCCCTGACCAGTGGCATGTAGCAGACCATCACATTAAAGAAAGTTATGATACTGACATGGAAACCTCTGTCTTGTGCTTTAAAAAAAATAAAAGGATGTGATTTGGATTGATTTGGGGGTGGGTCTGTACCTTTGCTTGATTTCTATTAGTGCAGAAAGGACACAGACAGGTACTTAATGTATGGCAAAATACTAATGAATAATCACCATAACCTATGGCTCCTGCAACATTTTCTATTTGTGCTTTCTGACCACATATAACTGAGGGCAAATTTAAAAGGAGCCCCTGCAAAGGAAGGGGAAAGTGGAGCGCTATCATAAACAAGCTCTCCACCCCAGTGAAAAATGAAGGTTTGACAGAAAGGGCTTTCAAATGAAACACAGGTGTTCAGGTGCACATTGGGAAGTTTTGGGGGGGTGGGGGGAGTTTGAGCTTTGCACTGTGGGTCAAACTGTGTAATTCTGGGGACTGGTCTAAGGACCTCTAATTATTGGCTCCAACTGCATATAGCAGAACACAGGGATGTGCCACTAATGGAATCATAGAATCATAGCATGGTAGAGTTGGAAGAGACCCCGAGGATCCTCTAGTCCAAACTCCTGCAATACAGGAATCTTAACTGAAGCATCCAAGACACATGGGCATCCAATCTCTGCATAAAAACCTCCAAAGATGGAGCGTCCACAACCTCCGAGGGAGACCGTTCCACTGTTCAACAGCTCTTACTGTCAGAAAGTTCTTCCTGGTGTTTCTCGTAACTTGAATCCATTGTTTCAGGTCCCACCCTCCAGACCAGGAGAAGGACCCGAACCATTGAATTCAAAACCCCTATTTGGCAGGGACATGTGAGGGCATGTCCCAGTGTGGGAGGGGTGGCTAACACCCCAGAGGACAGGATCACACTTCAAAACGACCTTGACAGATTAGAGAACTGGGCCCAAACAAACAAGATGAATTTTAACAGGGAGAAATGTAAAGTATTGCACTTGGGCAAAAAAAATGAGAGGTACAAGTACAAGATGGGTGACACCTGGCTTGAGAGCAGTACATGTGAAAAGGATCTAGGAGTCTTGGTTGACCACAAACTTGACATGAGTCAACAGTGTGACGCGGCAGCTAAAAAAGCCAATGCAATTCTGGGCTGCATCAATAGAAGTATAGCATCTAGATCAAGGGAAGTAATAGTGCCACTGTATTCTGCTCTGATCAGACCTCACCTGGAGAACTGTGTCCAGTTCTGGGCACCACAGTTCAAGAAGGACACTGACAAACTGGAACGTGTCCAGAGGAGGGCAACCAAAATGGTCAAAGGCCTGGAAACTATGCCTTATGAGGAACGGCTAAGGGAGCTGGGCATGTTTAGCCTGGAAAAGAGGAGGTTAAGGGGTGATATGATAGCCATGTTCAAATATATAAAAGGATGTCACATAGAGGAGGGAGAAAGGTTGTTTTCTGCTGCTCCAGAGAAGCGGACACGGAGCAATGGATCCAAACTACAAGAAAGAAGATTCCACCTAAACATTAGGAAGAACTTCCTGACAGTAAGAGCTGTTCAAGAGTGGAATTTGCTGCCAAGGAGTGTGGTGGAGTCTCCTTCTTTGGAGGTCTTTAAGCAGAGGCTTGACAACCATATGTCAGGAGTGCTCTGATGGTGTTTCCTGCCAAGCAATGGCCCTTGTGGTCTCTTCCAACTCTATGATTCTATGAGTGTACCTGCCACTCCCAACCTTTCTCTGTTTGGTGCAAAGATATTAAGGGGGATTGGATTGTAAGCCTGTGTGGGTGAGCACACATGTCTCCTCTTGATTGGGAACCCAAATGAAAAAGGGTTCTGCGGAGAGAAAGAAGTAGGGAGCTGGAACCTCTAAAGCTGCTTTATAGCAGGTCAGATCAATGGTATATTTCATTCAGCATTATCCACTGAGTCTGTTTATGTCCCACTCATTTTGCTCCATTGCTGAAGTGCATGATAATTTGCCAAGTTAAAAGGTGGCAACCCTGAGATGATGTTCTAAAGCTAACAATAAGGGGGGGAGATCATCCCCCTGACCCTTGTTTGCAATCCAACAAGTGTAGAGGCTGCAGGCTTAACTTGGTTCACTGCTGCTCTATCATCCCTCTACATCCAAAGGGCTTTGGTACCCTTTTTCTCCCTTCCTGGGGACTCCATCAAGAATCTAATTTTTGTTGTCTAGCATTTCCGTCTAGCATACACACTGGTTAACTCAAGCAGGGGAATGTTTTGTTCAAGCAAATGCTTCAGCATAAAAACGAGTGAATTCCACTAGGTGCTGACATTCCAGATCAGTCCTTAGTGGTCTGGCTGACACTGGGTTATACTTATCAAAGTTGGTTGGTAGTAGAGTGGCTTGAATTATTCATCACTACCAAGTGACTCTTCTATCTGAGAAAATTCAAGACGGAGGTTGCTTATGCACACAGGCAATTGTTTTCAAAACAGCTGGCACGAACAAATTGCAGCAGCACCAAAATTGCAGCAAACCTTTTAGTTTTGGGAGCGTATGGGGTGTTAGGGGAGGGTAGTACCTCTGGTGGGGAACATGTCACACTGCTTCTGGGGTAGTTTGTCCACCTTTGGTCCCCACCCTGTGCTCTGCTCTGACCTGTGGCTCCTAGAAGCTTTCAGCATGCCACAGTGGCCACAACCTGGGAAACAACTTCGATTGGCAGGCGAAGGTTAGCCAATCGGTCTCAAACCCTTGGTGAGTCAGGGACTTCCCTTGCATGCAAAGACAGGCTCTGACGGATTGAGCAGACAAGATTAATAGTGGGTCCAAAGGTCAAGAAGGCGGTTTCTGCATGTGCCATAGAGGAAAATGAGGGACAGGTGGGACTCGTCCACCTAAGAAGGTGGCCCGTCTAGGAGAAGGAAAACTCTGATACTAACCCTCTGCTGCCTTGCAGGATATATTTGGGAGAAGAAAAGGCTGAGGAGTAAACCCTACACAAATCCGGAGTGGGGTCTCCAGGACAGTTCGATGGCGCCTTGTACGCCTCCTTCCGGCAACTCCTGCAGCCAAGCTGGTGCCAAACATATTGCTCTGCTCTGCTTTGGACCACATAAGTGAGACTGAGAGAGGGATCTTGTCCTAGGACCTCTCTACACACTGCCCAGACTTGCACCCCAAGGAGGACACTTCAGTGCTGAAAACGCAGTGGTTTGACTTCACCCCCTGGAGGCAGCGGGGGAGCTTCATGCCCCGGCACTGGGGGCGGAGAGTAGGCGTAGGCGTGGCTGGTGTGCGTCCTGGGGGTGTGGCGCAGCACCCACAAGGGCCTGGTGCCCAGCGTGGGGGTAGGGGAGCCAGGTGCGCTCCCCCCCGCTCCCTCTTCCTCTGCCAGTGCCTGGAGGTGCATGTTTCTATTGGTTTCACACCAATTTAACTGTCCTGGCTCTCCCCCCTCTCTCCCAAAATCCTGGGAGCTGTAGTTTGGCGAGGGTACTGAGAATTGGGGTTGCCATCAATCTGGGGTGGGGGTGGTGGGGTGAACCTTTGAAAGCTCTATCATTGGCAGAAGAATTACAACTGCTCATGGTGTAGAAATGCTCACTATGTTTATGCCAATGGCCATTAAGATTTTTTAAAAAGACAAACCAAAAAACACAGACAGAAATTATAGCTCCAAAATGAATTGCTGGCTGGCATTTCAGAATTTTGCCAAATGATGGCAGACGTAACAATTTGAAAGCTGTACAACACCACTCACTACCAGCTAACAGAGAACTGTGTCACCAGGTTGATCACTCTGTTTTTGTTGCCTGCACAGGTATACAAAAATAGGGCAGGAGCTGTGAAGAGTAGGGCTCACTACAGACTCGTGGGCTTTGATTAGCTGGCCACACAAGTTGTGGAAGCTTATGCTACTTCTCTGTTATCAACCATGTGGCATCTGCCATGAGTTTCCCTCGGTCCTTTCCTTGGTAGCTGGAAAGCAAAGGCAAGACCATATCATTAATGTAGCCAAACAATATAGCCAGTGGCTCTATGGTCAGATCATAGTTATGTGTTTTATATTTATAGTTATGGGGACACTGTGGCGCTGTGGTCTAAACCACCGAGCCTCTTGGGCTTCCCAATCGGAATGTCAGCAGTTCAAATCCACACGACAGGGTGAGCTCCCGTGTTCATGTCACCAAGAATTGCTTTCTGCTCTGCTGTGTACATGATGAAGTCATGCAGGTATCAGATACCAGCGGAAAACTAGTCTATTAAGACTTTGTTGTGGTATGTGATGTTTTCAAACCCATTTCTAAACTTCATCTGGAATATTATGGCTATTCCATAATTATTAAAGTTAAAGCCATGGTTTTCCCAGTAGTGACGTATGGAAGTGAGAGCTGGACCATAAAGAAGGCTGATCGCCGAAGAATTGATGCTTTTGAATTATGGTGCTGGAGGAGACTCTTGAGAGTCCCATGGACTGCAAGAAGATCAAACCTCTCCATTCTTAAGGAAATCAGCCCTGAGTGCTCACTGGAAGGACAGATCGTGAAGCTGAGGCTCCAATACTTGGGCCACCTTATGAGAAGAGAAGACTCCCTGGAAAAGACCCGGATGCTGGGAAAGATGGAGGGCACAAGGAGAAGGGGACGACAGAGGACAAGATGGTTGGATAGTGTTCTCGAAGCTACTAACATGAATTTGACCAAACTGCGGGAGGCAGTGGAAGACAGAAGTGCCTGGCGTGCTCTGGTCCATGGAGTCACGAAGAGTCGGACACGATTAAACGACTAAACAACAACAACCATAATTATGGATATTCCCTCAAATATCTTGGCACATATTTATGGTTCTATTCATGCTCATAATAATATAATTTGTTTATGCTCCCTTACCAAATGGGTACTCTTATTTGAAAGTATTAAAACAAAAGGGAGAGATGAAACTGCACCATTTCATTACTTATCTGTTCATAGGATTTAATAATACCCCCTAAAAAACATTTCCTTAGTTCAGTTAGATTATTACTGTTTTGGGATTGCATGCTAAGCAGCAGTATTTGATCTGCTGTTTCTTGGTTGAAACTCACTGCTGTTAATCGGTACCAATCCTGATCTTAATTTCCTTCTGTACTTATTCACTGAGTGGATATTTTTGGGCATGGGTTTGATTTAATTATTTCTTTATCATACCTATT
The DNA here is from genome assembly GCF_951804945.1 of Podarcis cretensis. Classification (NCBI taxonomy): domain Eukaryota; kingdom Metazoa; phylum Chordata; class Lepidosauria; order Squamata; family Lacertidae; genus Podarcis; species Podarcis cretensis. Next base: position 4,506,164 of record NC_137182.1, on the reverse strand, counting down.
ATAATTCTACAATATATTTCTAAGTTCTGTTGATACATTGTACTGGTCCATAATTCTTTATTTGAATGGAACTAAGTTCTTAAATGTGTTAAACAGCTGACTCGTAATCATTTTTTTAAACAAGGGAAGACTACTCCTCCATTATTCACTAGTTATGTCCATGTGATTTGTTCCACCCTGATTTCTTCACTCCCCAGATAAAGGCTGTAAATATTTTTTTGCCGCTTAGCAATTATCTGTTCTGACACATACTCAGGAACAAAAACAATTTATTGGGTTACAAAGATGCATTACTTTGGTTAAAGGAAGCAAAGTTTCATGGCTATAAGGCAAGCACTAAGTCCCCATTTGCAGCTGTTCCATATTTCCTTCAATATCTCCACAACAACCGTGCAGGGTAGGTTCAGCTGATAGCTGGTGATTGGTCCAAGGCAGGAAGTGAATAAAATAATGATGAGTTAAATGAATTTAAAATGTGGAACTATACATGTTCGGATGGCAAACTGGTTTTGTTTTTGTATCTGGTTTTCTGTAAAGAAAAAGCAGTGGAATGCAACAATTAAAGCATGGGGTAAAGCGACTGCTGTCCTGTTTGTGTGTGTTCAGCTTTACAACACCCCCATCTTCAGAGCCGAACCTTTGGTCCACCAGATGCTGCTGGACTACAATTCCCATCAGCCCCAGCAAGCAAATCCAATAGCCAGGGATGGTGGGACTTGTAGTTCAGCATCATCTGGAGGGCCAAAGATTCCCCACATTTGTATTGTAACAAACTACTGTGCAATGATCCAAGTTAATTAATTAATGACGGTGAACCAAGTTCAGCTCAGTGTAGTTGGGCACATTGCCTACAATAACACAAGAATGAATCTGTTTCATATTTAAAAATGGAGTAAGTTTCCTGTGAAGATATTCAGTCAAGTTTCACTATTAACATTAAAAAAAAACAAGCAACAAAGCAAAAAAACCATACATGGCAATACTTGTACTGGAACTTTTGAAATTATTATTCATATCCAAGATATTTTACTGTTTGCTTTTGTAGCTGATGAGTGTGCAGATCCCATACAAAATTATTTGTTTTACTTTTTATATATGTATACAAAAGCCCCAAAGAGACGAATTATATCCACCTCATTAATGTTATTGCTCAGAGATGGCATAACCTATGTATTCAAAATTTAATATCTCTGAGAGATATTAAAGATAATACATTATCTTATGCCGTTCAACACAGTGGCACCAATCCAGCGCTATGTGTGACCAGCCAAGGCTGATTTGCATGGCCTAGTCAGATATGCATGCAAAAGCCAATGTTGCCTATATTATCTTGATCAAATCTCTTTTATTTTTTGCCCTCCTCCCCTCATCCAACAGTAACTTTCCTATTCCATATGTACACACACACACACACACTTACAGCTGTAGAAAAATAGGTTGAGTAGGAGAATTGTAAAGTTAGGAAGTTAGAATCTGTTTTTAAAAGCTGCAAAAGCAGGTCTGCTTCTTTGTGAGGGGGGATGTTGTTGTTTTTTTAAAAAAGATGAATTGAACAAATCTGTGTCTAAAGGTGTGGGGTGTGAAACACAAGAGCAGTCAAGTACAACATCCCTAGAGTGGACATAAAAGGGGATGTCTGGACCAGCCAGTCGGAATTTCCTGTTTCTTCTAGGCTGGGACAGACTTCCTCTGTATGTGACTAGAGGTGGGCGTGACCTCACCTGCCCAGGTAACAAAAGAGCAGGACTGGTCAGCCATCTCTCTCTCTGACTACATCGTCGAAGAAGCAACATCTGCTTAGCCTAAGATGCTCTCTTGGCTTCCAGGTAAGAGAGGACAAAGGGGCTATCTCCTTATGGGATAGTTTCCAGGTGTATATTACTTTTGTAACTTAAGTCTGCCTTCTGGGATCCATTTGTGGACAGAATGTGTGAGTAAACTCTTTTTTATACTTTTATAGAAGACTGTGTCATGTCTATCTTTTATGAGGGACTAAGGGGGAAATTGCCAACGAAACGTATTTTAGAGGCTTTAGTGAGCCTGAGCAAACGCATCCGCTGTGCAAGTTTAAAAAGGGGAATGTTACTCTGCTAAATTGTAGAATTTGTTAACACAAGTAGGAAAGGATATAATCAAGCAATATATTCTCTCCTGCATCCCTGAATATTCCCACAAAAGGCACTTTCAAATTAAGCCTGCCTGAACCATGTGAGGCTGGACAAAACCAACATGTATTTTCATAACAAAGCCAATCTTGTGTCATGTGAGAGAAAGCATGAAACCACAGAAAGTCTGTACAAAGCCACTTCACACAGTACTTTAAAAAAAAACCCAAAAAAACCCCCATAGACTTGCTTTATGTGTACATCTACAGCGGTAAAGCATGACACAAGAAACACATCTGCCCAAGGAACACATCAGCCTGAATGGCTCAGTCGGTTACAGCGTGGTGTTGACAATGTCAAACTTGCAGGGGAGATCCCTGGATGGAACAGCGGTCGGGTTAGATCAGAACTGTGCAGACTTTTCATGTTGGTGACACACTTTTTAGACATCCATCATTTTGCGACACAATACAGTGGTGCCCCGCAAGACGAATGCCTCGCAAGACAAAAAACCCGCTAGACGAAAGGGTTTTCCATTTTGGAGGCGCTTCGCAAAACGAATTTCCCTATGGGCTTGCTTTGCAAGACGAAAATGTCTTGCGAGTTTTTCCGACTTTTTTCCCCTCCCCCCCTTTTCTAAGCCGCTAAGCCGCTTATCTGCTTATCCGCTAAGCTGATAAGCCGCTAAAAGCCGCTAAAAGCCACTCAGCCGCTAATAGCGCTAATCCGCTAAGCCGTCAATGGGCTTGCTTCGCAAGACGAAAAAACCGCTAGACGAAGAGAATCGCGGAACGGATTCTTTTCGTCTTGCGAGGCACCACTGTACAGTGGTACCTCGGGTTACTGACGCTTCAGGTTACAGACGCTTCAGGTTACAGACTCCGCTAACCCAGAAATAGTACCTCGGGTTATGAACTTTGCTTCAGGATGAGAACAGAAATCGTGTGGTACCATTAGCTAAAGTGGTACCTCAGCTTAAGAACAGTTTCAGTTTAAGAACAGACCTCCAGAACAAATTAAGTTCTTAACCCGAGGTACCACTGTAATTCAGTTTCCCTAACAAACTGGAGGGTAAACTAAGCCCTTTCTGGCCCCAGAAGGAGCAGCTGACACACTAATGTGTCGTGACACACAGTTTGGAAAGCTCTGGACTAGATGATCCTCAGGTTCCCTTCCAATTCAAGAACTCTGTGAACCCAGGTGTCATGCAGCTAAATCCATATGGTTGCTGTGATGTCCCTAGGCTTCCTGTTGCTGAGGTTTGCCTCAGCATAATGTGGCAAAATATCCCAAGAATCAAAGAATACTGATTGTTGTGATGTGAGCTAGCCACACTTTTTAGAGTTGTGTAAAACTTGCAATGAAAATAATGCACAACTTAAAATATTCAATTAATGCTGAAAGTGTTGCAACTGGGGTGGGCAGGCGGCTGGTTGTTTTGGTTAAAATTTTTAAAAAAGAATACTTATAAACTATTCAACTTTCCTGAAGTCTTGTATTTTAAAGAAAAGTCAAAAACAGTATATAACCAACAACACTTCAACAAATGCACATTTTTATCTTCCTCATGTAATACCAGGAGGTTTTGATTAAATGCCTTGAAAGTTACTTGTGGCGTCTTTTTCCCCCCTAATGGAGTTTCAGTTTCTGTTCATCAAGAGAGAAATTATTATCTATCATAATGAAAAAGGAAATGCAGAACTGAAGTGTTTCGAATCATGGCTTCAATCCAGCTCACAGTTGCCTGTGCTTAAGTCCCATTGATTTCAATGGGATTGAAGTGTGATGGTTGTGGGCTGGATTGCAGCCAGACTATTTGCAACATAAAGTAGAGTTAAAAGGTGAAAATCCTTGATGGCAATGCTTCCGTAATTTTTTAAGGAGATCAAGAGTTAATTGCGATATATTCTCTTCACTGGCAAATCTGCTCTACAAACATTGTCCATCTCACTCGGAATTCTGTTTCTGGCCATAGCTAATAAGCGCTGCCACAGTCAATTAGCCAAACGCCCGTCCAGCCCATAATGATCTGCCAGATGCCTCAGGAGAGCACACAAGCAGAGATCGAAGGGAGGAAAGCACCCCTTTGTGTTTGTCTTTAGCAGCTGGTAATGTGCAATAATGGCAAATTCCAAGGCATAGTAAATCCCCCATAAAAAATAATTTCAACAAAAATTGGCGTTTTACCTTTGCTTTCTCTACCCCATTTATGCGTCCACCTCTCCCTTCTATGCCAAGAAGGTTCAAGAGCAAGGCATTGAGTGTCATGGGCCCGCATCTGTGGAACTCCCTTCCAGTTGAGGGCAGACAGCCCCCCCTTGAACTTCTGCCACTTGTTGTTGTTGTTGAGTCGTTTAATCGTGTCCGACTCTTCGTGACCCCCCTGGACCAGAGCACACCAGGCACTCCTGTCTTCCACTGCCTCCCGCAGTTCGGTCAGACTCATGTTTGTAGCTTTGAGAACACTGTCCAACCATCTTGTCCTCTGTTGTCCCCTTCTCCTTGTGCCCTCCATCTTTCCCAACATCAGGGTCTTTTCCAGGGAGTATTCTCTTCTCATGAGGTGGCCAAAATATTGGAGCCTCAGCTTCACGATCTGTCCTTCCAGTGAGCACTCAGGGCTGATTTCCTTCAGAATGGAGAGGTTTGATCTTCTTGCAGTCCATGGGACTCTCAAGAGTCTCCTCCAGCACCATAATTCAAAAGCATCAATTCTTCGGCGATCAGCCTTAACCAAAGATTACAAACATAAATAAATACTTTTAGACTTTTTAATTGAATTAATTCTGATTTTATAATTTTGATTCATTATTGTATTGGGTCTCCTGCATGCTGTTTAATCATACTGTGATTAAACAGCATACAAATGGTTGAAATTAAATGAACAAAGGAAGCGGTGTACTTATTCACTGCCAGACCTATTGTAGGGTTGGCAACCTAGGCATCAAAGGCAGGAAGGCCACAAGGCTCTGCCTCCAGAGCTATAATTTTGACAAGATTTGACAAATAGATTCGCTTGGGCAAGTCGCTTTTCGAGACCTTCTGGAACTGCTGCAGAGTATTAAGAAATCCACCCAGGTCCATCCAAAGTACATTGTCATCAGCACAGAACTATTGATCAAAAGTTGTTCTTAGCTGCCACCTCTTCCAGGTGAAAGAAAGCCTTGTAGTTGCTTATGAGCTCAGTGTTATTTAAAAACATTTAAGAGGAACATTGCCTAACATATGGAGTGTTAAAAATTCCATTGGGATTTAAATTGGTCAGACTTTATTTCTGTTTCCCTCTCAATGCAGCTTTTTATGGAAGCAAACTTGGTACTATTGGAACTAAGTTCTGCAGAGTTATAGAGAGAGAGGGATGCTTTGCTTAAATTTTTGATTATTTCAGGCTGGGACAAAATGCTAGTCTGAAGTAGTGGCGTAGCGTGGGGGGTGCAGGGGGGGCCGGGCGCACTGGGCGCAACATCTGGGGGGGGCGCGCGCTCGCACTCGAGTGCTAAAATCCACGGGTTAGGGGGCACAAATTACTTGCCTTGCCCCGGGTGCTGACAACCCACGCTACGCCACTGGTCTGAAGAGTGAGATAAAATAACAAATATATAACTAAATAGCCTTCACTCTAATAATCCTTAGTGATGCCATTACTTAGCCAAATCTGATGGTCCTGATAATGGCATTACAGCATGGAAGGGATTCATCTACATTTTCAACCTTTCAAAGAGCATAATCAAATGGAGGGCATTACTGTACAATACTGAAAGCAATATGTGTATCTCACGCAGGTTAACATAACGTTGAATTGCTGGACCTGCAGCAGCAGAGAGCATTCAGTGGGTAACTTATGGGTCAGTAAGTCAACTAGCAAGAAGGGGAAAGTCAAGGTGTTACCTAGGATATGGTTACCAGATTTTTTTCAAGGAATCCGGGGACACTTTTTTTAAAAAAAATATCATGCTTTATTATTTTAGGAAAGGGTTGCCAGGAGTTCTTGACCTTTTTTAGGGAGGGGGAACCTCAAAGTTGTCGGGCGTGCACCTCGACACAAGGCAGGTGGAGAAGCCCATCTACAAACACACAAACACCCCCAAAAAGAGGTTGGGGGGGAGAGAGAGATCGAGTAAAGGCGCTCGCTGGTCTTGGGAAAACACACATTAAAATACACACACGGCTCCATCTCTCTCTGTGTGTCTTGCAACGCAGTACAGCTCTTTTCTAGGCCTCTCTTTTTCACCATCTCGCTTGCCCCCCCCCAACTTGGGTGTGCAAAATTGCTCTGCGCAATTTTGGGGTGAGCGTTCATCGAGGAAGCGAGCCAGAAGGAAGCTCTCTGGCTCGCGCCTCAGTTTAAATAGCCCCCCCACCGCCAGCAGATTGGCTGGTTGGAACTTTGACGTGGCCGGGACCTCAGGTACTGCTCACTGCCATGGCACCCACCATGCTGCTTCACCGCAAGTCCCCAGGCATAAATCAGGGGACATTAATTAAAATCCGGGGACATTCCGGGGACAGATTTTGTCTGGGGACAGATTGGTGAATCCAGGGACTGTCCCCGGAAACCGGGGACATCTGATAACCCTAGGAGCCAGGGACGGTGGTGTGATCTTCACTGAGGCTGCGCATGCTCAGATAGGTTATTTAGCTGTGAGAAAGTTTTCCTGTGAAAGTTAAGCTGAATCTAGTCCAGCTCTGAATAGGGCTCATCAAAAGGCAAAACCCCTCTGTTTCTTTCTGCTCAAGTTGCAGACTGGCTTGTTCAGTAAACTTTGACCAGGATTTTCCCCCCGGGGACACTGTCTGCTTTATTCAAATGCAAACAAATACCACCCAATTAATTCTGCCACTTTCCTTTTTCAGCTATGTACAGAACCTGACCTGTCTGGATGTACTACAACACAAGCTATTACAGTCTTTTGTTTTTAATGTAATTACTGCTTCAAAGCCAAATTGCAAAATATTTGGGACATTTTAAAGTGAAATTTCAAGGTCATTATATTTGCTCTGCTAATTTCCTAGGGAAACCTATCGGCAGACTTGCCTTAAGCATCCGGGATACTGTTCATTAAAGTATGGCAAATTATCCCCCCCCCCAATGAATTGCTATGTTCTTTTAAAATTCCAGTCTAAAGATTCTATCCATTGTCTTTAATCTTTTTTCTTTTTCGTTTTTTTTGCTTTAAACTATTCCTATTTTTTAATGGCACACTGGAAGTATCAAAATAGGCTAGGAAGAACAAGCATACATTCTGCCATCTGTTTGAAACTCATGTAATTCCAGTTATAAATTACATTTTCATACTGAATGCTTCTGAAGGAGGAGGGGAAAGAAGAGAAAGGCTGCTTTGCTGTTAATCACTTAATAAGAACCACAACCTTCATCAACTTGATTCAGACATGAACTTTCGGGGGGGGGGGGGGGGATGTAACCAATGACCCTCTCTGCAATGGTCAGAGTTGCAATCTTTGTAGAAAACCATTGTTCAGTTCCCCCCCCCCCCCCAACTTGCCGGTAATGGCAATAGTATCCAGGAGAGCCCTGTTCTCGCCCCCCTGCATGCACCACTGCTGCTTTTACAGGAGGGAGGGAGTTTCATAGATGCGGTGCCTTCACCAAGAATGCCCTGCTTGTTGAGTTGCAAGCTTAAGGTGAGAGAGCTTGGAGCACAGGCAGCAGATCCAGTGGAACAGGAGAGGTTTCTGTGGGATCCTTGCTTTCCCATAAGTATGCAAGACTCCACCAACTGGTCAATTGATCTTCTGACCCTCTTTTTTTGTAGTGATTTCTTCTCTTTAGAGCCCAAACTATCACATTTTACCTTTCCCACAAAGCACTTTATTGGGAAAAAATGTGCAAAGGACCAAATTATGACAGGTGCCCTTTGCCCTGACTGCTTAATATCTGTTCACAGCCTCTGCCCAGATACAATATGATTTTCCCCCAGCAGTTTTCCAGTAACAATGCTTTGAGCAGCTAAATTTACAAATCTAAATAAATGTATTAACAGTGAAAACAGGATGGAACAGCCTGGTTGGATAAGGCAGAAGTTTCATTCAGGACAAGGGAGCACCAGGGGTGGTGACGAACCTGTGAGTTCTTGTCATTTGTTCCCAACAACTGGCAATTGGTTCATGAGGCTCCATTTTTAGTTTCATGGAAAGTGGCACACACACACAGACACACACACACACACACACCACCCATCTGGCAGGGTTTCCCCAGCCACTCTGGGCGGCTCCCAACAAAATTAATGATAATAATAATAATAATAATAATAATAATAATAATAAACCATCAAACATTTAAAACTACCCTAAACAGGGCTGCCTTAACAGCCATAGACCAATTACAGTATGCTTAGAATGCATAGGCATACAATACATTAACATTTTTCTTCTACACTTGCACCATGTCTTTGTGGTTTTGAATGTTTGCTAGAGCAGTTTGTTCCAAAATGAGTATCCATGGCATGTACCAGGTTCATATGCAAAGTACATACCAAGTGAGTGACATGTTACTATAAATATTGGTTGTTAAAAATGCAATAAATATTTCGTGTTTTATATGCCAAACAACCATAAATTTAATATACAAAGTTTTGCAATGGTGCATAAAATGACTCCTCTCCCCCCCCCCCCGAATGTGTTTAGATATGAAGGACGCTCTGGGCAGGAAATAGGAAAGAAAGTACGCTTTCTGATAACATGCATGAGGTGCCATGTTACTGAGAAGCAGCCTCAGGGCGCCATATGATGGCCTGTCATACAATAAAATGTATAAGACTATTGCAGTAAATAAACAAGCAAAACATTGGGAGAAGTAAGAGAGAACAAGATGTACACACACACACACACACACACACACACACACACAGAGGGGGGGCACAAGTTGTACAGTACCAAAGATGGAGGGGCAGAACTAGGGATGGCTTTCACTGAAAATCTTAATGTCGAGTTTATGCACATGGATTTTTTTCCTAACCCCTGCCTCACTCCTTGATCTCAAATCGGAAGTAAGAATTCTCTTTCCTCCTGCCCCTAGCCTGGTTCTGCTAAAAATATGAACAATTTTAGCATAGTGTATTTTTTTTTATTATACCCAATATTACACTCACATTTGATGTGCATATACACCCCTGGTTTCCTAAAATACAGCACATAAGCAGATACATACAATAATGCCATATAAAAATTTCTATTACTTCCCAAATTATGGAACAGAAATTTAGTAGTGCATGGAGCCTAACTCTCTTACACATAGGATACATGCAATATGCACATTTTTGCATATAATTAGTTGGGCTTTTAAAACAAACACTCAACAATGCATGAGATGGTCCAATGCAGAAAAAGCTCATTGGAGTCAGAAGTGCCAAATTCCATCCATAAATCACGCCGTAATTTCTTGTCCAGTTCTTGACAGAACACAGAGGGTTACCTAAGAGCAGCTAGGTTAGCGGTGGCAAGATAGCATGTGCAGCAAGTCAAGCCCAGAGTATGAGACAATGCCATTCTTGTGCTCAGAGCAGTTACAGATATGCAATCTGCTGAGCCACTGGGACCAGGCAAGAGAGTGAGTCGGCCTCCGAAGAAACCAGAGGCCTTTCTCCTGGGCATGGTCGGCTACAACAGCAGCAAGAATACTTATCGCAAAGTATTGGAAGACACAAGATCTACCCACCTTGGAAGAATGGCAGATGAAAGTGATAGACTATATGGAACTGGCGGAAATGACTGGCAGAATCCAAGACCAGGGAGAAGAGTTGGTGGAAGAAGATTGGAAGAAATTTAAAGACTATTTGCAGAAACATTGTAAAATTAATGAATGTTAAAATGATGTTGGATTGAAATGAAACGGCTTTAGCAACAAGGCTAAAAGGAGTATGTAAAAAATGGATTGATAATCAGATGAAAATATGAAGCTATAATATGTTAAGATATAGAATTAAGATAAAAACAAAGAGGGAAAGGATTTGCTGAATTAACCATGTGAACTGGAATACAAAAAAGGGAGGTGTGAGGAGGTCAGGAAACAAGTAAACAAAATATAAGATTTTTTCCTAATTGTTTTTTCCTAATTGTTTTTTTCCTAATTGTCTTTTTTCCTAATTGTTTTTTTATTTTCCAGGTATTGTGTATTTTTTTCATATTTTCGTATTCGTAATTTTTCCCTTTTTATTCTGTAATTACTTTCTTTTTTCTGTTTGTAAAACCCCAATAAATATCTTTGAAAAAAAAAATAAGAGAGAGAGAGTCGGCCTTTATTCCCTAGTCCAGGCTTTCTGGCTCTCACGGTACAGCCAAGGACTGCCACAAGCTCCCACTCTCCATACCACTTAATGGTCCCTGTGCTGAGCATTGGCCACACATACTTTGGCTCTACTGTTTATAGAGGCTGAAGATTAGCCACTGAAAGAACTATAGCTGTTTCTGATCATTCATACCCTTTAACACAATCTGTCAATCATTATTGGTTCTGTGGGTCATCTCTCTGTTTTTATTATATTTTACGCATTTTGTTTCATGTTAAAGATTTTTTTCAGCTACAGCTTTTGGAAGTGAAATAAGATGCAATCTAAGCTTATGCAGCAGCCTTTGCTTGGTATAAGCAGTTGGAAAGCTATTGCCTTCTCATGCTGATGATTTAGATTCCAAGCTTCTTTTCCTGGTGGCACCAAAAATAAGCAGGCCACATGAGCCCCATAAGAGCAGAGTGAATAATATGATGCAGGACTGGGCCACATAATAGCTATCAGGTAAAGTCTCTGACACTTGGCATACCCTCCAACATTCCTTGGGTGACAATAGGGACATTTCTCACTCCCCTGACTCCTATCACACCACACCACCAACAGGACACAGCGCACACACTCCCCAGCGTCCTGAGACAAACCCTTTATCCCACTTTATTTTATTTTATTCTTTGGTAGATGCACTAAAAGAAAAACACACACCAATAAATGCATTTTAAAGGTAAAGGAACCCCTGACGATTAGGTCCAGTCGTGGCCGACTCTGGGGTTGTGGCGCTCATCTCGCTTTATTGGCTGAGGGAGCCAGCATACAGCTTCCGGGTCATGACTAAGCCGCTTCTGGCGAACCAGAGCAGCACATGGAAATGCCGTTTACCTTCCCGCCGGAGCGGTACCTATTTATCTACTTGCACTTTTACGTTCTTTTGAACTGCTAGGTTGGCAGGGACCGAGCAGCGGGAGCTCACCCCATCGCAGGGATTCGAACCGCCGACCTTCTGATCAGCAAGTCCTAGGCTCTGTGGTTTAACCCACAGCGCCACCCACATCCCAAATGCATTTTAGAAAGGGGCAATATTAGATATGGATGCACAAAGCATTAAAACACACACACCAAGACTCCTTGTGCTCTGCTCCTCTCCCCCTTTCTTTCCACCCAGGGTGGCCCTGCCCTCTGCCTGCCCCCTCAGAGCCGGCACGCCACGTTGGGCTGGGCCTCGGTGGCAGCAGCCTCACCTCCCTCTTGCCCGTTCACCAGCAGCTACTGTGAGCTGCCCAGGGAAGGAGGGCAGCGGTGACAGCCAGGGAGAGGCAATGGGAGGATTCCCCGCAGCTGCCACCCTGCTATTGTCGTCACTCGGGACAAGCACAGGCTCATCTTCGTCCCTGAGCTCAGCAGTGGTGCTTGCAGGGAAAATCGGGACATTCTGGGATCAAATCCAAATTCTGGGACTGTTCCTGGAAAATCGGGACACGGGGGGGGGGGTACCTCATGGAAGTGTACTGAACATGGGATTCTCACAAAAAAAGTTGATCAAGTAGTTCAAGCGAAAAAGAGGTGCGCTCAAGTTCCTATGTACTCATATTGTTTTTGCAAATGGAGCCAAATTTCATCCTATACGGTACCCTCAGACCTATTGGAAAGGGATCTGGCTGAATGGAAGAATCCAGCTATTGTTTAGAATCTAATTTTTCCAGAAAATATGCGGATTCCATACATGCCACAATGTGAGTGTTCTCTTTTTGTCCTGCAATTATCTGTGATTAATCTTCTTTTGGCACTGTAAGATTTGTTCCATTGCCCATAGGAATATCTTTAAAGTTTTTTGCCTTTGTCACGTTTAATACTAACAGACACAAATTAGGGTAGAAAAGGCGCAGATCTAATTTTGTGTTATACTAGCAGACACTTGAGTCATTCTGATCCCAGCATTGGGAATCATCAGTGCTATGGCATGGTGTCTACTTCTATGGAGCACATTAAACCATTTTATAGTCTTATTTAGTCAAAGTATCAGGCAGAGCTTACATGTATTACTCTACTATTATAAGACATCATTCTGTCTTGATGGTGCCAAGGGAGGGAAATTCAATACAGTTCTCATTTAAAGGTGAAGCTGCCAAATTTGCACTGTCCTAAATAATCTAAACAATGCATGGGACGCGGGTGGCGCTGTGGTCTAAACCACAGAGCCTAGGGCTTGCCGATCAGAAGATTGGCGGTTCGAATCCCCGCGACGGGGTGAGCTCCCGTTGCTCGGTCCCTGCTCCTGCCGATCTAGCAGTTCGAAAGCACTTCAAAGTGCAAGTAGATAAATAGGTACCGCTCCAGCGTTTCTGTTCGCTGCTCTGGTTTGCCAGAAGCGGCTTAGTCATGCTGGCCACATGACCCGGAAGCCGTACGCCGGCTCCCTCAGCCAATAAAGTGAGATGAGCGCCGCAACCCCAGAGTCGGCCATGACTGGACCTAACGGTCAGGGGTCCCTTTACCTTTTTTAATGGGTACAAAAATGCTTTTACTAGGGTAAAGTGAAAACAAAATACAAAAATATTAGGCGAACATTGCTCTGCAGAGGAAAGTGCATATTAGGAGAAATTCACAAACTGATTTGGAAATGTGAAGGATTGAACAGGACTGGAAGAGAGAGGAACTGGAATGGACAGATTTGCCCACCCCTAGTGATGTTGTTGGGGCTGGTCAAAGATCTCCCAAATGCCCACAACAAGAGCAGCAGATAATGGGAGATGTCAGAAAACAGGGCCAGTGTTAGCAACCAACTTGGCATGTGGGCAAACTCACGGACCACTTGGCTGGGGCCTGCTCCTTCCCCTGCCCCCTAACAGCCTGCCTCTTGGGTCACATGGGTCCAAAGGTGTTTAGAGGAAATGAAAGTGTCAGCTGCATGGAGCCTCAGCTGCTGCCTTGCTCTGTGGCAACTCCTGCCATCTGCCTTATACTGTAAGCCAGGCAGAAGCAGGACCCAGCAGGAGCACCTGAAAGAATGGCCTCCAGCTCAAGACACTTGGTTTTTTGTCTCAGGGAATGTGGCAGAAAATTGGTCACAATGGAGGGGAATTATGGAACTGATTTCCGCAGGCCCTGAAGCAGACAAGTGGTCTGAGGAGCTCAAGGCTTCACAGTTCCTGACATACATAGGCCAGAAGGGCAGAGATATTTGCACGGACTGCAAGTGGCAAGCCAGCCCCTGAGGACAACAAGAAACTTGAGATATTGTTTGCAAACTTTGAAGCATATTGCACTCCACATATGAATGTCCCTGTGCAGAGAAAACACTTTTTTGAGAGCCAACAAGGACAGGCTGAATCCATAGATGGATGGTTAACGCCGCTTTGTTTTATAGCAAGGGACTGTGCATTTCATGATGCAGATGATATGATAAAAGACGGTGGGGTTGATCTCCAAAGATATACAAGAGGAATTGTTGCAGGGAGTCAACTTAACTTTTGAGACTGCACTAAAGATGGCTCGTGAAATGGGAAGTCCTGAAATCTTCTTCTACTGCCACTGGGGTGCGGGATTTTTCTCAGAATCAAGGCTGGAGATCCAATTAAAACCACCTCCAGTATTAAAGGGTGTGAACCCAAAAGTAGCTTTAAGGTAACGTCTAGTTTTCCCCTAAGGGAAAAAGCCCTGAGGAGCATCAGTCACTGCAAAGTGATGATATGGGTTGCTGGTGTGTGTGTGTAAAACTGAATGTGTGAAGTTATCAGGGAAAGTTTTTGTGGTATAGTTTTTATCCCTGGTTCCCCATGTTCCATTGAAGAAAATACATGTTATGTAGTGAAGTTTCACCCTGGGCCAGCAGGGGGATGCTGTATATAGTTTTCACTCAGGTCTGTAGATAGCTTTCACTCAGGTCCACGTCAGTTATTTTAGGCGGGAAACGCTGGGCTGTTGTTGCTACAATGTTGACAGCCGGCTGCCTATAAAAGCAGGCCGGCTGAGCTGTTTGCAGTCAGTTCTATTCCAGCTTACAAAATAAAGAGCTACTTGGAGAAATCGCTGTGTCGTCTGCTATGTCAACCCACAACTTAACACTGGCGACAAGGATGGGATCGATGGACATCAGAGCACAGCCAGATGCGGCCAGCCTCTGAACTGAGCTGAATCACTGAGCTGAATCACAGAGCGAAATCACTGAGCGAAATCACTGGACAGAACCAATTCAGAGCTGACTGTTCTGGCTAAGAGCACTGTGTTCCATCCATCGCCCTTCACGCCGGCATCGGAATCATGGCTTCACTTGTGCCTCTACCGCCGTTTGCGCCAGCCTCTGAATCATGGGACTCCTACCTTGCTCGGTTCGACTGCTACCTCCAAGCCAACGAGCTGACAGCAGTATCAAAGGATCAGAAGCGGGGCCTATTCCTCAGACTCTGTGGGCCTGAGGTGTTTGAGACGGCCCGAGCATTGGTTGCGCCTGAAGCAGTCCAGGCAACACCGTGGGACACGATCCAAGAGAAGCTCCGCAACCACTACGCGCCAAAGCCGTCCAAGATTGCTACGCGCCATGCGTTCTACCACCGGAACCAGGCAGAGGGGGAGTCAATCAACAACTACACCACCGCCCTGCGACAGGCTGCAATGCACTGCGAGTTCTGAGACTTAGACGATGCCCTGATGGATCGAATCGTCTGCGGGGTCCGGGACATCCATCTGCAACGGCGTCTCCTCGCCAAGCCAGACCTCACGCTACAGAAAGCCACTGAGGAGGCTGTGGCCTCAGAAGCTGATGAACGCTCCGCCCAGGAGATCCGCAAGTCCAGCAGCCTGCGTCTTGCTAGGGAGCCAGTTCCGGTGCATCATGAAGAGGCCAGCAGTGATGAGGCATCCTCCAGTGAAGACGATGACGTGCACCAGACAAAGCGGGAGCGCAGGAAGTTCCAACAGAAGTCCAAGGGCCAACCGGAATGTGCCGGCTGCGGAGGCAACTATTCCCGTGCCAAGTGTCGATTCAGAGACGCCATCTGTAGGAAGTGTTCCAGAAAGGGCCACATCGCTAAGGTCTGCTGATCGGCTCCGTCTGACACCCCCCCTTCATCGACTCGCAAGTCCAAGTCTTCACTCCAGTCTGCCAAGGAAAGTTGTTTCGCTCTCACCAACTGCCGCTGCCCGTCTGGAACCACGATTGGCCAAACCGACTCACCTACGCGATGCAAGCTGAATGTCACGGTGCTCATTGAAGGAGCTCCATGTGACATGGAGATCGACACCGGGTCTGCCCTGTCCATCGTGTCATGGAGCACCATCAAAAGACTGGTACCCAGAGTGTCCAAAAGGCAACTCGACTCTCACCGCGTACACCTGAGAGACTACCAGGGAAACGACATTCCCGTGGTAGGCGTTGGCCGGTTCCGGATTGCCTTCAAGGATTTTTCGGGCCTGCTCCGGTTGGTGGTGGTCGAAGGTCAGCGGCCAAGCCTCCTAGGGCTAGACTGGTTTGATGCCCTCGGCCTGGAAGTCACCGGCATCAACTGCATCTCTTAACGCAGAGACTGAGGGTCTGGTCAAAGACTTTGCCAAGGTTTTCGACGGCACCTTGGGGCAATATACAGGTACGCCCATCTCCTTTAGCCTTGATCCACAAGTCGCCCCCATCAAGCTAAAGCCACGCCGGGTTCCCTTTGCTCTCAAGGCTAAGGTGGACGAACAACTGGACAAACTGATCGCCCAAGGAGTTTTGGAGCCGGTTGACCACGCCAAGTGGGAAACCCCCATTGTCACGCCTGTCAAGCCAGATGGGTCAGTGAGAATCTGCGCTGACTACAAGTGCACGATCAACAAGGCACTTCAGCAGCACGCTTATCCGGTTCCTGTTGTCCAACACCTGCTGCATTCCCTGGGTGAGGGTAAGGTCTTCGCTAAGCTGGACCTTGCCCAAGCCTATCAACAACTGCCCGCCGATGATGCCACTGCTGAAGCCCAGACAATCGTCACCCACCGGGGGGCATTCCGTTGCCGCCGGTTGCAGTTCGGGGTGAGTGTGGCTCCTGGCATCTTCCAAAGCCTTATGGAGCGTCTCCTGCAAGGGCTTCCGGGCGTGGTACCATATTTTGATGACGTCTTGGTGTCTGCAGACTCACACCAGCAGCTGTTCGAGCGCCTCCGTGCCGTGCTGACCAGGTTCCAAGAGGCTGGGCTCAAGGTAAAGAGGGAAAAGTGCCAGATCGCCGTTCCACAGGTAGAGTTCCTGGGCTATCTTATCGATGCCTCCGGCCTTCACCCGACCACATCCAAGATCTGCGCTATCCAGCAGGCCCCCACCCCAAAGAACAAGACGGAGTTGCAGGCGTTCCTGGGGCTGCTGAACTTTTATAACATGTTCCTGCCCCACAAAGCCACAGTGGCTGAGCCTCTTCACCGACTCCTTAGCACAAAGACGCCTTGGGCCTGGGGTCATCGGGAGACGGCGGCCTTCAACGCGGTCAAGGCTCTCCTTTCATCAGACAGTGTGCTGGTACAGTACAGTGAATCCAGGCTGCTGGTCCTTGCCTGCGACGCCTCACCTTTTGGCATCGGTGCTGTCCTTAGTCACCGTTTTCCAGACGGAAGAGAAGCACCGCTCGCTTACTTTTCCAGGACGCTATCTCCGATGGAACGGAATTATAGCCAGCTCGACAAGGAGGCACTGGCACTTGTGGCTGGAGTGAAGAGGTTCCATGAATACCTCTATGGCAGGACTTTTGACCTCATCACTGACCACAAGCCACTCCTGGGCCTCCTCGCCGGTGATCGTCCAACTCCACCGGTCCTCTCGCCACGCATGCTGCGATGGACTGTTTTCCTGACTGCCTACCACTACCGGCTCATCCATCGCCCGGGGAAATCGATGGGCCATGCCGACGCCCTCAGCCATTGCCCTCTTCCAGCAATTGTGGAAGACCCGGCTCCAGCTTCATCGCTCCTTCTGATTGAGGATCTTCCGGCAGCGCCTGTATCGGCTGCCACTGTGGCCTCCGCGTCTGCCCAGGATCGCAAAAAAGGCCCACCATCAGACACGATCAACGTGAGTCAGTCTGACAGACTTGTCTTTGAAGATTCTTGCCTTTGTCATTGCAACTTAGAGCCTTCACAAAACCCAGTTCCACGTGGCTTTCCATTTAGGTATAGCTTTAGGGAATCAGTACAACAGATTCCAGGAGATGCATGTATTTATTTATTTATTGTATTAAAAAAAGCTCCAAAAGTTTTGACAAATCTTTGGTGAAAAACACAGATATTGTCCGTTAACAGTGAGTAAATGTTAAAGACATCTTATTGTAAAATTTATTTATAATAACTAAACCAATGGTCAACAATATTATACTTTCATACATCAAGATGCAATGTATTAGTATGCCATATTAAAATCCACAAGCCCTGGAGCTTGGAGTAATAGGGAATTAGAGAAAGGAGCAAAAATTCATGCACAACTCATAATTACTCTACATTCCTTTGTATAGCGATTCTAAACTCTATGGTCTATTGAATAATGAAATAACCAGGCTGAAAGGTTTTAGGCAATACACCATGTAAAACCCCTCGACTTAACATGGCAGAAAATACTGCTAACGTCCAAAAGACGTGTGTAAGGATGTGTCCTTCTGGCCAAATCTCATGTTATTAATGCTTTTGCTTACTCTCTCATCGCTGCGGAAAATCAGCTCATGCTGTGTTGTTAAACTACTCTCCAATAAACTACCTCCGTGCCACATAATATCTCTTCTGCATTGGCAATAACTCGGTCAACTAGCGTGGCAGTGCCTGCACTTTGGAACTCCCTACCTATTGAGATTAACCAGGAGCCTCTCTTCAGTTCCTGCTAAAAACATTGCTTAGAGAAGCCTACCCAGATGCTTAGGTGAGGTAAGGTGAGGTAAAGACTCCTCCCTGAAAGAGAGGGGAGTGGTTGTGGGCGGGAGCCTGAACACCACCCCTAGCAGGGGGCGTAGCCCCCTGCCTCCAGCTCACCTGGCTGGTGCTCACGCCCCCCCCCCCCCCGGTGGCCGTCCAACCAGGTGCCGTGGGGGGGGGGCGTGTCCAGCAGCCTTGATGCTGCAGCGTCAGCCTCTCCCCGGCCTCATTTCTCTTCATCGTCCACAATTTTTATCTGTTTTAGTATTTTAACTTCTGTATGTCTCAAAGTAAGGTTTTGACTTTTTCTTGATTTTCTTGTTTTATCTTTTGTAAACTGCTTTGAAGTTTGTTTGTTTGTTTTACAATCAAGCGGCGAATAAAGTTTAGGAAATAAATAAAGAAGGAAATATTACTGTAGGGCAGAGTACCCAAGAAGTTTAATGCAGGAACACCGTGAATAACCTTTCTTAAATTTATCCAGACATTAAGGCTACACGACAATCTAATCAAGACTTTCTCCCCTGCCAGTTTAAATTTTTTGCCCTCGCCAAATAGGGGAGAATTTTTGGAGCATCACAAACTAATAAATACCTTTCAACAAGGCTTCAGTAGTAGTGGAAGCACCCTCAAGTGGCAATCGTATGCCCTTGTCAGCTTTATAGTGATCAGGTGAACAAATAATTGATTCCAATCAGCAGCACCTGGTTTGATAATTGCTCAAGTGGATACAATTCAATAATAAAAAGCCAATTCAGTAATCTAACTCAGATTGCATTAACCTCCCATATACTGCATACGAAAACATTTGTAAAGGTGGTTTTATCATGCCTTTCTCCTGTCGCGCATTGTAATTCTGTTTGGTGATTTCAAAATTTGTTGAATCAGTGGTCACAAGAACCTCACTCAGGCATTCAGAGCGCAAGCTAGGAGGGGAAAATGTGTACGCGAGAGAACTAGGTCCTGTCCTCAACCCCGTCACCCTCCATAGGTTCAAGGACAACCGTTGCCAGTAGGAATACCTCCAATACTCATGTGGCGGGGTGTTCCAAAATGCACACAAGCCTTCATGAGAACAGGGAACAGACAAGTCAGAGCCAATGGGTAGTGGAGCTCCCATGTCCACGCCCACAGACAAGACAAAACAAATACTGTAAACCAAAAAGAGACCTCTCGGACCCTTGATCGTAAATGGATATGAAATAATAGAAATCGTGGGACAAATGAAAGTGTGGTTGGGCCCTCATAAATGTCTCAAAGAATCATGGAGTTGGAAGGGACACCCGAGGATCATCTAATCCAATCCCTGGCAATGCAGGAATATGCAGCTGTTCCCTACGGGGATCGAACCTGAGACCTTGGCGTTCTCAGCACCACACTCTAACCCAAAAGTCCTAAGTTTCTATCACAGTGGTACCTCTGGTTAAGAACTTAATTTGTTCCGGAGGTCCATTCTTAACCTGAAACTGTTCTTAACTTGAGGTACCGCTTTAGCTAATGGGGCCTCCCACTGCTTCCACGCCACCACCACGTGATTTCTGTTCTCATCCTGAAGCAAAGTTCTTAACCTGAGGTACAATTTCTGGGTTAGCAGAGTCTGTAACCTGAAGCGCCTGTGACCTCAGGTACCACTGTATTTCTATCAGAATGGCCCTCCATCTCCTTTTGCCTTTGAGGGGAGCTCTTTCTACAAGCTGATAGGCAATGTCCCTCTTCGATGATCTACCAGGGGTCAGCAAACTTTTTCAGCAGGGATCCGGTCCCCCGTCCCTCAGACCTTATGGGGGGCTGTACTATATCTTTTTTGGGGGGATGAATGCATTCCTGTGCCCCACAAATAACCTAGAGATGCATTTTAAATAAAAGGACACATTCTACTCATGTAAAAACACACTGATTCCCGGACCGTCCGCGGGCCGCGATTTAGAAGGCAGTTGGGCCAGATCCGGCCCCCGGGCCTTAGTTTGCCTACCCATGAGAGTCTACACTTACTATTACACTTGAGCCCACAGATGGCCCACACTGAAAGCGCGGAATGCAACATTCAAGTAACATTTTCACAATTAATTTAGCTTTACGCATTCTCAATCTCTGATCACTGCCATTTTTAAACATTCCCAAGGAAAAGCTGCAAGAGAGGAGCGTCAGTCTCAAAGAGGTGGCTGAATTATCTCTCTTCTTTATAATCTTTTTAACATAATAAGGTTAAATAGATATGCATTAATAATCTGTAAGGACAATAGACATGCCAGGAGTGCAAATAAGCATATAGTAACAACCTAGTATTTATTTTCTGCGTAAATCCATCGTGACAACCAAATCATGGCAATGCTTTAAGGCATCTAGAGCAGATCGACTTAGTATCCCCCCCCCAAGTTCTTTATCAAGCCTGGGGGCTTGATAATGAGACATCATCACCCCAAACTGAATACTGTGTCTCATTATGACAAGCAAGGAAATTAAGGGATTTACACAATGGTTGTATCCTATTTCTTGGCTTTGGGGCAGAAAGAGAAGAGACATCTAACATTGGTAACCCCTTGCAAACATCTACCCAATCAGGTGAAATAATATGAGTGGTGTAAGTCACCCAAACTGGTCCTTTGAAATATGTTACCATAAATTCAGAGAAACTGCCAGCTGCTTTACAGAAAACCACGATCTCAAAATTAGCAGCCTTTAAAGCAAAATCAAGAATCATCAAAAGATCCATCTGCATCTCTCCCTGTTGCAATGTCTAATCAGCACAGCTGGTCAGAGAACAACATATATTCAGAGTATTTCTTTTGTGCATGAAGTGCAAGTTCTGATGCCCATCTTGCTAGAGTTACCGTATTTTTCGCTCTATAAGATGCAGCAGACCACAAGACGCACCTAGTTTTTGGAGGAGGAAAGCAAGAAAAAATATATTCTGAATCTCAGAAACCAGAACAGCAAGAGGGATCTCTGCGCAGCGAAAGCAGCAATCTCTCTTGCTGTTCTGGCTTCTGGGATAGCTGCGCAGCCTGCATTCGCTCCATAAGACGCACACACATTTCCCCTTACTTTTTAGGAGGGAAAAAGTGAGTCTTATAGAGCAAAAAATACAGTACATCACTGTTATAGGAAAAAGGACACACAAGGTAGTTTACTAGGGTGGCTCCAAATATCATGAAATAATTTCCTTTGCAGTGGGTAGTATGCATACATGGGTCTTTCTGGAATGAATATGGAAAGCATGCATCCTTAAACACTAATGTATATGCGCCAAATGAATATAGGAAGCCACTTTGAATGGGCTATAGTAAACAAACCTTAGGCTACAAGAAGCATTAATCTTAGTAAGGGCCAAAGGGCATGAAACACACGAGCTCCAGGATCAGATCTCCTGGTGTTTTTATTTTTACCTAAAAGTGATCAAAAGCAGCTGCAGAAATTGGATTAGAACAGCCACAACTGGAGAGTGGGGGCATTTATTTGCTTCCCTGCCCCCAGCTGCTATTACTCACATAGCAGGAGCAGGAACAGCACATTTTATTAGGGTTTGCACCTGGGGAAAATTTATTTATTTATTTCCGTGAAGAAAGAATGGGGGAGAGAGAATGGCAAGACAAATACTGTAAGGAAAGAGGCAAAGAGGCAAAAAGCTAACAGAAGAAGAGAGGTCAAGAAGCCAAAGGAGAATATTATTTGTTAAGTTGTGGGTGGACATATCAGACGACACAGCGATTCTTCAAACAGCTCTTGTTTATTCAGAGGCCAGAACAGAACTGAACTGAACTGAAGGGCTCAGTCAGCCTGCTTATATAGAGCTCCAGTACAATGTAACTGTAACAATTTTCTAAAACTATCCAATCACTGAACGTCACTTTCGATCCGTTATTTGCATAACTATCTACAGTATCCCCCTGCTGGCCCAGGGTGAGAGCTTCAGTACATAACATTATTCCTGTATAGAAAAAGAACTGGGCAGAGCTGGGAAGATATGCAGGCAAGATGCTTTCCCCTCCTCTTTGCTTGCGCACCACAAAATCAGCCTGCCATCCCCACAGGCCTCTCTGAACAAAAGGCGGGTGGAGCTTGGACTGAGACAGAGCCACCCAAACAGAGGTGCAGGCAGAGGAACTAAGCAGGAACCGATCTCCATCTCTGGAAGTGGCTTCCTCCTTCACTCCACCACTGCCTCAAGAGACAGGTGCTGGCAGAAGCTGCAGATCCATTCCAGCCTTTTTATTCTGCCTGTGTCTCCTCCTTGCCATGATCCTCATGAAAAAATAAAAAATAAAATCATGGGGTGCCAGACACTCCCCGCACACCCTGTACATGTGCCTATGAGCAGAACAAATGCTCTCGCCTGTATTTTTTTCCCCTCCAGGGGAATAGTAGCAGTTATGGGGTAATGGTGGTTTTCTGAGAAAATGTTTCTTTCTATTTTCTCCTGCAGGGCTAGTAGCAGATTGGTAGGAGCCGGTATTTGTCTGCAGACAGCTTCTGGATCATGTGGCCAGCATGACTAAGTCGCTTCTGGCGAACCAGAGCAGTGCACGGAAACTTCCCACCGGAGCGGTACCTATTTATCTACTTGCACTTTGACGTGCTTTCAAACTGCTAGGTTGGAAGGAGCAGGGACCGAGGAACGGGAGCTCACCCCGTCACGGGGATTCGAACCGCCGACCTTCTGACTGGCAGGTCCTAGGCTCTGTGGTTTAACCCACAGTGCCACCTGCGTTCCTCTAGGCACAGCTAGTCCAGTCTAAATCAGTTCAGCTCTGTGGCTTGAGAAAAATAAAACTGGTGGGAAATACAAGTGTGAGGCCTCCATCTCTTGATCCAGTTTGGCACAGCATTCATGTGCTTGTCCTCTTCTTCAACACTGCTGCAGGCTGGTATGGAGCAAGTTTAACAGATTTCTCCCTCCCTCGGCTATTTTTGTTACAACAGTCTAACACATCTAATTCTCTGAAAAGAGATTAATATATGCATTTGCTAATTATTTATCTGAACAGTCCTCGTGTTTATTATTTTAGGATTTAGAGAGAAAAGTCTCTCAGCCTGACCTACTTCACAGGGTTGTTGTTAGGATTAAGCAGGGAGGAGAACCATGAACTTGATTTCCTGGGAGGAAAGGGAGGTTGGAATTTTATGATGAAATTATAATATATTTTTTTAAAAAAAGATCAGGAAGAAAGTGCACATAAAGAAAAGGTGAAACAGATTATACAAGCAACATCAACATAATATGAGAAATTTATAATCCAAATATATGAGACTCACCCACAAGTCACAAATGTAGCATAATAAGAGGTGGGGAATACATAATGAAGCAGCTAATGGAGTAGGTCCGTGTTGTGCCTGGAAATAAATTCTGGGGATTTATGAATAAACATGATTCTTAATAAGGAGGCTCCCAGTGACCCGTCAATATTTATTTTAGGAAACTGAACAAAAAACCACATAACATCATTGCAGGAAACAGTCTCCTGAGCACAAAGATGGTTGGCAAGAAAATTCTTCAGCGTAAATGGAACCCCTGTTCACCGCTCACAGTTGCCAAATGTTTGAGTAGCATTTGAAATTTGGCAGCTCTGATGAAATCTCTTCCCAATCAGATGGAGCAATAGAAATTTCTCAAGAAACATGGCTCAATTTTCCTGATTTTTGTGACAGAATCCAAAGAATAACCACCTCCAGACTGCCAGGTTTTACTATAAGAAGGGAGCCTAGTGAGGCTAGATAGCAGTCCCTGGGCTTTGCGGCTGGCCTGGTTCAGATGAATGACATTCAGCTGAGAGCACTGATCACGGAAGTGTTTTGACAGAAGTCAATAACACCCCCCCTACCTGCTTCTATGGATCAGGATGTGTAGAGCTTTGTAGAGATGGCTTAAAAGGGAAATAATACAAAGCTGTGAGGTGTAAGTCTTGTTGAGCTGACTGGGAACAGTGACTACTGTCCTAACATATTCAACGTACTGGGCAATTGCCAAGAAAGTCCAACGCATTTGACTTCAACGGAGGCAACTTTGCAAAAATGAGGGGACAGAAGAAAGTCGAAAGGGAAGTCAAGAGGGTCGAATCTCTCCAGAGTTCTTGGAGGTTATTAAAAGACACAACAACAGAAGCTCAGCTGGACTGTACACTGCGGATCAGGAAAGGGACCAGCAAGGCCAAGAGATGGCCAGCAGGGTTAATGAGCAGAGGCGAGGAAACTATGAGAGGCAAGACTGTCCGGAAGAAGAGAACGAGGAACATAAACCTTGGCAAAAGAAATGCAAACAGACAATAAGGGGTGAAAAAATTCCCAAACTCTCTGAAAACATTTAGTCCAACAATAACTATTTCTTAAAAACATTGGAAGCAAGAAACAAGTCAGGGAGGTAGTCGAACCACTGGACAACAAGGAAGTTAAATACGTGCTAAAGGTGGAAAAGAAGATTGCAAAGAAGCTGAGTGAATTCTTTGCGTCTGTCTTCACTGTGACACTGTGACTCCCTTTCTCAGGAAGGGAATCTGAGGAACTGCAGCAAATCACAGTGACAACAGGTGAAGCTTTAGTGAGAAATTAAAAACGTGGAGAAATAAGGAAATCATCCACCTAAGTGTTCTTAACCCAGTATCTTCTAACAAAAATATGTAATTTTTCTCTAAGATCAGTCTTCATATTTGACACTTGGAAGGTGCCTAATGCAACAATTTTAATAATGGAATCTGAAGAAAATTAGAAGCTGGTTAATTTAGCATCTGTTCTGGGAAAACTGGTGGGAACGATGATTAAATATAGAATTATCAAGCATACAGAAGAACAAGTCTTGCTGAAGAAAAAGAAGTATGGCTTCTGCAAGGATAAGTCTCATCTAAAAAGCCTTTTAGGGTTCTTTGAGTATATCGCACATGGATCAAAAGCCCTTTAGGAGTAAGCAGTCACGGGATAAGAAAAGAGGTCAGTAGCTGGTTAAAGAACAGGAAGCAGAGAGTAGAAATAAATGGATAGTTCTCCCAGTGCAGGGATGTAGAAAGTGGAATCCCTCAAGGACTGAGATTGTAGCCTGTGCTTTGAACAACCGAACAAGGTCACATGGTTCTAAGAAGTGAGCAATGAGACAGTCAAGTTTCCTGACAACACCAAATTACCAGCTCCTTGGAGAAAAGGTGAGATATAAATGCAATAAATAAACATCAGGAACATAAACATACTTTGCAGGAGAAAGTTTAACTTTAGAACGGATGCAGCCAAAATAATCCCAGCAGAGAAGCTGATGCTTGTGTGTTTCTTTTTCTTTATGGGGGAAACAGGATCAGGGCCGGCTGGTGACAGGAGGCAGCCCTGGTACTGTTCTCTCAGGAGAGGAACCAGCTGACTTAAATGTAAGGGAAAGGAAACGCCAGCTGAGAATCGGGGCCAGCTCAAGGTAGAGCATGATGTGCTCTACCATGGGTAGGCAAACTAAGGCCCGGGGGCCAGATCCGGCCCAATCGCCTTCTAAATCTGGCCCACGGACGGTCCGGGAATCAGCATGTTCTTACATGAGTAGAAAGTGCCCTTTTATTTAAAATGCATCTCTGGGTTATTTGTGGGGCACAGGAATTTGTTCATATTTTTTTTCAAAATATAGTCCGGCCCCCCACAAGGTCTGCCGGACAGTGGACCGGCCCCCTGCTGAAAAAGTTCGCTGACCCCTGAGCTCCACCCACCCCAACACCATGTTTCCTTTAGGGAAAAAAATACTTTTGCTGATGCAGCCAAAATCTGGGGTGGGGGTCCTTGCAGAAAAAAATGGCTTGGGAGGGGGGCAGTTTCAGCCCCCGTTTCCGATTGTGTGGCTTGAGAAATCTGAGAATTGCTTCCTGACGTGCTGCTGCCCTCAGCTTCCCACTCTGACCTTTCCTGGATCCTGAAAATCTGTTTTTAGTTGTTTTAAATTTTTGTAATACTTTCCCCATTATATTGCATTACTTATGATGCTGTACCCTGAGTTCTTTGGAAAGAAGAGTGGGATGAAAGTCCAAACAACAACAACAACAACAACAACAACAACGCTACAGGTTTGAGATTTCTTGAGGTTTTGAAGTCCAGAGTCCCTCACATGTGTTTTGGTATTTGAAGCTGACTAAATAGATTCTGATAATGCTAAGCTGTGAATCTTAAGATCTTGGCTGATGTTTCCCAGGAAGCTCCTTTTTTGGTGCCGGCAGCGGTGGGAGTTTGTAGCTTCAATTTGTACATTAGCCAGAACGTTGTAAGGCAGCCAACCCTCCTCTCTTGTAAGATTTGTAAGAGAACATTATTTAAGATTTTGGCAACTTATTATAACGGAACTATTCATCTTGCAAAATTGCCCAAACAAGCCTTATAAGGCCATTGCTAGCAGAAGGGAAGTGAAGTTGTTACAGAGCGAAGCCGGATTGGAGGAAACAGAGCAGCCTCACTTTCCTATGTGACTCACAAAGGCAATCTTTGGCCTGGAGCAAACCTATCTTCTTCTCTTCTATTTCAGCTTTGCCACTGTTGCAGTTTCTCACTTATGTTGGCCATCAACATCCCCGGGCATCTGCAAAATGAAACTCACCTGTTCCCCAAATTATGCAAGTTAGGATAGCAACTGAACACATGGAACGGATGCGCTATTTGGGAACTGCTCTCCCCGCAGCAATGAGCGGTAGTGCCAAGCTTGCTATCGGCAGCCATTATTTCAAAGTGGAGAATGTTTGGTGGGGTGAATCATAGAATCATAGAGTTGGAAGAGACCACAAGGGCCATCGAGTCCAACCCCCTGCCAAGCGGGAAACACCATCAGAGCACTCCTGACATATGGTTGTCAAGCCTCTGCTTAAAGACCTCCAAAGAAGGAGACTCCACCACACTCCTTGGCAGCAAATTCCACTGTCGAAAAGCTCTTACTGTCAGGAAGTTCTTCCTAATGTTTAGGTGGAATCTTCTTTCTTGTAGTTTGGAGCCATTGCTCCGTGTCCGCTTCTCTGGAGCAGCAGAAAACAACCTTTCTCCCTCCTCTATGTGACATCCTTTTATATATTTGAACATGGCTATCATATCACCCCTTAACCTCCTCTTCTCCAGGCTAAACATGCCCAGCTCCCTCAGCCGTTCCTCATAAGGCATCGTTTCCAGGCCTTTGACCATTTTGGTTGCCCTCCTCGGCTGCTCCAGTCACCACGGCATAGTGCTGCCAGGAGAAAAGGCGGCATTAGGAAAGTCCCCATCGCACTACAGCCAGGAATGGGAACTGTAAGGAAAGCAGCTGACTCAGCAGATGTACCAGCGCAATGACCCAAACTGACTCGCAAGCCACTGGCTATGCAATGCTGCAGCTTGTTAGTGCTTTTGCACCTGATCTGAAAATGGATTTAACAGCTCAGCAATTCGCAGGATTGTTCTGCTAGAAGCACCATTTATTAGGAGTGCTATTCATTGGGCTTGGTACTTAAGATCTAGGCCAGCACAGTGGCTGAGGGACAAAACAGATGGCACAAAGGGATCTGACTTGCATTGGAAAGGAGCACGGGAATGAAAGGGTGCTCAACCTCGCCACCCTTGTCATTTTTATGGTTTAACTGTCCTGTTTCCTGTTCCCTGCTCCCCACCGCACGGCTTAGTTAGTAGCTTCAGGGGAAGAGTTAAATATGTCCTCCTGTAGCACCAAAGGCTGCTTTAAAATTTTAAAACAGCAGAATTTAAAGGAATCTGGTCATGAGTTTCCCAGATGTTGTCTGCTTTGTGAACTGTAGCCACAAGCACACTAAGTGGCCTTATGCAAGCCACTCATGTCCTGGCCTCAGTCTTCCATCTGCAAAATGGGGATAATGATATTAAGTTACTTAGTACTAAAAAGGATTGACAGAATTCTTGAGGTAATATATGTGAAATATTTTGAATGCTCCAAAGGTGCAACATAACTTACAGTGGTGATAATGATTTAGTCACTAATAAATGGACATCCTTAGGGGGCCCATTTTGAATTTGTCCACTGGGAAATGTTACTTAAAATTAATGTGTCAAGGTAAAAAAACAACAAAAAACACCTTCTGCAATATTGACTTTTAAAAGAAAAAGTTCCTTGATGAGAGTGTGTGACAGAGAGGCCTCCATCCTAAAACTGCTTCCCTCAGGGTAGGCGATATCTGTGTGCACAGCAACAACATGCCCTTATATTTAAAAAGCCCACCTGCTCAGAGCTGGTGTAAAGCTAAAGCCACGAGTCAGTAGGACCTGTTTTAAACCTCGCGTTGGCCATGGACTCACTAGACGGCCTTCAGCCATCCACTTGTTTTCAGCCTCACATTTGCGTGAGGAGGATATTAATATTGCCAATACCATACAGGGCCATTTTAAGATGGTTGAGATAATATTTTTGAGCCCTGCAAAAGCACGATATGATAGGTACTTAAACACAGGCATTCCTCCAATATATATTTTAAGCATTTGAATTCCTGCTCTTTCACAGAAAAAAAGAAAGAAAACATCCTTTTCCCAGGCCGTCTTACGATATAATACAAAATACAACCTCAAAAAAAAAAAACAACAAAAAAACAAAAACATCCTCCACCCCTTTGTTATTTTTAAAGCACTATTTCACTATTAAAACAACAAGCCACGACTGGAGACAATGAATTAACAGCCTCACAGAGCAGGCAGCGATTGCGAGGCCATTAAGAGACTCTCCACCACGAATCCCCACAAACGGAGATTAACAGGCAATGAAATGGGATGAGTCTGCAAATAATAAACTTTCAGTTAGAGGCACAGGAATCCCGAAAAGCCTCGACAATGCATTACATGTGGGGCTGTCATTAAAGATGACTCAAAAGCTTTAACTAGTGTGGAATATGGCTGCCAGGATTTTTAAGTGCTAAACACATTTGTTATTACTATAGCTATTATTCTGCCTATGTGCAGGAGGACACTGGTACTTACCTTTAAATCCCTAAACTGGAGGAGCTCTTGGCACCTGAAGGCGTGCCAGTTCCCGTCCCTGTCTGCCCGTGTTCTGAGATCTGCTGAAGTTCTTCTGCAAGGGCTTTGCTTATCAGAGCTGCGCTTTGTAGCAACAAAGGAGGGGGCTTTTCCAGTGTTGGCCCCTCCGTCATGGAATGCCCTTTGTCAAGAGGTGTGACTGGGGCCTGCGCTATTTCGTTTGTGTGTGTCAGTCTGAAGACTCCTCATGTCCATCAATGCAGATGATATGTTTTACTCATTTTCCTAATTGCCTGAAGCACGAAGCCCTCTGTGTATTTTTGGAACCCGTTTTGCATATTTTTATACTACCACTACGCAGGTGGCGCTGTGGGTAAAAGCCTCAGCGCCTAGGACTTGCCGATCGAAAGGTTGGCGGTTCGAATCCCTGCGGCGGGGTGCGCTCCCGCTGCTCGGTCCCAGCGCCTGCCAACCTAGCAGTTCGAAAGCACCTCCGGGTGCAAGTAGATAAATAGGGACCGCTTACCAGCGGGAAGGTAAACGGCGTTTCCGTGTGCGGCTCTGGCTCGCCAGAGCAGCGATGTCACGCTGGCCATGTGACCCGGAAGTGTCTCCGGACAGCGCTGGCCCCTGGCCTCTTAAGTGAGATGGGCGCACAACCCCAGAGTCTGTCAAGACTGGCCCGTACGGGCAGGGGTACCTTTACCTTTTTTTACTCATAATAAATAAATTAAAAAAAATCTATCTTAATAAGTTATGTTCTAATGTTGACATTTTATATAAGGTGATTTGCTGATGGTTATCACAAATATGTGTTTTTCTCTTAGAATGAAAATAACCAGTGGCCCGTGTTGCTATTTCCCCCTTTGGCACAGCTGCTTCCATTTGGAAAAGGTGTTACTTTCTCCCTGCCCACAAGACCAACACACTGTCAGTGATTCCACATGCTATAGCACTAATACACCAGATTTTGTTAATTTAATCTTGACTGTTTTCTAAAGCAAGCAATTAAATCCGGCTGAGAATCTCGCCCCCTCCTGAAATCTCTTTACTTTAGCTCCTCCAAGCGCAGACCTTAAAAGCTTGATGTGAGTTCTAGTTTCGGGTGTCCCACAACACATCAGTCTGGAGCAGACGGATTCAGACACGTCTGTTCTTGTCATTTGCAGCAGCTTAAATGACACAAAAGTATTTTCCAGGGACTCTTCTTACAAAGCATTTGTGTTTGCAATTAAAATTCTTTGCCTGAAAAGGTGCCTCAGTATTTGTTGTTCCTCCACTCTTTGGCCTTTTTAAAGTACCATTTACACCACGCTGACATCTGCACTTCAATGCGATTTTACCCCTGTCCACTTTCTAAACAGCAATAATAACCACAATACAGCTGGGGAAATTAATTTACCTCTCATTGAAGCTACTAATTGCAGAGTGCATTGTCCTCTTCTTCTCTCTTTCTCTCTCTCTCCCTGCCCCCTTTTTCCTCTGACGCACGAGCTCTGTAATAGGTGGCTGCAACTTGGAGCTTGTGAGCTTGTGTAGTAAATTGAAACCTGCTACTATATTTACACACTTTCCACATTTAGACAAAAGCTAATTTTATCTGGAGTTCTATTTGTGGGGGCTGCCAACGTCACTTTATGTTCACATGAATCTCGGGCATCATATGCTTCTTATTTTTATTTACTGATCCTTTGCCAGATCTGCCTCCTTTCTTTTTATCCGCTTGTTTTTAAGAGAATGAAGTAATCTGTTTCAGCAGCCCAGTCTTGGAGAATGCTATTGTATAACTGCAGATTCCCAGATTATCACCAAAAAAGAGGCCACTCAGTGTTGCTGCTGGCAAACCTGCTTTCCAGGATTGCCTGCTCCATTTCCCTCATACTCTGATAGTTGGCGATTTTGGAGGGACCCCCCCCCCCCCTTGGCTTATGGTCTGGATGTTTCTCTAAAATGCAGCCACTGCTGAGCGTGCCCTTGGTGTCATTCATTGCCATCACTGCCATTTTTTCACAACACGTTAACGTCCTTGGAAAACAAACGTCCGCACGCTGTGTCGGTTACGTTGCACTTTGAACAGGAGACGGGCAAATTCCAATTTCTGCTTTTTATTAATAGCAATATGTTTTTCAGCAGTTCAAGATGGGGTGAGTTTTGTTTTCACTGACGACAGTGAATGCGTTTGATTTTAATGAATAGCACAGTGGAAAACCAACTGCACCCTGAAGTCCTGAAAAATGTGCAGCATCTGAGAGATGCATAATTCATGCAACAGCAGCAAGGGCTTCCCTGGCTTTCTCTGGTAACCTCATCTGGCCCCAGAGGAACTCCCCCTTCTGAGATTCGAGTCATTCATTTTGTGTGTCAGCCTGGAATGCCAGATTCATTTGATACCTCCATCATGCATCTGGGTTTTCTGTACGCTCATATGCTCTTGTCATGATTTCTCCGGTTACTCTTGAACACTGCCAGCGGCTTCTGACTTACATAAAAGAATGAATAGCTTAACAGAGGCTAAAGTTACAGACAAAACACGCGAGGACAGATTTTCACAGGTGAGGATTACCCCACACCCTGGCACTTCACTCCAGTGGATCCCCTTTTAGTTGCTGGGTGCCTGGATGCTATTTTTGCCTTTGAAAAAAATCAGCCCCTTGCCATTTTTATAAATTAAAGCAGACGGGTTCATCCAAGTTAGAGGTACTGGACTAAAAAGGGTAACCTTGGTATAAAAAAATAAATGGAAGCATGCTTACATCTTTTTTTAAATACATTAATGTTTTTAACCCAGATTACCTGATTCATTAAAGGAAATGGGACTGACAGATTTTGGGTAATTCTTGTAAAGTATGATGGTGATAACTTCTTGAAAGGCAATGACTAATCTAACATTTTACTTTCTTTTCCATTTTTGGTATATATTAGCTGAAGCAAAACTCTCATTATCTGAATATTGCTTATTCAGAACCCTTAATGAACCCTTAATTATTTGAATGCACGGAATGCCCTTTGTAGGGTTTTTAGATTCCATGCCTTACTCATATTATTGAAGAAGTGAACCTATGCTGCCAATTCTTGTAGTGGACCAGTAGAAAGTAAGCAGCACATAAGCGGCACACAAAACGCTACCAAACCATTCTACGTTCTAAATCTTATAATAATAACCCAAAAATTGAGAGAGCTATGTACAAGATCTACTACAGAAGCCACAAACAAAAAACTCATTCAAATGGTGTCCAAAAGGAAGATTCAGCCTTTAAAGGTTCCTTTAGCCAGGCTCCTATAGATATCAACAAAGGTAAGTTGTATCAAACAGAGTGTTGGTGATGTTACGCTCAAGGGTTAGATATCAACGAGGATAAGTTTGATCAAACGAAGTGTTGGTGATGTTATCCACAAGAGTTAGACAGGGGGCCGGCGTTTGTCACCTGTTTCGCTACTGAAGAAGCCCGAGACTCTTCATGGGCTCCTAGGAGTTGGCTCCTGTGCAAGTTTCGGTTACTTTTCAGCCATTCCCAGCAACGGAATGAAAAAGCAAAAGAAAACTGATTTTTGCCTGAAGCTAGACATGGTAATTTTAGTGTGTTGCTTCTTATGCTTTCAATCTGTTTGAAATCTCACTAAGTAATTATTTCTGCAACAGTTTAGG
Organism: Podarcis cretensis; assembly: GCF_951804945.1. Taxonomy (NCBI): domain Eukaryota; kingdom Metazoa; phylum Chordata; class Lepidosauria; order Squamata; family Lacertidae; genus Podarcis; species Podarcis cretensis. The sequence goes on along the minus strand of NC_137182.1, from coordinate 4,473,405 downwards.
GAGCTGGTTTCTTTTCTGCCCGCCCCACCACAGATTTTAGGAATCTGCAAAAGTACGCTCAGGAAAATAGATATTCCCAGAGTTCTTTGGAGGACGTCAGAGCAATTATAGCCAGAAGTACAAGTGTGGCTTTTAAAAGTTGTGGGCTTGTTCACAAATTCACCATTGCGAGGCATTGCGTTCCCCTCTCCCCGCCACCCCCACCCATGTACCAATATAATAGGGGGCATGAGGCAGTGGATATGTACAGCCTGGGATGGATATGCTGGACCTCTGTAATCCTTCCAGCCCTTTTGGATGAACAGCAATACAGCTCACTTCACACACACACCTTTGTAATTAAGACTCAGAGCAGTGGGAAGGGCACACAGCCCTGATGCCCAGCTGCATGTATAGCATTGCCACAGAGAGTGGGAACTGGCCCTGTCTGTGTGCCTCACAGTGGAAGGAAAATTCACACATTGGCAGCAATCCAGCTCACAGCTGGAGCCAAGCACCATTGATTTTCAATAGGATTTAAGACCCTGTATCTATAGAATAGATGCAGACCATTGTGTTCAGGGCAATGCATGCTTTACATTAAAAAACAACCCCAAACCCTCATTTAGCTTTTAACTCAGAGAAAAGTACTTGCATGTCAAATTATATTATTATTATTATTATCATCGTCTCAGGACCATTGGAGGAACAAAACAATATTTATTTCCTTTGTTACGTTTTCAGGCTTTTAGATGCCTGGAAGGAGGTTGTGAGAGCGTTTCTAAGCCTTTCATGAACGGTTGTTCGAAAAGAACAGACTGTGTGCTACAGTTACCTCTGCACAGGCTGCTTCCGGTAATATTTATAACAAGCAGAAAGTGAAAGAACAAGCGTGCAAGAGACTCAGATTAATTTCAAAGTTGTACTGGAGTCCTTGATGCATATTGGTGGCCAGGGACATTGTTAAAAGGTGGCCTAGCCAGGGGGCCATAGCCCCAGGTCTTTTGCAACAGGCTCCCAGATCTACAGCCCCCTACCCTTTTTAAAGTTGAAAAAAAAACCCACGTATCAGCTTGTAAGGGCAGCAGAGTGCACTGCAAAGCACAGTGCTGATTATGCTCCAGCTATCTGCCATCTTAAGCTACCCCATACATCAATATTAACAAATGCAAATTTGGATCATGGTCCTGGGTCCCAAACTACATAGCTATGTTCTTGTTGCTACTACCTCAGCTGTGAACTCTGTCTTGCATAACCTCATTACATGGGATTCAAAGCATAAGTAGCAAACGTACGTTTGTTTCTCTCCCACTGACGCATAGCAGAATTGCTAACCAGCGGGTTTTCCACAAGAAAATCCAGTTTCAGACCTCTGTCATGCACCCCAGGGAAGGAATAAATCAGCCGGGGTGTGTTTGGCCTTAGGCAATGTCCTGTGACTGTAGTATGTCTTTGAAATTTCTGTGGTCCTCTGTGGGCAGGCCTTAAACTATTATGAAATCTTTCCTCACAATGGAACCATGATGATTTTATTTAAGACATTTATATCATGTCTTCGCCCATTTGTTTCTGGAGTAGGTGATCAAAAATGGTTTCAGCTGGCATAAGATCACAATCAAATACCATTAAATCACAACAGTGTCAATCACCACCGATAATATAATAGCAGGAATATAATTTACAACATGTTCGCAGCCTGCTCTTCAGCCAGAAACTCTTCCAGATAACAGCTTACGTTTGATCAATAAAAACAGGACAGCCCTTGCCTGAAGGCTGCCAATCTAAAAGACATGGCACAAAAGGAAAAAGGGTAAGGAGGGAAGAGTTAAAGTTGCGTAATAGTTCTTATGACGATCAGCTGGAATAGAAACTGTTCAGGGAAAAGAGGAGTTCAGTGGAGTTGGGCTTTCAGCAGAGCCAATGGACTGCCCTGTTGCTTATATAATAATAATAATAATAATAATAATAATAATAATAATAATTTATTTATACCACGCCCATCTGGCTGGGTTTCCCCAGCCACTCTGGGCGGCTTCCAACCGAATATTAAAAACAATATAGCATCAGACATTAAAAACCGTCTTCAGTTGTCTTTTAAAAGTAAAATAGTTATTTATTGTCTTGACATCTGCTGGGAGGGCAACTACAGTGGTACCTCGGGTTACAGACGCTTCAGGTTACAGACTCCGCTAACCCAGAAATAGTACCTAAGGTTAAGAACTTTGCTTCAGGATGAGAACAGAAATCGTGCTCCAGCAGCAGGAGGCCCTATTAGCTAAAGTGGTGCTTCAGGTTAAGAACAGTTTCAGGTTAAGACTGGACCTCCGGAATGAATTAAGTACTTAACCTGAGGTACCACTGTATTGGTCTCTGGGCAAAGTTTGGGCTGCTGAAAAATTGAAGCTGGCTTTCCGTTTGTCACTCTAAAAAGCGATACAGTTGTGGAGAACGTAACTCCTTTCAAGTTCATCTTTGGGGGCTCGTGTAAGTTACAAGCTATTTAAGACAATTTTAAGTGTCAGCACCTAGAATCGTACTGATGTGAGGGCCAGAAAGACCTTATGATAATCTACATTTAGTAACTGCACCACTGGATCTCCTTTAATCAAATGGTTTTAATTAGATCCAAATTTGACAAGCAGCCCATGTGCATGTATGATATCACCCATCTACGGATAGGGTAAGGCAACATGATGTTAAACAGGTCATTAGTGGCCCCTCTTGCAGGAGCTGGGATTCATTTTAACGTCTCCTGTGTTCAGTGCTGCTTAGTCTGATGTGCCTTATTGAATAAATGCTGAAAATACCAGAGCCCAAGATGGTGTGGCAACAAGCCAGCCTTAATTAGTTAAACTCACAGCACTTAGCATCACTCATTAATTCTTTAAAAAAGAAAAAAGATTTCACTTCACTCCCCCCCCCCATTAAATCTAAACTTTCAGGGAGATGAACCATCCCAGAGCACAGGCCTAACTCCATTTTGGGCTGGCAGGATTAAACATTTATTTTGCATCTCACTTTTCTATTTTAAAAAATTGCCTCGCCCCCCCCCCCCCCCCCCCGCTTACAATAAAATCCAAATACATGACAGAGAAGAATAGCACTATGGATATCACATTTTTCAAAAATTAGATTAGAAATAAATACAGTAAAAAGGAAGCTGGACTTAAAGTAAAAACACAGATTTATATAACAGAGAAAAACAAATCAGCTGAGTAGGCCAAATATCTGTTCAAATAAAAAGAGGTTTGCCTGCTGGCAGAAGATCATCCACAAGATTCCAGAAAAGTCACCTTCAATAACGAATCCTCAAGTTTGGGCGCAACCAAATACCCATCAGTGGCTGCAGCCGTCTAAACCGGGTGAAGTGGCCTTGCAGCCTTTGCAGATAATGTTGAGGTATCCAAATGAAATGTAACTAAGGCATGTGTCACTGTGGTCAGATGTGCCATTTCTAGGCAAAGCTGGCATATTCCTGGCAACCGCAGGAATCTGAGCACCCAGGTTTAGTCGTGAATCCAGGAGAATCCTTAAACTATGAAGCTGATTTTTCAATTGGAGGGGGTACAGCTTCATCCAAAGCAGATGTCAGCGTGTCCAGAGGAGGGCAACCAAAATGGTCAAAGGCCTGGAAACGATGCCTTATGAGGAACGGCTAAGGGAGCTGGGCATCTTTAGCCTGGAGAAGAGGAGGTTAAGGGGTGATATGATAGCCATGTTCAAATATATAAAAGGATGTCACATGGAGGAGGGAGAATGGTTGTTTTCTGCTGCTCCAGAGAAGCGGACACGGAGCAATGTTTCCAAACTACAAGAAAGAAGATTCCACCTAAACATTAGGAAGAACTTCCTGACAGTAAGAGCTGTTCGACCGTGGAATTTGCTGCCAAGGAGTGTGGTGGAGTCTCCTTCTTTGGAGGTCTTTAAGCAGAGGCTTGACAACCATATGTCAGGAGTGCTCTGATGGTGTTTCCTGCTTGGCAGGGGGTTGGACTCGATGGCCCTTGTGGTCTCTTCCAACTCTATGATTCTATGATTCTATGAGATGGAATCCCAATTTCTCAATCTACCTTTCTGCTGACCATGGGGAGCATCCACAGGATTTGGCTGGGAGTAAATAAAATACCCAACGTTTGCAGGTTGCAACAGAGAATAGGCAGTAGCAGGTGGCCTAGTGAGGCAGCAGCCCTTTCCTGACTCCCCAACAGCTGTGTTACTGTAGCTTACGGGGAGGGGGAGCAAATTGGTGGGGAGGTAAGGATGGGAATTTCCCAGCACCTCCAACTCAATCTCATATATACATTTTTTAATTAATTTTTTAACATATCATTTTCAACAATAATTAAACATACTTTAACATCTTATACCATTTTGTTTACTTTCATCCATCTCATCTGAAAAATTTCCAATCTACTCAATATATTATTTTTTTTACTTTTCCTATTACATTTAAATCTCATAACTCTGTTCTTTTCCTACTTTGTAACCTTTCATATATTTTTCCTTACAAAACTTCTTGTAGTCCTACTAGCGTAATTTGCTGATTACAATTGCTCTTCAGATAGTTCGTATACTTTTTCAATCTTCTGTAAATCTCTGTTCCCACAGATTTCGAATCCTTCCTGTCATTTTATCCAGTTCTGCATAGTCCATTAATTTTGTCTGCCATTCTTCTTTCGTCGGAATTTCTTCTTGCTTCCATTTCTGGGCTAACAATACTCTTGCCGCTGTTGTTGCATATAAAAACAATTTAACATCTTGCCTATTAATGTCCTGACCTATAATACCAAGTAAAAATGCTTCTGGTTTTTTTTTAAAAAATGTATATTTCAACATCTTTTTCATCTCATTATGTATCATTTCCCAGAAGTTCTTTACTTTCTTACATTCTCACCACATATGGTAAAATGTTCCTTCTTTTTCTTTACATTTCCAACATTTGTTATTTGTCTTAAATGTATAAGACAAATAAGATAAGAACTGGAACTCAATCTCATTCCAATCTGGCAGGTCAGAAGGATATCATGATTGATGGTATTGAAAGCAATTGGAAGATCCAGCACAGCAGGACGCCTCATCTGTCTTGGTAAAGGTCATCCCTCAGGATAACCAAAGCAGACTCCATCCTATAACTAGGCTGAAGATGCCACCACACGTTAAGCCACTGGATCCACTGCCTTTGTTGCAGTCACCTATTGTGGAGACCCACTCAAAGACTCAGGTTAGCCTGTTCTGCATATACCTTCTCTGGGCTTGCCTACTGCTTGGCATCCATCTGTTTCGGGAGACAATGGAGGAGTTTAGTTTGGGGGGTGAAGTCAAATTGTTGGCAGGTTGCAGCACCTGCTGCAGCTGTAGAGATTGATATGGGAGAGACATGTTTCATTGCAGATGGAGCAGATGAAGGCGTCTGGTGGTGGTGCTGCAGATGCACCAAGGTATTCCTTCTTTCTGCAATCCTCCCAGTGGTCATTCCTCCTCTGGTCACTGGCCTGACTGTCTCTAGGCACTGCAAGGGAGTCCCACACTGTGGGGCAGGGCCAATAACACTGCCATGGTCTTGACCATCCAGCATGGATCTACAAATTCTGGCAGAGAATGTGCAATAAGGGGGAACAGAGCTATTGTCTCCGGCCAAGGCATGACAGCCTGAATTGAGATCAATATCAAAGATATCCAGCTGATGTCTGGCAAATTAACCTGCTAATCACAGGTTTGTACAAACTGAAGAAATTCCTCACCCGCACATATCCACCCAAACCAGAACTTGCAACCTCAGTTTCTGGTTGTGGAGAAATATTATCAGAATGGGCCCATGACGTGCCTAGTTTCTGGTGGGTTCTGAGCTAGGGTTGCCATATGTCTGGAATTTCCCGGACATGACCAGAATACTGCAGTTGGCAACAGTGTCCTGGCAGAAATTGGTAAAATGTCCGGGAAAATCCTGACATATGGCAATCCATGTCAGCAGTGTCGTTTTTACCGATCTTCCATAAAAATAGCTGGATAACGAGGGTTTTTTTTTGTTATTTTGCCAAAAAAAAACCCTCAACAACTTTTCTGTCCGGATTTTCACTGTTTGAAATATGGCAACCATATCTGAGCATGTTTTGAAATATATGAGAAGTGAGTGCAGCGTGATCCTTTGAACATCCCAAGGGAACATTGCTTCGACCTCTCAAGCCTGGAGGCACCTGGTCACTAATGGGGAGCCATAATCCTCTCTCAGCACACTGCAAGACCCAGCACAACACCATGTTGGGCCTTCTTGAAAGGGACTTTAGCTGAGTTGTTTTTTGCTATCTTACTTTAATGTTTTGATGGCTGTTCTGTAATTCTGCTTTTTTGTTAAACTTGTTTCAGTTTTTCACATTTGTACTTTGATTTTGTTCTTCAGTTTAATTTGATGAATATGATTTGTTTTTATACAGCTGTTAACTTATTTGCTAGCCACTTTGGCTTCCTTTGGGAAATTAGGTGAAGTAGAAAAAATTAAAATTGTAATACCGATAATCACTCCTGGCCAGTCGGTAGCTAAATCAGCAAAGGGCTGCTATAGACACACACACACACCAAATTCTGCATTAACTATTGAGATCAGAGCACAGTAATCGCTCCATGAAGAAAATTAACAGTGTGGCAAGACTACAGGAGTGGATAATTGGTTCAGTTCTTCCACCAAACATGTCTATAAATTCAGCACACATTAGTTCAGAAACCTCAGGGCAAATTTCAGGAGACATAAAAAGTGAGATGGGAAATCATCGTGGTCGTGCCAGATTCCTGGGTCTCTCTTTTAAGACTGTGTAAAAACTCCCTTTGCCCACCTGCCTTCCTACCTGGTAATATCAAGGCCTGGCACACCTTCACAGTCACTCTACACCCAGAGTGACATTTGCAAGGCTGAGTTTTCTCTCCCGCCTCTTCGCTGCGCACATTCTTTGCGGCTCTGCGCTATTCATTTCCCTCTCCAAGGAGTACATAACAGTCAGCCAGCCACCCTGGGCTGCCGTGATACTGAGTCACAAGTCATCAAAGATCATTTTCAATTGCCCCCTGCTTTTATCTTACGACGGAGGTACCTGATACTGTTCCTTCTGCTCCCTTGAATGTCAAGGAATTTATTCCTTCTCCCCAGAGAATGTCATCGTGTTTCAATTTATCTGAAGCTTTTTTTTTCTTTTACAAATTGTTCAGGAGTCATTCCTGGGCTCATACCCAAAAGCAAAAATATGAAGTGGCTGTATTGACTTGCAATGAAACATAGTATTTTGTGTGTGTGTGTGTGTGCGCGCACGCTTTAATTGGTCTCCTTTGCGTTCTCTGCTAGGATAATCATTAGTACATGACTGGTCAACATGTGACACAAAAGTCATGTACTCTTGATTCATTGGGAAACACTTGAGGAAATACCGTATTATTAATAACAAGGCTGTCAACCAGAGAAAGGATTTGTAGCTGGTGAATAATTTTCCCCTTTAATGGACTGATTCAGCAATCCAATCTCAATAAAATGTGTGTATTAGCAAAACGTCAGTAGCAGTGCATTTTCTGAGATATTAAACATAGTGCACGATAACTTGCAATTTAACATAGAAAAGGAAAAGAAAGGCTTTCTCCCTCCGCTGTGCCATAGTACACTAAAATAAACTTGGGTGTCCTTAATTTGTATCTTCACTTATTTAAACTGGCCCCCACTTTAGCCAATCAGCCAAGTTGGTTATTCTATTGATTAAGCTTATTGAAAGCTACTAGTACTACAAACAAACAGAGAGATAAATTGCTGCCTGGGTCAGATCTCAAGAAGCAAAACCTCCCCATAGCAGGGGAATCTGTGTAAGTAAGTATTGCAGCACACACCAGAGCACTCTTGACTTGGGGCACACTTTCTAACAGATTAGCCACCGCGGCATTTATGGCCTTCCTAAAGATCTGCCTCTTTAGATCAGGTTTAGTTTTTTGAAGATGTTCTAGGGCTGCTACGCTTCTATCATTCATATAAAGCAAATATAAAGGCACTGTGACAAGGTGGGGGAGGGGCAATGTAGCCAGTGAACATGGAAAACGCTGCTATATTCAGTCAGCTCAGATGACTGTTACCACCGGCTTTCAAATCCAGGGATGTGAAAACTTTGCAGATTAAGCCAATAGCCCTGGTTACAGTGTTCTGTGCAGCTGAGTGAATAATTTACAATTAATAATATATGCCACAGTGTTCATCTCCTCCTTGTGTGGGATTTTCTGTTCTGCTTCCTTGACTTGACAAATTTTTCTGCTTCAGGTTCTTAGATACGATCTGGGCATCTCAATATTGCAGTGATGGAGCTGAGACAGTGATTTCTGATACAGTGGTGCCCCGCAAGACGAATGCCTCGCAAGACGAAAAACTCGCTAGACGAAAGGGTTTTCCGTTTTTCGAGGTGCTTCGCAAGACGAATTTCCCTATGGGCTTGCTTCGCAAGACGAAAACGTCTTGCGAGTTTGCTTCCTTTTTCTTAAAGCCGTTAATACCCAGGGAATCCGCGCTCTGCAAGACGAAAAAATCGCAAGACGAAGCAACTCGCGGAACGAATTAATTTCGTCTTGCGAGGCACCACTGTACTGAACTTGAAGAGTCTTACGTCCACGAACTTTAGATAGCCATGTCCGGGTATATTGCTTCAGTTAACTGTTTTCTTCCTATTTCCCTTTCCCCACCACCACCATCACTGCACGTGCTGTAGAGGGAATTGAGGGGCAGATAGAGCCCACCAACCTGGGAAGGTAGCCCATCTAGGAGAAGGAAAACTCTGGTCCTAAACCTCTGCTGCCTTGGAAGAAGAAAAGGCTAAGGAATAAACCCCACACAAATCCAGAGTGGATTCCCTAAGATGGTTGGATGGCGCCTTGTGGGCCTCCTTCCAGCAATTTCCTCAGGCAAGCTGGTGCCAAATGTATTTCTGTGCTTTGCTTTGGACCACATCAAGGAGACTGGGAGGCAGGTCTTGTTATTCTAGGGAATCAACATTTGATGATCTCCTTCTACCGGTCCACAATATAACGTGTCCTTTCATACTGCATCACAGTGTGGTAAGCTGGTTTGACATCAAGTGATAAGAAGTGCCTACAGAGGGTGATGAATACAGCACAAGATATTATGGGCTGTCCCGTGAATCCGCTGGATGACATCGCAGAAGAACGTTGCCTCAGGAGAGTGAGGAAAATTCTCTGGGATGATTCCCACCCTGGCCGGCACTTTCTTGATCTCCTGCCCTCAGGCAGAAGATATAGAAACATGATTAGTCGCACCAACAGGGTAAAGAACAGCTTCTATCCGTGGGCTGTTAGGCTGCTGAATGAAAAGATAACAACAGGGCAACTGACTTACGGGTTTGGTGTGTGTGCGTTAGTAAACGAGGGGAATTAAGACTAAGAGAGCTGAGTGGGGGGTGCTTGTGTAATCTCACTGCATACAAGTTGTACAAGTGACAATAAAGTATTTCAATTCAATCCAGAACCTCCAGACACACTGTCCATTGCCTCAGGGAGATCACTTCAGTGCTGCAAACACAGTGGTTTGACTTCAGCCCACCTGAGAAGGACGCACGCCAACGACAACAGGTATTCAGAGTGCTCTTGTGCCAAGGCTTGCTTTGTGGCTTCCCATGGGCCTCTGGTTGGCCTCTGTGAGAACAGCATGCTGGACTAGATGTGTGTTTCGCCTAAACAATAGGGGTTTTTTATTACATTGCTAGAGCAAAACGAATGAACAAATACCATTTGACAATCCCTTTTATTCATTTATATTAAAAAAGTAATCTTCTAACATGCGCAGCTTCAGATTTAAAACTCACTTAAATCCTTTTTTTTAAATAATATTTTTATTCATTTTCCCAAAAAACAATTTTTTATACAATCAATTCACATTTTATCACACATTCATCTCTTTTTTTTACTTCCCTCAGTTCCTCTGCCGATCTTTCGTTTACATCTATATTATTAACACATTTCTTAACTTAGTATTGCCTTTAAATATCTCCTTCCCTCATCTTATTCTCTTTTTAACAATATTCCTCTATTTTTCACAGAGTCTCTTGAAAACCAACAAACGTAGTCTGTTCATCACATATGCCTTTCAGATAATCTGTAAATCTTCCCCAGTCCTCGATAAACTTTTGGTCCTGTTGATACCGAATCTTCCCTGTTAGTTTGTCCAGTTCTGCATACTCAGTTTCAATCTCCATTCTTCCACCGTCGGTATTTCTTCCTGTTTCCATTTTTGGGCCAGAAGTATTCTCGCTGCTGTAACTGCGTATTGAAAAAGTTTACAGTCTTTCTTACTTACCTCATTTCCTACCAATCCCAATAAGAAGGCCTCCGGTTTCTTAATAAACGTATATTTCAGCATCTTTTGCAATTCATTATATATCATTTCCCAGAAGCCTTTCACCTTTTTGCACTCCCACCACATATGATAGAATGTCCCTTCTTTTTCTTTACATTTCCAACACTTACTACATGTTTTATACATTTTAGCTAGTTTTACTGGCGTTATATACCATCTGTATACCATTTTCATTACATTTTCCTTTAGCGCAGTTGTCAGGGGTTCAGGAGCAGAGGCACAGGGAAGAGAGGAGATGGAGAGCGAAGGGGAAGAATCCGAGGGGAGTGTAGGAGAAGAGGACAGTGGACCGAGGGATTCCATGAGCCTCTCCAGCGAATCGGAAGATTCACAGAAGGGGGCGCCAGTGGCCAGAGGTAGGGGGTTCCCAAGGGGAACGCCCCAGGAGCAAGGGGGCAGCAGGGACTCCCAGAGCAGTAGTTGGAAATCAGGACCAGCTTCCCCACCAGAGCAGAGTGGGGGGGAAGAGTCCCAAGGATCGGGGCCAGTGCATTCCCCACCAGGGAGAGAAGATAAGGCAGGGCTGACCACACCTCCATCGGAGAGTCAGACAACGGAGGGGAGGTCAGATCCGGCCAGCACCCCGGAAGAGGGAAGCAGTGACAGAAGTAGTGTAACGGTCAGGAGGAAGGTCACTGGGTTGGCGCGAGAGGCAAGTTCAAATGTACAGGAGCGCGGGACAGCAGAGAATGAGGATTGGGAACCGGGTCCTAAAGCCCGCCGGAGGGAGGGGGAGGAGCTAAGCGACTCAGCGTCGGAAGAGTCCAGAAAGGGCAATGCCCCAGCGGGCAGGAGGACCCAGAGGAGGAGAGAGCAGCGTAAAAGGTGGAGCAAGGCTAGGATCTTAAACTGGTGTCATAGGGGAGGAGACTCAGACGGTACTTCGCCGGTCTAGGATGTAAGACGTAGAGCTGCGCGCTGCGGCTTTGAAATGGAAACTGAACCTCAATAAAGACTTTTGTACATAACGACAGCCTAGCGTTGGTCCTCTGTGAGCTGGGACCTAGAGGCAGCTCTGACAGCAGTACATGCCGTAAATTTTAGTCTTTCATTCCATAATTTTGACCACTCATCATATTGTATATTATAACCAAAATCTCTGGCCCAATGTATCATTAGCGATTTAACCTCTTCATCTTTTGTATACCACTCCAGCAACATTTTATACATTTTTGACAGATTTTTATACTCATTATTCAATACCTCTAGTTGGAATTTTGATTCTTTTTCTCCATATCCATACACTTTACAATCTTTTTTAAACATTTCACAGACCTGATAGTAATGCAACCAGTCATAAACAAATTCTTTTACTTCTTCATAGGGTTTCATTTTCCATTTCCCCCCTTCTTTAACTGTCAATTCTCCGTATGTTATCCACCTCCCCCTCATATTAATCTTTTTCACGCTCATCACTTCTAAAGGTGAAATCCAGTGGGGGAGTTTAGATTCCAACAAATTTTTATACCTGTCTCATACATTTATCAATGACCTTCGGAAGATGTGGTTTTCAAACCCTTTATGATTTTTCTTCTTTTCATACCATATATAAGCGTGCCAACCAAATCTATTATCAAACCCTTCTAAATCCAACAATTCTCCATTTTCTAATTTAATCCACTCCTTTAACCAGGATAAGCAAGATGCTTCATAATATAGTTTCAAATCTGGCAGGGCGAAGCCACCTCTTTCCTTCGTGTCTGTTAGTAGCTTAAACTGAATCCTTGGCTTCTTACCCTGCGAGATGTACCTTGATATTATCTTTTGCCATTCTTTAAATATTGATACTCCCGGGCTTCCGGGTTAGCGCGATTGGCTAATGGCGGATTCCCTCCGAGCTCCGGAGGGAATCGGCTCTGCTGCAGACGGGTCTCACCGCGACGGCGACGCGGGGACCCTTAGAAACCGCAGGCGCGGAAGCCTGCGGACTTGGTGACTCGGTGGGCACCTCAAGCGCCCCCCCGACCCACGAAGAGCCTTTTTAAAGGCTGCGGAGAGGGTACGGGGAGCGGCGTGGTGCTGTGAGTAGACCGCTACTGCAGTGGAGCGAAGCCGCGAGCCATGGCCGGAGAGCGCTGACTTTTTTCCCTGAAATTTGGACTTGAAATAACCCGTGAGTAGAATGGAATTTGGACTTTAAAATTTTTACCTTTAAATTCGGTACGACCGGGGGATGTGCTAAAGGGAAGTCCGCACCCCCTCTATTTACAAAAGATTTAAAGCAAGGATCGGAGAACTAAGGTGGAGAGATCTTTTTTTTTTTTCGGTACGAGTTAAAAGACATTAATTCCATGAATTTGACAGAAGAAGATTTGTGCTGGAGAGTAAGAGTCGAACTTTAGAAGTTTTTGTCTAACCCCCCCCCCGACCCGGGAGTGCCCCTGTGTGTGAGCTGGAGGAAAAGGAAAAAGGAGTTTGACAGCTGTCAAAGGAGCTGTCAAACGGGCAGTCAAAGTTAAAAATTTTTATTGTTTAACATCTCTCTGGACTAAATTTGCTATATTTGAATTAAAGTGCTTGGGAACAAAGTGGTTACAAATAACAAAGCAACAGATTGTTGGGAAAGGACTATTAAGTAACTAGAATCCCCCTAGGGGAAACTTTGAAACATTACAATGGCTACAGATGGAAAATTACAGGCAGAGATAGAAAGAATGTTTCTTCTCGTGGGAATACTGCAAGAGCAAAGTATGGCTATGAACAAACAACTTATAACCTTGAACTCTAAAACAAGCAACCCTGCTGAATGCATAAAGGATCTGACTGAAACAAAATCTGCAGCTGAACCAGAGGAGACTTTTTTGGAACTGGAGGAGAGGGAAGAAGGAGTTAAGAAACTACAGGAGAGTACTAATCTGAAGCCTACACTGCTAGAACATAAAGAAGAAGATCTTGGGATTACCAATCTGCGAACGATGCGAAAGTGGAAAGAGGAAGCCCATGGAACACTTGGAATACTGGAACTTAAAAGAAAGAAGAAATATGATTGGGGCTTCCTCTTTGAGTATGGGAGGTCAGTTGACTTGTTGCAGCAGCTGTTACCAAGTATTTTGGATGGAAGAAAATTTGACGAGACTGTGCCAGAGCTCCTTCGAGAACTGAGGACCAACAAAGAGGGCTACCAACAAAACCGGCAGAGAGAGACTGACAGAGATTTGAAGGCCTCTGATGTGAGGAATCCAGGCTAAGAACTATTTTGTGGACATCTATTTGGGAAGGGACAGAAACCGGGGTAGGGAGGGAGGGGAGAACAGAACTTTAAAACTTTTATGACTTTTGTGTTTGGCTATTATGACCTACATTCAATATAAAAAGGGGGAAATTCGTGGAAGGGAATTTGGGTCGACCTTAGAAAAGGACTTAATATTTATAAGAAAATTGGACAAATAAAATTTGGCCAAGTAATAAGAATTAATTTTAAAAACAACAATAATATGTTAAAGAAGAGAGATAAGAACCTGCTGAGCTAATTATTGGATTTGGGATGTATGAAGGGGGGTGGGGGGAAGTCAGGGAGCGGGGTTAAGAAAGTAAGTTTATGAAATTATACATGTTTTGTTCTTGTTTTCATCTGTGTGTGTTTTTAAAATGTGAAAACCCAATAAAAATTACTTTAAAAAAAATAAATATTGATACTCCCTTGATTATCGGGAGTGATTGAAATAAAAATAACATCTTTGGTAGCACACTCATCTTTATCATTGATATTCTCCCCCAAAAGGATAACTTCAACCTTCCCCACACCTCCAGATCCCTTTTTATTCCATTCCACACAGGTATATAATTATTTTGAAACAAATCTATATTTCTGGGGGTTAACCAAATTCCAAAATATCTCACTTTATTTACCACTTCTATTCCAGTTTGTTGTTGCATTACTTCTATTAATTAAAACTCACTTAAATCCTTGCATCATTATTACAGTGGAATAAAGTGGAATTTGCTCTATGGAAAGTATTGTTCTATTGAACTGAATTGCCGTTGCTCTTTACTTACCTCTGGGAAAGGCTGCAGGGGAGCGGGTGAGGCCATGAGGGTGCTGGGGTTGTCACTATGTTTTATTGTTTGCCTTCAGCAGCAGCCCAGAGGACAGGTGACGTTTTCCCTAAGCATAGAGATAAAGTGATAGGAAACACGTCACCCTGGTAAATGTCCTTGTTTCATGTCTGCTGTGGCAGACTTTGATAAGAACTCAGATGAAGATTATGGTCTTAAGATGTTTTGCACTTTTATGAAGGATGCGAGTTCACAGGTTTGTGGACTGTTTAAATTAGGCATTTCCAAAGTTTGTCACAGTGAAGGGGGAAAAAATCTCAACAGAAAACTGTTCAAAGTAAACCAAAATAAAGACGGTCCAGATGGCAGCATTCGCTCCCATCAAAGAGACAGACAGACTAATTAAAAAAAAGAGAGGAGAAACAGGAACATACAGGAAAAGAGTTTCCCAGGATTGTCAGCCAACCAGTATTTTACTGGTTCAACCACTAAAACTATGTTCTCTTACGTTGCCAATGGTCAAACCTTTTGTTTGACGTATCCTAGACTCATGTAGTTGGAAGAGACCTCAAAGGGCGTCTGGTCCTGGCATTGCAGGGGACCCACGGCTGCAGCATCACAGAGAGGTGGCCAGCCAGCCTCTGCTTAAAAAACACTAATGGGGGTCCACCATCTCCCAAGGCAGCCTGCTCCACTGTCAAACAGCTGTAAACAGTATGAAGAACTTTCTGATGGAAAGTCTCAATGGTTTTCTTGTACTTTGAGCCCCTGGTTCGGGTTCTTCCCCCTGGAGCAGCCTTCCTCAAACTTGGGTTACCAGATGTTCTTGAACTGCAACTCCCATCATCCCCAGCCATTGGCCATGGTGGCTAAGAATGATGGCGGCTGTAGCCAAACAACCTTGGGGCACCAAGGTTGAGAAAGGTTGCTTTGGAGCCACAGAAAACAAATTTGCTCCTTCATCTGTCAGCAACTTCAGGTGGCGCATCCAACCTCAGCCCCTCTCCTCCCCCACTGCTGCCAGCCTCGCAGGGGCTTCTCCGGTGCCACCAACGCATCCCCACTGCTCTCGCTGCTGGCAGAAGCACAGGTATGATGGCAGAGGCAGGGAGAGGTGGGGAACCGGATCGGGGGCAGGCAGGCGGCAGCAGTGGGGTATTTTGCCTACAGTGACAAAATGTCTCTGGCCAGCCCTGTCTATCAAGCTAGTTATGTTGTCAGAAAGGAGGAAAAAACCAGGGCTTATCCACACTTAATGTTTGCCCTGCTCTTTCCAGGGACGGGTCTACACTTAAAAGCTCCATGTCCAAGTGTGGTGAAGCTTTTTTTGCCCTGGACTTTCCCTATGAAAACCTGCTCTTTAAAGCTGAGGAACAACAAATGGAAATTCGGGTTTTCCGCAGCCAGATGCCAGCAACAATAACAATTATAGAGTATTTTTTGGTATTCCATGAAAGCTTATGCAATAATAATTTGGTTCGTCTTTAAGGTACATCGGAACATATTTTATGCTATCTCATTTCATAGAGGACTCGGACCCTGTCTGGAGAATGCACCAGGATATTAGTCCTGAGTTACTTAAAACAATGAGCTCCTGATGCAAATGGAGAGATAGTTGGAAACCTACAAACTGTGGCAAAAACAAGTGTAGCTAAAAATTGGAGGAAAAATAATTTTCCACCAGTGCTAGATTGTTTAAAAACACACACCAAAAAAACCTGAAATAGTTTAATAATGTCCAAACTAACATATTCTAGAAGACCAAGTAATGGTAACAATGACCGCTCCCCGCTTAAAACGGGGGGCGCCCTTTGCATGGACGCGTGCAGCCCTGGATCTGGAGTGGCCCCATCAGCATAGGCTTTGCCTTCCCTCAGGTGGGATACCTGGAGGTCCCCGCCTACCCCAGTGAGTTGTCCAATCCCACCTGGGGGAAGCGTTGCCAGGGAAACCAGGCCAGGTAGGGGGAGGGATTACCTGCCCACACAATAGAGGGTAGATCTTACCTGGTAATCCTCACTTGGCTCCAGAGCTTCTCCCACCCTACCCACCCTCAGTTAATGTCTTCTTTTGCAGGTTAACTTTTCTTCATAGGTTTTGCAGGTTAACCTTTCTCCACAGGTATGCGGGCGCTGCTACGATAAGGTCGCTGTTAAAGGGCCGGAAAGGAATTTCCCTGCATTGGCAGGTTTCGCCTTTCCCGTAGCAAAACGTCACAACTTTGGCGGTATCAGGCCTTGGGCGGAATCCTTTAGTCCATCTTCCTCTTTGCGGCGGCGATACCAGGGTTCCCCGTTAAAGGGGTTTCTGAAGGGAGGCTTTGACCGTACGCCGAAAGGTCGTCATTGCTCTCCCCTGCGGCGGTGGCGTAACGGGGGCGGCTATCTCTGCTTGAACATATGTTCTCCAGAGCCGGCCCATCCCCCCCCCACACACACACTGGATAACCCTGTAGCTCCCTAGGTCCCCAGCTGGGGACTGGGGAGGGAGAACGCCCAATGCCTGAGCCAAGGTCTACCCACATTTGAAATTTAATAAAGTTGTGGCCAATTTAATCCTATAGCACGTTGTCCTGAGTCGTTATTCCACATGATGGGGGGGGGGGACCACTCGGGATCTGGGGACTCCGCCTGTCCGCGCAATGCAAGTTTCTAGAGAGTGGGTCATTATTTGTGATGCTTTGGATGACAAATGTTCAGCTATACAGTGGTACCTCGTGTTAATTACTTAATTCATTCCTGAGGTCCGTTCTTAACCTGAAACTGTTCTTAACCTGAAGCATCACTTTAGCTAATGGGGCCTCCTGCTGCTGCCACGCTGCCGGAGCACGATTTCTGTTCTTATTCTGAAGCAAAGTATTTAACCTGAAGCACTATTAGCGGAGTGTGTAACCTGAAGTGTATGTAACCTGAGGTACCACTGTATAATGAGTATGTTTATACAGAGACTACATAAAAACAACACAGAGAATATAGTTAAATCAATAACTTTAAACAAAATGTTTATTAAAACTAAAATAACATGAACTGCACTTTGATCCTGGAAATATGAAGCTATTGTCTCAACACCATGCTCCCCATTAATAAAAAAGATATTTACATTAAAAGTTGGGGAGACTGCCCATTCATTTCCGTTTTCCCTTTAAAAGAAGGTGGGTAATCATTTCTCTTTAAAGGGTGACAATTCCACTATTTGTAAATTCTTCTTCCGAGGAACAGACCAGATTGCCTGGATCTTTTCGTTGTTGTTCTGGCTTCAGTTTCAGAACTGAATGCACTCCTTCTGCTCCGTCTGTTTGAGTTTTGACAATGCAATGGATGGAGCTGGAGGAAATCCCATGGATCAGAGTGGCCCAAGCTTCTGGTTTATCTCAGTTTAAATTACATTTTTACCTAATAGCTGTATACATCAAGAGTAACTTTGTGTAGCTATCTACTAGAGGGAAGCACACTTTTTAACAAAACTATGTTTTATTTCAAAGTGCTAAAATGGGAGCTGCAAAATTTGGGCTGCAGCTGTTATCTGTACATATTTATCTGAGAGAAATTGAAGCATCAGTGAATTCTGCAAGACTTACTTCCAAAATAATATACATAGTATTGGGCTTCACGTTGAATAATGGGTTGGGATAGTTGGTAAAAAAACCTTTAGCTAAAGGAAAATACCTTTGATGAAACCTGGTCTCCCCTTTTTTTCATACGCAAGGGGGAAAAGAAAGTAAAATTCCTTCACCAGCCACACGAACCGGTCTGTGGAGAATCTGTATGGAAAGCCAGTGTTTTGAGACTATGTAAAATGATGCCATAAATTAATGGTATATTCTTTTTTTATCTGTGACTGTATTCTATAATTAAAAAAAAACCATTTGACTAAAAAGGAGTGTTTTTCTTATTTCTAGTACTTACATGCTGTTCCACCCATTCCTCATCATGATAGAGATAAAGGCATGCTAACTCACAGGCTACAAGACCTAAACAGAAGCAGCTAGAATAACAAGCAACCACTGAAATAAACTGTCACAAAAAAGATCGAAACTGAGTCCCAGCATTAACTCCATTCCAGCTGACTTCAAGAACCATCTTAGGCAGAGGTGGATTTAGGGGAAATGTTTGGATAATCTGAACAGGTCACAGAGGCAGTGATGAAGCTACCTGCAGTGGGAGCGGCGTACCTCTGGGGGCGTGGCTGGCACGTGTCCCAGGGGGCATGGTGTGCCACCCGTGGGGGGCATGGTGTGCGGCAAACAGCATGCGTCCCGGGGCATGCGCACCGAGTAAACGTCCTGGGGGTGCGCGGCAAGCATCCTGGGGGTGTGTGGCAAGTGCTGAGCATCTAAGGGGGAGGGGGCCCCCGCGCTGTCACCCCCCAGGAAGGCACCCGAGGCGGACCACCCCCCTGACCCCACCTTCGTCTGCCAGTGAACAGAGTCCAGCTTTCCTTGTTGCAACATTTAGGTTACCTTTTTAGATACTCTGTGTGTGTGTGTACATGCATTCTTGATGACAGTCTTGGGAGCAACATACATTTATTTTTAACGCTCTCCAGTTTGCCCTCTTGCAGCCACGCAAGCATATCGTAGTGAGGCTTCCCATGTGACATTTCAGGTGATGGCTGCTGATATCCCCACCTTCGCTTTTGGCTATGCTTTGAATCCCCTTGTTAATAGATATGCAAGGGACATCTTACCTTTCTAGATGCTATTTCTCTTGAGCCAGCTGTGGCACTGTGAGCGACACATGACTGAATGGGCTCATGTTCTCTGCTGAGCGGCAGATCTGGTTTCACTGGGAAGCCGCCCAAAACTCTCGCCCAACAGAGACAGCTGCTCAGGAAGCAACAGAGTATGCACATGCTCTCGTTATATAAATCCTGTGGTGTGGCCCCTTCTTTGAGAATGCAGGTTGAGGTGCCGAACTGCTCAGTTAGGAGATCAGATTTGCTAATAACATGGATTCTGAACACTTGATTCATATGTGATCATGTGACTAGGGGGCTTAGATGCCCTGTTGCCCCATAAACAACAGCCCCCTGCTCCCAGTGCCAGACATCTTCAACCTTTTATTTATTTTTATTTCAGAGGTCTGTAGGCCGCCTATCAAAAATACGCCCAGAGCTGTTTAAATCAATAAAAATATAATCCACTGTAATAGAATAAAAATCAAATGTAATAAAAACTAATTCGGTAACTCCAAAACACAGAGGAAAGGAAAAAGGGCAGTACTGAATTGTTAAAACTGTTCCATAAAAATCTGGCTGTAATAATCATTAACTAACCATTCTTCACTCCAGCCTCCCTCCAAAAGCTTTCTGAAGGAGGTGTGTCTTAAGTCTGTTTCCTAATATCAGCAGGGAGGGAATTTGACAGATGTGGAACTGTAGCACCCTGCTTGTGGTTAACGCTTAGCTGGAATGAAATATTCAACGCAGCAATAGAGAAATTAAAATAGTAATTTATTTGTCAGACAAATAAATATGAGGCACAGTGGTATATGGTTACCAAGCTCTGGCCTGGCCTCCTGCCATTCTGGCCAGCACTTATATTTCCTTAATCCAGCCCCCTTGCTCCTCCTGTGGCTGCCTCTGTCCAATCAGCCTGGTTGAAATTCCTATTGGCTATTTGCTAGAACCAATCACAAAAGATACACCCATTTCCTCTCGCCCTTTTATGGGAAATAAAAAGCTATATATTCTTCTATCTATAAATGACAAATAAGTAGTAATATATCTTACATGTGTCTCAACAAGGAATCTTAATTACCAGCTCACCTCTTGCCCTCCTTGCCCTATTGCCTTCCAAAACAGATGATTAATCTTGAATTTTTATCTTAAGCATATGTCAAGGATTTTGAGTTCACATCAACATTGAGAGATCTCCTTCATTTGAAGGTTTCTAAACAAAAGGCCTGACAACCATATATCAGGAGTGCTCGATGGCGTCTCCTGTCTGACAAGGGGGGGCTGGTGCCTGATGGCCCCTGTGATCTCTCCCAACTATATGAAATAAGAATCTAGCATTTCTTAAATCCTTTGCATAATTATATTTAAGCTAATATATTTAATACATAAATAACCTTTTAAAAGGAAAAGAAATCTTAAAAGGATCTTAGTTTAAGAAAGAAACAGCTTTAGAAAAGACTTCCCAAAAATGTTCTGTTTCTGCCAGCCAGACCAGTTGCTTTTTCACTGCTCTTGACCTTTTTAACCTTAGGAAGAAGATATGGCTCATTTTACTATTTATCCACTCTTAATTTGTAGGGTCAGTGTAACCTTGGCTGTCAGCCTGTAATTCCCTTTTTACGACTTTGAGAATTGTTTTCTGCTATAAATCAGGGGGCCCCTTTGTCTAGGAGAAAAACATTGCCAAGGTTCTTATAGGCAGCTGGTCTTCTGCCTGGCATAAAATATTTGAAGATCTTTAAGCTCATTTTTAAAATACAAGCCCTGATTAAACATATAAGCTTTAATAAAAATGCAAGCTTATGATTAGATGCCTCAGAACCACCCCCAAAAGGCTTCATGCCATATACGTTGCCCTGTTCAGGTACCACTCAGACAGCACTGTCCCTGCATCTCAAGGCACAGGCAGGTCTGTATGGCAGCAGGCATTCTCTCATATATTCTGCCCCCCCCAGCCCCTCTGGCTATTCGGGGTTTTAAACACAAGTAATAAACAATGTAGGTGTAGTAATAGGGGAATTATATGCAGCCTATCAGTGGCTCATGTAGGCACCCTGGCTGTTGCATTTTGCAGCAATTCAAGTTTTTTGTTTTGTACTCCTCCTATCCCTTTCCCAGCACAGGTCATCGGCCTAAAAGCAGGCCTGAATCCAGATTGAAATGAGTCCAGATTTTCTCCAAGTATGTCTAAAGCTGCCACACCACCTTTTTGAGCACCAGAAAGTACCCATGGAGGGTATATCTCTCTGTGTGTCTATCAAAACAAAACAAACAAAAAAAAATCCTCCTGCCCCACACCCCCTATCTCCTCCTGCCCATGGGAGTTCCCCAGTATGCTTCATTTGGTTTCTGGGGGGGAGGCGCAGGCAGTGGCGTAGCGTGGGTTGTCAGCACCCGGAGCAAGGCAAGTAATTTGCATCCCCTAACCCGTGGATTTGCGCCCCCTAACCCATGGATTTGCGCCCCCTAACCCTAACCCCCAGATGTTGCGCCCGGTGCGGCCGGGCCCCCCTGCACCCCCCACGCTACGCCACTGGGCGCAGGGGACAACAGCCATACATTTTGGGGACAGCCAAGTCTTGGAAGGGGAGCCCCTGATCTGACTGGAGACACCTAGTTAATGAAAAGTAAACAAGCTAACCTAGTAAACAATCCACTTTTCCAAGACCTTTAGGCTGTTTGAAGACACAACTGACACAGGAAATCTGTGACAGGTTCTCCCCGTGTTGCTGTTTTTTAAGCTTAAAAACCGGTGAGATTGATACAGCAGTGGTGGAGGAAAGGGGACGGTTAACCCACTCTCTGCCTCATTTCCCTGACCAAAATCATGTCCTGAACCTGACATCAGCCATGCTGCGTCTTGTGCCGCCTGCATTTTATATTTTGCAACAGCGCTTGCTGTTGTTGTTGTTGTTGTTTTAGACAGGCATAAAATCAAAGAAGCAGGGGATACTTGATGCACAGCGCATACATGCATTTCCTAAGGTGTGTAAGTAAATGGTGGTGTTAAGGCAGGCCTAACTAAATTTCGCTGTTAAGTTTTGTGCATTCCTTTTTCAGTAGTGGAGTTTTCATAATGCTTTGTGTAAAATAGCATTGGGAAAGTTAACTGGCAAAGTACCAGTGGAAATATTTGTGAATTTCCCACAGCTGTTGTGACTGCTAATGTATCTACCTCACAAAACGTCTAGATTTGTGCATCGCTTTAGGGGTTTTTGAAATCCAAAAGACCAGTTAAACCTTAACTGCTTTTCCACTTTCGAGTTTTGTTAGCTTTTGCTATGTGGCACTCATTTTTCTTCTGTAATACAGCCAAATAATCGTTTGCTCTGCCTCTTAGGTAGTTTTCTGAAACCAGATAAAAATGAAGGCGTGTGAAGTTTTCCCTTTAATGTCATCAGCCATCATTTCAACATTCGGTAGTTTTATTATGTAATGGATGAGATACCTGCGTTCTGATACCTGGACTGGTTAGATCTTAAATGCTTCAGTTTGAGGGACACTGGCGGCACCAGAGGGAGCAAAAAACTCCTCCTGTCCCATTAATAGCTCCCCACTGCTTGGAACTCTTTGGTTCCCTGAAGGTAAGAAATGTTTCAGTTACAAATTACATATTAATCACAAACTGGAAATTAAAAGAAGGTTACAATCCCAAGTATGCATGCTTAAATGTCAACACCATAAAAACCACTAGGATTTGCTTCAGAGAAATTATGTTTAGAACGTGAAAGTTAAATACATTCATTTATTATATTTCTATCCCTCCACTTTCTTCCAAAGGAGCCAAGGGCAGCAGACAACAAAGTGATAACATAATAGAACTGAAAATGAAATGAAAGCATAAAAATGTAATTAAGAACATCTAAAAACATTTGAAAACAGTCACAGACCCGGGCAAACTAATAATTTCAAGGTTGCCAGGAACAGTATTTCTCAGCTGTCAAATGCTCACGTGAACAGGAATGCTTTTAGGGTGCTCCTGGACGTTAATGGTGAGGGAGACAGATCTCACCAGGAGGGGAGACTCACAAATGGGGAACTAGCACTGAGAAGGCTGTGTCCGGGGTGAGTGTCAATAAGGCAGCATCAGCAATAGGGTTATCCCATGCTATCCGTAGGGTCTGAGATGTTTAATGCTGAGAGGTGTGTTCTTTTAGGTACTTGGGTCCCAAGCCAATTAGGGCTTTGTGCACTAGTACCAGCATCTTGAACTGGGCCCAGTAACTTACTGGTAGCCAGTGCAGTGCTTTCTATTGGGCTGCCCCACTAACCAACCCAGCAGACGCATTCCGCACTAACTGGAGCTTCTGCACAGTCTTCAAGAGCAGCACTGTCATAGTTCAGGAAGGAAGTCACAAGCGCCTGATCCAGGAACAGCCATTGCTGGTGAACCTGCCTAAGCTGAGCACAAACATTACTAGCCACAGAAGTCACTTGGGTCTTCACTGACAGGTTAGAATCCAGGAGTAGTCCTAGAGAACAAAGCTGTGCCTTCAGGGCAGGTGCAACCCCTTCCAGACCAGGTCATCCAGCTGATTCCTAGACAAGGGAACCATTCGCTCACAGGGCCACCATCGTAACAGGATTAAAACTCAGTTTATTGGCCCCTATCGAGCCCCTCCCTGGTTTCAGGAAACAATCCAAGACCTATGTAGCCTTTCCGAATTCAGATGGAATTGATAGAACTGCATGCCACCAGTTTGCTTTCAGAATGCATAAAACTCCTTCTGAACGACTTCATGAATTTCTTCTAAATTCTTTTAGGTTTCTTCAAAATTCTTCCAGCGTTTTGCTTAAATAGCAACCTCCAAATTCAACTTGAATTTTGCCTGCCCTACTAGTCCCACTTCAGTTGTCATGAGCTTATTCTTAGTTAGCTGTAGCTCACAGCTCCCTTCCCCTCCTGCTCCTCCAGTTTTTACATGTTAGAAGGTCTCCCTTTCTTCTTGATGCACAATGAGCCACCTTCCAGCACCTCAGGGCAGTGGGAAGAACAGCTTTGTTCATGGCTAGCACCTAGAGGCCCTCTCACAAATTGCTCCCTCACACCCCAGCTAGTATGATATTTTCCTAGCTTTTAAAACTGAATGCAATCTAACAAAGACCCAGGTAACTACCAAGCAGTGAGCTGGACATTGATACCAGGGAAGGTCGTAGAACAGATAATTCAACAGTCAGTCTGTGAACACTTAGAAAAGGATGCTGTGATCACTAAGACTCAGCATGGGTTTCTCAAAAATTAGTCATTTCAGACCAATCTCATTTCTTTTTTTGATGGAGTTACAAACGTGGTGGATCAGGGGAATGGACATGGTGTATATTGTCCCTCAATATACACTATGTCCATTGCGAGGAAGCCGGTGGGTTGAACAAGGGAACTGTTAGGTGGATTTGTAGCTGGTTGACTGAGCAAACCCCAAGAGTATTTGTTAACAGTTCCTCATCATCCTGGAAAAAAGCGACGAGTGGGATGCCACAGGGTTCTGCCCTGCGCCCGTTGTTCTTCAATGTCTTTATAAACAACTTGGATGAAGGAATTGAGGGGATGCTCATCAAACTTGCAGATGGCACCAAACTAGGAGCAGTAGTTAATGCTGCAGAAGATAGAATAAGAATTCAAAATGACCTTAAGAGATTGAAGAACTGGGCCCAAACTTACAAAATGAATTTCGATAGGGACAAATGTGAGGTTCTACACTTAGATAGGAAGAACCAGATGAGCAAATATAAGATGGGCTTACTAGCAGTACATGTGAAAAGGATCTTGGGATCTTAGTGGACCACAAGTGTAACCATGGCTCAACAGTGTGATGCAGCAGCAAAAAAGCTGGCCACACCTGGAATACTTTGTCCAATCCTGGGCACCACAATTTAAGAAGGATGATGACAAGCTGGAACGTGTGCAGAGGAGAGCAACCAAGATTATCAGGGGTCCGGAAACCAAGTTTATGAGGAACGGTTGAATAAATTGGGTATGTTTTGCATTGAAAAGAGGAGACTGAGAGGAAATATGATAGCCATCTTCAAAAATCTCAAGGCCTGTCACATGGAAGAGGGAACAAGCTTGTTTTCTCGTCCTCTGGAAGGTAAGACTGGAACCAATGGCTTCAAGTTACAAGAAAGGAGATTCCAACTAAACATCAGGAAGAGCTTTCTGACAGTAACTGCTGTTTGACAGTGGAATAGGCTCCCTTGGGCAGTTGTGGGCTCCCTTTCTGTGGAGGTTTTTAAGCAGAGGTTGGAGGCCCATCTGTCATGGATGCTTGAGTTGAGATTCCTACATTGCAGGGGTTGGACTAGAATAACCCTAGAGATCCCTAATGACTCTACAATTCCATGATTCTATCAAAGTTACCCAACAAATAACAAAAAATTAAAAGAATCATATTTAATATTCTTTACCCAGAGTGGCATACTTGAAAGAAATGATCCAATATTAACTGTAAATTAAAAACACTCACAAAATGAAACCAGGCACTGCAGTGGATATGGTTAGAGACTTCATTTCACTGGAAGGACAGATTGTGAAGCTGAGGCTCCAGTACTTTGGCCACCTCATGAGAAGAGAAGACTCCCTGGAGAAGACCCTGATGTTGGGAAAGATGGAGGGCACAAGGAGAAGGGGGCGACAGAGGACGAGATGGTTGGATAGTGTTTTCGAGGTTACCAGCATGAGTCTGACCAAGCTGCGGGAGGCAGTGGAGGACAGGAGTGCCTGGCGATCTCTGGTCCATGGGGTCACGAAGAGTCGGACACGACTAAACAGCTCTTACTGTCAGGAAGTTCTTCCTAATGTTTAGGTGGAATCTTCTTTCTTGTAGTTTGGAACCATTGCTCCGTGTCCGCTTCTCTGGAGCAGCAGAAAACAACCTTTCTCCCTCCTCAGCAAACACACTGTTCCCTCCCTTCCAACACGAGCAGTGACTGCATGATTTGATGAGCATTGCAGTGGATCTGGAACATGGGCACTAAGTGCCCATGGGAAAACATTGTTCTTTCATGCAGCCTCAAGTAACCTAGCTGAAATGCAACCACAGAGGCAGTCCCAGCATGAAGTAGCTGTCTTAGTTTACCCTGTTTCTCCCAGCCAAATTTCTCCAGGCAGAATGGTGGAAATCAGCAGAGAGGCATCCCAATACTCTTGGCACCTTTTCGGTGGATATGCTCCCCAGAGGCTCACCCCAAATGTCTGTGCCTTCGCTACTCACATTGCTCACCAGAATACAGGATACGCAGGTCATCTGATCCAGAGAGAAACTGCCCAGGGCAGATAATGTATCCCCCCCACCACACAGGCCATGTGACCCTCTGGGAGGCCGTATGTCTCGTAGCAAACTCTTCGCCTTGGCAGGGCTGCCTAAGTCGTGCTTTGACAGTGGCTCTCTCTATCAATCTATTTTAAAACATCACTTCTTTGTTGCAGTTTTCCAGGGCTCCAGACTTTTGTCTGGAGTAAGCCTGGTATCTGACAAAGTCAAAGTTTTTCTCAGCTGGAAGTGTGGCATCTGAAACAGATGTTATGGAAAGAATATACTTCCATGCATTGAAACGGCTTTGTGCACGATGTGTTGCGTTTTCTTCTTTTTTTCACAGAATCCAAATTTTTCTGTTGTTGTGACTACACCTGTACACATTCCAAACTCTGGAAGGCCTGGGTGAATGCTTTTCTGCTTCCATCTACCTATTGAGGAAGAGCTTAGCCTAGCACATTCCCTTCTAAGGAGACTAGAGGTTTGGTTCAGGGGTGCCAGCTTGATTAAACTATTGGGGGGTCCAGGTAAAACCCACCCTGCATAATTGATCACATGGTGCAGCACACACCCACACCATTTGAATGGCAATGCCCATCAACTTTGAGAGGACAGCCCCCTCAGATATTTTACTGGGGGAAGGGAGAAGGGACCTCAGCCCCTAGGAGGCTCCTAGGGTTTGATCAGAGGTCCTGGACTGATACAACAAAGGCCCTATCATTTCCTCTGCATTTCTTTGGGAAAAGGTTATCAGCTGTCTCCAGCATCACTCACAATATGGAGTATGGAGGTATGTATACAAAACAATAATTAACAATATGAGTAGAAGGAAGTGGGCTTTTAAACATCTCCTTCATTCACAGCCATATGAGACCTGGGGCAAACACAGTCCAAGTAGAATGTACCTGCACACGCTTAGAATTACAGCAAATTCTCTCCCCCACTGAAGGCATTACTCTCTGCTTTGTTCTAGACCTCACGCAATCATCAGTGGATGAAATGCAGCTTAGAAATATTGTAAATGTGTTATTTAAATTATTATTATTCCAAAGAACTCTGCTGCTAGGAGGAGCCAGCCAGCAAACATGACTTACACATAACTCCCTTGCTCTGCTAACCAATAAATTAGATGGCTAAGATAACACATTAAAGATTGCAAAAATTCCTTCCAGTAGCACCTTAAAGACCAACTAAGTTAGTTCTTGGTATGAGCTTTCGTGTGCATGCACACTTCTTCAGATACACTGAAACAGAAGTCACCAGACCCTTCTATATAGTGAGAAGGTGGGGAGGGGTATTACTCAGAAGGGTGGTAGGATTGGGTGATTGGCAGATAGCTGTGATGAGCCTGTTGACGACTCTTAACGACTGCAATAGGTCTTACAGGAAAAAGCAATAGGTCTTACAGGAAAAAGCAAGGTGTCTCTCTATATTGGACAAACAGGCCAAACCTTACGCCAAAGAATAAACAGACATAAATCTGACATCAGGAACCACAAGACAGAGAAACCAGTAGGAGAACACTTCAATCTCCCAGGACATTCTATACAAGATCTCAAAGTAGCTGTTCTATTACAAAGGAATTTCAGAAATAGACTGGAAAGAGAAGCTGCTGAATTGCAACTTATTACCAAACTTAAAACCATGGAGAGACCTGGTCTGAACAAAGACATTGGATTCTTATCTCATTATACATGACAAAGCCATTTTTCACCTTCTCACCCCTTGCTTTTTCCTGTAAAACCTATTGCATGCACACGAAAGCTCATACCAAGAACTAACTTAGTTGGTCTTTAAGGTGCTACTGGAAGGAATTTTTTTATTTTCTTTTGACTATGGCAGACCAACACGGCTACCTATTTATAACATTAAAGATTGGTTTATCTCGCTTTAAGGAGTATTTGACATTTTGTTGTAGTCCTGTTTCAAGGAAGTCTGCCACATGGTGAAAAGTGGCAGCAAAGTGGCCGTGCATCATGGGAAACTGACAAGTGCTATGCTGGGGATAGGAGATGCAGTTTAATACAGTGGTACCTCAGGTTAAGAACTTAATTCGTTCCAGAGGTCCATTCTTAACCTGAAACTGTTCTTAACCTGAGGCTTAGAAAAAGCTCAATATGGAGGCCAAATGGCCGAAATATTGGGAAATTCTGGAACAAGAGGGAGACAGATTAAAACTACAGAGTTTTGAAAAACTAAAAAATAGAGTGCTGGATTGGCTCCATTATTATCAAATAATGGAGGCATATAATCTGGACAAAAAAATTGGCTTCCAGGTGGAAAAATCAAAATTGGAAATAGAGCTGTTAGATCCCAAAAGTAAGAACTTGTCAAGAATGTATAACTTGCTGTTGAAATGGAACACTCAGGATGAAACGGTAAAATCAGCTATGATTAAATGGGCACAAGATGTTGGACATAATATTATGATGGCTGACTGGGAACAGTTATGGACCACAGGTATGAAATTTACGGCATGTAATGCCTTAAGAGAGAATATAATGAAAACGATTTACAGGTGGTACATGACACCAGTCAAGCTTGCAAAAATTTACCATTTGCCCGATAATAAATGTTGGAAATATAAAGAGACTGAAGGCACATTCTTTCACCTTTGGTGGACATGCCCAAGGATTAAGACTTTCTGGGAAATGATCTATAATGAAATGAAAAAGGTATTTAAATATACTTTTTTGAAGAAACCAGAGGCATTTCTCCTGGTCATGGTCGGCCAATTGGTGTCAAAGAAGGATAGAACTTTCTTTATGTATGCTACAATAGCAGCAAGAATACTTATTGCAAAGTACTGGAAGACACAAGATCTACCCACCCGGGAAGAATGGCAGATGAAGGTGATGGACTTCATGGAACTGGCAGAAATGACTGGCAGAATCCGAGACCAGGGAGAAGAGTCGGTGGAAGAAGATTGGAAGAAATTTAAAGATTATCTACAGAAATATTGTAAAATTAAGGAAGTTACATGGCTTTAGCAGAAATGTTATAAAGAATTAAGTACAATAGATTGTAATTGGATTAAAGGGAAAAATAATGTTAGAATTTGTTAAGTTAAATGATAGGACAGAAAATTGAGGAAGATGGAAAGGATTTGCTGAAACAATCAATTGAAGTGGAAAACAAAAAAAGGGAGGTGTGAGGAGGTCGCTGAAACAAGTAAAAGAAAGTTAATAACATTGAAAGTATTGGATGTTTTTTTTTTCTTTTTCGTTTTTTTAATTGTTTTTGTTTTTTTTGTTATGTATATGTAATATTTTTGTCTTTGTATTGTATTGTATGGTTTTGTGTGGTTTAATTCTTTTTCTTTTTTCTTTCTGTAACTTTCAAAACTTTAATAAATATTATTTTTTTAAAAAATGAAACTGTTCTTAACCTGAAGCACCACTTTAGCTGATGGGGCCTCCTGCTGCTGCCGCGCCACCGGAGCACGATTTCTGTTCTTATCCTGAAGCAAAGTTCTTAACCTAAAGCACTATTTCTGGGTTAGCAGAGTCTGTAACCTGAAGTGGCTGTAACCTGAAGTGTCTGTAACCCGAGGTACCACTGTCTGGCCAACAACTCTACAAGGGTTTGGCAGGGGCAGATGGGAGATGTTTTCTAGAGAAGAAACTAAACAGAATCTCTGCAAACGTTACATATATTGCAAAAATGGCACGTATTGGGGGCTGAAGGATCTATCTAAAATTATGTGGCTTACATGACCTTGCAGACCAGGGGATCACAATCACCATGCAATAGTTGCCAGGACAGTGAGGAAAATGTGAAATCACTGCTGGCTTTTGTTGTGTTTCTTTTGCTTTGTTAAAGTGCTAGTTAAGATCCAAAATGACCATTCTGCCATTTTAAATGTGCGTTTTTAAAAATAAAGACCTCAAAATTTACATTTCTTTATAGAAATTATATCCAGAGTTCCAAAGCGCAGTTTAGCATAAGTAAAAACTTTTACAGGGGCTTGATCAGTTTTAACACCATACTTCTGACTTCAGATTCTTACTCACTTCTGCCACTGGTAATACATAGGATTGCTATGGCTGTAAGGGATTAAAGAAAAGCCATGTTTTCTCCCTTATTCTTTCCCAGTTTGTTTACTGTGTGTATTTGACAGCACTTTGTGTCTCATCCTTCTCCCTTTCTCCCTTGTGTAGTCAATCAGTTTCCCCTGCTGCTTGCAAGAGTCTTTCACACAACAACTGGGGAGAGAAAGACATTTCTTAAAGATAGGAAAATAGGATTGTAAAAAATTACAAAATCTGGCAGGGGGACTCAGGGGTGAGAGAGAGTACCTGAGACTAATCATATTTTTTGAAGCGGAATAGCTTTTGTATTGAGGGTTTAGAGTTAAAAACAGAAGTCTATGCTGAGTGCCCCATTTCATCTCAAAAGCTTAAAAGTCTGTGGCAGCTCAGAGGGCTCTTCCTTTTTAATTTTTTTTTATAAAAAAACTATGATACTGCTGTTTAGCACTTCATCCAGCTTCCTTTTCCTGTTTCCAAACAGAAAATGGGTAGAAATTATTTTCTTTTAAAAATTAAAAATAGGCATGCATATGAAATCTGCACATTTCCCAATGTGGTTCTTTATCCAGCTAGGCTATACACTTGCTTTCACATATGCATAGTCCCTAACTGGGCTGGAGGAGTTGGAGTAATTAATAAAAGGTAAAAGGTAAAGGTACCCCTGCCCGTACGGGCCAGTCTTGACAGACTCTGGGGTTGTGCGCCCATCTCACTTAAGAGGCCAGGGGCCAGCGCTGTCCGGAGACACTTCCGGGTCACGTGGCCAGCGTGACATCGTTGCTCTGGCCAGAGCCAGAGCCAGACCCAGAGCCGCACACGGAAACGCCGTTTACCTTCCCGCTGGTAAGCGGTCCCTATTTATCTACTTGCACCCGGAGGTGCTTTCGAACTGCTAGGTTGGCAGGCACTGGGACCGAGCAGCGGGAGCGCACCCCGCCGCAGGGATTCGAACCGCCGACCTTTCGATCGGCAAGCCCTAGGCGCTGAGGCTTTAACCCACAGCACCACCTGCGTCCCAGGAGTAATTAATAGAAACTGGCAATTTAGTAAATAAATAGGCTGCATATGCATAATCCCAGCATCGACAATTTGATTCCAGGCTTCTCCAGGAATTTGTAGCCCTGTGCAGGTTCCACAGAAATTGGGAAATGGCATGTTGCCAATGAAGGGTTCTAGCCTCATTTAATGCTTGCATGTTTGAATCTAATTAGTGCATGAAGAGGTTAAACCACAAAGTAAGTTGCCTAGCCAGGCTTAGCTTATGCCTTTGTTATCTCTTTCTCTCTCTCTCTATGTGGACTTCAGTATGTAAGGAGCTCTGAGCTGCTTGCCCCAGCCACTTGGCTTTGACCTGCCTCTTTGTTTCAGACCAAATCAGAGTCTGAAACTAGCATTTTATTCTCTACCAAAACAGATCTTTTGCCTTTTGTAACTAAGCAATGTTTTGACTGCCTGTGCATCACTTCTGACTGCTGCAAGGAAAGGCACGTGAATCTAAGGACAATCTGGTTGTTAAGAATCTTCATCTTTAACTCTCTGGTGTTTGTGAAGTGCTGGCTTCCAAAGTGAAACTAAATTCCTTAGCAGGGCAAAGGAAAGCTCTTCAAAGCAGAGACTGTTAAGGGGGAGACTAACAGAACCCAATATGGTAAAGATACGGCTGAACACCCCACCGACTGTTGATATCATGCCTCAATTATTGGATGAGCAATTGAAAGAGCTCAGAGCTGAGATGTGTAAAATGGTAAACAAAAATGGATCAGAGAAATATCAGACCAAAAAATACACAGGACTTGGGGGGGGGGGGCAGGATACTGATTGAGATCTGCCTGAGTATGAGAATGGAATGGTTGGAAGATAGCAGATGGTGAACTTCCACAAAGGTGCCTGGAGGAGTGAAACAGAAAAACAAGGGAGCTGTGATGTTGGAGCAGTAGAATGAAAACTTTGATGGAGACATTAAGAATCATCTAGAGATGACAGAGATAAAGCTGAGACAGAAAGGATCCTGGGCACAAGTTGGAGTGAATTCAGAGGGAAAAGCCACAAGCCTCTGGTGATTTTACAGGGAAAAGTATGGAAGAAACAGAAATGGAATTATGGTCAACAGGAAATGGGATTGGAAGATATGGAACTGGATACAAATTAATGAGTATACAACAAGAAATAACTATGGATTATTATTCTAATAATGGATGTTATAATTTCTTGGAAATAAATACTGGTCAGAGGAAGACTATTCTTCACATTTAGCAATAATAACAATTGAAGAGCTCCTTTCACACTTTTTGTGTAGAAAGGAAAATGAATGAACTTGAGATGTCTGGTGTTGAAAACTGGGAAAGCACCACCCAGCAGATTGAGGAACAGCTAGATATTACCCTGGAAAACAGCTTGATGCTATCCTGGAGTGAACATTTTGAATATTCTTTATATACATAATAGACAGTCAGAAAATCGGAAGTCCTCTTTATTTATTTATCTTTTCTCCCTCTCTTATTTTTTATGATATGTGTTTCCTATGTTCCCCCTTTTTCTTTCTTCTTCTATTCACTTTACTCGTTTAGTTTTTTGACGTCTTCTGTTAATGAAAATTCGCAAAGGCAGGTCATGGCTGGCTGGCTGGTGAAGGACCCTGTGTGAGAGGCAGGGAAGGGAAGATCTCCCAGGGTGGGAGAAGAAAGGGAAGTTCCCAAGTGAGACAAAATCTAACTCTGATAGAAGGTGTTGTGATTTTTTTCTCTTTCCCCCCTCCTCTTTCGCTTTCTCTTCTTTCTTTTCTATTTTTATCATTATATATTTAGATTAGTTTGCTTTTCATTGTATGCTGAAAAGTCTCTCTCTGTGTGTGTGTGTGTGTGTGTGTGTGTTTGTGAAGAGTTTTGTAAGTAAACCACTTTGTGACTTACCAAGCATGTGGATATCTCTGTGCTAAGGAAGTGTGGGATAGCTTGAAGAGAGCTTTGAAAGGGGGACAGTGGGGGACTCACTGGTAGGGCAAGTTTTAAAGGTTTAACCGCGTGCCTTTTGTTGGAATAACAAAAGGTGCCAATACTCACCATGAAGTTGTTCCAGTAAGTGCTGTACTTTTAACATCTGGAAGGGGGAAAGTGCCAGTACTGTGTACTCTTGAGTCCCCCCAGAAAAAAACCCCACTGCTTTTTACAGCCTATATTTCCATGCTTTTCTTTGCTGCATATTGTGCAGTGTTAACTAGCTGCCGTAGTTATTATCATTATTTATTATTGTTTATTAACTTTGTTCTCAGTAGTTCTCACCAAAAGTTCTCTCGCCAAACCTTTGTGGTTCTCTCACCAAAGAGCGCTTGCCCCAAACTTGGCTCTCAGCTTCCAAGATTCAACAATCAGAGGCTTCTGGGATAAGCACACTATTTTTGTCCCCCCATCTCCATCAATCTCTGTGTTGAAGAGCTGAAAATGAGGAGACTGCTGTGCTGGGCCCGGGGGTAACCCATGAAACACGGTCCAGGGCCGGTCCAGAATCCGAAGGTTCCACTAGGAGTCAGTCCAACAGAGTCAAGGCAGGACACAAGGTAGGAAACCAGGCAAGGACAGGTACAGGATCTCAGGCAGGATCTGGCATACAGCAATGCTGCTCCCGCAACCTGGGGCGGGGTCCGACAGCCTTTTATCGTTGTCTGGGTAACGGCTGGTCCTGATCCCCTGGCAACTCACCTCCCTGTTTCGCCCAAAGGCGAACACTCCTCCTGCGAGTACTCAGGTCTCTCCTTCTCTCAGACCTTAGTCTCTGCAGCTCGGGAGACTTTGGCGGGTTACCAGACCCAGAGGCCACCTCAGCCTCCCCTGACCCAACCGGTAGTGGAGCAGCTGTAAGTGATTGCCCAGCTGGAGGCAACGAGGTCATCCCCACATCTGGAGCCCAGGCAGGCTCAGGCCCCTGACTCGGCCCAGCTGGTGTTTGCGTATGTAGGTCCCCAGGCCACCCCTCAAATAACTTCACACATAACACGTAATTTAGTTTTGGTTTTTGGGCACTATTTTGGCCACAAGTTTATTAAAATACAAAATCAGTGAGTGGTTGTTTAGACATTGGTTATGACTATCTGTCCCCCCACCTGGGACAGAACTGACATCCCGGGGCCGATCGGTAGCCAGTAGAAGGGAAAGTCAAACTTGGGGGTCATTTGAGCTAAGCGTCAGACCCACGCCGCTCACCCCAGCAGCTCCCCGAAAGCTTGCCGGCCCTGGTCCTATGACAAAGATTCGCATGACAGGGATTGGGCGGCCCTGGTCCCATGACAGGGATTGGACGAAATCGTGGCAAGCCCCAGGATTCTTTTAACGGAATTCCCTTCAGCGCAATAGGAGGGGCAGGCACAGCCTATCCTGACCCCTCCACCACCAGCATATTATAACCAATGCCTAACCGCCACACGAGCTCTAATGCTCGCCGCCAACCATTCACAAACCCAACCATGAACCCACAGATACAGGGAGAATCTTCCCACATGGCAGGGTAAGGGGTGGGGTGAGAAATCAAACAGGAAAAAAGGGAAATTAGATTAATTAAGGGACTAGAGAGGATTAAAAAGAAGGGGGGAAATAAAGAAATGTAACCAGACATGAGAAGATTGCTCCTGATCTGATGCACTCTGCAAAGAGAAAGAGAAACCAGAGTGCACCAATATTTAAAGACTATGGTCCCACCCACCCAATTTGCAACATACAATTTGCCCCAGCAACCTGGTTATCCAATCACAATGCCAGGCAACAACTATTAACCTGCCTGGCAACAAGAGGCCTGGCCCAGTGGCCCACACCGCAACACGTGCTCTCATTTATTGGAGAACACGCTTTGTTGCAGGGGAACCTGTGCAGACTGGGCCTCTTCAGGATCAGGCCCCAGACTCAGTTCAGATGATGCCTGAGGCAAAGGATCTGGTGCAGAGTGAGACTCCTCTGGTTCCGAGTCCGAGCCCAAGTCCCAGGCCATCACAACTGCTTATATTGTGTGTAAGCTCACTGTGCAACAGATAACCATGCAGGGAGCTTTCCCAAGCAGAAGTTTCTGCTCCCAGCAGTGCCCCTTCCACTTTGGTAGGGTGACTGACATGGGGCTTAGCAGACATACTTGTTCCCAGGACCATCCCACATCTGCTGAATTTCCCAATTTCTGTTATGCCTGAATATGCCCAAATGCCTTGCAGGATGTGTGGACCGAATACAGTAATACATTTCCAGGTGCTATGGAAATACCCTAACATTTTTGAAATATGAGTGAGCCAGGCAGTCTCAGTTTGATTGACAACAATATTATTTTAGTAAATTAATAAACTGCAGGGCTTCCTGAACCTGCCTCCCATTAAGGAGAATGCCATACATGGCACGTGGATTATTCAGAGCTACAGTATATTTGACATGGATTTCCAACAATTGTACCGAATTGCAGGTGAACCTTCTTGTCGTTTCACAAGATCATTTTACTTGTGCCATTTTCTTCTTGCTGGGAAAGACAGCCTCTCTACAAGAAACATACCCATCTATTAAGAAGAGTTTCAGGCACATTGCCTGCATCAGATACTTGGCATTGCCTAGTGGGGGAAATGTGTGAAGCAAGGATGTTCTAAAGATGACAAAAGTGCTCAGCCTGAGGGCCCAGTGTTAAAAACCATTTGAGCCAAGTTCACTTTTGTGGGGAAGCAGGGGTACCATGAGTGTGGGGTGGGGGTGAGGATTGCCTAAATAATAAATAAAACATGGCTGGGATCCAAAGAGCATCTTTGGAGACCCCCGTGGCGCAATGGACAGCGTGTTGCATTTAGACTTTGAAGACCTGGATTCAAATATCCACTCAGACCTGAAGATCCCGGGGTGACCTTGGGCCACACATCATTTCTCAAGCTCACCAGGTTATTGTAAGGATACGCCAGAGAAAGTCCAGTAGGCATCTCTATAAGCTCCCTGGAGAAGAGGTGAGAATAATTATTCTATTTAGATATTTTGATGGTTAAGAGGTATATAAATCCTGTTAAATAAAACGAACGAAGTGAATCTGTTTCTTCCAAGGGATTCTTGGAGGAAACTGATTATTTAGACCCATTTCAGTCTGGTTTCTGGGCTGGTTACAGGACACAAACAGCGTTGGTCTGTTTGAAAAGCCCCAATTAAACATTACCTTTGGCCCCAAACTGATTCAGAGAAGAATGGGTGGTCTCTTAATTATGAAAATTCTGTTCCCCATTTTCGTTGCATTTGGGTCCTTGCCTCTTAAAGGTATTTTATACAACCATTTTTTTTCATAGAAATTCTATTATCTCCAGCTGGTTTTCCTGCTCCATCCATGGCCTTAAGCGGTGACTACTTTTAAACGGTGTGTTCTCAATACACATTATAGCTAATTTTAAAAAGATAATCACATTTTGCATTCCAGTCTTATACACTCAGTCTCATATACAGCAACAATTTGCTTTTAGGTTTCAGATCGCAATGTTATGATTTTAGTTTGCGTCACTCATTCAAAACACTCTGGTAATCACATTTTGCAATCAGGACATATTAATATTAGTACATCTCACTTAAGGTATAATCGATTTGTCACAATCAGTTAAATCATCAGTTTATTACTCTACCAGATTTTATCAGTAAAGACCTAATTAAATTATTTATTGCATAATTTCTTAATTGCATCTAATCAGATTCAATTAATTAGTTCAGTAAAGTCCTTTCATTTCAGAATCAAATCCAGTTCCTGTATTGTATTGCACTGAAATTCATTATGTTCACGCAGTTCAAAATAAATTCATTCATTTCCTACAGAATTATTAAGAATTAAATAAATCATTGTATCTTTGCAGTTTTGGTCCTTTCACAATATTTGCTCTTGAACAACAAGTTGAAATTTGTTTATTGCTTTCTCCTAATTTAAGCAGCTTGGATTTTTATGAGTGAAATGAAATAATTCCAGTGGCTGCAGCACAGGAGAGAGATATAGAGATCCAGTACTTCAGTCCTGCAGTTACAACTGTGGCACAGTTCTGGTATTTCTAAGTTAAAAGTCAAAAGTCTAGGGTGTGGGAATGAGATCTGTAGGAATGAGGAAATTATGAAGTTCCCAGAGAACTGGTCTGTAAAACATATAGACTCTTTTTAGATTTTTGAGGTTGCTTCAAACAAATGTCTTACACTTAACTGGATGCCAGACTTTGGCACTAAGGTGTATGAGGGAGATTGGAAAAAATTGTGAAATAAACCACCATATAAATCCCTTTCAGCCCAAACAAATCCACTGCCCTTAAACCTAGCTCACAAATGGTGCATCACTGCTCTAAAATTATCACCAGATCCACAACATTATACTGGAGGAGTGAGGTTAACATTAATACACAATAAACTGTAAATAGACACTTTAAACTTGTTTATATGGGTCTGATAAACAGAGAACTAATTACTCATTTAGTAACAGCTGCTAGAGCAATAATTGCATGACACTGGAATAATTTCAAGAATGTTACTCTGTATCTTTGGTTCCAAAGGGTAGTATAGTTAAACTTTATTGAATGAATTAATAATAGAGAACACGGTCACTCCCAGCCTTTGTACATCTCTGGATGCAGTAACACAGTTTCTTGAGTCAACAGTTATTGGATAATACCCTGTCACATCTGGAAGAGCAAGAAAAAAGAGAATTACATTGTTATTACTGTTTGAGTCATGGTAATGTATTTACCTTGTCTCTAACATTGTCTAGAGTATTGCATTACACAAAGCTTTTGTTTTATTACATGGTCTGTAATGCCATTTTATTTCCTCCCTCCGCCTTGCCATATCCTTGTTCTGTTGTAAAATAATAAATAAATGATTGTGAATATGTAACTTATTCAGAATTAATAAAAATAATGTTTAAAAAAGAAACCCTTTAAATCTTTGATAAAGCCACTTTCGCCTTCGGAAGGAGGTTAGGTTGCGGGCTTCACGGTCCTGGCTCTCAGCCTCCGTGCGATTGAGGGAATCCCTGGCCGCATCACCCCCTGGCCAGCCAATCGGCTGGCTCTGGGGGCGTGACCTGCCCTATTTAACGCAGGCATAGCTGGGGATCTCCCTCTTTTCCCCCATACCAGCTGTTCCTGTTTCCCACCCTCCCGCCCTATAAGGTTTTCGTTCCTTGACCTTGCTATGGACCTTGGTTGGTCGCCATTGAGGGGCCTGGTAGGAATTTTTTCCACTTGTCAAATTGGCCCCAGTCACTTGGTTTTTCGCCTACCTCGTAGCAAATCGTCACAACTTCCTTAGTATTGGCGGTTAGGCATCAGTATTGGTATTGATATGTAGATGGAAGGGGGGAGGAAGCGCCATCACCTGCCTCACATATTGAAGGGTAGTCCAATAAAGGATTCTGGGGGGTGTTACCCTGTCCGAAGCCTATGGAGGTAAGGCCCTAAGGCACGCCCCCAAGCAGTGACCCCAGGGGAGTTTCTAGTTGATGTGCATCAGCAGGACTCCTCCCTACTGGTGGTTAACCCTCCCTGGACTTCAAGCGGACGGGCTGAATCCGGATATAGTTGGTTAGGACCAATGCCTAAGCCAATACCGTTCATCACCTGTAACCAACAAAGTTGTGGCCATATTTAGCCCATTAACCTTAAATAATTGTGTCGTGTGTCTTTTATTTCACTGGGGGGAGGCGGGAACTCGCCACGCAATCATCAGGTTCCAGCCACAAATCAGTCTGTGTCAATGTAATCCCAAAAAATCTGACGTGGTCCAATAGTGTAGTGCAACAGTATGTCTTACAAGGTCCAATAGACAAAGGAGCTCATGAGCAAGTCCAAGGATAAAAGCAGAAGTTCACTCTAGAATCCCATATACTTCTGTCATGAGGCTATTGAGCATCCTCTATTGTTGGAACAACACAGAGCATTATATTTATTTCATAAAGTTTATACTTCAAAGCAGTTTACAAAAAGAGAAAGCAATAAAATCAAGGAAAAAATCATGATCAAAATTTGATACATGCAGAAACTGAAATACTGAAACAGATTAAGATAACCTCAGCTTTCTAAGCATTTGGGAATGCTTGTCTAAGCAATAATGCTTTTAACAGGTATTGAAAAGAGGCTCCTGTTTGATCTCATTAGGCAGGGAGTTCCAAAGGTGCTGCCATGTATATTCTGGGTATTATAGCTTTTAAAGCTCCCCAGAATCCCTTAGATATTCACTCATTCTAGTCTGGATAGCAGACAAACCTCATTTATCTTTGGGAATCAGCATCTAGTCCTCCCAGAAGAAAATAAACATCATTTCCTCAATGGCTTGCTCTTGCAGAAGTGGCTTACCAAAGTGACAAGCCCCTCTTTTGCTACCATTCATCCCAGATAGCTGCATACCCTCCAACATTTTCCCAAGGAAAATAGGGACACCCTAAGGAAAAGTGAAGGGATGTGGGTGGCGCTGTGGTCTAAACCAGAGCCTAGGGCTTGCCGATCAGAAGGTCGGTGGTTCGAATCCCCGCAACGGGGTGAGCTCCCATTGTTCAGTCCCAACTCCTGCCCACCTAGCAGTTCGAAAGCACGTCAAAGTACAAGTAGATAAATAGGTACCGCTCTGGCGGGAAGGTAAATGGCGTTTCCGTGCGCTGCTCTGGTTTGCCAGAAGCGGCTTAGTCCTGCTGGCCACATGACCCGGAAGCTGTACGCCAGCTCCACTGGCCAATAAAGCGAGATGAGTGCTGCAACCCCCGAGTCGTCCGTGACTGGACTTAACTGTCAGGGGTCCCTTTACCTTTTTAAGGAAAAGTGGGACATTCCGGATCAAATCAGAAACCGGGAGGGCTTCTGTAAATCAGGGATGTCCCTGGAAAATAGGGACAATTGGAGGGTCTTCTCTCTCTGCATCCACACAACACACAACTTCCACCTCATCCATGTGAGGGTCACACTTCTTCCCCACTGAAACAGGTTTTCCCCAGTCTGGATAATCCATTAAGGGAAGAAAATTCAATATAACCTAACTGTGGATGCCTTAAAACACATTGTGTGGGCATGTTTGTTTGTTTTCTCCTTGTGTGGTCAACATTTCTAAGAATTCAGTTTTCTAAGAATTGAGACAGTAACCATTTTCTTTTCCTCCAAAGGTTGCTTGGTCAACATTTGGGTGCCTCTTCTCATACAATTTAGTGGAATTTCATGTGGCAAATAATAACCCTGCCTCTCAACCAACTTTAGGAGACAGCAAATATTTAATGACGCCCTACCTAGAAACAATAAATAAACTGGAGTTCCTCCTGGACTCCTGTGGAAAAAGGTAATGAAAGTTTTATGAGATGGAAATTAATAAATTATAAATCTGGCTGTTAAAATGTGAATCACTGAAGACTCTTGACACTCTTTCCTTCCCTCTAATTAGAATTTTAAAATAAATAAATGAATGTATAAACCTGCT
Source organism: Podarcis cretensis (assembly GCF_951804945.1). Taxonomy (NCBI): domain Eukaryota; kingdom Metazoa; phylum Chordata; class Lepidosauria; order Squamata; family Lacertidae; genus Podarcis; species Podarcis cretensis. The sequence goes on along the minus strand of NC_137182.1, from coordinate 4,432,670 downwards.
GCATGTCTAGATGCTAACTTGTTTCTCAGCACATGTTGTGAAGCTAATAAACTCTGACAGTGCTACAGTTTTCATGTCTTCATTCACAAATTAAAATTGCTTCGAGGGACAGTAACAAGAGGAAATACAAATGATTTACAATGCAATCCATTTATAAGAATCATGTTATAACAAGCAACGGAGCCACAAACAAATTTCTGACAGCTGAGTCTTCATCCAAGTATTTTTATACATGACAAAAGGAACAACCATAACAGTCTGCACCTCCCACTTATTTACATCTCTTTCCCTTTCTCTCCTCTGTTTGCAGCATTGCAACCAGCACTGAATGCACATGCAAAGATATTGCTGCATTCACATTTAGATCGACACATCCAAGACCCCGCTGGAGATCCAAGAGACTTGGTGAAATCCATCTCTACAGGCTGCACTTTCCAAATTGCTTACAGTGGAACAGATTGTTATTGACTGAAATTCCCCATCAGTTACACAAGGTTTAAAGTACATTGGAAGTCAAGAGCATTATGTATTCATTTATTATATTTTTATATGTATCAGAAGCCACCCAGCCAGATGGGTGGGGCATTAACAACAACAACAACAACCAGTATCCAAGCTCCTTGCTTAGACAAGCTCACATCACAAACTGCTTTTGAAAGTCTCCTCAGTTTGATTCCTGATGCTAGGAATGTTTCACAAGAATTTTAGATATTAGGATTATAACTGTTTAATTTTAAAGTCTTTTTGCCTCATGATCAGGACTGGGCCGGTTGTCTCCCTCCCCTCTCTTCTCCCCCCACCCTACCTTCTGTGTTTTTTAAGATGTGAAAAACAAATGTAAATATAGCCCTGAAATTCATTCATTTGCAGTATCCAGAACCTAAGCAATCTAAAATTCATACCTATTCTTTATTCTTGAAGTCCTTTAGGCATTTACACATCCTATTGGCAAGTGTTAGTTTGAAAGCAGTGGATCCCTCAGATCCTTTCAAAAATTTGGTTCAATGGTTTTTTGATGTCTCAGATCCCAGAAAGGACCTCATCAAATACCCATTCAATATTCAGGCTGCAACTGACCGGATGCTAGCAGATCAAGTAAACGGTTGATCTAATTTAGTTCTAAATAAATTTAATTGAAAATTGAAGGTCCTTGCAGTGAATTTGACACCAAGAATGTTAGCTAAAGGTGGAGGAGAAATTAGATTCAGTTCACATTTAAAGTCTGAGACAATATGAGAGCCAAAACACATCCTTGAAATTTGCAGATATCCATTGAAGCTGAATTTCTGAAGATTCCGATTAAATAACAAACTTCCTAAAACATCACATAGTTTAGTGATGGAACTCTCTCCCAGAGGACACAGTAATGGCCACCATCTTGGGTAGCTTTAAAAGAGGGCTAGACAAACAGGGGTGACAATAAGCACTCCTGCTTAGAGCCTCTGGCAATGTCAAATCATTATGAGTCCTGCCCATTTATTTGCAAACCACTCCTAGTTTCTTCATATAGACGTCACACACCAGTTGTAAAAAGATTGCCAGCTTTCATATTTTTAGTACTGTGAATGAGAATGTCCAAGTCAGCTTATCAAATGCCTTACAGGCCTCTAGTGATGAGCTTGCCAGAGGCCTTTCGGAACTTTCCCCAAAATGTGCAGCCTTAAGGACTTGTCTGGATAGGAACTACCAGAGTCCTCTGTATTAAAAAAAATTCTAGGTCAGTGTGCAGATACTGGGCAGCTGCATCAGCCAATCTCTCTAGGAATATGCCTGTAAAAAGCTTAGCATCTCTATTGATCAGCCAACAGGAGTCCACCACTTCACCATTCTTGTTAGGTTTGAGAATAACAGCTATACAGGTTTGTTTCCAGATTCCGGAACATCTTCTGGTAATACAATGTTGATGCAAAATAGGTATTAGTTCTTTCTTAAATGAGTTCTTAAAAAGGCCAGTATAGCTATCTGTTCCTGGGGAAGGATCAAAGTTAAGTTTCAAAATTAGATCTTCAATTTCTGCCAGTGTTAAGGGAGCGTTAAATTTCCCTTTATGCACCAACGAAAGATGGCCAGCTTGAGCTCTTAGAATATCTTCTATGCAAAGCTGTTGCTTATTTTCACTGGGGGAGAATAATTTTTGAATTCTAGTAGATATGGACCTTTTTACAAGTATTTTGTCACCTGTATTTGTAAGGAGTAGAGTAATAATCTTTTTTTTTTCTCCCTTTTTTTCTATTGGTTGTCCTGGAGTTTTGAATTTTTGTTACCGTGTTCATAAAAAGATTGGTTTGCACCCTGGAGGGATGATAAAAGTTTGCTAGTTTCTCACACTTTAAATTCAGTTGTTTTCCTCATTTGAATTCTAAAGACTCTATTACTGCTGTGGTTGCTTTTATATCTGTCTTCTAGAGATTTTTAATATTCTGCTATTTTCTGATATGACATTATTATTTCAAAAAAACATTTTGATGTCCTGCAATATTTTTTTATTTTGTAAAGCTGTTGTCCAGTAATAATAGATACCTTCTCTTATCCTTGCAACTGGGACAGAAACTAGTAGATATGAACCTCTCCTTTTGGCAGCTGCTCTCCAGAGGCTGGAAGACATCCTTGGACTTTATGTTGTACAATTGGTATAGCTGAATCTGGACCCTTGCTCTCTTGGAGAAACGGACCTATTCAGTTTGGTAAGCCAGAGGCAGGGGTGCCAACTTGAATAAAATATTTGAGGGTGGATCAGGTAAACCTCATCTGCATAATCAATCACATGATGCAACACAAACACCCCCCTCCATTTGAATGGCAATGTCTATCAACTGGGGGGTGGGGCTGGCCCCTGCAAATATTTTATTGCCAGGCCTGAAGGAACCTTGGTGCATAAGAGTTGGCTCCTGTGTCCAGAGGTAACTGTATACCAGGGGCTTTTCCTCCTCTTTCATTCATTAAGGTTAAGAAGCCACCAACCTCCCATTTGAATTTTTGGAGCAATTTTATTTGTCATGGAGTTTAGCCAGGGTGTGTCCTAAGGGTATAATCTCTAATCATTTATGTCCTCCTTGTTTACAGATAACTTGTCATGAGACCTTCATTTGTTTCCCGTTGTTTATTTACTTTCCTATTGGTTTTATAGTTGGCTGTATGAGTGCTAAAAAAAAATTCAATAAAGCAAATTGTTTGTTTGTTTTAGAATAATTATAGTTCATTGTGAGCAAAATAAACAAAACACTCAATTATCTTTCATATATGACCCAACACAGAGCATGTTGATAACACATTAATCAGAATATTGACTTAGGCCATTCAGATACAAAGCTTTGGATCAAATACGAAACATAAAATGAAAACAACCCAAAGCATCCATGTATGTCTGATATGGTAGCCTTTCTAATATCTGAGCTTTCCCAGAACAGTGAAGTGGTAGTGGCTTTTTCCTACTGTAAAACAGTATTGGGACTGACAGTTGCTTTTCTTATTGTCCTACAGGTAAGGACAATAAGATACATGAGGGGAGGGAAGATATTGTTGAATAAAGTTTATAGCTAAATTAACCAGACAGGAGGAGTGGCTTCTTCATGTGCCAGGATCCGAACAGACATTATGAAACAGAACCAGAAAATAGCTAATTTTTCGTTCCTATTTTGTCCTCTGGACATCCTTAATTTATGTCATCGGTTCTGACTGTTTAAAAAAGGAAAGAAAAGAAAGAAAATACTTTACCTTGAGCCATTCATTCTTACCTTGGGCCTCACCCATTGCACCACCCAAGTTTAAGAATATACATCCTAGCCTCTTGGTTTATTTTTGTAATAATGCAGGGACCAGATGCAACTAACTTGACATAGACCTTTCTCATGAAGCAGTGTGTATCGTCTGTTCCCAGGGAACGTGGTCATCCCACTATGGTGGCTTCCTTAACACCCGTTTATGAATGTTCCATTTTCAATCGTTGGAAAATCTCTTTCTGGGTGCTCTGTGAGCTGCCAAGTCCCTCATTACCTACGCGGACATTCTGATGCAGCTTCTTGGCCTACTAAAGTCCTCCTAAATATGGCAGGGCTCAACTGAATAGAAAATAGCAAGCTAGTCATCACCTCCACTGGTTTTACATAGTAAAAATCTATACTCATTGTGCTTGGGGGGCTGGAGCTATTCTTAGGTGTTATTTTTCCACTTGCTCAACAGCTGTTTTCAGTCACAAGTTCCTGGTGCCAGAAAAAGACAGAGGGGTGGTGAAATGAAGGATGAAAAAGATGACATAAATCCACATGTGAATGCTCACTTCATAGAATTATGGAGGACCAGGTGACACCTTCTCTGCTGCTCACGGGAAGAGAAAAAAGACGGGATGCTGAAGGAGGAATCCTGTGGTGCTGTGCTCATTCCCAGCTGAGAGATGCTCATCCATGATGGCTGGCTTTCACAGGGTTGCGGCTGGATGCAGCTGAGGAATAGCGCATATCTGAAGAATTTGTCCTCTACTCCAAAAGCACTACATGAATTCCAGGTGTGAGAATTTATTGCTAAGATTAGGTAATGCTGCCTCCACGCTCACAACAGAATATAATTTGGGTATGGCAGACAACTCAACAGGAATTGCAACTACCAAAAGGAAATTAAATCGAATTACACTGAAAAAGGGCAACACTCATGGAAGATTCAGATAATGGTGGTTCTACTTCAAATGGGTTTTTAAAAAATACATTAGCAAATTATTACACTGACTACATTTTAATATGATTTTTTAACATAGGTCTTTCAATGGGATACTAATCAAGTTACTTGTTATATTTCATATGAAACTTGAGACAACGGACTCCGCTAGACTGGGAAAGAAAAAGTGTTTCGTATGCATTGTACATATGATATAACACTGTGACACCAGATGGTGCTGTGGAGTCCCATCTTTCCCTACCGGATTTCCTTGTATCAGCCAACCTTTTCCACAAAATGGGCATCTTCCAATTACTTATTTGCCATTTTTCAGACTACTTTGAAATTGGGATCACATTGCATTCTAGGAAACCAACTGAGTAGGTTGTATATGCTCTCTTAAAAAAAAATCATGAAAAAGAAGTTAGTAATTCTGTTCATTTGGTTTCCAGACCCTTGATCATCTTGGTTGTTCCAGCTTGTCAATATCCTTCTTAAATTGTGGTGCCCAATATTCCAGGTGTGGTCTGACCAAGGCAGAATAGAGTGGTATTGGACGCGGGTGGCGCTGTGGTCTAAACCACAGAGCCCAGGACTTGCTGATCAGAAAGTTGGTGGTTTGAATCCCCGCAACGGGGTTATCTCCCCAGCTCCTGCCAACCTAGCAGTTCGAAAGCATGTGAAAGTCAAGTAGATAAATAGGTACTGTTCCAGCAAAAAGGTAAACGGCGTTTCTGTGAGCTGCTCTGGTTCTCCAGAAGTGGCTTAGTCATGCTGGCCACATGACCCGGAAGCTGTCTGTGGACAAACGCCAGCTCCCTCGGCCTATAGAGCGAGATGTGCGCGCAACCCCAGAGTCGTCCGCGACTGAACTTAACGGTCAGGGGTCCCTTTATCTTTATGACTTCCCTTGATTTGGACCCTAGACTTCTGTTGTTGCAGCCCAGAATAGCATTAGCTTTTTTTTTGCAGCTGCATCACACTGTGGACTCATGTGTAAGCCAGGTGTCCCCCATCTTCTATTTGTGCATCTGGTTCTTCCTTCCTAAGTTCAGAACCTTACAATGTCCTCATTGAAATTCATTTTGTTATTCTGGTCCCAGTTCTCCAATCTGTTAAGGATGTTTTGAATTCCTGGCTGGGAATGTCCACTGTGTGAAACCCCAGAGAGCAGCTGCCAGTCAGTTCAGACAATGTTGAGCTAGATGGATCAATGATCTTCCTCAGTATGTCCTGTATGTTCAGTACTCTGTGTCATAATTCGTTGGGGTGATAAATTGCGCTCCCCTGTCAGATAAAAGGATCCAAGTTTCCAATCTGGGAAAAGCTATTGATTGTCCACCAATTCACACTTTATAGCAGTGTTTATAGTATTTACACAAGGGTTCCCTGCAGGAACGTGTAAAGTGTGAGATGCCCTGTGTCTCCTTGCAGAAACATGCTTTCCCCTTTCACACACGTTCCCTGCAGGGAACACTGCGGGAAATGTGGCAAACGTCCCTGCCATCTTAAAGTGTAAATCAGTCTGGGATCTCATCTAGTGGAGAAGTGGAGTTGACGACACAAGATCTACCCACCTTGGAAGAATGGCAGATGAAAGTAATGGACTATATGGAATTGGCGGAAATGACTGGCAGAATCCGAGACCAGGGAGAAGAGTTGGTGGAAGAAGATTGGAAGAAATTTAAAGATTATTTACAGAAACATTGCAAAATTAATGAATGTTAAAATGATGTTGGAATGAAATGAAGTGGTTTTAGTAATAAGGTTAAATAGGAATACGTAAAAATGGATTGATATTAGATGAAAAGTATAAAGTTACAATATGTGAAGATAAAGAACTAAGATAAAACAAAGAGGGTAAGGATTTGCTGAAATAACTATTTGAACTGTAATACAAAAAAGGGAGGTGTGAGGAAGTCATGAAAATAAGTAAATGAATTGTAAGATATAGAAAGAGGGACTTATTTTTAACTACTTTTATTCTTTTTGTAATCTGTATTTTTTGTTTTTTCTTTTTATTTTTTCTGTATCTTTTTTCTTATTGAAATCTTAATAAATATTATTTAAAAAAAAAAAGAGAAGTGGAGTTGACAATTAATCTGGCAGAACCTCAGACCAGAATCTCAGAAGACTGGGAAGGCATCCATCAGAGCATAGCTTCTCTAACATGGCACCATTTGTTCCATCTGTTCTGGATTGGTTTGGACTATTGTGGCCTGAAGATGTGGACAAACTGTTTGGAGAAGCGCGGCTGACCACACTGCTCTTAACTCTTGCCCACCTTGGCTTCTTAGAGCTAGCCAAAGGGGAGTAACTGGGTGGGTCTAGGAAGTGATTACTGTTGACCACAATACTTCACTACCACTGATCATGGCATACTTCTGGAGATGTTCAGGGAGATGGGGGTTGGGGCACTTTACTTCAATGGTTCTGGTCCTATCTCCAAAAGTCGTTATGGTGGGCCCCTATTCAGCACCATGTAAGTTGTCCTGTGGTGTTCTGGAAGGTTCCATCCATGCTATTTAACATTTATCGGGAAGCTTTGGGAGCTGCCACCAGGAGTTTTGTGATTAAGCATCACCAATATGTGGATGACCCCCAGTTCTATGCCTCTGTTCAATCCAAAATCAGAAAAGATGCTGAAGTGCAAGACAGGTACTCAGAAGCAGTGATGGGCTGGATGGGCTGATAAATTGAAGCAGAATATTGAAAAGACAATGATGGTATCTACTCTAAGGCGCTGAGTCAGCAAGGTGGAAGATGGTTGGTTCTGGATGGGGTTGTATTCCGTAGAAGGATCTATCAGTCTCTCTGCTTCTCATTTTTCCAATATTCAATGCAGCTATCCACATTTCTGCAGCCATTTGCAGTAACAGATATTTAAAATAAAACCTCATGAAATTCATTCAACATTTCAGTGCAAATTCATTCTGACAAATACATTCTTGTATGCGGTTTTGGCGATTTCCCTTAACATGGTGCATTTTATATGTTATTTTCACCATATTCATTTTAGGCACATTTTTACCTATGTTTGTGGTGTGAACATTGTTTGGTTACATGCCACCCCAATCTCTGCGTGGTTTGGGATCCCAGGGGTTCCAGGTGCTTGCCCAGGCTTCAGTCTCCTTGAAACATCTACTTTTGGTGCTCATGCTGTGAGCCCCTCCATTGTTACTGAAGTAGGCAAGCCTTTGGAACCTCCAGAATCTCAAAAAAAAAAACCCAAAAAACCCCAACCACCCAATAGCTTGACCAAAAAACAAACCAAAAATGGATGAATAAATTGCTTGCTTGAACTGTCTAGTTTCTTTTTATTACAGTGGTACCTCGGGTTACATATGCTTCAGGTTACAGACTCCACTAACCCAGAAATAGTACCTCGGGTTAAGAACTTTGCTTCAGGATGAGAACAGAAATTGTGCTCCGGTGACGTGGCGGCAGTGGGAGGCCCCATTAGCTAAAGTGGTGCTTCAGGTTAAGAACAGTTTCAGGTTAAGAACGGACCTCCGGAACGAATTAAGTACTTAACCCGAGATACCACTGTACTTGCACTGCAGGTTTCTCTGGTGTGATATACCTTGGTCCCCCCAGCTCACTGCTTTGTTATTGAGATAAATTGAGATAATGGACATTGGTGGCTTGTTTATTTCTTATAGACATAAGCATCACATTGTCTCTGATTTTATAAAGTCCCTAATTTTCTGAAACATGAAGTGGACTCTTGACTATGTACACATTAGAGGCTTAAAACGTTGTGTGGTCATTTCCTACTGCTGTGTTTCAAGTTGAATTTGCACGTTGCTGTCCACCAGAGAGATGGTGGGGATGTCACCACTCAATGCCCATTCCTTGCTTGGTTTCCCTCCCTGATTCCTATTCATGAAGCTGCCAACTGCACATGTGCAAGAGATTGTCTCCAGTGTCCACACCTCACCTTAACTGCTAAGTGAATGTGGCTGAAGTTTTCCTTTTTCGTGGAAGCTGGTTTCAGGAGAAACACATCAAAACCCACTGTATTTCTAAAGATATGGGTTGCATGTACATGGCTTCCAACCGGCAGCCAGGGAGCACTGAAGCCAGAGTAAATGGCGATGTGTTCCCATCCTTTGTCCTAGTCTGACGATGTAAACATTTCATGCAAAGGAATCCAGCAATATTCAGAAAAAGCCTTTGGAAAGAAATGCAGAGCAGCACTTGGCTGGCTGGCAAGCCGGCAAACACACACAGATTATGTCTTTCGTTGCAACTGTACAATTTGGAAATTAAATTGAAGAAACCTGGCAGAGACTTTGTGGTGGCAGATGCGGTCTCTGGAGCATTTGACAAAACTCCAGAGGAATAAAGTTGGATCTTCTATATGTTATTTTAATTAAAAGGAAGAAAACAAAACCTTGCTCTCAGAGTAAAAGTACTGTGTGGTGTCAAACGAGACCCCTCTGAAAATTAGATTCCCAATCTTTAATTGCTCAGTGCAGTGGAGCCTAAATGGGAATCCATTTATAGAGCATTGATAGAGATGTGGGGGTGGAGAATTTGCAGGGTGTGTGTGTGATGTTTCCTTCCATTTTTTCCACATGCACTTCAAGCTGGAGAGTGTTGGATTATGTTTTTTTGAAAAAAATTTTAGAATGATGACTAGAACATTTAAAACAATGTGTTCATATATTCATTCCCTCAACTTGATTTCTAAAAATTAAGTAACAGGATGGCTTTTGTGTAGCACTAGATACAGTATCAGATCATTCTAATTCCTGTACACTAAAGAGACACAAGTCCTGAGTTGCACATGGAGAGTTCAACTCTCAGCTGCAAGCGGAGGATGCATTCCTGCCTCTGAGGAGCAATGCCATTGTCACAGAAGGAAAATGTGTGCTGGTAGACGTCTCCTCTTTGGCTTAATAGTTAGTGGATCTGTTTCTGTCCTCTTGACTTTGACCCTGCAATATCTCAATGGAACCCAGAGGCCACAGCCGCTCCCCTTGCTTCGCTGTGGTGGAAGGGAGCAGGTGGGGACCCACCACCACACAAGTGAGGCAAAGAGGTGAAAGCTCATGTGAGCTGGAAGCCGCCGCCACCACTTCTTCTACCTTTTTTGGTAATAGAATAATAAGTTAATAATAAATAATAATTTTTTTATTTATATCCCACCCTTCCTGCTTCAAAAACTGGGCTCACGGTGGCTAACAACAAATTTAAAACACATAATTATAAAAGCAGCATAAAATACGGTATAAAAACATGAATAACAATAAAAATCAAAAATCAAAAATCAATTAGATAATCCCTAGGGCTAGCTGGCTGAATTGGTTCTACTTGGGCCAGCGAGGAGGCCAGGGGAGAATTAGCGGTGGGGTCTCAGAGCGGGTGATCTTCATAAAAAGGGAGGGGAGGGAAGAGAAGGGAAACAAAAGATCAGGCTGAATTCAAATTAAAGGCCAGGTGGAATAGCTCTGTCTTACAGGCGCGACGGAAGGAAGTTAAATCCTGCAGGGCCTTGGTCTCATGGGACAGAGCATTCCACCAGGTCGGAGCCACCACTGAGAAGGCCCTGGCCCTGGTGGAGGATAGTCTGACTTCCTTAGGGCCCGGGACCTCTAAGCTATGGTTATTCATGGACCTTAAGGTCCTCTGCGGGGCAGACCAGGAGAGGCAGTCCCGTAGATACGAGGGCCCCAAGCTCTGCTTAAATACTACTGCAGCAAGTAGATTACAATTAGATTACAATGAGCAGTACAGTGGTACCTCGGTTTACGAACTTAATCCATTCCAGAAGTCCATTCTTAAACCGAAGCCGTTCTTAAACGGAGGTGGCTTTCCCTAATGAGGCCTCCCACCCCCGGTGCCCTTCCACCATTTGGATTCCGTTCTTAGACTGAGGTAAAGTTCGCAAACCGGACACTACTTCCGGTTTTGAGGAGTTCGTAAACCGAATCATTCATAAACAGGGCTGTTTTTAAACTGAGGTACCATTGTACCATTATTACCGTAATCTGCTCTCCAGCCCTGCTGTGAGTTTTGCTGGTATTGCAACACCATCCCTAGCAATCAAGAAGATTACTGCAACACGGCCCACATCCCTGAGCTTGGCTTCTTGTATGCTTTCTTGAAAGCCAGTCTAATTGCTCCAAATGGAAGATAAATCATTTTAGTAAATAATACTACATGTTCTCGGTTGCTCATTTTGCACCTCTGTGCAGTGTGTGTCAAGGTCAGGTGCTTTTATTTCGTTTAGTCTTTCTTGCAGCATATAAATATTTTAAGAAATTAATATATGTTTCCCCACCCTAAGTATGTCACAGCGTCTTTGCATTTCAACAGATTTACCATCTATTGTAGGACTATTGATTGTGATCCTTCACTATCTGCTTGGAAAGGAATTTTTGAGTATTTGCCAAAATATAGTGGCAAATACGTAAGCAATTCAATATTGCACTTTTATTTTATTTAACTAACCCATGATGCCTGCCCCAAATTAAATCTGTCCTTAAACATGGCTTAAGATAGTGTATTTTGAAAAGTACTAAGATGGCAATATTAAAATAAATCACTCTAGAAATGCACACTTGACCAAACAATAGATTTCATATAAATTTGAATCTGCGGCATTTCTGAAGCCAACAGCCAACAGAGTAGATAATGTGATCCTTGGGGAATCGCCACAGTCATCTTTAACATTGATCTCCTCAAGGAGCAAGACAACAAAAACTGACTATAAAATCAATGGAAAGAGACCTCTAATTCTCTGCTTTGCTAACCATAAAATCCAAGGAAAATCCACATATCTGCTTTAGTGCTGTGGGACCTGATGCCTTCAGGTCTGTGATATTTTCCTGTTGTAAATCCCATGATTCTGGTTTTATAATTGCTCAGGAAAAAAATCTGCTCTTTTAAAGTTGCTGTAGCCTGAAGTCCTGAAGACCATTTTTGTGTCTGCAGAAAGAAAAGGGCACAGGGAACAACATATATTAAACGCTGCTCCCTTTCCAGAAGCCCAGGCCACCCACTTGACCAGAATCTTAGAGTTGAGTATAATTAGTATGTTAAGCTGCCTCAGTGATTCACGCCCAGCCCTTTGCTCCATAATGTAACAATCTGGGAGACACAAGCTTTAACTAGTTTACCTGCCTTAATTGAATTATGCCTTTTGAATTCTGGTGCTGGAGGAGACTCTTGAGAGTCCCATGGACTGCAAGAAGATCCAACCTCTCCATTCTTAAGGAAATCAGCCCTGAGTGCTCACTGGAAGGACAGATCCTGAAGCTGAGGCTCCAAGACTTTGGCCACCTCCAGTGCTTTGGCCACCTCATGAGAAGAGAAGACTCCCTGGAAAAGACCCTGATGCTGGGAAAGATGGAGGGCACAAGGAGAAGGGGACGACAGAGGATGAGATGGTTGGATGGTATTCTCGAAGCTACCAGCATGAGTTTGACCAAACTGCAGGAGGCAGTGGAAGACAGGAGTGCCTGGCGTGCTCTGGTCCAGGGGTCACGAAGAGTCAGACACCACTAAACAACTAAACAACAACAACAACAACAGGGCTTGGAAACAGTTACAGATTTGATTGTGTGTAACTGTAGTTTCTACTGTGTTTTGATGCTTCTTTCCTTAAGCCGGCTTCTATCTGAACAGAGAAAAAAAGACCGATTTAGCTGCATTTTAAGCTGGTAATGTGTACACAGCTTGAGTAAGAAACTTGAGGGAGAGCTCAAGAGAGCGGTTTCAGAACCACATATTCTCCACAAATATTGAACACTTAGGCATTCCTTTGCCCTAATACTACGACATTTACAGAAGACCTGCCAGAGGTGGCTTTTTCCACCCTTTACAAGGGAAGCAGGGAATGCAGTATGCCACAGGGAACAATAACTTATCTGACATCAAGTTACACAGGTTCCACGTGTCTCTTTCCTCAAGTATTCAATTAAAAGCTTTCCTTGCCATGGCAGCTGCTGCTTTGCACAGTGCATATGCTGCCTCTGAGAGAGCAGCTTTTGAGAAACAACTGCCAACATGTTCTTGTAACTTTGGTAATCATGTTGCATCCAATATTAACAGCACTTTAAAAATCGATTACTTGGAAAACTAGTTGGTTTCCATGGAATTGGGGGGCTGGAAGGTTTAGTTGTGCTGAGGAGTAATTTAATAACATGCCATTTCCCCCCTCTTAGGTGCATGTATATTTCTCACCAATTTACTAATCCGTTGTTATAAATAATAGAAATAAGGCAACTTTTTAATGTATTCCAAAATGTAGAGTCAGGAAGCATCTTTCTGAGATCCAACCAAATTTCAAAGCATTTCAAAAAAATTCTGTGAACCAACACAACTTGCTTTGCATTTTGTGTTATATTGTGCTTATTTGTTAAAGTTATTTATATACTAAAACTTCAACAATGAAATTCTCCCTGCAGTTTCAAACATAAAAATAAAAATTAAGATACAGTTACCATAAAGCCACCAAAAACAGCAAATTTAGGCAGCATTTGAACAGTTAACACTGCAAACCTATACAGTGGTACCTCAGGTTAAGTACTTAATTCGTTCCAGAGGTCCGTTCTTAACCTGAAACTGTTCTTAACCTGAAGCACCACTTTAGCTAATGGGGCCTCCTGCTGCTGCCGCACCACCGGAGCACGATTTCTGTTCTCATCCTGAAGCAGAGTTCTTAACCTGAAGCACTATTTCTGGGTTAGCGGAGTGTGTAACCTGAAGCGCATGTAACCTGAAGCGCATGTAACCTGAAGCGCATGTAACCTGAGGTACCACTGTACATGCCTACTCAGAAACAAATCCAACTGACATCCATGGTAAATGTGTATTTCATTGTTTGTTGTTTAGTGGTTTAGTCGTGTCCGCCTCTTCGTGACCCCCTGGACCAGAGCACGCCAGGCACTCCTGTCTTCCACTGCCTCCCGCAGTTTGGTCAAACTCATGCTGGTAGCTTCGAGAACACTGTCCCACCATCTCGTCCTCTGTCGTCCCCTTCTCCTTGTGCCCTCCATCTTTCCCAGCATCAGGGTCTTTTCCAAAGAGTCTTCTCTTCTCATGAGGTGGCCAAAGCACTGGAGCCTCAGCTTCAGGATCTGTCCTTCCAGTGAGCACTCAGGGCTCATACACATTTGTAATTGGGCACAGAGTCTTCTGCAACCAAAGGATTTAAAAGGTCTGGGGAAAAAGAAAGGTACTTGAAAGAATAACAAGGTTCAGTGCTTGGGAAACCTACCTAGCAAGGGAATTCCAATGGTGGAAGACCACAGTTGTTATAAATAAGTTGCCTCTTACCAAATCATTGTTAATTTTTGTGTTTTTATACTGCAAACCACTTTGTGAGCCTTGGATGAAGGGCATTATATAAATTTCAATACTGTAATAGTAGTAGTAGTAGTAGTAATAATAATAATAATAATATACTACACTACACTACACTACACTATATTTTGAACATGTTTATTTACAGTATTTTTGGCCTTTCCCGAGTATGCACAATGAGTTAAGTCAAGACTGAAGGGGTAAGTGGTGTCAGTTCCCCCTACCACCCTTTTCCCTCCGGGAGGTGCAATCACTCCATAAGACTGCAATGGGTAAGTGATCCTTGTTCTGTCCCCTTCTTGCAAGGAATTTTGATGCAGGTCAGTGTTTGGAGATGAGTACTGAAAGCATGAACAAAGAAGAAACATTCTCCAAATAGTCATGTTGCCCCATTGGAAAAAATCCAACATCCATTCTAGGGTGGCGCATTTGGTAGGCCAAACTAATGTCATGAAATAGTGTGCAGGGTGATGCTCTATCAGGAGTGGCACTTCATCATCATCAACAACAACTTTACTGCACTAGCCAAAGGCCATGGCATCTGTAATGGTTATAAGGGGTTGCTTGTGCGTAAGTTACCGTTGCTGCTGGCTAGATTGCCTGGTTAACCTTGTCTCGGCTGACAGCCCTTCACTCCGTGGCCGTTCAGTCGCTCGCAGAATCCGTCAGTGGTGTTTCTTAAACCTCTTCCAGCATAGAAGTTGTTTGACGCCAAGTCTCCTCCTACTCTCCCTGCGCGGAAATCTTCTGCACAGGGAAGGAGTGGGCAGAGGTGTGCCTGTGCTCTCCGCACTTGTTTCAGGCGAAGAGTCTTGGAGACCCCTCTCCGAATCCCCCATCGGCCCCCCTCTCCTACTGGTGTTGCGCTGATTTCCTTCCCCCGCCGATGGGCTTCCTCTCTCCCTGCTGGCCCCCTCTCCTGCATCGCTCGAGAGCCTTGCCTCCACCTCTGACTCCGATGTCAGTTCCCTGACAGCATCATTCACAAAGGAAACAAAAATAAAAACCACAATAACCATAAAAACATCAGGCACTGCAAATACAATAAGCTACGGTCACGTCTCCTAGAAATTTTTTGTTGCATACAATAAAATAGCAGGAGGTTCTTAGACAGAATGTGCCAGCTTAAATGTCTGAATCACCTTTGCAATTAACAGCTATTTCATCTAGTTCTTTTCTCCTGATCTTCTTAGATGCCAACTCATATAGTGCTACTTTTTAAGTTGCAAAGTCATCAGTATCACTCCGCAGCCATTTCACCCTTTCCGCCCTGTTCAAGTGTGCTCCGTTCATGAGCAGGGGTTTTATAAATCGGTCTCTTGGTTCTGTATATAGCGGGCATTGCAATCAATAGTGGTACAGATCCTCTAAGCAAGGTTGCCCACACAGACAAAATCTTTCCTTGTACTGTACTTTGCTGTACCGACCATCCACCACCGCCAAGGGCATCAATTGGAATCGTAATTCTGTGAAAGCGATTCTTAGTACGGCAAGTGGGAGCTTTGTCAGATAACTAGCTCGGATGTGCTCCGTTTTGATAAGTGGGAACCATGGTGAACTTTTGGTAGAGGCAATCGTGGTTAAACCCCTTTCTGCATCAGATCTGAAGAGACAAACTCTTAAGTGCCTCTTATCCATCTTCATGAAGGGAGTGGCACTTAGAAAGTGATACAAGGGCTAGCATGAGTTAGGGGAAAGTTGGTGAAGCTGGAAGGGATATGAATGCATGTCAAATAACTGTCAGGCCACTATAAGAATGTCGTATTTAATGTTGGCTTCTTCTGGTTGTGTTCACTGCTGAAAACAAATATTTTTCATTATCTGTGTTTTGTCCGGGTGGATTCTAAAGTAAAACATGTCATCTATGGTTTAAGTAGTGGTTCTCAAAGGTTGTGGCAGGACAGGGTGGAAAGTGTGATGGAAAGACTCAAGAACAACCAAAGAAATAGGCAAACATTTCAGTGTAGTACGGTATAGTATAGTATCAAAATATTTCTTTTACTTGCAGAATATGGATTTCAGAATACTGCAAGCTCACACCTCTCGTTTAGTTAGTAGACATGCTTAAGGTGCATATATAAGAGGCTCGTTTATAATCGCATTTTGGGAATGGTTCGTGTTCTTAAGTAGCTGCATTGTTTTTTACTTTCTGGACACCCCGTGATCATGCTATAAAGTAGTTGTGTTCTATGTTGTAAATCAAACGCTGCTAGGAGCTGTTTCTTTTTGTTTTCCAATGCATTTCTTATCAATAAAAAAATTGGTGTGGCGTGAGCAAATTTTTATTCTGAAAGTGTGGCCCAGAGAGACAAGGGCCCTGCAGGACTTGACATCTTTCCGCAGGGCCTGCAAGACAGAGCTGTTCCACCAGGCCTTTGGTCAGGGCGCAGCCTGACTCCCTCCTTTGGCAATCTTTACAAAACTTTAGTTTATGGTTGCCATCAATTTTGATTTTAATTAATTTTTATAATGTTTTTATAATGTTGCACTGTTTTAGTGTTGTTAACCACCCTGAGACCGGCTTCGGCTGGGGAGGGCGGGATATAAATAAAATTTATTATTATTATTATTATTATTATTATTATTATTATTTATTAAAAGAGAACTCCTGGTGTAAAGGGACCTGGGAGAACCCTCCTGTAATGGCAGCAGATGCCACATGGGGCAGGGGCCCGGTAGGAATTTTGTCCATCTGGCTGATTGGCTGGAGCCATTTGGTTTTTGCCTACTGTGTAGCAAATTGTCACAATTTGTAAGGTTCGCGGTTAGGCATTGGTTTATGGTTTGGTTGGTTGAGGGGCATGGATTGGCTGTGCCTGCCCCTCTAATGCTGCTGCTGCAAGAGATTCCGTTAAAGGAATCAGGGGCTAACTATTGCTTGTCCACTCTGTCAAGGGGGCTCGGGCCATAGCAATGAGCTCCTGGTTGCATTTGGGGAGGGCTGAGGGCAGGTTCCCTGCTCTGACGCTACCCCCAAGTGTATTCCCCTTTTCTGACTTTTGCATCGTGCGGAATGTCAGTCTGTCCCCCATGGTGGGGGCAGATAGTCGCAACCAATGCCTAAGCAACCACTCAAAAATTTGTATTTTAATAAGGTTGAGGCCAAAATTATGCCAAAAATCTTAAACAAAAATTCTGTGTGATGTGTGAGTTATTGGGGTGGCCCTGGGGACCTCGACATACAACAGATGCCACATGGGGAATTTAGGACTCAGTGTAGCCGCTGAGGAGCTGGTTTTCAGCAACCACCTGAGAACCGGCCCTTGTGAGGGACCCTGGACCATCGCACGCCTGTGTTGGGAGTGGAGGCTCTAACCTCCATCTCACAATCTTGATGCAGCCTTAGCAACATGGAAGCAATATTTTCCCTTGACTCCCAATCAGTGGCTGAAGTAGGGAAGGCCTATGGGCTGCTGGTTGCCTATATGTGCCTTTGAAACTTTATATAATTCTGAAGCTCTTCATATACATGAACATTCTTCAGGGCTCTGTTCCTAGTGGAGGAATCCTTATTTCTTTTGGCTGAAATATATTCAGTGCAAAACACTGGCTTCACCTATGATCACCTGCAAATATTCCAAGAAAATGACAGGGAAAAGTAAGATTTCCTAGAGGGCTGACGTTTCCTTAAAAATAAAAATCTGAATACAATGGTTGCTTCAGGGGAAAGGGGGAAACAGGTGAAAGCCTGCTCAGGCTGCCATAATGGACACTCCGAAACAGCTTAATTTATTGATAGTCTTAATTGATCTTTTGTTGAGTGCCTCGGCTTGACATCAGCTTCTTTCGCCTAGTGTGAGAGGTTGATAGATCCACATTATGACATTTTCAAATCCTGCTTTATTAGTCACAGAGAAAGCATTATTGTCCAGGAACCTCTTATTTAGATGCGTTGTTGACAAGAACCATTTTTCTTTGGGAGGGTTGGGTCAGGGTCTTTCTTTCTTTCTTTTTGCTTGTATTCATGCTGCGTTCTTTCCTGGGTTATGCTTTCTGTTTTTGTACCATGAACATTTTTTTAGATGATATGCTTTTGTCATTAACCGAATGCACAGGTTTTGCGGCATAAGTCACTCCAGATCACATGGCAAAAGATCTATACCTTGTTTCTCCCACTAGCACTGGCTAAATCCATACATCTCCATTCACAGGGTCAATATTAGGTAGAAGCCCTCTTCAGCATCTGATCACAACTATTCCAGTTTAATATGATTGGCAACCTAAAGGCTTACAGATGGGCTTCGTGCTTTCCACTTATAAGCTAAGTGAAAATAGGACCTGGCAATGGTTTGCTCAACATATTCAGTTGCATGACTTAAATTCTGTAACAAAGAAAGTGTATTTGGTTGATTTAACATGTGTATTTATTTGAAATATTTATGCCCCACCTTTCCACGTATAGTTCAGGGTGTAGCAGACAGACAATCCTTTATGGCCATTAGATTCCAGTCAGCTGCACGCAAAGTACTGGAAGGATATTTTAAAATTAACTGTGATCTGCCGTTTGCTTATGTGATATGGGTGTCTGATTTAATAACTCCAATTTCTTACTGTTCCATTATATGGATGCAAATGTTACATCTATTTTTTAACAACAATTTTCAGTTATCTGTTTTGAATTCTTGTTCAATGGATTTTCACGCATCTGTTGCATGGTAGAAATCCTAGTCTTTAGGATCGTTTCTCTATTGCTGCAGCTAAATGTAAAAACTCTCAG
Source organism: Podarcis cretensis (assembly GCF_951804945.1). Classification (NCBI taxonomy): domain Eukaryota; kingdom Metazoa; phylum Chordata; class Lepidosauria; order Squamata; family Lacertidae; genus Podarcis; species Podarcis cretensis. The sequence goes on along the minus strand of NC_137182.1, from coordinate 4,413,991 downwards.
GAGAGATCTACGACAATGTTCAATAAAAGAATAGTTTAAAATATCTTTATTGCAGCAATCTTGATTGCTTACAGTCTTTAGAAAATTCTGTTCTACTGCCAGATTATTTCACAATTCTTGTTTTTGTCCAGAAATGTTTTGTCTTGCGTGAATATTGGACAATATAATATAGGTATACCTATGTTCATGTATGTCACTGTTACAGCAAGGTGGGCTATAAAATAGCCCTGAAACCAAATAAGCTATCCTGTCTTCAGAAGTAAGCAGCAGATTGATAGCATTTATGAAGCACATTTTAGTGGTGGCACTAGCCAACCATTTTTTTAAAAAAGAAAACTGCATTAGTGGGAAATCCACCAGATTCTAGGTACTATCGCCAGTTCTCAAGATTTTTCAGACCTCCATAAAGTGCAGTTACCTGACCCTGAGCATATACTGTATATGGTCACAAAGATTTCTTTCTTCCATCAGTGGGTGAATTGATGAGAAACAACAACATGAGCTCCTGCAATCTGGGGCAGCTGTTCTCCGATAAGCAGAAGCAGCTTCATATGATTAAACAGGGATAGTTTTGTTGTTAGGTTTGTTTTAATTGTTGCTATTTTACTGTGTATGTCATTGAGAGAATATTTAATTAGGTGACAAATAAAATAAACAGATCACTTAAAAGGCTACACAGAATCCTAGCTATAGTCAGGAAACCCCCATCTCAACCCCATACAACAAAACATTACCAACAATATGGGGATTTTGCCCTTGCAAACAGAACTGAAGTAACAACTCTAAGGGAGGGCACCCTTTGGCATCACCCATTCAAAGTCAAGAAAAAGGCTTGTATCTTTGATGGTGGTCTGCTGCCATGTCAGTATCTCTGTTCTCTATTATTCAAATCTTCCCTTCCCTCTATTTTCAAATCTGGGGGCTCATCCACACTAGTGCTTGTCCCACTGCCTTCCCTTGAGCAAAACTGCTCTTTAGTGCTCAGTTGGAGTGAACGACAATTTGGGTTTCCCCCAGATTGATGTATGCTCTGATTTAGCGCTAAAGAGCAGGTTTTCCCTGGGAAAGGTGCAGGCAAGGGGAAGACCTCTTGGTCCTGTGATTTCTTGGCAGGGGACGAGCAGAAGTGTGAACAAGCCCTGGATTATCCCATAGAGTTAACAGAGCATGAGCACATGAGTCAGAGTGTCATTGCTGAAACATTATGCCATGTCTCCCTAGCTGAAGACCCTAATGCCATTAATCCACAAACGGGTGCCAAAGACATGATCCTTCAAGATTAACCATGCAGGAGTGTTTGCAGGAAAAGAGGCTTCCCAATACTGTAATCAAGCAAGACTGGTAAGTTCACCCACATGTCTTTGGTGATGAACTTCATCAAAATATTTATGAATGCCCAGCTGCACAATGTCTACCAGATCACCCCTATCCAAATGCCAGCACTTTCAAAGGGCGCTGAAAGGTTATTTAGGTCAAACATACTTTTGCAGAAGTCATGGTCATTCTTCTTCAGCAAGACTTGTTCTTCTATATGCCTGATATTATTATCTTTAATAATGTTTCCCACCATTGTGGTTCCTTCCAACTCTACAGTTCTATTATTTCCCCTGGAACATACATGTATGTTACTGTCACGACTTGGAACTTCATCTTGGCACACTGTCAGGTAGGCCAGGGGATCAGGACAGTTACACTAAGGGCTCGCCCATACTTCTGCTGGTGCCATGCCTAGAAAACACAGGTCTGAGCAGTTTCCCCCTTGCCCTGCTCCTTCCCAAGGCAAATCCTTTGCTTTAGTGATAGATCGTAACCAATGGCAATCCAGGGAAATCCCAAGTTGCTGTTTGCTGCGATTGAATGCTAAAGAGCAGTTTTCTCCTGGGCAAAAGCAGTGGGACAGGAAGAAGCGTGGATAAACCCTTACTCGCTTGTAATTTCCGAGATACCCCCTGGAACCCCTTTAAAATATTGGTTTGGTACTGGGTCTGTAGCACCCTGCTTGTGGTTAACGCTTAGCTGGAATGAAATATTCAACGCAGCAATAGAGAAATTAAAATAATAATTTATTTGTCAGACAAATAAATGAGAGGCACAGTGGTATATGGTTACCAAGCTCTGGCCTGGCCTCCTGCCGTTATGGCCAGCACTTATATTTCCTTAATCCAGCCCCCTTGCTCCTCCTGTGGCTGCCTCTGTCCAATCAGCCTGGTTGAAATTCCTATTGGCTGTTTGCTAGAACCAATCACAAAAGATACACCCATTTCCTCTTGCCCTTTTATGGGAAACAAAAAGATATATATTCTTCTATCTATAAATGACAAATAAGTAGTAATATATCTTACATGTGTCTCAACAAGGAACCTTAATTACCAGTTCACCTCGCCCTATTGCCCTCCAAAACAAATGGTTTAATCTTAAATTTTTATCTTAAACAGATGTCAAGGATCTTGAGTTCACATCATCATTGAAAGATCTCCTTCTCTTGGAGGTCTTTTAAACAAAGGCCTGACAACCATATGTGTGCTCTAATGATGTTTCCTGCTTGGCAGGGGGGCTGGGCTGGTGGCTGATGGCCCCTGTGATCTCTTCCAACTATATGAAATAAGAATCTAGCATAAGGATTTAACATTTCTTAGCTTCTAATTCCTTTGCATAATTACATTTAAGCCAATATATTTAATACATAACATAGATAGCTTTTTAGAAGAATAAACCTTTTCAAAGTAAAAAAGGAAGGAACAGTTTCCAGCCTCAAAATAAGATAGAAAGAAAACCTCTTCTCCAGCCAAGCCAGTTGCCTTTTTCACTGCTCTTGACCTTTCAACCTTAGGAAAATATGGCTCAAGTTTAATGGGAGGCACATGGTTTTATTTTACTATTTACCCACTCTTAATTATGTTTATCTCTTTTTTTTTATCTTCTGTAATATGTAGGGTCAGTGTAACCTTGGCTGTCAGCCTGTAATTCCCTTTTTACGACTTTGAGAATTGTTTTCTGCTATAAATCAGGGGGCCCCCTTGTCCAGGAGAATAAACATCTTGCCAAGGTTCTTAGGCAGCTGGTCTTCTGCCTGGCATGAACATTTGAAAATCTTTAAGCTCATCTTAATATACAGGCCTTAATCAAAAATATAAGCTTTGATAAAAATGCAGGCTTATGATTAGATGCCTCAGGTCCCCAAATGGTCTTCATGTAGTCTGGTAATAAAGTGTGGCTTTTAAAGGAAGCTTTTGGCCTAAATTAATTGTCATTCCTTACTACTTTGAGTCTTTATTTTGCAGATATTTGAGTCTTTATTTTGCAGATATTTCATATTGTCCATAGTTGTAATTGTTTGTAGATTTGCTACCATTAACTTCAGGTTCTCTTGACACAAAGACAGGATATACTGTAAATGTTTAAATAAATGCAAACATTATCATGACTCCCCACCTTTCCCCCGCCCCTGCCACAGGGTTTGGGGACATGCTAGGAGGCGAGCCCTATCTCTTTTCACAGAACTACTTTTATCAAGGGGACAGCAAATAAATGTTAAGCCATTGTCTGTAGTCTTCGGTACACCTGTAGAAATTTAGTGAGTGTTGATTTTTTCTGGCATGGTGAAAAGTAATTTGGAAATTTTCACCTGCTACATTCCTATGTGTCAGTAGAGTTTAAGCAGAGTTGTAAACTCTTGCAATACTTGGTAAACCTGTGTAGAGTTCTAGAGGACCCATTAAAAGGCACGGGAAACCTACATTGGAATTAAAGATTTAAGATCGCTGTCCCATTGCTTTTGTTTGTAAGAATTAGCTTCATTTTTGACTCAACATTTTAAAAACAAATTCGTCTTTTAATATTTTGTTGGACTTTCTCTTCCTTTCCCAGCTCCCATACTTTTGTTGTTGTTTGGAAGCTGTTTTCTACAAAGGAGCCTTGTACGGTTTAATGTTGTTTCTTCTGTAATGCTGTTTAATGTAGCAACACAAACCCTGGCAAGTGACCTGAATTTCACAGATCAAACTGCAATCGCGTAGGAGACTCGGGGACCTGCAAACAAGAATGTTTTGCCTCACTCCTGCTGTTCTGTTCCCTGCCCATAATCCTACTGCTCCCCCATCTGACCTTTCAGGCAATTTCTACAACTGATTCTTAGGAGCTCTCTAGGTGCGCTGCATGCCTACAAGTCCAGTGAGGATATTGCATGTGCACCATCTGATTAATATGTGGAGAATCTGAATCAGGCCTGCACAGCTCTGATGACCCACCAAACTTAAAGCAGCCTCCCAAATACCTGATAACCTCCCTGCTCTTGCAGAGAAAGGTGCTGATGAAGGATTTAGGCCCAAAGTCATTCAAGGCTTTGTAAGCCATTTATAAAAACTATTATTCAGACCAGAAACTCAATGCAGATATTTAAGAATCAATGTGACATGATTTTGGCTGGTGGCTCCACTCAAAAGTTGGACCACTGCATTTTATGCCGGCAGCAATTCCCAAGTTGTCTTCAAGGGCAACATTACAGTAATGGGAGGATATCAGAGCATGGAATCCTGTGGCCAAGCTATCCCTGCTGAGAGATGATGTAGCTGGAGACCTTTGCATCTCCACCAACAAGATGGTATCAAAGAGCACCCTAGACTATGTACCTGCACCTTCTGGGAAAGTGCAGCATATCTAAATCAGGCTGTTCCCCTAGTTCTTAGGCCCAGGGGACATCAAGCAAGAGCACGCCACATCTTATAAAGATTCAGTTTTAATTTATTCACCTTCATCCAACTCAGTGGCCAGATACCAAGTTATCAGTTTCCTCCAAGCATGCCTGAAGATGAACTGCCACTGCCTTCTCAAGCACCTTGATGAAAAAAGGATGAGAGTTGCTTAATGCTTCTGGGTCCATGGAGGTCTTCTTAAGGAGAATCCTTCAAGGCTGTTGGTTCCCTGCCCCCCTTCACTAAGGAAGCAGCAATCACTCTCTGGACCCACAATCTGCTATGGCTAACTCTAAGAAACCAAGATGCGCAAGTGCCAAAGGGGCAGATGGTCAGCCACACATATTCCAGCAGCTTGCCCATATCCTCAAGATATAATTGTTGTTCTTAATAACAATTTGTCCCAGTTACTCAGTGTTTTGCATGAGATGAATTTCCCACCTGGATGCAATATCCCAACAGGAAATTGTTTTTCAACACCCACTCCCTTAATAGTTATGAATAAACACATGTGCATTCATCTCACATTTTTACCATGTAAAAATTAATCCTGTGTGACGTAGCTTTTATTGGGGCTATTTCACACATTTTCTGTGCCCTTTGCCTTCAAACCATGTTTTCTGATGTTAACAGACTGCATTTACTGGTGATTCAATCTCTTCCTCTACATATCTTTCTACGTAACTAAACTTGGTTCCTTGGGATTTACCTATCCATCATTGCCTTCCTTCCCTTAGGCAGGATCAGCGTTGCCAGCAGGTAAATATCTGGAACAGAGAAATTTGGATTCCTTCAGAGACCTTGCAGAGTAGAAAGCTTCATTGCTTTCTATTTTGACCTTGGAAGCCACAGTTTGGCAAACAAAATACTGAAGTCTAAGATTATCCTTTTAATGTTTGCCTGAAAAGAACCTATGGGCCTTATATTTTACTAATTCCATGGGGCTTATCACAGATTTCACTGTGAGGTACTTTGCATGAATGGCTCATCTGAATAAGCAACTGTCTTCCCCTTTTGTGGTGAATGTGAATGTGAATGTGACTTCAGATAAATTGGTGAGCAATGACTCAAGAGCTCAAGTCAACTGGACTAGGGCTAAGAGGACAAGTAAATTCATTTCAACACTTTTTAGGGCTCATCCATTCTTGCCTTTTGCCCCACTCCAGGCATAGGTTCATGCTTAAAAACACTATGTCTGAGCAGCTGGTTTTTGCTTCTTTAGCACTCAATCAGAGCCAACGTCAATTCAGGTTTTCTGTGGACTGTCATTTGCTCTGATTAAGCTTTAAAGAGCGAGTTTCCACAAGGAAAGCTCTAGAGCGAAAAAAGGGTGTTTAGTACACAGCTTTAAAGGGCAGACTCTGACACAGTAAAACTATTAAGGTACAAACCTGTGTGAAAACTTTCCTGTAGGAGTTATAGAACATAAATGATATTCTTTGTATGCTATACTTTACAATTGGGGGTTAGGCGCTTCATGAGGTAAATGAAGGGAAAGAGTAGAGCACGGGATCACCATCTGAAAGACTGGTTTAGCTTAGGTATTTACAGGAGACGGGTTTTTCAGTGCTGTCCTTGCAACATGTAGCCCTGAAAGGAAGTCTAGCTTCTTCTTACCTCCGCTGAAAACTGCTACCAAAAGAGTAGCTTGCTGCATTCTTTTATGACCTCCCCTGTGAAACTGATGCAGTGGAACGGTCTGATTTAGGATAACGGACAGGGGTCAAACCAGTTTGGGCCCACACAGAGAAAAACTTGACACTCCAGTTTGGGTGCATGAGGAGCTGACCCCCCCCCCCCGCCCCCGAACACTTGAGATGTGGCTAAACAAAAGCATTTATTCAAGTTAATAAACAACTGCAACAAGAAAATAGTAAAACGGATAAAAGCACAACAGCAATCCAGGTTCAAGAACTTCCCACCTCCTCCCAGTGTCTGGAGGAGCCGATGGAAATCTATGTCCTTCGGCTTTATTCATGCTTAACCTAAGAATCAAACTTGTTAGTTGGTTCTGCAAAATAAAATAGAATAAATTTGGTGACTGAAAGCAACAAACAGGCATGGGGGTCAGTTCTAAGGAAGTTTCCTCCATCAATACAGTAAGATTTCAATGTTTCATAAGGCAACACAGGCTGAGGACAATATGAGGCAACTCTCCTGGTCCCAGGTACTCCATCTTTCCCATCTAGATTGGGCCTGAAAGAGCCAGGAGATGTGTGGGTGCATAGATGGTAAGTTGTAAGCAAACACAGTTTGTGACATTGCACAACATAATTTCTGATCATGGCACAGGGCATGTCTGTTAAGGCATCAGTCTTGGCTTCCAGTCCCCTGGCTTTGTAGAGCTTGAAGAAGTCCGGTCTTAAATTGACAGGGTTTTTTTAAAGCAATGAATGTGTTGATCACAGCAAATTATGGCAAGTTCTTAAAGAAATGGGAGTGCCTGATCACCTCATCTGTCTCCTGAGAAATCTCTATGTGGGACAAGAAGCTACAGTTAGAACTGGATATGGAACAACTGATTGGTTCAAAATTGGGAAAGGAGTACGACAAGGCTGTATATTGTCTCCCTCCTTATTTAACTTATATGCAGAATTCATCATGCGAAAGGCTGGACTGGATGAATCCCAAACCGGAATTAAGATTGCCGGAAGAAATACCAACAACCTCAGATATGCAGATGACACAACCTTGATGGCAGAAAGTGAGGAGGAATTAAAGAACCTTTTAATGAAGGTGAAAGAGGAGAGCGCAAAATATGGTCTGCAGCTCAAAATCAAAAAAACTAAGATCATGGCCACTGGTCCCATCACTTCCTGGCAAATAGAAGGGGAAGAAATGGAGCCAGTGATAGATTTTACTTTCTTGGGTTCCATGATCATGACAGATGGGGACAGCAGTCACGAAATTAAAAGACATCTGCTTCTTGGGAGAAAAGCAGTGACAAACCTAGACAGCATCTTTAAAAGCCTCTGCTTTTTACATGTCGGCATCACCTTGCCGACAAAGATCTGTATAGTTAAAGCTATGGTATAGTTAAAGCTATGGTTTTCCCAGCAGTGATGGAAGTGAGAGCTGGACCATAAAGAAGGCTGATTGCCAAAGAATGGATGCTTTTGAATTATGGTGCTGGAGGAGACTCTTGAGAGTCCCATGGACTGCAAGAAGATCAAACCTATCCATTCTGAAGGAAATCAGCCCTGAGTGCTCACTGGAAGGACAGATCTTGAAGCTGAGGCTCCAGTGCTTTGGCCACCTCATGAGAAGAGAAGACTCCCTGGAAAAGACCCTGATGCTGGGAAAGATGGAGGGTACAAGGAGAAGGGGACGACAGAGGACGAGATGGTGGGACAGTGTTCTCGAAGCGACTAACATGAGTTTGACCAAGCTGCGGAAGGCAGTGGAAGACAGGAGTGCCTGGCGTGCTCTGGTCCATGGGGTCACGAAGAGTCGGACACGACTAAACGACTAAACAACAACAACAACATATTCCAGGCTGATGGAAAAGGTGAATTTAATGTTGATACAGATGGCCTAGAACACCATACGATAGGAAAAGTTCTGCCCGGCATCAATGAAGCCTGGTGGACAAAGTCCAATGGCCAGACTCGCCAAACATCTGGCTTTCGGAAGATGCATTCTATGCAAAATATTGCTGTGTAAATATTGCCTTCCAGACATCTCCTTATATAGGCCCTCATAATTTTTAAACATCAGATTGCTAAAGAAATTGTTTTGACTACCAGCCACCATGACTGCATTAATACTATGCATTTAGTGGACGTAAATTTTGTCATAATCTTTTATGCGAACGCTAAGATTTATGAGGCTGGACAGACCATTAAGTCATTTTTTTCTCTTTTAATAATGTCTCTGATTCAGTGAACTCAGATTTATGCTTTACACTATAGTGTGCTAACAGCTATTTTTTGGCTGGGAACTCAGCAGTAAATTTGAATTTAATAAAGTGACAATAGATCTCAGCATGAAAGAGATTAGGGCGCCAATTTTTTTTCTTCCTTCTTACTAAACAGAGCAGGAACGGCATGTAATCCATGCACTAAATTTAGCATTAAAAAGATATTTGCCACAATGCATTTGCAACTACACACACAAAAGGGGTTAGCATTTAATGCAGCGCCACTGCATGGCACTGGAGGTGGTGGACAGGGAGAGTCAGGGCACCCTCAGCTGTAATGGCCGTGGTTCTTCATTGTCAGCACAGGGAAGCTATACTATCCTGTGCTTTTGTCTCAAAATGTCTATCAAATGTATCACATTATAATCCTGTCCTTCCGCCAATGAGCTCAGAAAACAGCAATCCTTTTATTGTCACAACAAACCTGCAAGGTTAGATACAGGTATGACTATACTTAAGCTATTCATTTCTGGAGGTGCTTTTTTCTCTTTTGCTTTGAGTGCCTATTTGCATAGCCTAATTTGGGGTTCTGTCATACTAAGTGGTGATGAAATTTGAAAAATCTCATATATAGGTACTCTTGGAGATTTGGAGAGTGCATATTCTCATCTTTTGCACTTTATCTAGAAAGTTAGGAAATTCTACTACCATTCTTAATGGCATTCCAGAAACACCTTATCACACACTAACACAGGTTGTATTAATTAGCCCCACCTTGTATTCTAAAGAAGTTTACTGATCTGTGAACTGAGCCCCATAATGCAGCTCTTGCTATGTCCTCGGTGGGACAATTTTGCCCACACTTCAGTTCTACAGCAGGTATGAAAAATGTGGGCAGGTAATGGAACATAGCAAAGAGAAAAAAAGCAAGATTGCAGTTTTCTCTACCCAGAAAAAAATAATTAGTTTATTTGCCTAATCCTAGGGATTGACTTTTGTTGTTTCGAAAAGCACAAAGTACCATTCTTAGAATTATCACACATTTTATTTTACATTTTATTGGTTAAGACTAGTATGACATCTGCTGTTACACTTCAGGTTTGCTTTGCAATTCTTATATCTATTTGGATGCTGTGGTGCACTCAAAACACATTTTACAAACTTCATGACCTTTACTGAAAGAAATGCAGTGGTAGAAGCACAATTTTCATTCAAGTGAGTAAAAAGTTATTGGAGATAGATAATATACCGAATCTACAAGTATTTGCTCCAAAGGTCTTGATTATTAAGAGCGACTATACACAGCTGTCTTCCTCCTCTGTGTTGCTATCCGTGTCTTAAAGGTAAAGGACCCCTGACCATTAGGTCCAGTCGTGACCGACTCTGGGGTTGCGGCGCTCATCTCACTTTATTGGCCAAGGGAGCCTGCGTACAGCTTCCGAGTCATGTGGCCAGCATGACTAAGCCACTTCTGGCAAACAGAGCAGCACACAGAAACGCCGTTTACCTTCCTGCCGGAGTGGTACCTATTTATCTACTTGTACTTTGACATGCTTTCGAACTGCTGGGCTGGCAGGAGCAGGGACCGAGCAACGGGAACTCACCCCGTCGCGAGGATTCAAACCTCTGACCTTCTGATCGGCAAGTCCTAGGCTCTGTGGTTTGACCCACAGCACCACCCGCGTCCCATTCCATGTCTTACATCCTCCAATTAAAAAACATGTGATGGAGGCCAGCCATATTCCCAATTAGGTTTGTCTATTTGACATACCAGATGACTGTGTTTGCTGTACAATGTATTCTGCCCGTAAAGCCTGAACTATCCTTTGTTGTGGTCAAAAATGATTAATGAGAGTAGATAGTTTTGAACCACTGGAAAATGTGGTCACAGAATTTATGATGTCTAAGTGAACCTAAGACTGGATGTTGCAAGAAGTGCACTTCAGTAAAATAAAATAGAAAACAACCTGATCTTCTAGTCTGCCTCTGCAGTGACCATTGGCCAGAACCCAGAACTTTCCACATGGAAACATTTTGTTGTGGGTCCCACTTGTGACACCTGCACCCCCCCCCCCAATGTTGCAGTGTGGAGTTTCCTGTTCAGGGTTCCAGCCAGCCAGCAAAGCTCTCTTGGTCATATTAAGAAAGGTTTGGGTTTACTGCCCTTGGGTTTTTATTGTTGTTCCACAGACCTTGGGTTCTCCCAAAAGTGCTAATACCTCCCTCTTGTACATGGATGACGTCATTTTGACTATATAATGACTGACATTCAGAGACTGATTTCACTATAGTATTTTTGATGTTAAAATCAGATGCAGGAACAGGAGTATTTCCTTTGTGTGTTGATACATGGATAATGGTAGAGTAAAAGGAAACAGATGGAAGAGAGGGAACTTGATTCCTCTTCATTTTGTTGCTGGCCAGGGGGTGCCAGGCAAACAAAGCTGATCAAATCTCCATTAATGACTGCACCAAATGTTGCCATTTGTAATGCACAATTTAAAATTTGCAAAGCATTGTTGGTGAATTGGATAAAGAGTTTTTGTGATGGTGGGAATTCTAATGATTATCACATTCAACTCTATCCTTAGTTTCCCCATTAGAACAGTCAACCTGATCTCTACCTTTGAGAAGACAGGCCACCCCACCAGGTCCAGGGGCTGCCAGTCACCACTGAGTGTAAACAAATGTAAAGTGATGCATGTCAGGGCAAGAAAATCCTTGATTTTACATATGTGCTCATAGAGTTTGGACTGGCGGTAGCTGACCAGGAACAAGGCCTTGGGGCAGTAGTGGACAGCTCAGTGAAGATGTCAACTCAGTGTGAAAAAGGTAAATTACATGCTAGGAATCATTAGGAAAACAACTGAAAATAAAACTGCTGATATCATAATTCCACTATAAGACAGTGCCCATCAAAACACTCACTAAGTGACACGACTGAAAATTTTTAGAAACTGCTGGTGGCACCTTTGCTAAGATATTTCCCTCAATAGGGGGAAAAGATGAGCAGTTGGGAAATGTTGCACCATCTTTCAACCTGGGATCACTCAGTGAAGTTTATTGGCAGATTTGGAGCAGACAGGATAAAGCATTTCTTCACACAATGCACAATTATTGAATTAAATTGTCATAAAACATGGTGATAGATAGATAGCTTTTATTTTAGAAATGGACAAATTCATGAAAGACAGGTCTATCATCAGCTATTAGTGATGAAAGCTCTACAGAAGCTCCATGTTCAATGGCAGTATTCCTCATCAGGATTAGTCCCTTTCAACTCTAAAACTCTAGGATCTGTGATCTAGGATCACTCCATGCCTTGCTTGTGAGCCTCCTGAGTGGGGGTGGGAAACAAAATGCTGGGCTAGGTGGACTTTGGATAGCTCCATTACAGCAAATATTATTTTCCGATTCTCTGTAACATGCAAGCAAAGTGGTACCTCAGGTTACATACACTTCAGGTTACATACGCTTCAGGTTACAGACTCCACTAACCCCAAAAATCGTGCTTCAGGTTAAGAAGTTTGCTTCAGGATGAGAACAGAAATCGTGCTCCAGCGGCACGGTGGCAGCGGGAGGCCCCATTAGCCAAAGTGGTGCTTCAGGTTAAGAACAGCTTCAGGTTAAGAACAGACCTCCGGAATGAATTAAGTACTTAACCCGAGGTACCAGTGTACTCATAAAAAGAACACAATATTGGCTTTAGAATGTGTTTCGGTCTTAACAGTGTGAAACTCCCTCAGGCACGGACGTGAGGCAATGTCTCCAGCATTCAACATACTGTGGCTAATAGTGAGCCTTCCTCCTGCTCTGTGAAGACAAGGGTCTCCCAGCTGGTTGGCAGACCTTCTGTGCTCTGAAGCAATCTGGTACAACAAGCTGCACATTGGCCTACTGCTTTGTTTGTATCCCTCCTGCCCCTCTAAAAATGCTGAATTAAATGCATCTGAAAACAACAATATAGTCAAGAGAACAATATAGTCAACTGTTGCTGACTTGCGATAAGTAATTTTCCTTTGGGCAACAGGATAGATAATGGAATGGAGAACTGGAACACACTACTGGTAATTGCTTCGTGAGAGATGCACTGAAAACAATAAACTTAATTATATACCATGTAAGGATCCAAATTTGTGGTTACCACTTGGTAAAGACACATCAGGGTCAGCACAGAGACTTCACTGAAAGCATCAGCCCAATGGCAGGCAGAAATTTTAAAAGGTGATAGAATTGCTAGAGGAATTATTATGATGATAACAGTTTACTAAGCTTCCAGGAAATAAACTCAGATGGACATTCTTGGGATTCTACTATACCCTGAAAATTCAGACAAGTTCAGTGCCCAACTTTGCATCTTTCTTTGTAAGCCAGTGGTGATTTTACTATTGACAGCTTTTGTGTTCGTTGAAATGTATCCCCTGTGGGATTGCTCCCCCCCCCCCGAACATTTCTCTCCCTGCTCTGCCATTTCCCTCACATACCTGTAAACACAAGACTAAGCCCTTAACTGTGTGCCTAAATAATGTTGAGTTGAAATGACAATGAGGCTAATTCCATGCACCCAAAGGAGATTTGGACTTGTATTTCTCAAACAGCATCCCTTCCCAGAGATATTATTTCATGTTTCAATAGGAATACTGAGATCTTAGTAGAGAGGGCAAAATTCTCAGCAAGGTGTAACTGCCCATTCTTCGTTATATTGAAGATGAATTGACAGTACTAACAGTAATGTGATTATCATCATCTGTATTTTAACAGCAAGCTGATTCCTGTTTATATGTTAAAGGGCTAATTTTATTTTTGATATCATTGTTTGCACAAGAACAATTTTGAGCAATGCTGATACACACACACATTGTTAACATACCTTCAGCATCAACCAATGGAAAACAGGCATGCTGCATTTTTTCTTTTGGTTGATTGAAACAAAATTGTGCTAAATTGTGTTGGGGGGGCCAATTGGAAGTAGGGGGTGTGACCACAGAGAGCAGCCACTAAAACGTCACTACACACATTTTTTAAAAAGCTCACTCAAAATGTGAACTCACAATGCACTTCACTCAGGTAATGCATGATTTTATGCTGGATTCCCTCCCCTCCTTAACTGGATTATCTGCAGACCAGGGAAATCTGAATTAATTGGAAGGAAGTGTAGACTGCCACTTGGTTAAGGAGAATGTTGTGTGGCCACTGACAAAAGAATCGAGGCACACTCTGGGCACAGTGGAAACAGTGAGGTGCCTAGAAATAATAATAATAATGATTTCAGACCCTCCAAGTGTCCCTATTTTCCAGAGATATCCCTGATTTAGAGAAGCTGTCCTGATTTCTGATTTGATGCCAGAATGTCCCACTTTTCCTTAGGATGTCCCTATTTTCATTGGAAAATGTTGGAGGGGATGGAGTTATCTGACCCTCCCAAGCTGTCTGAAGGCAATCCTGTGTAGGGAAGTTTGTTAAAAAATATATTTAATGTTTTATTATGTTTTTATATATGTTGGAAGCTGCCCAGAGTGGCTGGGGCAACCCAGTAAGATGTGTGGGGTATAAATAGTAAAATTACCGTTGTGGAATGGGATGTCCCTACTTTCATCGGAGAAATGTTGGAGGGTATGTAATTTTGTTATTTATACCCCGCCCATCTGAATGGGTTGCCCCAGACACTCTGGGTGGCTTCCAGCATAAACAAAAACAGTATGTTCCAACAAATATTCACAACTGATTTGAAAAGTAGGGAGTGTCTTCTGTTCTTTCCTAAAAGGAATTCAACCCCCCCCCCTTTTGCCATTTTTACTTATTAGTTGCAATAGAAGTTTCTTTCTTTCTTTCTTTCTTTCTTTCTTTCTTTCTTTCTTTCTTCCTTCCTTCCTTCCTTCCTTCCTTCCTTCCTTCCTTCTTGAAAATTATGACTGACGCTGAACTAGAGAATCTCAGAAGAAAATAGAAGTTGTGTCAGACATCATAAACAATTCAATCTATATTCTGTCAGGTGAGCAATACATGACAGAGCCATACAACAGAGGAAGATATATCTCTTAATCAAACACAAACCTCGTTTATCGCCACTTGAACTTGAATTAATAAGAGCTGAGCCTTCTCTTCTGCCCAGGGTGCCAGAGGGCCTTGGTTCCTCCCGTGAAACAGGGAAGCTTCCAGAACTGGCAGTTGCATTACAATGGGCTTAATGTGGATCCTGAGCATCCTCTAGCACCATCTACCAGTTTTCCTAAGTAATTCACAAAATGCACGGTTTCTGTTTCTGTGATATTGTGTGTCTTTTAAGAGAGGAAAAGCTCTTCTCAAAAATCTGTTAGACTTTACAAGATATCTATCAGCATATCCTGAAGAAATATTTCCAACAGTGAAGCAGGATAATGCAGCAATTTACACGTTTACGTACTAATTCTGATCCCAGAATTTGCATGAGTGTAATTTAACAGCAATTACAGTGGTACCTCTGGTTACGTACTTAATTTGTCCCAGAGGTCTGTTCTTAACCTGAAACTGTTCTTAACCTGAAGCACCACTTTAGCTAATGGGGCCTTGCGCTGCTGCCACACCATCCCCACACAATTTCCTGTTCTCATCCTGAAGCAAAGTTCTTAACCCGAGGTACTATTTCTGGGTTAGCAGAATCTGTAACCTGAAGCATATGTAACTTGAAGCGTCTGTAACCCGAGGTATCACTGTACCATAATTGTAGTCATATTAATAGGGTGCCAAACTAAAACATACGATTTAAAAAAAACTCACATTGTCAATTTACCCTCATAAAAAGGGGGGGGGGCAAAATCTGAGGTAAACACAGTTTGGGTTCTATCCCTCAGCTTGCAAGCTCTCCATAGCCATTGGCAGAGTTGCTATGCGATGCCAGGAAAACACAGAGACCAAAGCTGCCGTTGATGATGATGATGATGATGATGATGATGATGATGATATTTATACCCCCACATTCTTCCAAAGAACTCCAGGCGGCATTCATGTCCCATCGCCCCCCCATCCATTCTATCTTGACAAGAAGTACATTGAGAGGCAGCGAGTGGCCCAAGGTCACACAGAGAGCTTCATGGCTGAGAAGGAATTTGAATCCAGCTCTTCTGGATCCTAGTACGACACAAAACATGCCCACTTAAAGCAAAGCTTGAGGCCACTTCATAAAGGAGCAAAGTTTTAAGGATTTAAATTTCATTATTTTTCAACTTCCATTTTAAAATGCGGTTTGAAGTGATATGGTCTAAGACACTGATGACATTTGGAAATTATTATTAGGTGTCAGCTTGTTAAATGCAATATTTTAGCCAGCATTGAAACCTATGAGATGTAGGGAAGATGATTCCTGAACTAAAGCTCTTTTCTTTTTCTTTTTTTGTATATTTATGGAATCTGTAAATTGCCCTGAAGAAAATTCCTTTTGTTAGGTTACACAGGAGATAAAGGCAAATGTCTAACCCTTTCCCCCCTTTTTCTTTGGAAGCCTCCAAATAACACCCCCTCCCCCATTAAATGTTAATAAGAATGGGAAATGCCCTAAATATAGTTATGTCAACTAATTTATTTCCAAGGAGGGAAAGGGAGAGGAGACGTGCTGAAAAGTTATTTCGAGAACTGGAATTTGTTTGATAAATATGGGAATAAGGGTTTTAAAGAGAATGTTCCTTTCATTTGTACTAGATGCTACTTTTTGAAAGGAAAAACGAGGAAGGTGACTGGTGAGTATACATACACAAAACATGGGTTAAAGATCATTGAGCTGAAAAATGGTGCAACAGCAAATAATTTCTGCTCCAGTTCCAGTTCCGTTCTGTTCCAGTTCAGATCCTGGGCACTGTTTGTGCTTGTTGCAACATCCTTTATGGGTGTTTTTTTTTGGGGGGGGGCGGAGGTTGCTGTTGCATGGGCTAAGCTATAAGTCATGGGTGGGCAAACTAAGGCCCGGGGGCCGGATCTGGCCCAATCGCCTTCTCAATCCGGCCCACAGTGTGTTTTTACATGAGTAGAATGTGTGCTTTTATTGAAAATGCATCTCTGGGTTATTTGTGGGGCACAGGAATTTGTTCATTTTCTCTCTCAAAATATAGTCTGGCCCCCCACGAGGTCTGAGGGACAGGGCCCGGCTGAAAAAGTTTGCTGACCCCTGCTGTAAGTCATGGGTAGGCAAACTAAGGCCCAGGGGCCGGATCGGGCCCTATCGCCTTCTTAATCCGGCCCGCGGACGGTCCGGGAATCAGTGTGTTTTTACATGAGTAGAATGTGTGCTTTTATTGAAAATGCATCTCTGGGTTATTTGTGGGGCATAGGAATTTGTTCATTTTCTCTCTCAAAATATAGTCTGGCCCCCCACGAGGTCTGAGGGACAGTGGACCGGCCCCCGGCTGAAAAAGTTTGCTGACCCCTGCTGTAAGTGGTAGAAAACGTAGGACCTGTCACCACACACATAAAGTATGGCCATTGCCTGTCGGAGTGGCATCTTTATGGCTGTGTGACTTCTAATCCCAGCCTGAGCAGCCCGGGGCCAGGGTGCTTCAGGGCCAGAGCGCCAGTCATGCTGCAGGATGCCTTTCTTTTTTTAGACGGCTATTTCTTCTCGGAGTGGCTGTGATGTGACCGTCAGCTCCCGTTTCCTGATGCCCCGTCTCACATGACTTCTGGAAGCTGGGCAGCATCACATTCATAGAGCTGCTATCCAATTCCTAATCAGTACAGAACAGCAGGCATGGACAGTAAGAGACTCTCTGCTGGCTCCGCTCCACAATGTACTTGGAGGAGGACAAACAGTTGCTGCTCACATGCGAGTTTTGGAGTCCCCTCGTACAATCAGGAGGTCGATGGAAAAAGAAATCCCTGCTGCAGCACAAATGTAATACAGGTTGGGTTAGAAGCTTGGTAGCAAGTGATCTCCTCAGATGACTGGCTTCAGGGCTGCGAGGGCACATTCTTCAAGCACACCCATTTACTACTCAGCACCTCTCTCCCCTTTGTTTATCAGACGGGATAATGATCATGTCACACATTGCCTGGTATGCATGTTGTATTCCAACTATACTTTCCCAGAAAAATCTAGACCACCTTCTCCGTTCTTGACTTTCATAGAGAAACATGGAATGGGGATGTTTGGCTTAAATTGTGAAACCAGTTTAAATATTGGCTTCCCAAAGAGCCTGGAGATTATCAGTTTTGTATATCTCAGGCACATTATCAGCCATTCTCATTGGCTAGTGGACTGACCACAAGGGCAAACAGCCATGCTTCTAATTGTTTATTCTAAGTCAGCCAGCCAGATAAAGGAGTCAATTAATTGATTAATTGGTTAACCAATTAAATCTAGAAATGAATAATCAGTAGTTCTGAAGCATCCTGTTTTTAGATGATGCATGCCGGTGTAATGTCAGACACTGTCTTAGGTGGTTCTTAGAAGAAGCATTCCTGCCTGTGTATTACAGAAGGGGGAAATGCTTCTAGAAGCTAATCTCCTGCATATTTTGTACTTGTATTTTTTAAAAATTAAACCTCACCAAATGAAACTGAAGATTGATTTTTAATTAATAAAAATGATTTAAGAATCCAACAAAAGAAATTGTTGAATCGTTGGAATATTCTGTTAGTCTTGTTTGTTATATATTTAATAACAAAATAATTTCTAAACAAGTAAATAAATATGCTTTAAACTGACTACTCTAACAATTGACCAAGTGCTGCAGTTCCTATATAGGAAGGCATGTATTGAAATCATTTCTCAATTCTGAGTGTCTCAGAAACATTTCACATCAGGGACATCATCCAACCAAACCTGAGCACTTTGGAGAGTCCAGCTGCTTAAATCTATTCTACTTCAGCCACAGACATTTAAAATTGCCTGGCGTTGGTGGGAACTATAAAGTTAACCCAAAAACTGATGGCATCATTCTATCCCAATTATCTCTAGACTTCATGTGGGGAAACATGGTAAATAATAATAATATAATTCTTTTTTTTAAAAAAAAAAAGTTTGAGGATTTTGTGCACGACTCCCGCTGGGGATTATCCACCTGAAATTTGACAGCTTTAATCCCCCTTTTTGGGTGGAGAGGGTCCCTTTGCCTGCAAATTTAATCTATCCATCTATGTGAAAAAGGAGGGGGAAGCTTCAGATTTAACAGATCAGATCTGAACCTGAATAAAACAATTGAATCTGAGTGACAGAGCGGAGCTGAAACAGATGGGGCTGTTTCCAAACGCTGCAAAAACAAGGCGAATCTGGTGCTTGCTGCACACTCCTATTAAATACACCTTTAACCTGCAAAGCTTAATAAAGTACACTGTCACTTGCTTGCTCCAACTGAAAATTAACACAAGAATTAATTAGTGCCCAGAAGAAAGAAGCAGCAAACTATTTAACTTGTTTAACAAAAAGGTCAGAAGGAATTGAATTTACAACCTTTAAAAATAAGACCAACAATCCTCATTTGCTTCCAACACGTGGAATATTCTTAGCTTTATTATTTCCTGTTACTTACAACTTAAAGCCCCTGCTGCCATTACGGGTAGACCCTATAGTGGCCATCAGGTATAGAATAAGGAATGGGAGCTTGGAATCCCACTAATACATTTAAATGGGGTCATAAAGTAGCCACTTCTCGCTTCCACCAAACTAAACTGAACAAAATTAACAAAAGTAATCATAGCTGGCAATGGAACGTTCACTGCACATCCCATATGTCAATAATCCTTACAACGTTCCTGCAAAGGAGGTCAGTATTATGTTGCCATACAACAGATCGGGGGCTGAGGCTGAACAATTGTGTTTTGCTGAGGGCTGCCTAGGGAGCTCAAGACTGAGGTGTGATTTGAACCAGACACCTGATATTAGAGGGCTTAAAAATGCTTAACTCTGCATTGGGTCCTGCGACTCCTGGCAAGCCTCTCATTATCAAAGTGCAGTGCTCCAGTATAGACACCTCAAGAAACAGGCTCACTGAATGTGAAGATTATTTAATTTATATAAAATCATTGTGAGACTGATTTCAGTATCTCTATGCATAACTACAGTACATCATTCCCATTTACTCACACAGGGCCCACCTGCAGCACCAAACAGCTTGGCTTGCAGTGAACAATTCATCACCTGAGTGCCAGAGATGGACAGCTGTACTCTGTGCAGGACACGGTTGCTCCATCTGCAGATGACATCAAATGGCAGATGCTGAATTTGGAGGGCACCTACTTAATAAAGAGATTGGAAGGTATGTGCGTGGAAGAGAAATAAATACAGATTTCATCTGTATCTGACAAGCCATTTAAACGGGAGTGCCTCTTGGATCCATACATTTTGGCTCAACTGCTTTGCGGCTTTAAGCTGCTCCAAGATGAGAGGCGGCATTTGTTTCCAATTCTGTTTTGAATCCCTTCGGCTGCAATTCTGCAGCACAAACTGTCAACTGGAGAAACGCTGGGAATCCACATAAGCCAAATGTATCATAGGGTACAAATGATCATGTAAGATATAAAAAGTATTTTTAAAACATTATAATTGACCGCTAATAATGTATCATGCATGTCTCATTAGCTTAAATGCCACAAAATGGTGTTCCATTAAAACTATGCCCTTGTTTCCCATTGATTGTAAAAAAAATTGCCTCAACGTAATATTACAACATCTTATGCCTGTAAGCCAATTAAATATTTTCATCTGCTTTTCAGTAAATCATTGACTTTAGATAATTTGCATAATATCAAAATGTCCATGCCTTTTTGTGATGTTGAAAGAAGTGTACAAAAACCTATCACTCATTCTTAGGCCAATTGTAATATGTTCTTTGTAAAGAACAGCAAACACCCAAGCTGTAATAATCCCGGAACCAGCATTTATTATATATATGGAAGTGTACAGGGAATCCCCAAAGAATTATATATACCACACTACAATTTATCTGACCACTCTTAGGCACAGAGGTGGTTTTCAGAGGGCAGATCTACAATAAAGGAAAGCTTTGGTGAAAAATCATTCTTATGGTGATGCTGATGGAGGGAAGTCGTGTTGCATCAAGTGGAGCTAATCACCCAGAATAAGAGTATCTGGTAAGAGAGTTCTCTGAGCGTGTGAGAAGTTGATCTTTTCTTATAGTTTCCATTCCCCTTTGTGGTTGCTATCTGTGGCTTCTGTGACAAACACTTTGTGTGAAGTTACAGCTGCCAGCAGAAGTCAAACCCTAAGAAAGTGGAATTTCTAGTGGAAATTGATCAAATGGAGATATAGAATGCTAGCAAGCAAGTTCATGGGGCAGAGCATGATTAGACACATGTACCAGTCCGATTTTCCCACAGCACAATTTACAGTCTTATTTCTGCACCGTTGCTTAGAATGGATGATGGGGAGTGCCTGCAACCGTTTCTCACATTCTTTGGTGGTATGTTTAATGCACATCACATTGCATTGTGCAAGCAGTGAATTTAAAGGGAGAAACCCCTGTGTTGACCACTCTGAGGCAGCTCAAGGAGCATCATCCGTAGATTCTCAAGATTTGGTTGACTTAAAAAGAATCAGTTTTTCCCATGCATTCCAATTGTCATGGCTTACTAGGGGCTTGGCCCCCGTGAAACACTGACCCAAATTTGGTTTGTGGGGCTGCGTTTTTAAAAGCACTATCAATGTGCACTAGAGCTGTCATCTATTTGGTCTCAAATGTTTCTCCTTCAACCTGTCTGCCTCCCTCCCAGCCACCAGCCTTGACATTTCTTCACAATAGACACTTAGGTTGGTGTGTGAGGCAAAACACAGAGATGGTTCATCAGCACTTGAGCCAGCTGGGCAGAAATAAGGGCAGTGGAATACTTCCCATTTTCAGCTTCTCCTTCTTCTTCATTTAAACACATTTTTTGTTTGGGTTCTTGTTTTAATTATGTATTTTGTGTTATCTTGTATTTTTATGTTGTGAACTGTCCTGAGAAGGGTAGTATACAAAATAATTAATTAATTTCCCCTCCCACTGGAAACAATGGCAGGGGAAAGTAAAGAAAGAGATTTAGTTACACCCAGGGCAGAAGAGCAGAAGAGCAACTAGAGTCTCACCTCAGGGTTTCACAATTTTCCTCCTCAAAGCAGCACCCCCCCCTCCATTGCCTGCTCTTAGGGTTGCTGCTCAGAGGGAGATTTTGTGCACAAATGCATAATAGCACCTCAGCAGAGCCAGGTTAATTGTTTATTAATTGTAAGGCACAAATCATGCTTGAATGCATTATACTTTCATCTGAAACCATATGCAAACAATAAATTGAAGAAGGAGTTTAGAGAATAGTATATAATCACTCTGTACATGCATATGACTCTCAAGCGCACATTTATGTCCTCAAAAGGTAATAGAAGCTGGACTGAATCTCATCATTATCTGTAATCTGTTTGGGATTGGTTAATGTGCCAGTTACTTAGTGCTAGGCAGCACTGAAAGTATTTCAGCCGTATAAGAAGATCTGGTACTCATGGAACCAGTTACAGCTTTTAAATATGTTCTATTGCAGGAATCCTCTTCTACTGGGATCAGCCTTCATCACAAGAATGGGTTTAAAATGGGAGAGTGGCTCAAGTCCTTCAGCATCATGGTTCAGCATGCTTTAGGAGAAAACTTTAACTGGCAAACGCTGAGGTTTTCAGCTATCCTAGCCAGCTAGATGCCTCAGCTGGTGAAAGGGACTTGTCAGACTTCCCATCACGCTAATTGCTGTACTTCTTAATTACGTATGTAACTAAAGCATGCAAATTAGTTGCAGGGCTTCTGCTTGTGAAATGCTTCCAGAGTGGCCCTGAGTATAAAACCAGCTTTCCATTCCTCCATTTACACTGACTTACTGGCCACCTACTATTCCAGACTCAGCAACACCTTCAAGCCCAACCTACAAAAGGGACCCACATTTCATCTTAGATGTAGTATCTATCTTATATAAACCTGCCCTCTGACTCCCTACCCCCACCCCTTTTCAATCCATTCATTCTTCCTACTCTCTACACTTGCTGTCAAAGTATGATTCTGGCACTGGCCATATGAATACTTTCGGTCACGTTATGATGATCTGGTTACAGATATTGACCTACCAGTGAAATACCAATATTTTAGAAAAACTCTTCATCAAATCAGGCTGGTTCTGTACCTTCCAATTTTCCTTTCAAGCATCAGTGGTATCAACAGGAATGTTGTCGTGAGATCTGTGTGGAGCTAATAATAATAATAATAATAATAATAAATTATTTATACCCCGCCATCCCCAGCCAAGACCGGGCTCAGGGCAGCTAACAACCAATAGTAAAAACAAGTTGATTAAAATACAATTTAAAAAAAGATTAAAATACAACATTAAAACATTAGGATGCAGCCTCTTCACAGGAGGGCCCGGGATCTCGAGGGTGTTGCTATTTATGGACCTTAAGGTCCTCCGTGGGGCATACCAGGAGAGGCGGTCCCATAGGTACGAGGGTCCTAGGCCATGAAGGGACCTAGTTGCCTAGCTAAGGGACGTGGGTGGTGCTGTGCTCTAAACCACTGAGCCTTGGGCTTGCCGATCAAAAGGTTGGCGGTTCGCATGATGGAGTGAGCTCCCATTGCTCGGTCCCAGCTCCTGCCAACCTAGCAGTTCAAAAGCACACCAAAAAGTGCAAGTTTCTGTTCTGGTGTTGGTGTTCCATTGCACCAGAAGTGGCTTAGTCATGTGCTGGCCATATGACCCAGAAAAATTGTCTGCGGAGCGGACAAACGCCAGCTCTCTCGGCCTGTAAAGCGAGATGAGCACCACAACCCCAGAGTCATTCGCAACTGGACTTCACTGTCAGGGGTCCCTTTACCTTTACCTAAGGCCAAACTACATTCTGCCTGCATTCACAGCTGGTGGTTTCAAGGTTACCAGGATCTCTCAGCAACCAATTGATCTGATGAACATGAAACCTAATCAGGAGGGAGACACACCTGGGCAGCGTCCAGCTGCAGCATTGCCTACAGGTTCTCCTCTGACAACTGCAGGAATGGGGAAGGCACTCCCTCAGGTGCTTGGCTCCCAAGCCATCCTCTAGTACTAACCTGCAGTTGAGCCCAGTAGCTCACTGGAAGCCAATAGAGCACTTTCAGGACCATTGACAAATGATCCTATTATTATATCCAACCTCGCAGTCACATTCTGCAGAAGCTACAGACTCCAGACCACCTTCAAGGGCAACCTCACATACAGCGCATTGCAGTAGTCCAGGAGGGATGTCACCACAGCATGGGCAACTGAGGCTAAGCCATCTTGGTCCTGGAATGGCCATGGCTGGTGAACCAGACTAAGCTGGGCACAAAAACTCCTAGCCACGTGAAAGTCCAGTGACAAATCAGAACTGTTTTAAACTTTTTAATGGTCTTATTGTATGGCTTTATCGCTGTAAACTACTGTACTTTGATACATGCATATATAATGATACATCAGTATACAACCTATAAACCCCTCCCAAAACTTAGAATATGTTTCTTCACATCCACAACACCTCCATTCAGTCTCAGTTTATTGTGGTCACGATTTCCAGACAGCAGCCTAACACTTTCACAGCCTCTCCTGAAGATGGAGCACAGAGAGCGCCACATGTCACCACAAGTGCCACATATTATTCATTCCAAACCTGTGAGTAATACTTTCTTCTGTGTGGCAGCATCTATACACTGGAACTTCCTGCCCATTGGCATCTTCACTGTACTGTTTTGGGTGCCTGTTGGAAACGTTTTTTTAAAGGTAATCTATTAGGTGAAGAAGGGACGCGGGTGGCACTGTGGGTTAAACCTCAGCGCCTAGGACTTGCCAATCGCATGGTCGGTGGTTTGAATCCCCGCGGTGGGGTGCGCTCCCATCGTTCGGTCCCAGCGCCTGCCAACCTAGCAGTTCGAAAGCACCCCCGGGTGCAAGTAGATAAATAGCGACGGCTTACCAGCGGGAAGGTAAACGGCGTTCCGTGTGCTGCGCTGGCTCGCCAGATGCAGCTTGTCACGCTGGCCACATGACCCGGAAGTGTCTGCGGACAGCGCTGGCTCCCGGCCTATGGAGTGAGATGAGCGCACAACCCTAGAGTCTGGCAAGACTGGCCCATACGGGCAGGGGTACCTTTACCTTTACCTATTAGGTGAATACCTCAATACAATGTGTGAGAAGACCCTCAGATTTGTAGAAAAGGCTTTACGACTGCCGAGGGCAATGGATGGAAGCGGCAAAGACAGGACTGGAACTCTTTTAAGCATACGATACACAAGACAAGGGGCAAGCCCATTGAGGGAATTTGGTATGGTGCAAGGAATAACCCTTGTTACTCTTAATTCTAATATTTAGCTTGCTGACTTACACAATGGAGGAAGAGGAGGAATCCCTGAAAGGAATTGGGGGTACTGTTTTATTCCTGGCTTTGTGCTTGGACTAGAAAAGTAACAGCTTTGCTTGGCTGCTAGCATTTAAATCATGCAGTCTAAGCAGCCAAAAAAAAGGCTATCTTTCTTCCATTTTTTACTCTCTCTCTCTCCTCTCTGTGAATCTACATCTGTCTTTTGCATAAGGGAAAACAATTGGAAATCACATGATCAACAGATTGGCCCCCTAAGAGACAGCCAGCTGGTGAAAAGATGCCTCTTAGTCGGAATCACAGAAGTGTCAGAAGTTGGACCTGAAAGTCGCTCCGTCCAACTCTCTGCAGCACGGCAAGTTCAGTGTTTGATTTGGAAAGGGAAGGAAGACAGGAATGACTCCCAATACATGGGCATGCCCAGCCCTGACCCCTCAGCTCCCAACTCCAGAAACCTAGGGAACAGCTATGAGGGCTCAGTTGGCAAGAGGGATTATTGGCAATTAGTACCAGTAATTAGTATGCAAAATGGAAGTCAGGCCCAAGCTCACACTAAACAGGCTCCTCACTGAGAGTTGCAATTATATTTAAGGATATTCACAAAGCACAAAAAAAAATCTACCATTTCAATTTTGAACATGGAATTCCAAACGTGAATTTAGAATATTAAAAATGAGATAAACTAAAAGTGCCACTTGTCTGTTACATTGTATATATGAACTCTAACAGATTTATTTCTACCTTTTGAATACCATTATTCTATTACATATGATTTAACAGTTATTAGCCTACGTGTTGTGCCTAATTTTTATTTTATCAGGCATTAGATAAAATGTAAGCAATTCAGGCTGTTTTCCAGAGTCCAGTGGAGGTGTCCTGGAATCGATGGCCAGGTCAGGAGAAGTGGGAGGAACTCAAAGAGCTGGAGTCTGAGGATCCTGGTGAGTTCAGAGAGTTCTGTTTTTATTTCCTGCTCTTAGCAAAAGAGCCAAGGCTGGACCTGAACTGGCTGCAATTCTGAGCAGAGGAAGGGTAGTTCCAACCCCTTTTCACTTGCCCCCAACCCCGTTTCCACAGGTAACAAAACAACTTGCTGTTAGTGAAAAAACACTCTCAACCAATTCAGGCTAATTTTGCTTTTTTTAAAATAACAAAAAACCCATGGAATTCCCCATGGAACATGTTGGGTTATTGGATATTTTTTTTAACCAACTGTGAGGAAATCTCTTTTTCCAGTTGATATAATTTCTGCTTCCAAGATCAGAAGGCAAGAACTTGGTATAGCACAAAAGGGCACTTTGGAAGCTTATTATTAACTGATGTGCCACTCCAAATTTGCATATTTTTGTTAAGGTAATTGGAAAGTACAGCAATTAACATGTTGGGAATTGTGACAAATCTCTTCTCCCAAGCTGTCTTCCAGCCAACTGGGCTGATCACAAACTACCGCCAAGCCAAAACATTAAGAAACTGCACGCAATTGTGTACAAATCACACATTTAAAATAATAAATCTGAGATTCCAAATGTTTTACCATTTCTGACTTTTAGGACACACCATCTTATTTTGACATTTCCCCTTACAATCATGACTCAATTTAAATAAAAACAACTTTCAGTTCCCCCCCCCCCAGCCAAGAACATCCAATGTCTAGAAATCCACAAGCCATTCAGGAGCACTTCATAGCTTCCCCAGCCTTGGCATACCAAACACTTTCATTTTAGGATTATCACCTGGTGTTAAGCACTGAAGCTGAACTTCTAGTACCTACCTTAGATAACTCCATTTCAGCCTCCTCGATCCTCTTCTCCTCATCATCTCCAATATGAGGATCATTTGTGGTGTGTTTGTACCTCTTGAGCTGTACACAGCCCTGTAATTTGTTATGAAGGGTGGTACAGTGGTACCTCGGGTTCAGGTTACATACACTTCAGGTTACACACTCCGCTAACCCAGAAATAGTGCTTCAGGTTAAGAACTTTGCTTCAAGATAAGAACAGAAATCGGGCTCCGGCGGCGTGGCAGCAGCAGGAGGCCCCATTAGCTAAAGTGGTGCTTCAGGTTAAGAACAGTTTCAGGTTAAGTACGGACCTCCGGAACGAATTAAGTACTTAACCCGAGGTACCACTGTATATTTTAAATAGCTATATAAACACTGGCCTTACAAGTGAGTATTACTGAGATTACAGCCAAAGCGTATTTTTATATGCTATTGGATCAGTCATTTACCCAGCTCAGTTTTCTGAATATTGGCAGATCACACTACAATTTGTGTATATCTCAGTGTTTCTCGGGTCGGCTTTGGAAGTTACAAACAAGTGTTGACAGAAGATACAGATGTGACTTGCACTCCCTTGTTTCATGTTTTCTACATACAAAGCAAGAAATAGTGCATTTTTCCATGTTAAGATGCACAGGTTCAAGATGCATGTGCAGAATTTTCAGTCCATTAAAAGTATCATCTACTCCAACTCCTTGCAATGCAGGAATCAGAGTTAAAGAATCCCTGGCAGATGGCCATCCAATCTGCTTAAAAAGCACCTTCCGAGGGAGACCATCCCACTGCTCAACAGCTCTTAGTGTCTGTCATAAAGTTCTTCCTGCTGTTTAGTCAGAATCTCCTTCTTGTAACTTTCTTTTAAAGGTGTTACGATGTTAATTCTTCTAAAGGTGTTTGACGTGATTGTTTAACATAGTAAATTACTAAAGAGGTACCTTATGAGATCTGCTATATGGTGATTCTGCACAAATCATGTCTGGTCCTAATTCACCAGCGCTCCTCATACAGGAGCTAACCTATCAGCCAGGATGCTAGAGATTATTTTGGCATCCTGGCCAATGAGCAAGAGCAGTCTATAAGGAATCCAGGGATCCAGGATTCTTTCCAGGCTTTAAAAGAACTCTAACACAGTACTCTTTCCAGGACTGGGGAATTGGACCACAGTTTAAGGTGATTAAAAAGACATAGCAGATGTGGGAACATCAACCATATTTCTTGTAAAATGTGCCTATAAGGCCATCCCAGGTGTTTCATGAATTTATCTTTCTTGATGGCCTTTGTCAAGTCTTCTGATGCAATGTAGTTTCTTGTAGCACACTTTTTTTCTTTATTCATTCAAATGTATATATTATATGAAACTTTGAAAACATGTTTCTGGCTTTTTGTGTGTTTTTTAATTGCCACCAAAATGACATTTAGAGGGAAAGACCAAAAAGCAGTTAATTTATGTAGACAAATTTTAATGAAATAATTTGCACGTTAAAGTATACATAGGAAATAGCAATAAACTTTGACAGAAAGGAATCAAAAACCCTTCTTAAGAGAAAGTTTAAGAGTCCATTCAACAGCAAAACCAATTAAGGAAAAAATCAAGAGATTTATCTAGAGAAACAGCTCAAATGACTTTACTCCAAGTAAACTCTGAAAGCTACCATACTTTTGGTCCAAATCGTAGTTTTCAAGTTGGCAGGTGGGATATAGTGAAGTCTATGACCGAGTGTATTTGCCCCAGATGTGCAACATGAATACAGATGCAATAAAGAGGAGACTCATAACGAGAACTGGAACAGGACCACTGAAAATAAAGGGAGAGGATGTATTTATTATCCACAACAATAGGTATAGATTAGCTTTTAGCTAAAACTATATAATCACATGCTATTTAACAAAATGGTTACCCTACCTTTCTATCCAATACAAAGGAAGTTAACAAAAGCAGTTTTAAACAAGCAAACAATGTTTTTAAAAATCATAATGTTTTTAGAGTTCAATACCACAAAATGCAGTAGTGGCTGTGCTTAGATTACTTCAAGAAAAGATTAGACCAAGTCATGAAGGATATATCTATCAACACAAGATTAACTAAATGGAGGGTCCCTATGATGAACACTGCACCATTTGTATCAGCTTTGTTTGGTTCTCTGTTTGCAAATTCCACCAAGTAAAATCCCAGCTTAGTGCAAGAACATCTAAATAAAACTTGTGCAGAAATATACTATATCAAGTCTCAAGATCCATTCAAATATGAAGAGATTGGTAGGTTACAAAAGAGAAGGACAGAAGACTGTTTTTAAATATAGAATTGTTTTGGCCCTATCCAACTTAGCTTCTGGAGGAGCAGAAATCAAGGAAAACACCGGTGCTATTTCATGTGCATCTTAACATCATTAGTGGACCATAAACAGTATTTAAAGATACCGTGAGATACCCATATCCAACCCAATTAAAAAGTTATCAAATGGAATTTTAATAAAGGATTTAAAAAGTAGCATTTGTTGACTCAAAGATTTGCATTAACAGAAGAAGATCAAATAACTAACAGAAAAAGAAAAATGCCTTTTAAGTCTTAATTAACCATTGCCATGCCCAAAAGCAACTGCAAATTTACAAATGGAAGAGAATTATTGAACCTCAAGTAATTATTTCACCTACAAGGTTTGGGAACCATAAAAGCTTCATGTTACTCCAATGGGTAGTTAAACAGCATAATATCTAATCAGGCCTCCTAAGTATAGTCTACATCAAATACCCAAGAGCATAGTGTTATTTGACTTAGTAAATTAAGGCGCACACACATGTTTATATGCATGCACACCACACAAGATAATTTGATTTAAAAAAATTCAAAACCAACATTTTGTCAACTACAAAAATTGTTCTTCCTCCATGTAACAACACAGAATGATAGTATGCATCCAATTGCTTCACAATAAGCTATAGATTGGAGAGAACACAAGAATGGTTTTCTAAAAAAAAAAAACTGCTATATTTTAATATTTTCACTTACACTTTGAGGCCAGGGGAATCCTCTGTATAAAATCTCCACATCCCTCCAGTGCCTGCAGAAGTTGTACGGCCTGCACTCCTTGTTCCACAGCTAGCACTTTTCCTAAAAATGAAAACCAGTAACAGAAATGCAGCAACAGTAACCAAATTATGACAGGTTCTCCCAACAAGAGGCTTTCATGTGACTATAATTAGCTAAATGTCTAATATAATTAGCTAAATGTCTAATCTTTGCTTGATAACCACAATCATCATTTCAGCTGTATATATGCATGTTTTAAAGGTTTTTTTTTTAAAACTTGATATAAACGGGAAACCCCCCCACCCCCCTGGGGAAGGAATTCAACTAACTCCAGACAGGAAGGAGGGCTTTTGTGAGGCTGAGGGGGAAAGCGACCACTACATTTAATAATATTAATAACAATAATAATAATAAACAGCGGGTTTTGGGGTCAGCCTCAAACTTCCGTTGCGCCTCGGGGGGCTTCCCCGGACGCCCTTAAGCGGGGTTTGGCAAGGGAAAGCGGCTAACAAATTCAGTAAGCAACACCGTTATTAGTCCTACAACAACCTTAATAGCAATAATAATAATAATGATGATGATGATGATGATGATGATGATGACACGTCATCGTCCCTGCTCCCGGCGGCCTCCCGGCCTACCTCTGCCTGACGGTGGATCCTGGGGCCCGCGAGGCGACGGCTTTGCTGGGCGAGCGGCCGGAGGCGCCCACGTTGGTGGCGCTGGGATTGGGGCCGGGCTGCGGGGAGAGAGAAGAGCCGGACACGGTCAGGAGCCCCCGAGGCAGCGGAACCCCCCGCCCCGCCTTCCTCCCCTCGCCTCTCCTCCGCCGCCCTCACCATGGCGAAGAAGGGCGGCTCCGTCCGCTTCTCACAAACTCCCTCAGCCGGCAAGTGTCGCCTCCGTCGTCGTCGTGGCGGCGGCGGCTTCTCCCTTCTCCTCAGGCGACGAGAGAGGGGGGCCTGGCCGCCAGCGCCTCAGGAAGAAGGACCCCTAGCATGCGGCTGCCCAGACCAGCGCCTGACTCGAAGCCCTGCCTTTTCCCCACCAGCGGGGGCAGCGCTACCTCCCCGCCGAGCAGGCTCGGGCTGCCCCGCTTTGCTGCCCCGCGGCGCCGCCTATTCTCCCGCGCTGCGATGACGGCCGAGAGTCAGCACCCCCGCGGGGGACAGGCGCCGCTGCGGGCACCCCTCCGCCGGAGGCCGACGTGGCCCTCCTGGCTGGGCCCGCGCGTGCGCAGAAGGCTTGGCGGCCATGTCGGGTGGGGCTGAGGCGCGGGGCCCGTCGGTGGCCTTCCTGCACCCGGACCTGGGCCTGGGCGGCGCCGAGCGGCTGGTGGTGGACGCGGCCGTGGCGCTGGCGTCGCGGGGCTGCCGCGTGCAGGTGTGGACGCCCCGCTACGACCCGGCGCGCTGCTTCTCGGAGGCGCGCGGGCTGGACGTGCGCACGGCGGGCGGCTGGCTGCCCCGCAGCGTCCTGGGAAGGGGCCACGCGCTCTGCGCCGCCCTCCGCATGGCCTGCCTGGCCCTCAGCCTCCTGCTGCTCAGCGGGGAGGAGGTCGACGTCTTCGTCTGCGACCAGGTGAGGGCGGCGGCGCCGGCGGGGGGGGGTCGGACTAGATGCCCCTTGGGGGGCCCGGCCCCACCATTCCTGGATCCGACATCCACTCGGAAGAGCCGGCCCAAGACATTCCGTAGGATCACAGGGTCGCAGACGGGGCCGGGTTTACCTATAAGCCAAACAAGCTATAGTTTAGGGCCCCACTGTCTTGGCCCCCCCCCTCAAAAAAAAACATTTATTTATTTATTTATTTATTTATTTATTAGAATAATATTTATTCAGGTTTTAAAACATTACAAAAAAAAAAAAAAACAGAAAACACAATACAAAAAAAACCCAAGACATTTCCAAGAACAAGTGCAAAAAAAAGTGCAAAAAACCCCCAAAAACAGATAAAAAGGAAAAATAATAATTAGAAAATACATACAATCAAAACAGAGAAAGAAAAGAAAACAAGTTAAACTTTTACATAATTTCTTTCTATGACTTATTTCCTTGACCTCCTCACACCACCCCTCTTTGTTTTCTAGTTCAAATAGATATTTCAGCAAATCCTTTGTTGAATATGCAGCGTCCCGTGCACGGCGGAATGATGAGGAATACGTGTACATACTCTAAATTGCTTTATTTACATTTCAAAGCTGGTAGATTACAGAAAAACATCTTGCCTCTGCCGGAGCAGAAAAGGCATCCTCTCTCCTCTGAAGCACAGAGAGAACAACTCTGTGAACTGTGAAAAACAGGAAACCAGTGTACGTCACATCCAGTCTCCCTTTCCCGTGAGAAAACCCAACAGCAATTGACTGTGGAATGTAAACACCTGTCTGGTGACAAGCACTTTCGCTGCACAGTGAAGAGAGCAGAAACCAACATCCTTCATCTTTATTTTTATCCTAATAATTTATCTTAATATACTGTAATTTTCCATTCTCTCTTTCACCAATTGGCCATCCACTTTTACTTTATTTAATCTTATTTCTCGTTAAAACTGATATATTTAAACCTATTCTCTTAAGACATTTCCCCTAGGGTCAAAGTCATTTGATCCCCAATGATCCCAAAAGTCATTTGATCCCCACATAGGGTGATCTCTCCACTTTCCCCCCAAAAAAAACATTTAAGGGGGGGGGGCGACAGGATGAACATTTCCAAAATATAAGATAAAAAAACAAATAAAACCTACCTACAGCAACAGTGTTTTGTGCTGTGTAGGCTCCTATGATGTAAGTAATGGGCCCCACCTGCTCCCTCAAATATCACATATAAAGGGCCCCATTACCTTCAGTAGCTTAGGGCCTCATAAGACCTAATTCTGGTCCCGATTGTAGATTTGGAAGGGGCCACAAGAGTCCTAGTACAACCCCCTGCTATGCAGGAATCTTTTGCCAATTTGGGGCTTGAACCCACAGCCTTGAGATTGAGAGTCTTGTGGTCTACCAACAGAGCTATCATTTTTCTGAGGCGAATTAGGAAATCTCTGCGCTCTCCCCGCCCCTCCCCTGCCAGGGAAGGAGTGAGGAAAGCACTGCATCAGGAATGAGAGGGAAAGGAACATCTGCCTCTGTGGACCCTTCCTCATGAGTGGGCCACTGCATAAGCCTTGGTTTTTGTTTTATTAATGTATTTTGCATTGTCATTTTGTCATTTGCTGTCGTCAACCGGCCTGGGATCTTTGGATGAAGGGTGGTACACAAATTTAATAAATAGTAAGTGCCCATTGATGGTAATGGGACCTTCTCACAGGAAAGCGTGCTTAAAAAACACATGCATGCTGCTTGCAACAAAGAAAGTGAAGAGGGAGAAATCTGCTTATAATCAGGGGTGGTAAGTGTTAATCGTATCTGTGGTTGCTGCCATGCAAACGGCTGTCAAGGAGCCAGAGACAAAAGTTCTAGAAAGATCTTGCTGTCCCACCAGCCCAGACGGAAGGAACACCCTGAATGAAGGGTCCCTAGCCACTATCATCTCATCCACTCCTTTTCCAAACAAGGGAAGGAAAGCACCTAAATCATTACACACACACTAAGCCAGGCTTCTTGCATTCCAGCTGCTTCCTTCAGCTGCAATTTTCAGCAAAGTCATATTTTCTGACCTCTGAGAAGAGATGAAAAGGAATACTAGGGGCAAATGCATTATGCCACAGGTTGGGAACACCATTTGACACTAGACATTCTGGATTATGCTGACACTGCTGATTAAACATCTAGTGTAGAGAGCATTCCTTTGGGTTGTTCAAGATAAAACACAGCTAAACGTAACAATTGGGCAAGCATAAGAGCCACTGTTATTCAGTATAGCAGTTTCCTTTCTTAGGCGTATTTCTTTGTTTTTCTAGGTATCTGCATGCATTCCATTTCTCCGTCTTGCCCGCATCCGTAAGAAGATTTTGTTTTACTGTCACTTCCCTGATCAGCTTCTGACCAAGAGGGAATCGTTTCTTAAACGTATCTACAGAGCTCCACTGGACTGGTTGGAAGAGTATACTACTGGCATGGCAGACTGTATTCTTGTCAACAGCTTTTTCACAGCCGGTGTTTTCAAAGAAACCTTCAAATCCTTATCTCACATAAATCCAGATGTCTTGTACCCTTCTTTGAATGTCAACGTGTTTGATACGGTTATTCCTGAAGATGTAGCTAACATAGTTCCCAACAGGAAGAGATTCTTGTTTCTTTCCATCAACAGGTATGAAAGGAAGAAGAATCTAGTATTGGCATTAGAGGCATTGCATGACCTTCGGGGTAAACTTGATGCTCAGGAGTGGGAGAATGTTCACTTGGTTATGGCTGGTGGTTATGATGAGGCAGTTCAAGAAAACGTGGACTATTATGAAGAACTGAAAGCAGTTGCTGCCAAGCTTCGCATTGATGAGCAGATGACATTCTTAAGATCTTTCTCTGATGCACAGAAGATAGCTCTTCTTAGTAACTGCACATGTGTGCTGTATACACCAAGTAACGAACACTTTGGCATAGTTCCTTTAGAAGCTATGTACATGAGATGCCCAGTCATTGCAGTAAATTCAGGGGGACCTTTGGAATCAGTTGTAAACAATAAGACGGGTTTCTTGTGTGATCCTCTTCCAACCCAGTTTTCAGAAGCCATGGAGAAATTCGTGAAAGACCCTGCTTTGAAGAAGACAATGGGAGCTGCTGGGAGAACTAGAGTTCTAGAAAAGTTTTCACTGGAAGCATTCACTGAAAAGCTGTATCAATACGTTCATAGCTTAGCACAATAAACTCAAGCTCCATAATGTGACATTTGTTTTTTAATGCTGGGTTTTCTATTACACCGATGGACTAACATCCCAAAAGATTATTAATGTGATTCTTCTGACTCTGTATTGGACCACCACTTAAGACTGAATCTAGCATATAACAAACCACTTTGATAGTGAACTTGTCACTTGATATTTTTTATACTTCGTCTTGCACTATGTGCTGCAAAATAATAAAATGATGATTTAAAAAATCAGTCTTGTTTATGCTATCATTCATTATTTCAAGAGGCCAGTCTTGAAAGTAACATAGTTTGTTGCATGGAAGAATTTGTTGCGTGGAAGAATCAATAGGTGCCCATGACACTTATGATTACTGAAGTAGTTCCAAGTGTTTTAGATAAGCAAGCCAAGGCTCATTCCATTTCATTTATTTGTAAAACTATTTACAGTATATACAATTTCCCCGCAAAACAACATAAAAAACTTTTAAAAGCAATAGGCAACCTGATAAGGGAGAGAATTCATTTTGTCACCCCTATTCCAACAGCTGGAGCTTAATCATGAAACATTGCTTTATCCATTGTGTTGCCTCAAAACTCTAGATGATCCCAAATCACTTTACCTCCACAATCATGGAAGTTACAGATACCCCACATCAGTGGTTTTCATTCTGTTCCTAAAAAATACAAAGCTTCCTATCTGGAAAATATTTGTGATGAACAGACAACGCTAGTTGGATTTAAAGAGGCTTTGTGATGAGAAAGGGTATTGTGAGAGGGATAAGAGCTGTAAAGATTAATCAACTGGCAATACAATCATAAAGGAAATGTGAAATAAATTCAAAATTATGAGGATTGTGGAGGGAGCGGGGGGAAGTCCAAAAGAATTTGGTATTATAATGGATATGAATGTGTCATTTAAATCTGTAAAAGAAAATTTTTCTAAAAAATTAATAAGAAGTTTATTTTGAAATGACATTTCACTGGAATATCAGACCTTTACAACATAATTAAAAGGTTTTTCATTGTAAAAAAAAAAAAAAAAAAAAAAAAAATACAAAGCTTCCCAGAAAATACCTGAGGTTTTCCTCAATGTGAGAACGCATTGTCTGCCATTACTGATCTACTGGAACATGCATTGCAGGAAAATAATTGGATATGCACTAGACCTAGTAAGTGGCCTATGTTAATTTGCGCTGCATCTCTCAAACCTGCAGTGCATAGGATTCCATTGACAAATAAATGTCAATCTAGAAAATTTGAAAACTGCCCTAGGAGAAGGGAAAATACAGGAGGTCAGCATTCAATTCCTCCCTCTTCACTGACAACTTAAAAATTGCTGAGGGTTTTTGCAGACCACATAAAAGGTTTTTCCTTCTTGTAGGAATTGTTAATGCACTGCTAAATGCTGTATGGTTTTTAATTGTATAATACTGCTTTTATTTCTTATATATTGTATAACAATCTAAATTCCATAAAATTCAAATTTTAATACAATAAGATACAATTTAAGAAGTAAAAGAAGCAATAAAAATGCAATTAAAGTTAATACAATGAATGTGGTGCGGGACCCCGGATGGTTACGTCCAGTCAATGGCGATTTGGGGTGTGGCCTTCATCTCGCTTCAGGCCAAGGGAGCCGGCATTTGTCCGCAGACAGCTTTCTGGGTCATGTGGCCAGCGAGACTAAACCGCTTCTCTGGCGCAACCTTCAACCACAAGCCCACAAACACGCCACAGGCCACTTAAATAATGCTCATGGGTGACAATTTGAGAATCCCTGCTGTAGGTGAAAGGGAGCTTTCCGTTTACAGCAGTGGCTCCCAACTAGCTAAGTACTGCAGACCTCCTGTTTTTCAAAAGTCAAGCCATGGAACTCCTAGTTTTGACATTTTTTATATCTCTGGTAGTTTTTGTTATGTGAATGGTGCCTCTGACCCCTCTCCTGTTTGGAACCACTGCCTTCTGGCATTTATTGTTATTGTTATTTATTATTTATTCTTTAAATTTATATACCATCTAAGAATCACAGGGTGGTTTACAGTATACAAACATAAAAATGCATAGTCTGATAACAAACAAAGCAACAATCTCCCCCTCCAAACACACACAGTTTAAAAGGCCATAGATTGTTTAATAAGCCAAAGGCCTGGGAGATGAATGTTTTCATCTGGAGCCTAAAGATATGCAATGAGGGTGCCAGGCAGGCCTGTCTGGGGAAAGCATGCTACAAGTGGAAACCTTGTGAGGAGTACCTGAAGAAGGGCCTCAGATGAGGACCGCTGGGTCCAGGTCAGTTCACGTGAGAAGAGATGGTACTTGAGGTATTGCAGTATATTCTAAATAGCGGTTAATTTCAAGATACCTGAGAACAGTAAGCAGTGGTAGAGTAATAGTGGCATATTCTCTGAGCGGTGTAGACCTGAGTTTAGCTTCTTTTGGAAGGAGGACACAACAGGCTTATGGTGTTTTGCAATATTTGCATTTATTTGCAAGTCCCAGTATGGCTGAGCATACAGAAGGAAAGCACAGCTCGTGTTCTGTTAACAGGACTACATACCTCCAGTGTGCTGTGACACTTTAAATAATCCTCTCCCACTTTTGCGTCACATATTTGTGAAATATAATCACCTCTCATTCAATAAATCATAAAGCTGCAAGCTTTTGCGTGTAACTAGATTTTCTTGTGAACAACTCTGCATAGCATGGCTCTACAAACTTCTCAGGCTACACTAAACATTCTCATACCTTTGATAATTCCAGTTGCTTTTCCTTGAAGCTGGTCTCCAATTTCAAGTCACCAGTTTTAAATATGAGGGGTGCAAACTACGTACATTGACCCCTAGACCATCATTTGTGAGGTTCAAGCTGTGAATGCTGTTGCTTATGTGGCCAGACAGGCTTGTGGGAACCTCAAAGTCTACAGAAATGAAAATTTTAAAAAATATTTTAGATGGAAACCTCAAAACAGCCCAGTGTGAACTGGCATAAAGCATGGGAAAATGGGGATGGAGAATTAGAAAAAGATCTGTTAAGTAGCAATCAAAAGATAAGGTCTAATATGCTTCTAGAATGGGAAACAAAGGGAAAGGTTGTGGAATGTGGATTTGAAATTTACAGCATGTTAAACAAATAGAGAAAATTATTTGAAAATGATGCATAGATGGTATCTGACTCCTAGTAAATTGGCAAAAATGTATAAGTTGGAATTGGATACCTGTTGGAAATGTAGAGAGAAAGAAGGTACTTTTTCCATATGTGGTGGTCATGTAAGATAGCAAAAACCTTCTGGGAAATGATTTATAATGAGTTGAAAAAAATGAAGAAGAAAAAACCCACAAGCTTTTATTTTAGGTATAATCAATGGAGAAGCACCCAGCGAACAGAAAAAAACCCTATGTATGCTGCCCAAATGATTAATGCACCAAAATGGAAGGAAGAAACAGTTCCGACAAAAGAAGATGGGCAATTAAATTAATGGAGTACGCAGAAATGGCAAAACTTACTGAAAGAATAAGAAACCAAGAAGAAAGACTTTTAAAAATAGAGTGGGGGAAAATTATTCATTATCTGAAGATAAACTGTAAACAAATCTAGAACTTTAGCAGGACTGATATGAACATGTGCAGTAAGAGATTAGGGAGAACATAGGGGAGGGAAGTTGAAGGGAAAGTAAATTTGATTTGTAAAGTTTTGGTTTAAAATATTTTTAAAATGTGAAAATGATTTTTTAAAAAAAATGTGGGTGGAGGATAGACTGGCTGAAATCCTGAACAAGAAACACTCCCCATGCTGGAACATTTTGTTGCAGTCCCACTGGTTAGGACACCAATACTTCTTCATCTGAGCCGGAAATGCCCATGCAAATCATTTGTAGGGGTGCAGGTTTTAAGCATGAAAATGTAAGTATTAGTTTCTTGGTTGGGGTTTATTTTAATAACAGAATAATTTTTAAATTGATGTAGGCTGAAAGTTTAAGGGAAACTTGTTTATTTTTGGAAGCTATTTTTTATGTGTTACTATTATGGAATAAAAATGTTCTTCTAATAATGGGTTTATTAAATTATGTATCTTGCATTTCTATGAGTAAGAAAGCATTGGGGAATTTTGGTAGGATTTGTGTTTATTTCAATTACATATAATACTGATCAGTTAAAAGACAAGTAATTGATCAATTAAATATTTTTAATCAGCTTTGAAACTATACAGTATACAGTTAGTGTGTAGCTGTAAAAGACACTGCAGGGATTTTTTTCAGGTCACTGCTTTGCTTTCTATAGTTTCCTGTCATAATAGCACCTGTTATCATTTTGTTTTTAGACTCAGATTCATAGAATACTTTGATAACAATGTCCCTGGCTATTCTTAATAATATATATATATATATATATATTCATTTCATTAAATAGGAGGTGCCTTTGGCAAATCTCTTAGAATATGTTTGTAATTTTATTCCAATGGAAATTGAAGTTTTAAAATAAATAAGTAACATGTCTGTGTGTGAAGTTTTTATTCTATTTGAGGTGGGCGTGTTTGGGGGAAAAAATCAAAATACCCAAATTTTTGCCAACCGTGTTAACTAGAAGAGGAGGTATCTTAAATTCTTACATAAATTGTCATTGAATCGACAAAAGGAATGAGTCTTTGGAAGATGATCTGATTAGTGTCAGAGGAAAGTGCTAGAACTCAACCGCTGGCGAATGTCCAGTAGCCATCATTGAATAATCACCACCTCATCATTCAGCCTCCTCAACTGACATGCAAAACATCCCAATATTCATTGCACATCTGTGCTAGACAGATTACATATTAGCAATTCAAATCAACCTAATGCACTGGCAGTTTTCTGCAAAAGGTGTCTGTTTAGCGGGGAGTAGCCTTGTTGTCTGGGCTGGATAATAGGGCGACTGTGTAATCTTGGAGAACAATCAACCCATCTTGAGAAGGTGACTGACCACATCCGCTCCTGCCCTGACAGTGCTAGAACAATGGCCCCATAATGCACTTGACTCATCTGGTAATAAAATCTACTTTTGATTAGCAGCCCTGGCTTGTGTCAATCACTATATGATTCACCATTGTCCTCTGGTCCCAACACAGTTTATTTACAGGGAAACAAAGCCCTTTCTGGGTATGGCTGCCACCCAAAGATTACAAAATAGATTGAGCTGTCAGCCCCACACACTAGATGAAGATTAATGAGTTGTGCAGACAATAAATATGAAGCAATGACCATAAATATGCTAATAGGAATTATCCATATACAGTATAATTGGTACAAAAATTAAAACGTAGTGTGAAGAAGCTGGGTCACTGGGTGACAGAGAGATAATCTTGAGTGGCGAAGAGCTGCGCCTCCATTAGATTCTCTACAGGTTTATCTTCCCCAATTAAATCTTTCAAAGGACTAATTGTTTAAAAGCTGCTTGAATAATCTCTTTTTAAGCAGGGCTTTATGGTGGAAAGTGTTTATTAAAAAGTGTCTTCAATGAAAGTGTTATTAGAATTTTTTTAAATCTTAACTATCAAAAGCAGGACATAAAAAGATTAATATTTGTGATCAGCTGCCAACTTTCATTAAAGGGTCAGAATTTATTGAATGGTGCATCAATCAGAACTCCTAGAAAAACTAAAAAGGTGGAAATAAATACACTCATGCAGGTGTTTCAACCCCTTGGGAAATATATTAGAGTTTGAAGCTCAGCATTGTTCTAGCGCAACTCCTGAGATGGAAACGCCATCAATGGGAACTCATTAACCAGAATTGTTGCATTAACTCATCTTCTAGCGGAGGGGAGGGCTGAGGCACTAGATGAGGCTTGTTTCAAACCACCAAGCAAGTTCAAGGGTGAAGGGAGATTTGAACCCAGAACTTCCTGGCTCCACGCCCTCAGCCACTCGGGGCTAAAAGTCTAGCTCCATACCTGGCAGAGACAATTGCAAGGTGGAAGAAAGTCACATTTGTGAGCACCACACTGAGGAAGATCAGGATAATGGGCGCTTATTTTTATGCCTTTATGAGCATGTATTTTTTAGGTAAATGCAGTGCTTTTTTTTCAGCCAGAGTGCGCCAGTGCACAGTTGCAGCACCACTCAGATGGGCATCATTACGGGCCATTGCTCCCCCTCCAAGAACCCCCAAATGAACATTTAAAACAAATGGCCAGTGTGAGAGAGTCTACTTTTTAAAAAAAAAAAAAAAAAAGATCTATGACCCCACCTAGCTCCTAGCCATTCCTAGCCATAGCTGTCAACTTACAGATTTGAAAATAAGGGACCAGCAGCCTTGAAAATAAGGGACCTGCAGCCTTGAAAATAAGGGACCTGCAGCCTCACCTGTTCCAGGCACTCCAGTCTTCCTGTCCTCCTGCAGTCTGGTCAAACTCATGCTGGTAGCTTTGAGAACACTGTCCAACCAACTTTGTAACCAGAAGTTCAACTGAATAGAATCTGAATCACATGCACCACAAGGCCTATGCAGCCTCAACTTAAGATGGCTCCCTGCCCTGGCTTTGCACTGCAAAGTTTGCAGCAGCACGTGCAACAAAATGGCGTCCAGCATTCAAAAACCCCCTCAGCTTGCATTAACTAGCCACACACAAGGCATGCAAGCTCCACCCCCCAGTCGTTCTTAGACTTCTTATTGGGTGAGCAACACAGCCAAGCAACACAGTTGGAGCCTCCCTCCTCCCTGGCCGGCAGCGAGGGAGGGAGGGAGAGGAGCTGCTTCCTTTGAAATTTAAGGGGCATTATTTAAGGGACATTTAAGGGACATCTATCAATAAGGGACAGCAGCGGGACATGGCGCTGGAATAAGGGACTGTCCCTTCAAATAAGGGACACTTGACAGCTATGTTCCTAGCTGCAATTGGTCAAGCTATGGGGCAGGCCAATTCGTGTCTCCATTTCTTCAATCTGTCTCCCGTGTAGCGGGGGCAGGCTTTAAAATCTTTCCAGACAGTTCTCTAGCATTGCTCACATTTTTTAATTTCTAGGGTTTAGGTGGGTCCCCTCTAATCTATAACAATATATTGGTTGGGTGCCCCATTCAAATCCACATAAGCAGGTCGTTTAATGATATTTTATGCAGTTATTTCAATAAATGATTGATGCTATATGTACTCAATGCTTATTTCCTGTTGATATTTGTTTGATTTTTTGCGTGTCTATATACACATAATTACACAGAAAACATTACATCAATGGGAAGAAGGATAAAGCATGTATCACAAAAAATGTTCTTATAGCCATATATAATGTTTTCTTGTTTTCCTATATTTTACTGCTAGAATTTTTATCCTACAGAGACTTTTACACATGCCTATTTTAGCCTAGTCCTGTGATTTACGGTTCTCCATAAACACGTCTCTGATTTTAATTGTTAGCAACTTTCAATACAAGGCAGGTTTTAAACATTTTTGTGTCCTGGGGGACTATTTCATTTGGCAAGTGCAGAAAATATCTTGTGATTTATATTTCTCCCAAAGAGGAAATGCATAATAAAACCTAATGTATTCTATGGGCATGAAAGATAACATCAACAAAAAATACAGACACATTTTGCATCACATCACTATTTCAGCCAAGCCTGTTTCAGTTTCAATCTTATAATGAAAATATAATCTTACCAGATGTCCCAAAGCTTTTGTGTATGCTTAGTCTCTTTCACAACTAATGTCAATATTCTTCTTTTTCCAGGTGCATTTATTTGCCTATCTTTTGGCGGGAAGTATGCAATGAAAAATCAAAATGTGTGTG
This sequence comes from Podarcis cretensis, assembly GCF_951804945.1. NCBI lineage: Eukaryota > Metazoa > Chordata > Lepidosauria > Squamata > Lacertidae > Podarcis > Podarcis cretensis. Next base: position 4,371,775 of record NC_137182.1, on the reverse strand, counting down.
GTTTTTTTTAAAAAAAGTGTAATAATGTAGTATAAAATAGGATGTTCTCCCCACAATACTGTATGCACATAGGTTAAAAAGTGTATAAAGTATTAAGTATAAAAAAAAGATTTTAAATGAGTGTTTAAAACGCCCTATAAGATTTTGAAAGTGTGGGTCTACCATGTAAGGGAGATGGTGGCATGGTTTTACACCTCCTCTCATTTTAGTCCTATTTTCAGTGGTTTACTCCTTTGTACTGCAGCCATAGAAAGCTTTGTCTTCGAGATGGGGATATATTTGATTCACTTCACATTTAAGAGGGGCCAAAACAATACGCAAACTGAAACGCAGCCATCCTTCAAAATTCACATTTATCCAAATTTTGTGATGCACTTCTCCAACCAATTCCCCCCCCCGCCACCCCAGAAATGCATATTTTAGGGGAAAGTGTGCATAAAATGACTATATTAGTGAAAACAACATACAAACTGCATTATATCAGGGGGGAAATACTTGCAAACATAAAAATTGATTTATTTGGGAACAACAACAACAACAGCAGCAACGATTTTATTATTTATACCCTGCCCAACACATATAAAAACATAATAAAACACCAAACATTAAAAACTTCCTGATACAGGAAGCCTTTAGATATCTACCTTCATATATCTTTTAAATGCTTTCAGATGTCTTCTAAAAGTTGTGTAGTTATTTATCTCCTTGACATCTGACAGGAGGCTGTTCCACAGGGCGGGTGCCACCACCGAGAAGGTCCTCTGCCTGGTTCCCTTTAACTTTGCTTCTCGCAGCGAGGGAACTGCCAGAAGGCCCTCGGCACTGGACCTCAGTGTCCGGGCAGAATGATGGGGGTGGAGACACTCCTTAGCACTGAAATACTGTTAATACTGACATGTTTTCATGAAGTTCAAATATGTATATATATATCACAGGTTGCTGCAAAATGTGAAGAACTGAATTTAAGATGGAAAAAATGGAAAAGAATATGCAAAAAATAAGAAATGGAGAGGGAACAAAAAACTGACAGTTTCTTCCACCCCCATCGCCAAATCTTTTGGAGTTTTCTTACCTCTGTTACCCTTAGCAAAACTAATAGCTGCTTGAAGAGGACAAGTTAGGGTAAAGGCATGGAAAGAAAAGTCTGAACACTTTCTCTCAGAGTAGTAGTTCCAAAGCAGCCCTCTGGGGCTCGTAGTTAGCAAACATAACAAAAAAAAAACCCAAAACAAACCACAACCACCAGTGGGAAATTTTAGTCTTCATTTGCATGTTTTGTGTGGCCCCAAGTAGTGAAACAGCATGTAGCTCCAATAAAATACACACCCACTAACCTTAAACACACCATGTTGCTGAGAGGACCTGCCAGTTGTAATTCTAGACCAGTCTTTCTCAACCATGGATCCCCAGATGTTGCTGGACTGCAAATCCCATCATCGCTAGCTAGGGAAGATGGGAGTTGTAGTCCAACAACATCTGGGGACCCATCTGTACTAGATGATCCCTTTGCATGCTTGCTTGTTTCTAATGAGTCTGCCAATTGTTGCCTTTTGCACTGTCTCCAAATCAGTTCCAGAGCCTGTCCACTACTTTTGTACCTGGCCATCTGTAGCCTCAACCAGCCCCTGCTTGCCTATCATAATTTTGGCCAGTTCAGTTTACACTGTTATTCCTTTAGTTTTATCCATAAATTGTTTGTGAATATTCACATGAAGGTTTCACTCTCAGTTTGGGCTGGATCCTGGTATGCCCTCTGGTGTCACATTTTTATAACGCATTATTAGCATTCCAAGCAAAATGTAACGTGTCCCTTACAATTTTGAAATTCATTCCTTAACCCTTCCTTAACGATATAAACCATGAGTGTAGACCCGCCATTGGTCCCCAAAGGGTTAAAACGTGGTTCAGGTAAAGCTGGCTGCCTCTCAGGTTTTCACTCATGGGCACAGAGTGAAAATTGGCAAATAGCAATTGGCAAATGTTTAAATGATACGTTGTGGATGTTCATACACACATGACTTGGAAGTGGATAGGCCATAAGAACAGATTTAATGAATAGATACCAGAAAGTGATGGAACCACAATTTGGACAACATCAGTGAAATTGACTTCTGCAGCCAGAAAGAGAAAACTGTGGCCTGGGGCCATCCATTAAACTGTGAGAACAGCTAGAAGCACAAACATAAGAAACCTGCTTGGAACAAAGAGCTTGGCTGAGGTGTTTGCTGTGGGCAAAGTAATGTGAGTAAGTATAAACTCTGTGGCTTAAATGGTTTAAAAACATATCTTCTAGGCAAGAACATTCTACCCTGGCAGTACTGCTTAAAATGATCTATATGTACATTTGTTTGGGAAATTCTTTTTAAATAATTGCCCAGTTTTAAAACTGGCAGTGCAATTTAGCACCCATTTTAAAGACAATGAACTATTCAGTTCAATCTGCTGATTAGTGGATTCATTTGTCAAAAGTAAGCCAGTTCATAATCAAATCTGCAATTTGTCAATATCCTCTGTCCTGACTCTCTAAACTTAATACACAATATATATTCATATACCAAACTGATCACTGGCATCCAGGGCCGGCCCACCCATGAGGTGGGGTGAATCAGCTGCCTCAGGTGGTGGGATGCCATGCGCCGGCGCCCCCAGAGGCGCTCCACCTGCTGCTGCCACACACCCCCAGGAAGTGAGGCTTCAACAGGGGAGTAACCTCTGCAGACACCTTCTGCAGGAACATCGCTGGTCATTCCCCAAGGTGATGAGGCTCATTTGACTTCAACAACAACAAGCGGTAGAGCATGGGACTCTCTATCTCAGGGTCACGGGTTTGAGCCCCTCACTGGGCAAAAGGTTTCTGTGTTGAAGGGGGTTAGACTAGATGACCCTCCAACTCTACAGTTCTATGATTCTCTGACTGCTATTGGCATAATATTGTGGAATATTGTGGAGATTTTGCAGGTGCCTTCTGTTTCAGCTTTTAAACGCCTGCTGAAAGCCTTCCTATTCTGTCAGGCTGATGCAGACAATGAAGAATGCATCTTTCAACAATAGTTAGCTGATTTCTAAATTTTAAATACACACACAGAGAAATAGTGTGGTGCACATTGCTCTGGTATTCCATTCTGCTGACCTGCTAGCATATTTCTGACAAAATTTTCTAATATACAGCATCTTAAAGCTCTGAGATTGAAAACAGCATCTACTTTGCATAAAGAGGAGCATAAATAGTAGATACACAAGGATGTTAACAGCATTATGATTATGCAGATAATGTGTTTTACTGACTTGGAAAGAAGTTGGGAGATTAATAGCACAGGAAAAAAATCTAAAGGGAATAGAATTACCATTCCATGTGGAGTTTCAGAGGGGTTTGCTTTAGTGATGTCTCATCTCTCAGATATTAGTAGTTAGTGATGTCCACTGGCAATACAGTAGAGCTATATGCATTTTTATGTGGGTTGGGATCCTGGCTCTCAGTTTACGTCATTTACCATAGCTTTTAATGCCTGCTATAGATAACCTTGGATGAATTAACCAAATAGACCTGTTCCCCTTCAGACAAAAACATTTCTTGAGCAGTCTGTCAGCATGGTCTTGAGCTAATGGTTAATTAACAATCAGGCAAACAAGCACTGCAACTTACAGTGTAGCCATAACCATGTCTACTCAGGAGTAAGTCCTACTGAATACACTGGGGCTTTCTCCTGGATGTAACTTAAAAGTAGTGTGAATGTAATTTTAGTAGTTTACAAGGCAAATGACATTTATTTAATTTAAAAAATAATCTTACCACATTTTAAATAAGTATTTTAAATGGTATACAAACTTCTTCTTCTTCTTTTAAAAAATCAAAATAAAATACAATATTATTTGGTTAAACTGTGCTTAAAAATAAGAAATGAGAAGAAATAAGAAAGGTAATAAATAATTTTTCATTTGGACAATCAACCAGATAAACAGTAAGTTCCTTGGAAAGATTACACAATTAATCAGTTTTCATCCCATTGTTTACTAAGGTTGTTGCTTTATCTGTGAGGTGGAACAAATGGTGGGGCCAAGCCAGTTCCTGTGCTTACAAAGTGGTCTGTGTATAATGTGGAATTGAGTGGTTTGGGGGGACAATGCTAAAGATGGTGAATAGCAGTTCATGAGATGAATGACAATTATAAACACAGCTCTTTCAGAAACCAGTTAAAAAGAATTAAAATGTATATGTCCCCCAAACCAAAGCAAACTTAGCCTACCCCATAACTTATATTACCATGACGAGGGTGTTAAGTTGTGGGTGAACATATCAGACGACACAGCGATTCTTCAGACAGCTCTTGTTTATTCACAGACCCAGAACAGAACTGAACTGAAGGGTTCAGCCGGCCTGCTTATATAGAGCTCCACTACAACGCAACAGTAACAACTTTCTGTAACTATCCAATCACTGAACGCCACTTTCAATTCATTATTTGCATATGCAGACCTGAGTGAAAACTATCTGCAGTATCCCCCTGCTGGCCCAGGGTGAGAACTTCAGTACATAACAGAGGGGATGTTCCCCTTCGACGTACAATCATTTTCTCCTGTCAGAACTGCTGTATATGTGCAACACTCACCGAATATGTGATTAACTCAAATGACAGTGACAAATAGAAAACGGGGTGTGTGTACCCCACAATAAACTTCGGGCTGTCACAAATCAAATATCCACACTTCTTACAGAATGTCCTCCATGTGATGGCATTGAATCTTAATGAGATGGCATTGAATTCAATGCCATTTTGCACAGAACACTCTCCTAGTTATGTGGCTCTAAAGCTTGTGGCGAACCACCCAAAACTTATTTTGGGTTTTGCATCCCCCCCAGTCCTTAACCCTTTCTACTCATTTTGGTTGTTTATTGGCATAGGTGAAGCCCTTACCCTGACAGTTTTATGCACCGGAGAATGCTTAGGGTCAGTTGCAATGCTGTCCCATCCACGAGGCAGATCAAGGCAGCCGCCCAAGACAGTGAAATCCAAGGGGCACCAATGTAGGCATGCCCACCCCCCCTCCATACCTCAGGCTGCAAAACGGGATGGGCAACCCCTGGTTGGATGTGATTCAAAGCTATCTCAAAGAGGACACTGTCCTTGATGTGTGGGTGTATTATTATTATTATTATTATTTAAAAAGCAGAGACATCAACTTGCCAACAAAGGTCCGTATAGTTAAAGCTATTGTTTTCCCAGTAGTGATGTATGGAAGTGAGAGCTGGACCATAAAGAAGACTGATGGCCGAAGAATTGATGCTTTTGAATTATGGTGCTGGAGAGAGACTCTTGAGAGTCCCATGGACTGCAAGAAGATCAAACCTATCCATTCTGAAGGAAATCAGCCCTGAGTGCTCACTGGAAGGACAGATCGTGAAGCTGAGGCTCCAATACTTTGGCCACCTCATGAGAAGAGAAGACTCCCTGGAAAAGACCCTGATGTTGGGAAAGATGGGGGGCACAAGGAGAAGGGGATGACAGAGATGGTTGGACAGTGTTCTCGAAGCTACCAGCATGAGTTTGACTAAACTGTGGGAAGCTGTGGAAGACAGGAGTGCCTGGGGGTCACGAAGAGTTGGACATGACTAAACGACTAAACAACAACAACAACACCCCACCCATCTGGCTGGGTTTCCCCAGCCACTCTGGGCGGCTTCCAACAAAATATTAAAATACAATAGTCTATTAAACATTAAAAGGTTCCCTAAACAGGGCTGCCTTTGTAGTGGAATATACACCCCCAGCTCCTTATTGGTTTGTGCATATTTTGATGATTATTGGCAAGGAGATGCTATATTCAACATTGCCCTGCACCTTCGGAAAGCGATGGGCCAAATGCAACTCAATGGCAACTTATGAAGGTTATTCTTCTGGAGGTGGGGATGTTTGATTTTGGGTGGCCCAGAGTATACTCTGTGGTGCCTACCCCCAGTTTTTTATTTCCTACTTGACAGGGTCAAGTAGGTCATAGTGCCTTCATGAGTGTTGTGCATATGAACACACCTGAAGTAAATGTAAATTTGTTGTTTGAGCTCACTTTGCCTTGGTGTGATGACCGGTTAAAGGCTAACAATAGAGTTGCAGGTCTGTTGTGCTTCCTTTCTTTGGTGAAAACCATTCTTAGTGTAAACTGAAGAGACCTAAAAACTAGCCTGGAAGACCTTTCTCCATGATGTCTGACCCAATGCTTGACAATAATTAGTTCAGGTTAATTACAGCAAATCTGTAGATTTGTAGCCTCAAATCATCTCATTCTCTAAGCTGCAGCCTCCTGAGGTTCCTTTGATGAGCTCTGCATCCTAAGGGTGGATTTAAAGTAATGAATTTGTCTCTAATAAGATTCATAGGTTTGTTCCCTAAGCAATGGTGTCAATTATACAGTTTAACAGTGATGGCTTATTTTGCTGGAAATGAAGGAAATTAGTGGTGTTTTTTAACATTCTCCTTTTGCAGGTTTTTAACATTCTCCTTTGGGTCTTTTTGTTATTGCAAATAAGATGATTTTGCACTGCAGAAATATACAGAGAAGAAAACAACAAAGACACTAAAATAAAATAAAATAAAATAAAATAAAATAAAATAAAATAAAATAAAATAAAATAAAATAAAATAAAATAAAAATATTAAATTAACCTGAACATGCCATGCTTTTCAAAGTAGTCCATGAAACAAGAATGGTTACATGTTGTGTCAGACATAATTCATGTACAGAGAGATTAACATAACAATATTTTACTCAAATGATGTTGGTTGAAGGCCTACAGGGTTTGGCAGAAGCCCTGCTGTGCCACTGAACTCCAAGACACCTATGGAACATCACATTGATGTCATTGTTCCAGAGCATGGGCTGGCAAACTAAGGCCCATGGGCCGGATCAGGCCCAATTGCCTTCTGGATCCGGCCCGTGGACGGTCTGGGAATCGCCACGTGGATCTCCAGCGCACGCGTTCTTTCCCTCTCCCTCCCTCTCCTTCACACGGCCGGCACCACCTCCTCCCCTCCTCCTGGCTTCTCGCTGCCCTGCCTAGAGGAGGAAGGTGGCTGGGCTTTGTTGGTGCCAGCAGCAGCAGCAGAGCTTGAGCGGCTGCCATTTTAAGCAGCCCCTCTCTGAAGCCCTTTTGCATGCTGCTCATCATCCCTCCACCGCCACCGCTGCCAGCCCCTGCCACTCGCAAGACCCAGGAGCCGTGGTTGGCTGAGTGCCCCTCTTGAGCAGCCGCCATGTTAAGCAGCCCCTCTCCAAAGCCCTTTCGCACGCTGCTCATCGTCTCTCCGCTGCTGCCGCCAGCCCCTGTCGCTCACAAGACACAGGTAAGCAGCCACCAGGGCTTGTGGTGCTCTTGCATCATCCCCCCCCCCAAAAAAATATAGTCTGGCCCCCCACAAGGTCTGAGGGAAAAAGTTTGCTGACCCCTGTTCCAGAGACACTGGCAGAATGGCTAAAACAGGAAAGGAGCACATTTGCGCAATGTCCTCTACTCATACAGTCACAGCCTGTGGAAGGCGTCTGTTATGCACTTATGTTAAGTTCTCACCCTGGGCCAGCAGGGGGATAGTGTAGATAGATTTCACTCAGGTCTGCACATGCAAATAAGGAATAGAAAGTGACGTTCAGTGATTGGATAGTTACAAAAAGTTGTTACTGTTGCTTTGTAGTGGAGCTCTATATAAGCAGGTTGGCTGAAACCTTCAGTTCAGTTCTGTTCTGGCCTGTGAATAAACATGAGCTGTCTGAAGAATCGCTGTGTCGTCTGATATGTTCACCCACAACTTAACATTGTCTTTCTGAAGTGGAGAACCTTTTGTATATGTGAAGGATCTCCACTTGTTTCGGAAAATTAGGGTTCTAAAAACATGCAGGGAGCCACCGTGGATACAAGAGGCTCCTCAGTTAAGATAGTCATCTTTCATGAGTTGAAAAGTCAGTGAAAAGGCAGAGGGAGACAGGCTCATCTCACATGTTTACATAGTCCTAAAATGAAATGCCTGCACAGGACTTCTGTGTCTCCCCTTCGTCATCCCAGCCCACATCCGCCAAAGAGACCAGATCCGTCCCACATCCTGTCCTGAGTAGGCTAGGAGGGAAGTTCATCACATGGCCGGCAGAGGAACCAACAAACAACAACATAGGAATCTAGAAGAATTTACAAAGAATGAGTACAAAAGTGAAAAAAGTAGAAGCAATTGACAACAATATAACTACTTGATTGGTATGCTGAAAATCAACATTGTTAATACAAAATGAGCCAAAAACAGTTACTGTAGTTTGCTCATGGTTAGTAAGCAGAGAGGTTAACCGTGAGCCCAGGTTTTGACGGCACGCCTAGCCAAAGGCTTGGCTTAGCTCAACATAGCATTGGGAGTAAAAAAAGATGGGAGGAAAAGTCGAAAGACTGGCTGTAATCTCTTCTCTGGGAGCCTGCATATTATCTATCTGGCTTGCAGATTTTGCCAAGGAAAGGAAATATTCATTATAAAATTTAACAGAGCCAAGATTTACAAGTAAATTATATAGAAGAGGTTATGCAGAACTTTCTATTTAATCAAGCACCCACTTTCTCACTTGCTACAAGCTAAAACCAGAATTTATTAAGACAACCATTCAAAGTTTCAATAGACACCTTGAAAATCCCCCACATGGGGGAAAAGGAGATAGTAAATGTTGGCACTGCGGTAGGGATTAAAGAGAGTTTGTCCATCTGTGGTGGACGTGTGAAAAAGCAGTACCTTTTTGGTCCATGGTAGCCAACATTCTTAAATAAAATTTTACATATGAAATCCCATTGCATTCTGTTCTATTTTTTGTGTGAAAGAACAAACAGAACCAACTCATCAGCATTAAGCATTGTATATTATAACAACTGTTAGGTTGTGAGTGAACATATCAGATGACACAGTGATTCTTCAGACAGCTCTTGTTTATTCACAAGCCAGAACAGAACTGAACTGAAGGGTTCAGCCAGCCTGCTTATATAGAGCTCAACTACAAAGCAACAGTAACAACCTTCTGTAACTATCCAATCACTGAACGTCACTTTCAATCCCTTATTTGCATATGTGGACCTGAGTGAAAACTATCTACAGTATCCCCCTGCTGGCCCAGGGTGAGAACTTCAGTACATAACAACAAGTGTAAACACAAAACGTTGGAAAGAAGAACAATTAAGCATGGTAAATATAACTATGCTGATGGGCAAACTGACGTGATTCTAGAGCGGTTATATTTGAAAGGAATTAAAAGGTGAAACAAAAATCTGGACCAATTTAAACTTCTCACTTCTAGGTAAGATAGCAACAGTGAAAATTACTACCCTGCCTAAATGAACGTTCTTATTTCAGGCATCACCAGTGCCCCCTTTTAAAGAAAGTGACAGGTTCATGCCTTCTGCCGCCACCACACTTTTCCCACATTGCGAGGGCCCCCAAAATGTCTGCCGCCTGATGAGCCAGAAAGACAGCCACTCGTCACGTCCCTTGACCATGCCCACATGGAGGCCACATTCACACACACACCCCACACTCCAGGTGTCGTCTTTCCCCCCCTCTTTCCATGCCCACAAAAAGCTCCAGGTGGGAAGGCAGTGCGCATGCACAACAGTTAGGTGCCTGTGCTGCAGGCAGCTCCAAAGCCTTGCTGGGAAGGGCAAAGGGATAAAAGCATTGGTGTTTGCCTTTCCACCTAATTAATCAGCCTTTCTTTAGGAACTGGGCACAGGGGATGGGGCAGATAGTAGAATCGTAGCACTAGAAGGGACCATGAGGGTCATCACAAGATTGGGGTTGGGGTGAGGGTGCCGGTACTGAGTGCCATTGAGTACCGCTAGGAAAAAAAGCACTGGGCATTACCAATCAGTATATGCAGGCATTTCACCACTAACTTCATTAGCCAGCCAGCCAGCCTTCCAAGATGAGAATAAAAAGGTAAAGGTACCCCTGCCCGTACGGGCCAGTCTTGACAGACTCTGGGGTTGTGCGCCCATCTCACTCAAGAGGCCAGGGGCCAGCGCTGTCCGGAGACACTTCCGGGTCACGTGGCCAGCGTGACATCGCTGCTCTGGCGAGCCAGAGCCGCACACGGAAACGCCGTTTACCTTCCCGCTGGTAAGCGGTCCCTATTTATCTACTTGCACCCGGAGGTGCTTTCGAACTGCTAGGTTGGCAGGCGCTGGGACCGAGCAGCGGGAGCGCACCCCGCCGCAGGGATTCGAACCGCCGACCTTTCGATCGGCAAGCCCTAGGCGCTGAGGTTTTAACCCACAGTGCCACCTGCGTCCCAAGATGAGAATAAATATCCACAATTTAAGAGGTTGGAAACCAACATACTTTATAGACTGGCAGTTATCTTTATGAGCATAAACATAAAGCATTTAATTGAGAGAGAAATTACAGCGAGTTCAACAAGTTTATGATTTCATTTCCAATAAAAAAATTCAAGCGCAGGCAACCAGAACTACCTCTTTCTGTGTAAGTTGTCTCTTGTTTTCTTGTTCTGCTTTTTAAAGAAGTCAATCGGTTCCGCGTTACAGGTTAGGATTAACAGAAAGTCCAGGCTGACCTGCCCTTCCCTCGCTCAGCTGCACCATTTTGAATGGCTACAGGGAGTGACGGGACGAGGCACAGAGCTTGCCCTTATTTTCTTTTCTCAAGACGGTGTACTTCTCTAACCCAAAACTTGAGCCCAAGTGCATAGAAAATTTAGGGTATGCCTCCACCATTTACAATAGCAAGACCTTCTCCCAAGGAACATGGCAGCTAGGTTTCTCCATGTGCATAAGGGGTTCTGGTGGGATTTTTGCTGGAGATTTTTGCTAGTGGTTGCACATCACGAGTCATTATTGTGCAGAAACCCTCTATCTGAAAGAACAAATAATTCCTATGGCATCTTGACAAACAAACTCTCAAATGCTTATTTCGTGGAATTATTCGTTTTGGGAGCTCAGTGTATCATAAGAAAACTCTCTTTTGTGGCACCAACTAGTGAAGAGGTAAACATCTTTGGGCTAATAATAAAGAGGTTTCATTAATGGATTTTGATGGTGGCTACTGGGCACTAGGTACTAGCTGGGGGCTGGAGGGAAACAAACATTTGAAGCTGGAAAATGAGATAGATGTCTGTGTTCACGCAGCTGCCTGGCCCAAGACAGCTTTAGGTGAGACTCCATAGGCACATTGTTTGCTTTTGGGGCAGGAGTATTATACCGCTTTAAAGATTTGCGTTGTCTGCTTGGTTACTCCCCCCACCTCACCCCCAGTTGTAAACTTGAAATAAAAAGGTGTTCCTGAATCCTCCACAAGTTCTCCAACTATCTCTCCTCAGAAGGCAACTGACCCCATAAATGGTGACCCTGGGAACTTCCTATACTTGTGGGAGCAATAAACCATGTAACCTGTTTTGTCTTACAGAGAATACGCTGCGTGGAAAAACCACCGTAAAAGGTCTAGATGTGTAACAGCTCCCTGTTTTAATCCTGCTTCTTAATGTGAACCCTCTCCAGTTGAAATTTGTAACCCATTAATTACCTTCTCCTCATTTATATGATAAGTGGTTAATTTTCTTTTATTGTGATTGAAGCCTCTGCCAGCGTTCCAGGAAAGGTGGAGAGGGGGATGGAGTTGCAGAGGGAGTTTGATTGGATTTCATTGCTGTGGGCCATTTCTTAAACAGGTTACAAGCTGACAAACGCAGGAGAAAAGGGTCGATATCCTTCCTCTGCCTCATGGACAAGCCAATCTTTTCTGTAAACATTTCATCAGTATCTGCCCTTTGTATACATACCTGCCACACAGAGAGACTGGGGGGAACTTGGCTTTATATAGGTTTAGGCAACTGATAAATGAAGCAAAGCCAATATAAGTGGAACAAATCTCCAACAGATTTTCCTAATCATCGTTTGTTGTTTGCTTCTTCTGCTGAAAAGATGCAGCCACTTTTTAAAACAATGCTTAGATTTATCATCATCATCATCAACATCATAATTTATTTCCCACCCTTCATCCTTAGGTGCTACGGCAGGCCTCAGCGATTCAAAATACAACAGTAAAAGCAGTTTAAAAGCGTACGATTAATAACAACGATGAAGACGCGGTCATAGAGAACAGGGTGGGTCCTGAAAAGATACCAAAGCTGTCAACTTTCAGATTTGAAAATAAGGGATCAGCAGCCTCGAAAATAAGGGATCAGCAGCCTCACCTGTCCCAGGGACAGTCTACAGGATATCTAACAATCTGGGATAGCAGCGGGAAGCAGCGGGAAACGATGCTGGAATTAGGGAATTTCCCGCAAAAAAAGGGAAGGTTGACAGCTATGAAAGGTACATCTCAGGTGCCCAAAGGCCAGAGGGAAGAGGTCCTTTTCCATCGGTCGCCCCCAGGGAGTGCCGCTGAGAATGCCCTTGCCAGGCCACACGCCCCTGAGCTCCACCCATTGGGCCTCTCTGCCAATCTTAACATCCAGGACGGTCTGAAGGGAAGGAGGTGGGGAAAATCCCTGTCCCAAACCCCAGAAAGCTGCTATGAGACAGCGGCTGGATCTACACTGACCCGTTTAATGTTATTAGAACAATATTAGAGATATCATTTTAAAACGTCACAGGGCGGATTTGTAATTTTAACCGTTCCTTACCTTATTTTGTCTGTAAGGGCGCAGTTTCCCTGCTGCTGGCTCCTTGTTGCTCTGCAGCGCCCTCTGGTGTCACATATTAATAGTGCCTTATGAACGCTAAAAGCAGAACAGAGTGTGTCCATCTCTGTTATGAAAACCATTCCTTAACCCCTCCTTAACATTATAAACTGTGAGTGTAGATCCGACCATTGTCAACAATATGGAGCTAGATGCAGCAATAGTCTGACTCAGTACAGTCATACCTCGGGCTAAATGTGCTTCAGGCTGAGCATTTTCAGGTTACGCTCCGCGGCGACCCGGAAGTAACGGAATGCATTACTTCCAGGTTTTGCCGCTCGCGCATGCGCAGACGCTCAAAATGATGCCATGCGCATGCGCAGTAGCAGCAAATTGCGACCTGTGCAGACGCGCAGTCACAGGTTACGCTCTACTCAGGATGCAAACGGGGCTCCGGAACAGATCCTGTTTGCATCCAGAGGTACCACTGTATAAGGTAGTTTTGTATGTTCCTTCTTCACCTAATTACAGTTGCATAACAGCTCTCCAATTCCATTTTGTTACAATCCATAGACTTTGAGTTTTTTCACCAGCCCCCAAATATCTATCCTGCACCCTTTTCCTTCCCAACTTCTTGCCTTTTTGTGAATCATCCAGTCTGATCAGGAGTTTGGGCAAGAGACTTCTCACTTCTGTGTGATCTTTAAGTTGGTTCCAGTAAGCATTGCCCTTACTCTTACATTTTACCATGCATAAGGCCAACAAGTGAGTCCCCGCCTAAAGTTTTATATAGGTTTCAGCAGCATGGGCCCTTAGCTGTTACGTAGGCAGTCAGTCCAAGGGTGCTTCTGTACAAAAGATTCAAGATGTTTGCTGCGTTTGGAATTGCCTGCACTGAACTATTGAAAACCTCAGTGCAAGCCTAACCACAACGGTTTAGGAGTAAGCTTAGGGCCCTCGTATTTACAGGACTGCCTCTCCTGGTCTGCCCCGCAGAGGACCTTAAGGTCCATGAATAACCATAGTTTAGCGGTCCCGGGCCCTAAGGAAGTCAGACTATCCTCCACCAGGGCCAGGGCCTTCTCAGTGATGGCTCCGACCTGGTGGAATGCTCTGTCCCACAAGACCAGGGCCCTGCAGGATTTAACCTCCTACTGTAAGACAGAGCTATTCCGCCTGGCCTTTAATTTGAATTCCCTTCTCTTCCCTCCCCCTCCCCTTTTATGAAGATCACCTGCTCTGAGACCCCACAGCTAATTCTCCCCTGGCCTCCTCGCTGGCCCAAGTGGATCTAATTCAGCCAGCTAGCCCTGGTGACTATTCTAAATGCTTATTAGATGGATTTTCCCCAAATTGATTTCTGAACTTTGAATTTTATTGTTATTCATGTTTTTATACTGTATTTTATGCTGCTTCTACAGTTAAGTGTTTTAAATTTGTTGTTAGCCGCCCTGAGCCCAGCGGGGTAGAAATAAAAATTAATTTATTATTATTATTATTATTATTATTGAAAGCAATGGGGCTTACTCCTAGGTAAGTGGAGTTACGACTGCAGCTTGGATTTTTTAGCGGCCTTATGGTGACTCCTGTTTAGGGGTACTTTCATTGCTATCACATTGGCACATGGCTCAGTGCTGGAGTCTCTGGGAACTTGCTTATTCATGCACCGTTTCCCTTCTCAAATCCTGCACTGACCACACCAATGCACAGCAATGCACTTTTTCTAATGTGTAACCTGCACTCATTGCTGTTTGGCCAAAACGCCTGAATACATTGTCCTGCTTACAGCTTCCAAACATTTCACTGTCTAGCTGCTGCTGAGAAATAGTTTAGTAAAGTGGACAAAAATTACTATCATCATTATCATCATCATTATATTATATATAAAGGGACTCAAGGTGGCTTAAAGATAAATTAAAAATAGCCAAAAACATAGGAGGGGAAACCAATAATAAAAACAATTGAACATTAATGTGTGTGTGTGTGTGTGTGTGTGTGTGTGAGAGAGAGAGAGAGAGAGAGAGAGAGAGAGAGAGAGAGAGAGAGAGAGAGATCTATTAAAGCCATACAGATAATTACTATAAAACCAGCAGCGCAGCAGTCCTGTCATTAAGAGCCATCGGTTCCGAAAGGCCTGTTGGAATAGGAAAATCTTCACCTGCTGGCAGAAGGACAACCAGTTCAGCAATGCCAGTCCTTTGGCAATAGTTATTATTATTATTATTAGGCAATAGTTGGGGCACGTAGACTCCATTTTTGTTGTCCAGTTGTCACCTTCCATATGATAGGTATATAATTCAAAAGAATATTTTCTTCTGAGTTTTTAAAGTTTTTCCATAGAGGTAGATTTATACAGGTTTTTCCCCATTTTTGTTGTTTTATCTAATTGGACTAATTGGGCAAGCAGATTAGCATGGTTGGAATTAGGAGGGGAAAATATTTCTCTCTGTAGGCAAATTGCTGGTACATGTTGCACGGACAGCCTTGCTTACGTTGATTAATGGCCTCAGCGGACAGCTGAAAAATCGCTAGAGCTGCTGGAAAAGATCATTAACAGTTTTAAGGCTGGGGTCACTCTGATGGGTGGAGAGAAATTATTAGCAAGATTTCTAATGTTGTCTGCCAAGACTGTTTTGTGTGTGAAGAATTTGGTCAATGGCGCTGCTGAAATGGAAGCCACTGTGGTTCTTCCTGCTAAAATACAAGGTAGTGATTATAATGCAAACACACATAGGTGTTGCATCAGTCTAAATGGCATCCCTTCTCCATTGCCACAACTACAACAACGCCAAAACAAGGAATGTAGGTTTGTGAAGGTGCTGCTATTTCAGATAAGAGATTCACAGGGCACTACAGAACTGCAGACATGCCCAGTATCCTCATTCAGCAACAACTTGTCAGCGCAGAAATGTGTTTAAAGAACAGTAATTGAAGCAACAGTGGCACTTAGTACCCTTAGTACCCTTAGTAACTGCATGGTTCCCCCACCACTTACCCAGCATAGCTGTCAAGTGTCCCTTATTTGAAGGGACAGTCCCTTATTCCAGCACCGTGTCCTGCTGCTGTCCCTTATTGATGGATGTCCCTTAAATTTCAAAGGAAGCAGCTCCTCTCGCTCCCTGCCTGCCAGCCAGGGAGGAGGGAGGCTCCAACTGTGTTGCTTGGCTGTGTTGCTCACCCAATAAGAAGTCTAAGAACGACTGGGGGGTGGAGCTTGCATGCCTTGTGTGTGGCTAGTTAATGCAAGCTGAGGGGTTTTTTGAATGCCGGACGCCATTTTGTTGCACGTGCTGCTGCAAACTTTGCAGTGCAAAGCCAGGCCGGGGAGCCATCTTAAGTTGAGGCTGCATAGGCCTTGTGGTGCATATGATTCAGATTCTATTCAGTTGAACCTCTGGTTACAAAGTTGGTTGGACAGTGTTCTCGAAGCTACCAGCATGAGTTTGACCAGACTGCAGGAGGACAGGAAGACTGGAGTGCCTGGAACAGGTGAGGCTGCAGGTCACTTATTTTGGCTGCTGCTCCCTTATTTTCAAGGCTGCTGGTCCCTTATTTTCAAATCTGTAAGTTGACAGCTATGTTACCCAGGTATATTCTCACTACAAGTTTCCTTAGGAACCATTGCAGGGAATGGGGTACACTGATGTTCAATAATCTTCATCAAGGACCAGAAGACACAGCTTCAAATCCTGCTCTAGGCAGTGGCTGCTGTTTGATTTCTCCCCTGAGCTCTGATCATTACCACATTAATTTTTTTTTTTAAAAAAATGCACCACCACCACCATAAATATTTATGGTTACTGTTGTTTGGACAGAAAACTCTGAAGGCAGAAAATGCAAAGAATCCATTCAGTAACGAGTAAGGAAAGAACTGAGGTGGGATGCAGGAAGGTCACACCGAACAGTAACTGGCTAAGAAACTTCACATGCCAAGAGTAGCCGTGTTAGTGGTTCTGACGAGATGAGATATGGTGGTTTTACAAGAGAAGACTATTCCCAAGAGGTTATTAATGTTTTACTTTATGCAGGAGTTCATAAAGCCCAGAAATGCTTTATTCCTTTCACTCATGGGTAGGCAAACTAAAGCCCAGGGGCCGGATCTGGCCCAATCGCCTTCTAAATCCGGCCCGTGGATGGTCCAGGAATCAGCGTGTTTTTACATAAGTAGAATGTGTTCTTTTATTTAAAATGCATCTCTGGGTTATTTGTGGGGCATAGGAATTAGTTCATTTCCCCGCTTCAAAATATAGTCCGGCCCCCCACAAGGTCTGAGGGACAGTGGACCGGCCCCCTGCTGAAAAAGTTTGCTGACCTGCTGACCCCTGCTTTCACTCTTTCACACAATGATGACCCATCTAGACAGGATGCAATCTGCAGCTGGGCTCCCTCCCAAGCTGCCTGAGTCCCCTGCAAAATCCTTTCACATCAAGCGGCATGGTGATGGCATCCATCAAATATTTTTGCATATAAATGTATGTATAATAACTTGGACCTTATAAACAGCACCTAAGTGAGCTCTTGATGTAAGAGACAATATGATATGGGCAAAGCTTGAGCAGCTCAGAACTGTCAAATTCCGTATATTAAATCTGTTTCCGATTCCCCCTCCAATATTGTGGTCCTCATTCTGGCTGAAGAGCAACACTGTCATCTACTGGAGAACAATAAAATAGCTTCAGCAAGTGAGGTTGGCAGGTTTAAAAGGGCATCTGTTTGAATTGTTTTGTGGTGAACGGAAACAACAAACCGGGTGCTATTAGAGGTTGTGTGATTCATATTGCCAAGGCAAGAAAATATGAGAGCTAAGGGAGTTGGTGTGTGTCTGAGAGCGTATAGCAGTGGGATGCTTGAGGAAGAGGCATGCCCACACATCTCATGGCACATTCAGGTAGACTTTTCCCAAGTCACACAAGGCGGAGGCTGGTCCATTAGGGCTTTTGGACCAACCATGCCTACCTCAGCCATCCCTCAGGAAATGGCACAGCCAGACAGCTTCCTCCTTTGTCTCGGTTTGACGTTCTTGAAGGTAGCTGGGAGAAGGATGGGGTCAAAACAAGAATTGGTTGGTCCCAGCTGTCATTGGCGCTGCCTCTGCTGTCATGGGATTCTCTGCTTTCCCTCTTACCAGTCTCAGCGGGGCACATCTACATTCACTATTTTTGTGTACCTGTATTGCAAGTTTGTTGTATCTTAATGAGGGGTTTCCTGCAGGATGTGATTACAGACACCGCAGCACTTGAAAGTGAGTTGAGTGCTACACCACAAAAGCAAGTTGAGTTACAATCTGGGCACATAGTGAGAGCAATAAATCTATGAGACCAGGAGACAGGCTGAATGTGGTAAAGCTTGTCCTGAACTGCATCACTTCAGACTGACCCCCATGGCGGAATGCTCCTGCGTATGAAAAACAAGAAACCAGGAAGAAGAGTTCTAGTCAAGAATAGCATTCTTTCTTCTTTTTAGGGAGGAACATTCAAACACAGTATCGCTCCCCTGCAAGCAGCACAACCATGGATTTACCATGGGATCTGCTTACTTTGTAGTTTATGTTAATAGTGGATGGCTTTAAGAAGAGAAGCCTGTTGGATCAGGCGAGTAGAGCTGAATAATGGGGGTGGAGACACTAGATTGGTAAAGAAAAAGTGTTTTATATGTGTTTTATAAGCGATATAACACTGTGACACCAGATGGCACTGGGGAGTCCCGTCTTTCCCAACCAGATTTCCCTGTATGAGTCACCAGTCTGGAAGCCATATTCTGAATTAGTTATAGTTTCTGAGTCACCTTCAAAGGTAGCCCCATGTAGAGTGTACTGCAGTAGTCAAAGCGGGAGAGAACCAGAGCATGTACAATGCGCAGACAGGTAGGGTCTCAGCCGGCATACCAGATGAAGAGAAAGCTGCTTGTGATTACCAGGAACTGGTAGTCTGGGGCATCCTGCCTCTGACAGTAGAGGAATAACACATCCACAATAGCTGTTTCTTAGTCATAGTGATATCTTTTCCACTGAAACAATTAGGGGAGTTTCCATCGGGAGGGGGGAATCCTGACATTTTCTTCTCATTTTCTCTGCCTCCTCTCTTAATGAGAATTGAGGTACTGTGTCAAGAAAAGGGGAGAATCCCCTCACTTTATTTTATTAATAAACAGGAAAAACCTCTTTCCCCAAAATGTAATGGTGTGTCTCACAAGTAAGAAAAATTAAGAGTGGTGAAAAATGATTTGATGGAATGAAATTATTCCCTGGATCTGGGGCCAAGCATAATCCACTATTACTCTATTACCCTTTTTCATGATATGGCAGTTTCCTCTTCTTGTTTTTTGTTCTTCTGTAAGATAATCTCTGTATAAGCACAGTTGTTATACAAAATTACAAGCTGACGAACCAAAGGATTTACAGATGTGCTATCACTTCCTTTATGGAGTCTCAATATGTGTGTGTTGGGCCACTCTTCTGAATTATGGCTAGAGTGATGGTGATGAGTTTTGAAACAGCCACAAACTCTTCATACAAAAAATACTTTATTTTCAAATATTAATAATTCTGCTGTATTGAATTCTTGGGTTACATTTAATGGACTTGGAATTCAAACGGCAGCACCACTAACTTAATATCATGTGACCATGTAAGGCAAAGACCTTTCTGATTTAAGGTTTATTTCTTTTAAACAGAAGCTGAATATTCATGAATATACACAATTTTAGTAAGGCTATGCTCATGGAAGTAAAGAGATAAGGCGGGTGGGGGTAGAAAGATTGACATCAGGACCTGATACTCTTCTGGATTCTGCCACCTGAGGCAGTTGCCTCACCTTGCCTCATGGGCGGGCCTCCCTAGGGTGAGGTGTGCGTTCTGGTTAAAGTGGGGCTGCATATGGACTATGCCTTTAAAGGGCATTTGAAGCACACACACCCTTAAATTACAGTGCCTGATGTCTCACTTTATTGGACGTGACTCCCCTCTGCCCACTGTAGTTTAAGGGTTGCTAGGAATTGTAAATGAGAGATAAACTACAGTGCCCATAATTCTTGGGGGGGGGGAAGAAATCTGTTTTTAAGGTATAGTGTGTTCACAGCCTGGGACTAAAGGAAGGAGGCCTACAAGCTGCCTTGGGTATTTGGGACTTCAAGGGAGGTTGGGGGCTGCTGTCCAAACCTGGGCCACATGGGCTCCTCTGCCTGCCCTCAGGATGTCCCAATGCTACACTGGTCGTCTTTCTTTTCTCCTCTTCTGGTAGGTAAGGAGCAGGCTGCCACTGGACAGTTGCTTAGCATCTAGCCATCCCTGGCTCTCTCCTCCTTCCACCTGCTCTTTGCCCGGGGTTCACTGGACCCACCCACCCCCAAACTTGTCTAAACTCGCAGGTCTCTGCCTCGTGCCAAAATGAGAATCCTAGGCAGGAACTTCTGGGTTCACCCAACCCTTCTCTCCCCTCTGTGCACATCCCAATTCTTTATCCAGCAGCTCCTAATGGAGACTTGCACTCTGTGCCCTTCCTCCAGGGTCTCTCACCCCTTCTCCTCCACACCATCCATCTCCAAACAGGGAAGCATCATCTGAATGCTGGCATCGGATAAACTATAACTGCTGTGGGCTGGTTGGTGAGGCTGGCAGCCTCCCTGGGAGTAGCTGAGATACCGCCTCTCTTTTCCTTGGTCACCCTCCAGCTGGCTGGCTGAGATCTATAGACCAACCAGTAGCTGGCCCTGGGCAGTATTATTTCAGATGTATAGACGTATCAAAAATATAAGGACAAGTCTTCTGTGCAGAACTATGTGTACTCTGCATTATATATATATTCAGGCAATCCATATTCTGTACTAAGAAAACAAAATCCTGTGAGATGTGATAAATTATAAAATTTGAGCAAATTTTATGATTTATCTTATTTTGCGTAATTTACTCTACAAGTTTTGCTGCCCTTGCTAATCATGGGAAAGGAAATGACACTGAAACCTGACATCCCCAATGACTGAGAATCTCATTCAGGCACTGCTCATACTTCTGAGATTTCAGCAAATTTTTGCATCTTGCTTTACAAAATGAAAACTGAATTTCTCAGGAAGGTTATTTATGTGTACCTTCCTACACTCACTTGGAACTGCAGCATAAAGTCATGCATTACCAGTTACATATCTAATAGGAATGTTCTAAAAGAGCAGATGAATAGAAGATTTACAATATTTCTTAAAGTGTGGGAAGAGATGGTGTTAAGAAAGATTGTGATTTCTAATGATGGCAGAATAATCCCAAAGGGCATGCCTTCCCCTAGTCACTGGTATGGTATGTATTTTTAATGTAAACCACTGTGAGCAACACCATATCATGTAAATTGTCATCTGAATTGTACATACAACAAGCACACATTGTGCCAACTTTTTTTTTTTAAAAAAAACCAACTTCAACCAGGCATCTAAATTATGCACCAAGGAAAGAGTAATCCTTTAACCAGTGTAAATTATGCACAGTTGCTCTATTTGCACGATTTCGCTTTTCTGCATAATTTACCTGTATTTTTGCTATCTTGCATAATTTATTCTGGTTTTGCTATAATGGAGGTCAAGAACCTATGTAAGCCACGGAAGTACTGAAATCAACTACCAGGCTTCTGACATATTGGTGGGCATTTGACCAGACACCTCTAAGTATCTCTTTGCAGCTGTGCTGCTTGTTTTATTTTCTGGTGAGATTCTCAAGAAGCTGAACTCTGCACTTCCACTGCAACATGTATACAGCCCTGGATTTAGGCTGCTATGTGGCATCCCGGATTTCACTGAACAAATAGTACTCACCCAAATAGTAGCTACTCATCTAGGACTAAGTTCAAATTTCAACTAACTGGAAAACCTTTCATGGCAACGGCAAACCTTGCTCAATATACAGTACATCGCAGAGTTCAGTTTTCATCTTCTGTGCTCCCAGATGCCACCATCATCTGACAGACCATTGTGATTTCGACACATGCACTTGGCCAAAGAACACAAATGTTATTTACAGAGTGTATCAAGGCTACATAGAGAACCCTCATACATCTAGAAAGAGCAAACAAAAATATTATAAAGTACTGCATAAAAGCAAGGGCTATGGATGTGAATGGGATTCATAAGGAACTCAACTGTTTTGATACAATAGCCAAAATCAGACTGTTTACTTTGTAATTTACAATCTGAACTTGATTAAAAAAACATTTAAAAGTTATCACAACTGAATTTTACTTAAACCATACAAATGCAATTTTAAAAAGGAACTCTAGACAAATATAAAGCTATATAAAACCATTATTTGAACTCCTAATTTTTGCACATTCTACATTTTGGGCTTGCTGAGGTTCCTCAGCCCTTTAGGCACTGGTTCCATACAAAAGTCCATTTTGGTAGGCAAGATTGATTCTCACGATTCAAGCCACTCTCCTTGTAGCAAGTTTGATAACCATTTTCAAATATAAACCTGCTTATCCAAACTAATCCGATCCTCCGCTTTGCTTTTCATTGGCCGCTTGAGCAGTCCTTTCCCTCAGGCTCCTGGCAACGTTATTTCCTTGGCGGGAGCACATTCTGTTCGTAGTGACCAGGGTTGACAATATTGCCAGCAGGCTCATAGCGGGCCACCACAAATGTGGAGCCGTCACTGGCAGCTGCCTTTCCAACTCCCATCTTTTTGGTGTTCTTCCAGACCATGGCTGTAAAGTGTCCTTAAAGAAAAACCCCACACAGAATCTATCAGGCTCTGGGCAAGAGTCTCATGCAAGACTGGGCAAGAACAGTAGTCGGTTTCAGAAAAATTGCTCAAGGAAATTCAAGCGTCCTAACTCAAGGACATTAACCTTTGTGCACAATAAAAGTATTGCTTGCTCATAACTTTTTAAAAGAACAATTGTTTTGAGGATACATTTGAAAGTTTTAAGGAGCGCTCCAATTAGTTAACTTGTTTGTTTGACCTCAGTTTCAGGTTCCTTGGTGTGAAGCTCACTGGAGGCTGTGGTGCTCTTGTGATATACGCTTTTATTTATAAACATACACAGGCTGAGCATTAAATGGAAGAGCATGAACACTCCAACCAATCTTGCTCCACATTAGGCCTCATGGAGAACCCCCAAAGTCATAGCTTTGGTTTCAGAAAAGACAGCATGTCTGTCCTCTTGAGAATTCCCAGCGACCTGTGCCGCCAGATGAGACTAACCCTGACTAGTCACTGGCCTATTGCTCCCAAGGCATCCCTAGTTAGTTGTTTCTATGGCAACACATCCGTACTTAACAGGTTAACCCAATGCAGTTAGCAAAGCTTCTAACTGGTATCTCTGTCATTTCCTGAAAAATTAAACCGTGTGTCTTTGGAATCAATGCTTTTTCAAATCATGGTGTTAGAAAGAGGAATATTTAGAAATTACTAAGCCTGAGCTTCTTCACACTTGGTTACGCAGTGCCTGTTTCTTGCTGAATTTTGAATACCATGCCTCCACCTCCCCGCCCTCTATTCAGTCAAAAGGATATGTTTAATGTCTGAGATATTGTGAGAAACTAGAAGTGTCCTTTAGGTTATCTGCAGGGCCAGCCAAAAACATTCAGGTGAACCACTAAATGGCACCCCTGCACCAGGGAAGAATGGGTGAGTGAAGGGGGGAAATCAATTCAACCTCACCCAACAACTGAGGTGGGGGGAGAGGAAGAGAGAGGTCCACTCTCTGAATCTCACTGGGTGGAAGGGGAGCCCACCATTTCCTTGCTAGGGGTGGGAGGAGACCAGCATTGCCTCCTATTCACTGAGAGGCCGTGAGAGAGGCGGCATGGGGGGGTGCCAAGGAGGGGGCAGCTGTGGCCTCCAAGGAGGGTCTCACAGCCATCATTGCCACCACCAAAGCAGCAGTGGGTGATACATTCCTTAGCGACGGGATCTGCTGCCCCTGCAGATCTTGCTCCCTGAGGCAGTCCCTTTCCTTGCCTCAAAGGTGGGCCAGTACTGGCTAACTGTCAATAAGCAATGCCAAGCCCATACTCACCTGTCCCAGAGGAAAACCCCGGACTCTGAAAGTTGTAACTTTTTATTTCGTTGTACCATCTCTCAGCTACTTCGCTCCCTGCAAAATGAATGAAAAGATGCTGTGAAATTGCAACTGATGGGGTGCAAAAATGCTGCCACTCTGTTCTTTTTTCCCTCCAAGACAAGGCAGCTCTGGGCTCTCAAAAAACATTCTAACCAAGCTGGAATTAAGTTAGTAAAACCCCCAAAGTTTTAGAAAAAAAGAGTATCACACACCATTCTGACCAACAGCAATAAGTAGCTGAATTTAAAACGTAAAGAGAAAGCATTTTTTTGACCACCTAAGTATGTCTTTTGCAGTTACCAAATGTCCTGATGCAGTTTTGAAAAATGTATCAAAATGTAAAATGTGTATTTTGAGAGAAAATAAATTTAGAAATGTTTTGGTCGGTGAGTGTAAAATCACAGAGATAACTGACAAGCACTAAGCACATTTTCAATTTTATAAAATTCAAATGTTTTAATATTTAAAGCAGTTAAATAACTTTAAACATATTGGATTCAGTAGTTAGGTTCTGCCTCTTTTCTACTGATTTACACCCTACCTTACCCTTGGGCCATAACATTTCTGGGCTGGATCTAGACACATGAAAGAAGAAGCGTTTCAGTTAAACGCATTGTAAACTTCGTATGAGAAATCAGGTTGGCAAAAACGGAACTCTACAGCGCCACCTGGTGTCACAGTATTATAATGCATATACAAAGCATATAAAGCACTTTTTCTCTGCCAATGTGGCTGAGTACCTGGATATGGAGATGCAAGCTTTTTAGAGGAAAGGTGGGATACAAATGTAATAAAAAACTGAAAAAAATATAAGCTGGCTCACATCCAACTTTATCGACACAATACCACACCAGCTCTCTGCCTACGTTCAATGAGCCTCGAACAAGAGTACCAAAGGTGGCACTGGGATACCTACACAAAGCATACAACCGATTCCAACCATTGAAAATTAATAATGTTTATCTTAAACTTCTTGCTGCAATCCTATGCTCATTTAGGAGCAAGTCCCACTGAATCAAGAGGGATATTTCCCACCTGAACATGCATAAGTATGGCACTGTGCCACTGTTAGACTGACAAATATAAAAATGCTTTCTATGGTATTTTATCACATATGTGTTGCGTAGATTGCAGTCCTTACAGTTTTGGGAGGAAAATGTTTGAGCACTGCAATGCTAACAAGTCTTTCCTATGTACTTATCTTACCTGACTGATCATACGAAGCCCATGCCAGGTTTTCCCCACATTTCCCACTACTGGATTCAGGACTGTGTTTGAGGATTCTGGTGCTAGCAAGTGCTTCTGAATACCTAGATATAAAAAAAAGGAAAGATCTTTACATAAGCATAAACAGACTGCATCATGCTGAAGCAAAATGGGTGCCAATGGCGAAGGTTGTTCTAAATCAGGGGTCTCCAAGCTTTCCTTGCCTCGGGCCGGGGTCTCCAGTGACAACTGCATGACGGGCCAGAGGGTGGGGGAGCGTGCACCCGTATGCACACACACACATGCTATTTACAGTGCACATCCGGATCAGAGGAGGCCCGTGCACATGTGCACAAGCTATTTCTGGTGCTCCTCTGCACGGGAAGTGGGTCCCTGTGCTGTGCCGCACAGCGCCGGTAAGAGTGGGCGGAGGCAGTGGCTGCCGCTGTGGACCAGATAAACAAGTTCCTTGGGCCTTATCCGGCCCCCGGGCTGTAGGTTGGTGACCCCTGTTCTAAATGAAGAGTATGCACAATGTTCCGTATAAGAGCAGCATAGTGCCCCAGAGCTACTCATGCAAGTGTGGAAAACTTTTCAGGAAGTTTTTTTTTATGTTTCATGCTTTGCTGTGCTTTTATTATGCTATAAGCCATGTCAATGTGCAAGTAGATAAATAGGTACCACTCAGGCGGGAAGGTAAACGGCGTTTCCATGCGCTGCTCTGGTTCGCCAGAAGTGGCTTAGTCATGCTGGCCACATGACCCGGAAGCTGTACGCCAGCTCCACTGGCCAATAAAGCGAGATGAGCGTCACAACCCCAGAGTTGGTCACGACTGGACCTAACAGTCAGGGGTGCCTTTACCTTTTTAAGCCACCTAGTCAGATGGGCAGGATGTAAGTAATTTTTTTATCTTTATCATCATCATCATCTGTGATGGCCTGGGAATCCGATTCAGAGGCTGAACCAGAGGAATCCCAGCCTGCACAGGAGTCCCCGCCTCCAGGGCCGGCTGAGCTGGGGCAGGGCCTTGATTCTGAAGCACCTGTGCCTGTGCCGGATCCTCAGGAGCAGGTACCAGGTGAATCCACTCTGGCTCCGGAGGTGGTTGAGGACTCAGTGCCTGCAGGTGAGTCTCCCCCTGGGCCCAGTAACCCTTCAGCCTCTCCTGAACTGCAGAGGCGAAGGGCAGAGAGGCGAAGGCAACTGGTTTCTCCCAGGCGGAGTGCTCGCCTTAAGGCCAAGAGAGGCGGGTCTCCTGGGGGCCGGGACCGCCCCTGGCCTCAGAGAAGATAAAGGCCAGTCAGCCCGGTCCCAGTTTGCGGGAGCAACGTCATTGAAGAGCTGTTTCGGCCAGCATCCAGTCCTGTTCCCCCAGAGTTCCTGTCCTTGCCCGGCTTCTCGCTGTGGACCCCGCTTCGCCCGTGGAGGACTGTCTGCCGACCCTCAACTCAGGTCCTGGACCTCACCCCACGGTAACCTCCCATCCCTGGACCAGCACATCATCATAAAAAGGTAAAGGTAAAGGTACGGGCCAGTCTTGACAGACTCTGGGGTTGTGCGCCCATCTCACTTAAGAGGCCAGGGGCCAGCGCTGTCCGGAGACACTTCCGGGTCACGTGGCCAGCGTGACATCGCTGCTCTGGCGAGCCAGAGCCGCACACGGAAACGCCGTTTACCTTCCCGCTGGTAAGCGGTCCCTATTTATCTACTTGCACCCGGAGGTGCTTTCGAACTGCTAGGTTGGCAGGCGCTGGGACCGAGCAGCGGGAGCGCACCCCGCCGCAGGGATTCGAACCGCCGACCCAAGGGAGGAGCTTGGGCAGAGGCCATATTTGATGATGGCTATGATGATGTCCCTTGCACATCATCATAAAGGTAAAGGTAAAGGTACCCCTGCCCGTACGGGCCAGTCTTGACAGACTCTGGGGTTGTGCGCCCATCTCACTTAAGAGGCCAGGGGCCAGCGCTGTCCGGAGACACTTCCGGGTCACGTGGCCAGCGTGACATCGCTGCTCTGGCGAGCCAGAGCCGCACACGGAAACGCCGTTTACCTTCCCGCTGGTAAGCGGTCCCTATTTATCTACTTGCACCCGGAGGTGCTTTCGAACTGCTAGGTTGGCAGGCGCTGGGACCAAGCAGCGGGAGCGCACCCCGCCGCAGGGATTCGAACCGCCGACCTTTCGATCGGCAAGCCCTAGGCGCTGAGGCTTTAACCCACAGCGCCACCTGCGTCCCCCGCACATCATCATAGCCATCATCAAATATGGCCTCTGCCCAAGCTCCTCCCTTGGGTCTTCCTAGACCAGGCTTCCTCAACCTCGGCCCTCCAGATGTTTTGAGACTACAATTCCCATCATCCCTGACCACTGGTCCTGCTAGCTAGGGATCATGGGAGTTGTAGGCCAAGAACATCTGGAGGGCCGAGGTTGAGGAAGCCTGTCCTAGATAATTCCTTCCTTTGGCCTTAGAAATGGGGTGGGGGGCTGGCAAGCTCCTATGTCCTCCTCCTGTCTCAGCGGTGGAGCCAAGGGACCCCCCCCCCAATGCTAATACTAATAATGCCAACAGCAACACCAATGCTAACCCTAACCCAATGGATGTGGAGGGTGAGCCAGCTGAATCGCATTCTGCCACTGTAATGAGAAATCGGGGGGTGAAGTAGGTTCCAGAGTTTATAGACAGAAAATGGTCCCACAGATTGACCTGAAACTGGGTTGTGCAAAAGAGGTAAATTTGAGGGTGGGCCATGCCATATTCGTAGTAGAAAGGGTAAGAGATTGTTATTCGAAATGAGTCAACATTTGATGAGGGACTCTGGTACGTTGACGGTGCTGTGTGCTTCTCTCCATGCTGAGGTGATTCTCCCATAAAAATTTCTATGCTTCCGTTGTTGCTGAGTAGGTTCTGGCCCACCACACTAAAGGCAGACATGGCTGCACAGTAAACTTCAAACGGGATCGTTCACTTAAGATCCACACACGTCAGAAACAAGCAAGCAGGAAGAGAAACGAGAACGGAAAGCTCAGGAAGGCCACTTAGCTTTTCGTTCCTATAGACATTAACTCTCTAGCGGCTTCTTCCTCTCAGGACAGTATTAATTAATTATGCACCATTGCCTTTTCGAACACTTCTTCTCAACAGACACATTAATTAACCCACAAAGCTGATTTTTCTTAATAGCTTGTGACAACGCTCCCCTGATAAAGGTTTTGCAGAACATCTGCTGTGGTATCTTCTGCAGGACAGTATAGTAGGTCTAGTTCCTCTGAATCTCTTTTTTAAAAGTTGTAGTTTGCATCAGTGTTTACCTCGCATCCCTTTTCTGGCTGCAACACTGAACAACATTCTGACAGTTGTGTGCCTGATTCCATGTAGTTCTCCCCATACTTTCGTGAACAGCCTTTCGCAATGAATCGGACCATATGCCATTAATTTTACCCTATTGCACTTTACTTTATTTTCAACTCCCACTTACATCCTATTGGGTTTTCTGTCTGAAGGCTGGCGTGAGTATCTACGTTTGCTTGTCATGCATGGATTTTATATCTTCCTTTGGCTACCCTTTTCTATCGATGGGCTTCTCTTTCTGGCATGTGTGCAGCATTCTCTCAGAATAGCCTAGTAGTGCTAACTTTGTAGGACAAATGACCAGAAGGATTGTCTTTTGTTTTCCCCATCTGATCTCAACATCTGCACGGGATTGCCTTTGATCCTCTTCTGATACTGCTTTTTGCAAAGTCATTTGCTGTATTCAACCAGTGAGTCTTGCTAGCTTGACTAAGCTTTCCCCCTCCCTCCAAGTCTCCTAAAGCAGCTCAGGGGATCGAGAGAATCCCCAGAAAAGCATTTAGGAGAGGAAAGGAGAGGTTGTTTGGTCCAGAAAGCACAAATACTTGTTCTGATATAATGATCACCTTATTATGATGCCAAATCCCACCCACCTTACTGACGGTCACTTTGTGTGTGAATTCAGGATTGTGGGTCCAGACACAGTGAGGCCGTGGGCAGCTGGGGACTAATCAAGGAAGATGAAATAATAACAAGATAATTGCTTTGGGATAAAAGAAGGGTTAGGGTAATCTCAGGTTAAGGATCACTCCGGGATATACATCAAAATGGGATGATCTCTAAGATCACCATTTTGGGGGGTATCCTGGCCCATCAGCCCCCATCTGAGTGTCAGGATGGAAGCACCTCCCCCAGACACCTTTAAGGGAGCACCCCAACCCCTTGGAGTGGGGGGTGAAAGTCCCAATTGCCTCCCCATCTGCACTGACTAGGAATTCAACCCAATGCCTTATCTGCCACCTCAGTTGACCCCACCCTCAGGCAGCTCACCCCCAAGCTACTTACATCTACAACCACTCTCAAAGGTCTTTGTAAACATCCAGCAGCCACATCTTGGTGCCCATTGGCAACAGATGTGCCCCATCAGGTCTGGACAGGCCTCTGTTATGAACTACAATGCCAGGGTGCTGAATCACCCACACCCAACCTGCCCTATCACTGCTGCAGCACCAACAGTTCAGACCAAAATATAGATATTAAGGAGGTGTTTCAAGAGCAGACTCTCCAGATTGGTAGGCTGGTGAGGCTGATGATGCCTTTTCTGTTTCTCAGATTATTCTTGCCTAGCTAATGACAAGGGCATCTGGCAGGGCCTTCACCACAATCAGCGATGTAAGCCAGGGCATAAGGTTGTCTCCCATCTCATCCTCCTCCGGCCCCTTTTCCACACTGGTCTGTCTTAGAAACCTGTACCTGAACCCTTAAGGAAGACTGGGACAGGCACATATCACCCAGCACACTGACCCACAGCTCCCCAAAGAAAGCTTTGTACTTTGACCAGTCCATGGGGCCCAACACAGTCTATATGTCCCTTAGGGCAGTGTATGCAATTGGTTTTTTAGTGTCCTGGGCTGGGGGGGGTAGCTTCTGCACCAGCCTTCCAGCAGCTTCCATACATGGAAGTAGTCACAGAGGTTCTGGAAGCTGCAGGATTTTGCTGAATGATGTGAACACAGCTACATGCAAAGCCGTGGTATTTTGCAGCTAATCCCCGTTCCTTAAGGGATATGATCGTCCGCCTGAGGAGGAGGAAAGTGTGAGGCAGCCCTGCCGTGAGACCTAAAGACTTCCAAAGATTACCAAACCCTATAATACGCTTGGAATGTTGATAGCGCAACAGAATGCAATGCTCCCGGCTTCACAGTGTGTCTCTAAGCACCCACAGGTCCCCATGAAGGAGTTCTGGCAGTGGCCAAGCTATGGGTGTCAACACCATGAAGTGATCCTCCTCAAACCAGCCAGTTAATATCTTTTCCTCAACAGGAACATGATAGCAACTGTTTAGTTTTTAGAGACAGGGTGAGCATCAGAATGCTTGAAAGATTATATAAATTTAATACATCCAGAAAACTAGCACATGAGGGATAAGCGAGGCAAGGCCCCTTCTCTCAGACATGCTAGGAGCTACTGTGTCTATTCTGGGTGGTCTTTTTGTAGAGAGAAGCATCCCATTCTATGAGACCTACCAACTGTGTGAACTGGTCCAAGAAATAGTGGTGTGAATCGCTGGCAATACCAAAGAACATTAGAGCTTAGCTACATGCACCATGAGTTTGACCAAACTGCGGGAGACAGTGGAAGACAGGAGTGCCTGGCATGCTCTGGTCCAGGGGGTCACAAAGAGTCGGACACGACTGAACAACAACAACATGCACCATGTAATTTTGCTTGTGTTCCTTAGCTCTAATATTCTTTGGTAGTGCCAGCCATTGGCATTAACAACATTTAAGTTTTCTTCTTCCTTTCGACCAATGCTTATAGAAATTACTAGAGATTTTGCTGTGTGCTAGCTTGCTCTTCCAAAATATGGCACCACTGGAGAAGACAATTATGCTGATCCTGGCAGTGGGAAAAAATGTCTTTTTTATTGTTCAAGGAAATAAATCCATGAGGATTTGAGTACCAACAAACCGCAAGACGAATGCCTCGCAAGACGGAAAACCCGCTAGACGAAAGGGTTTTCCGTTTTGGAAGTGCTTCGCAAAACGAATTTCCTATGGGCTTGCTTTGCAAGACGAAAATGTCTTGCGAGTTCCTGCGGGTTTTTTTCCCTTTCCCCCCCTTTTTCTAAGCCGCTAAGCCGCTTATCTGCTTATCCACTAAGCCGCACTAAGCCGCTAATAGCGCTAATCCGCTAAGCCGTCAATGGGCTTGCTTCGCAAGACGAAAAAACCGCTAGATGAAGAGAATCGTGGAACGGATTCTTTTCGTCTTGCGAGGCACCACTGTAAATCAAAAGTACTGCAATACCGATAAACTCTTCAATTAACAAAACAAAGAAGTAGTTGTACTCACTGCTGTGCTTCCCTGTTTAACTTCTTGCAGAGTTTTAGTGAGGGAACTCCATGCTTCTTCCTGTAGTCATTGTGGGCTTTTAAGACCTCTTCCGCAAATTGCTTGGAAGCTAAAAAGGCATAAAGCATTAGAAATTCAAAACAATTCCAGTCTCTGCTTCAGGCCCTAAGCAAGGGTCAAAATCTTACATTGCTCTTACATTTCAAAGCCTACGAAATAAGAAGAAAATCAGTTTAACCAACTCATCAGATGGCTTGTATTAAAACAGCTGCACCTGAGATCACTTAGTTGCACAAGCCCTGGCGAGAGGGGATGCATTATGATATATACGGCATTGCAGAGAAAGACAAGAAGAAAGGAACTATAATATGCATGTAATCTGTGGCATTCAAAGCTTTTGACCTGGTATCAGAGTTTCTGTCTTATAACCATAACCTCCTTAGCTCATCTTCAACAACCAACGCAAAAAAGTAACAAAGCCAATTTGTTAGCATAAAATATTATTTTTTTCATATCTAAGATTTAGATAATTTATTACGATCAAAGTCCAGCTTGCATAACACAATAAAAACAGCATTTATAAAGATAAAATATACAATCAGAGCAGATTGCAGCAATAGCTCATGAGCTAAAATTGAGATATATACATACACCCGTGCAACTGAGATTTGGGCTACCATAAAAATTGACCCTGAGGCACCCCAAAAGGCGTCTTCAGCATTTCCCTGGTAAACTATTTTATTCTAGAGGATGATCTGTGCCTACAGATCTAAAATTAACAATATACAGTAAGAACTTAGGGTGCACATCTATCTTTCTTCACACTCATCTTTTACTTTTGTATGCCACATTTCCAGCAAGCAAACTGAGCACAAAACAGCCCACAATAGCAAAGAATAAATACATAAAAGCGTCACCTCCCTGTCCCAGTGCTTCTTCCTTTGATATATTGGCTGTTCTGAGCAGTTTTGCATGAAACCTCAGCTAATCTCCAAGAAGCAGGAAAGTTTGGAACTATTCCACTTAGTAGTGCAACGACTTTCTTTGGAATGTGCATCACTCATTCATGTTGGGAAGATGCCAAGTGATGTCTCTGCCAAACGATTGTATTCCAATGTGTTCCACTTTGTACTCTCGTCTTTTTCAATAAAGTTTGTGGTGATTTTTCCTACTTTCAGTGCAACTGCAGCACCAGCCTGGTGGGTGTAGACTTGCAAAGCACTATTAATGCACCTAGCAATAGAAGTCTTCAGTAAGAAAGTTGGTAATGTTCTGCCTGCCTGTCCCTACAGCATGTGGCCCCTTCCCCCATTTGTTTCCACAGCAACTATTGCCCCCACTCTTTTTAATTTTCAATTTGTTTTGTACTAAAGTGCATGTGTACTAATAAAATTATCATTTTAAAAATGAAGAAGCAAATGCTGCAATTGCTAGAATCATAGGAGCCAACTCCGAGGGGCCGTAGGGGCTTCACCCCCCCCCCCAAATATTTGAGAGGCCTGGGTCCCCACAAAGTTGATGGGCACTCGCATTCAAACAGTGTGTGTGCACTGCACCATGTGATTGATTATGCAGGGTGGGCCTTATCTGGGCCCCCACAGTATTTTATTCAAGTTGGCACCCCTGGCTATGATTGTAAAAAGCAAATCAGTAAATGAAGTACCAACTTAAATAACGCCAGTGTCCGGAAGAAGCATGAATCACTTCACACCATGTGATCGGAGGTTGCATTCCTAAGTGTGCATTCTAGGGGGTAAATCAGAAGGTTAATTCTGACTTAAACATACCTAGGATTGCAGCCTTAGAGCAAGAGCGTAGGTCAGTAATGCACAAACCACTTTTGTTTCTGCTGTGGGAACAAGAACTGAGGGGTTCCCTATAGGGAATATAGTACTATATTACACGCTATGTAGAACCACAGTTTTAATGCCTCTTCTAGCAGATAACAGTGCTGAAGAATCCTTGTGTAGAAATGACCCATATTTATGTATAAAAAGAAAGAACAGTGCACAAGCTTGGGTCAAATTAGCACAGGCACTTCCAATATTTAACAGAAGAGGACGGATAGCATAATTTCCATCCCATTACCAATGTGTTCACTGTGCAACACCCTACACATCTGAGTACCAAATATGCAAAGGTGCAAATGAGGCCATTCGTCCCATTATTGTCGGATCCAAATCGAAGGTCCCAGACCTGGGACCTTCCACGTGTAAATTACTATTGAGCTATGACTCTCCCAATCGTTGCTGAGGTAACTATTAATTTGGTAATCTTAAAATGCCCTGCAATACAGAATGCCGGATTTAGATACCACATTTAGTACTGTATTAAGATTTAGGACATATTTTTTGCATAATGTAATGTACATTGTGCGCCTCTCATTAAACTTTCCATAACCGATAATTAATATGCAGATCTGCCAAACAGCTACATTTTATTAACTCAATGAAGATGTACAGGGACATAAAATTCTATGTTTACAGAGTTATAAAAATATGCAATTCTAATATCGCTTTCTCTCTCTCTTTCTCCCACACACACACAAAGACATGGAGCCTCCTAGCATACGGTAACAACTGAAATAAAGCCGAAATCATCCAGTCAGGAATGTTATTTCTTAAAGATGCATCTGTGCTAGTGCTGAGAAACAAGAACAATAAATGACCAATTTGCTTCCCATTTCTGTCCTCTGGAGCCTGAAAGATACAGAGCTTGCTTTGTCAGTTTGGTAATCTCAGCACGATGGGCTCATGGAAAAGAAGCGAGCAGCTGGACTTTCCAACAAACTTGGAAGCAGAAGCTGCTTTAAAAAAACAAGCTTTATAGAACAAGATTAAGTGAATTTGAGTTATATTCCCTGATCTAATCCATGATCTGTCAGTATAGACATGACTCCTAAGCATGTGATCCTAACACACGTTTAAATGGAGACAACGTACTCCTGAAGAACTTTCAAATAATTGCAAGCCCAAAGTATTCCCTTAATGTTTATAAAGTGTTCTGAGCACTTTGCAATGCTGTATAAATACAAGATGCATACTGTCTTGAAATCCTTTGGGAAGAAGGAAGAGATATAAAGTTAATACATAAATGCCCACAAATCTACCCCAATTAATTCTGGAAAGAAGTCTACTCTATTTACTAGCATAGCTCACGTGTCTTTTAGCAGTGCTTGGGCAAGTTCTCTCAGAACAGGGAGGGAGTTCCAGCTCTTTTGGGACAGGCAAGAGATACTAACAGGAATGTCCCAGTTCTGAAATATTGCTTAGACACAGAGGTTGATCAGGAAGGTTTATTCTAGGTGTGAGTTTGGGATTTAGAATCATAGAATCATAGTTGGAAGGTACCCTGAGGGCTATCAAGGTCAACCCCATGAAATGCAGGAATCTCAACTAAAGTATCCAAGGCAGATGTCCCTCCAATCTCTGCTTAAAAACCTCAAAGGAAGGAGAGACCACAGCCTCCCAGAGGAGACCATTCCACTGTCAAACAGCTCTTACTGTCAGAAATCTCTTCCTGATGTTTAGTCTGAATCTTGTAACTTGAAGCCATTGGTTTGGGTCCTACCATCCAGAGCAGGAGAAAACAAGTTGGCTCCCTCTTCCATTCCTTCAGATATTTGAAGATGGCTCTCATATCTCCTCTCAGTCTCCTCTTTGGAAGCCAATGTGGGTTTCTTGCGGGTGTGGGTGCTGCACTAATGGGGATTTCAGGATATGTAGAATGCTTGGAGGCAGACACAGGCATGCCTGGCACATCCTGATTCTTATAATCCATTATCTGCTGATAAACTGCTGCAGTTGAAAAGCCCAAGGCATTTGTTGTGTGATTCAGGCTTTGAAAGCTGCCTGGTTCATATAGTCCCACTGACTGCCTGCTTTGGTTTAGATCCTGCATATTTCAGGTGGGGCCCTGGACTTTAGCAATGCTAGTTTGATGGTTATGAGATGGCACTGCTGGTTAGTGGCTAGAAGACCACTGGTACAGCTGGGTTTAGTTAAGGCTGCCTCTCTCTAGGGGTGCCAAATTGAATAAAATATTGGAGGGGGGGGGCGAGACAGGCCCACATCACCAATCACAAGATGCAGCACCCAACTACCATTTGAATGGCAATGCCCATCAACTTGGGGGACCCGGCTCCCTCAAATATATTACTGTGGGGGTGAAGGTAGCTCCACTCCTAGAAGTTGGCTCCTATGTTCTCTCCTTTGGCAGGGTTTTGCTCATGCATAGTGTTAAGGAAAATTCTGGGTTGAGAGACTATTCAACAGCCCAGCTCATCAGAGTACAAGTCCCCTGTGGGTCCATGCAGTCAGTAAAAGAAGGAAATTCCAGCCAAGTAATTTGGAACAAAACAGAAGTCAGTAGACTTAGATCCTTTACTGTTGCGCAACAGGTTGAAACAGCAGTAAGTGAACCCAGAGCATGGGGCGACATTGACTTTTAAAACATTCCCACCATATCCCAGAATACAGTTTGCACAGCATCACTGCTACATCACTAACATGTCACAAAAAGGGGGGGGGTTACACAAGGTTAGCATAGGCAGATATGTCAGGGTATAAGATTAGCATAGTACCCACCACCCAAAAGTACAACAGAACTTCCTTTGCATGTCTGGAGCCTGAGACAGGTCTGGTGATGAGATTTGGCATCAATTGTCACCTCTGGGCATTTCCTGGGGTAGGAGGTGTGTATACATGTCTTCAAGCCTGGAGAGGTGGCAGGGGAAAGAGTCTTTTTTCCAAGGGCAAAATGGCGTTGGAATGGAGGAACTTGGCAAAGGGGTTGATTTGAGCTGTCAAGTCGAAAGGATACATTCAGGCATAATATTTGTAACATTTAACAACTTTAAAGATGTGTGCCCCACCCCGCTCCGTTGTAATTTCTGTAACAATCGTTTTTTTGGCAGCTGCTGTCTTGCACTGCATCATGACTGCTGATCTGCTCTTGTTAAATTCGTAAATGTGGCCCTAGTTCACCAACTTCTGTGTTTCCTATCATCTCCTGGTTTGGTTGCAATTTAATCTATCCATTTTCAAGCCCACTCTTAGCAGGCAGGAGAACATACAACTTCTGGAAAACAGTACAGCTTCCCTTCCTTTTAACTGTGATTCATATATACAGAAATCTATTACACAGCCTGCAATGAGTCATTATCTTGGGGGTTTTTCCACTCAAGTCTTCAAAAAATGCTAATGACTAAGGTTCCTGAAAGCAGCTTGTTTATATATCTGCAAAGCTAACAAATCTGTAAAAAGGATGTATAGAGTGGTGGGAAGACCTTCAGAAGTCATGGAGAGAGGGATCTTCCAACCCTGAGAGTGGGGAGGGTGTTGGGCTCCACAAGCTAATATTTTACTAGAAGCCAAACATTGCTTCAGTTACTAGCATGGACTAGAACTACTCCAGAGCAGACCCAATATTGCGTAAAGGTAAAGGTAAAGGCGACCCCTGACCATTAGGTCCAGTCGTGGATGACTCTGGGGTTGCACGCTCATCTCGCTTTATTGGCCGAGGGAGCCAGCGTACAGCTTCCGGGTCATGTGGCCAGCATGACTAAGCCGCTTCTGGCGAACCAGAGCAGCGCATGGAAACGCCGTTTACCTTCCCGCCAGAACGGTACCTATTTATCTACTTGCACTTTGACGTGCTTTTGAACTGCTAGGTTGGCAGGAGCTAGGACCGAAAAACAGGAGTTCACCCCATCGTGGAGAATCAAACCGCCGACCTTCCGATTGGCAAGCCCAAGAGGCTCTGTGGTTTAGACTGTTAACAAGGGGGGGGGGGTAGGTTCTCCTTGCAACAAGACCACAGCACCACCCGTGTCCCTTTAATATTGCATACCCTCCAACATTTTGTAAGAAAAATTCAGGGCACTCCTCAGCCACCCCATCTATGTCACTTGCCCCCTCCCTGCCGCTGACCCCTTCCTCGCCCGCCTGATCACCCCCTCCTTGCCTCCCCTCTCTTACCATTGCTGTCTTCAGCCTTCTGCTCAGCAACCTCAAGCCGCCTCAGGAAGGTTACCCTAGGCCCTGTGATGCTGGCAGACGCTGTGATGCCTAGAGTGGCCTCCGAGAAAATCAGGGCATCCCAGATTGGGATCAGAAGCCGGGGCAGCCTCCGTAAATTCAGAATGTCCCGATTAAATCGGGATACTTGAGGGGTCTGATATTCCCCTAATGGAGATGAGAAGATTGGGAGCATGATGCGGCAGTCACACAACCCCCCTCCCCATCATTATTTACCGTATTTTTCGCCCTATAGGATGCACTTTTTCCCCTCCAACAATGAAGGGGAAATCTGTGTGCATCCTATGGGGCGAATGCAGACTTTTGCTGAAGCTTGGAGAGCAAGAGGGGTCGGTGCGCACCGAACCCTCTCGCTCTCCAGGCTTCAGGAAGCTATCAGCAAGCCTGGGGAGCCTGCAGGAGTTCCCGCAGGCAGGGCTCCCTAGGCTGCGGATAGCAGCCTGCTGCCCGGAGCGTGGGGCGTGCTGAAGCCGCAGCTGGGGGGGGGGAAATAAAAGTTATTTTCTTTATTTCCCCCTAAAAAAACTAGGTGCGTCCTATGGGCCGGTGCGTCCTATAGGGCAAAAAATACAGTACTTTAACCATGGGATAGGATTGCTAAATGCACCAGCACAAGTCATGATCTGCAGCAGCTAGAATTCAAACCACCATTTGAAACAAATGAGTTTGCATATTCTGGTTAACAAGGAAACTTAATAGCATGCTTAGCACCAATGCAAGAACAGCTAAAAATCCCACAGATTAAATAAAATGTTTCATGTTTTGGATATATGGAGGACTCAGATTTTTGTTTTTGGAAGATTAAAAAGAAGATTCATTATAACAAATTATTTTGGTCAGTAGGATATAACAGCATGTCCTTTTCTATTAGACACACAGTGTCTCAATCCTTAGTTAGACATATCCCAGGATTTCAAGACTTGCCTCAAAGGATATCATAGCTCATTTAACACAAAGAATGTACATTAGTACATTCTCTTAGTACAGTCTCTTTGTAAACTGCTTTGGAGGTTTGAGCTGCATATACATTTTATAAAAGAAATACATGACAGAATTAGACTCCTAATCCTTTGGGTGAAGAAAGTGTTCTTGAAGTGCAGAACTGTAATAGCGAAAAACAATGTACCAGTCCCATAAAGGTTTTTACAGCAATAATGTAATACTGTATATGTAAGTAATATTGTGTCCTTGTTCACGAATGAGTGGAGTCCTGAGATTGCAGATTAGTGAGCACAGAAGTAAGATTGTAACAAAACCATTTGTGGCTCCATTAACATTTCACTTCCTGGAAGGTAAGAATACACCTGAGGATTTAAGGTTCATTGCTGTTGAACAGATTCACATATACAGGGCTAAATCCCCACCTCCTACTTCAAGCTATTAAATGTTCACCTTGCAAACAGTCATTCCTTATCAGCGGAATGAAAAAAATTGATATGCCAGCATATTTATAAGGATGTTTTCAATATTGTAGCAGCCTGTTTACCATTCTAAACAGGAAATGCTTTCAGGAAATGCTCTCTTGTTGCTCAAGGGTTGTTATAGCTCAGTGGTCTTAGGACACTGATATTTGTGTTTCTTATGGTTTTCTTCTATTGTATGCATGGTATATTGCTAAAATGATAACCTGACAGATGCATACTTAGATATTCTACATTCTAGTCCCTGAAATCTGGGTGGCCTAAACTGCATATGCAGATTGTTTCCTAATTATACAAATCAGGTGGTGGGTTAAAAAAGGTTGAAGCAACTCCCTCTCCTCCTGACCTCCCACTGCAAACCACCCCTTTCCAAGTTTCTTTTATAGCAGGAGTGGAGAACAACATGGATTTTCCAAATGTTCCTGGACTCCCCCAGCCATCAGGCCAAGCCAGCGTGGGCAACAGAAAGGGAGCTGGAGTTGATGAGAGTCCAGCAATATCTGGCTCCCAGAGAGGTTTCCTGCTCTGTTGTAGAGGAATGAGCACGATGGCTGGGTTTTCTTAGATATTTTTGCATGTATTGACTGTCTGAACCCTCAATGGGTACTTATCAGATATTAAGAGAATTTCGCATATTGGAAGAAGTCTAAAATTCTTTCCTGAGGGAGATGAGAGGGCAGGGAATACAGGATGTTCCTTTACTGTTATTATGCCTTATTGTTTTTAGCTTTCTAAAATTGTATAAAATTCAATAAAATAATAAAATCTCTTCCCGATAATAAACTCCATTGAACAAAACAGGACTTACTTGTGTGGAGAAATGTGCTGTTTGTCTAACAAGGTACTGTAACCCTCAATCATCAAAAGCCTGTTTGATTCTGTGTTTTGCTCATGACCCATTACCCCCTGGCTGCCACCTCAAAGGGGGATTGGTCCAGAGTGCATCAGTTTTTAATACTGTATACCAAAGGTCGGCGGTTCGAATCCCTGCGGCGGGGTGCGCTCCCGCTGCTCGGTCCCAGCGCCTGCCAACCTAGCAGTTCGAAAGCACCTCCGGGTGCAAGTAGATAAATAGGGATCGCTTACCAGCGGGAAGGTAAACGGCGTTTCCGTGTGTGGCTCTGGCTTGCCAGAGCAGCGATGTCACGCTGGCCACGTGACCCGGAAGTGTCTCCGGACAGCGCTGGCCCCTGGCCTCTTAAGTGAGATGGGCGCACAACCCCAGAGTCTGTCAAGACTGGCCCGTACGGGCAGGGGTACCTTTACCTTTTACCACAGGAAGCACCAGTTTGCCTTAATTAGCTCTTAACACATGCTAATTTCAGAGGCTTTAGAAACTGTCTAATACAAATGCACACATGGGT
This sequence comes from Podarcis cretensis, assembly GCF_951804945.1. Classification (NCBI taxonomy): domain Eukaryota; kingdom Metazoa; phylum Chordata; class Lepidosauria; order Squamata; family Lacertidae; genus Podarcis; species Podarcis cretensis. Next base: position 4,331,698 of record NC_137182.1, on the reverse strand, counting down.
CTATCATCCAATTTTAACACACAAGCTCTGCTCTACATCCTATTTCAGGCAGGCTTCCAGATCCTCCACTCCAACGCTTAAGCACCAATTTCACGTTTGCCCATTTCAAATATTTAATACTTAAATCAATTTTTTAGTTCAAACTACTGTCAAAGGTGGCTTGCAAGTTATATTAAACCTCTTTTAATCAAGAGAAAAATAACAGATTTTTTTAACAGAAGCATCACACCATAACACAGACCAGAGGTGTCAATCAGCTGTGTTTTACTCAGAGGAGACCTATTGAAAATAATGGGCATACTGTAGGTCCATAATGATCATTTGTTTCAATACTACCCATAATTTCCAAATTAAAACTATTGAGGGGCTTGTGCCTGGCTCAGAAAAAACAAAAGACTCTCTGCACCTGATAAGCACCAGCCAGGGAAAAAGCATTCTATAACAGAGTACCCTTTTCTGATTAAATGTTTTGATTGCACCTTTAAAAAAAACAAATCCGCTTTTTCTCACTGCAAAACTGTTCCATGGAACAGCGACAATAAGATTGTGACATCAAAGCCACCCATGTATTCAACACTCTGCACATCAATTTCACAAAGAACATTGACACTTGGTTTTTAGGTACATCTGTGTGCACCCTGAAATTATCAGGCTTGGGGAAACTCATAGCATTAAACACAGAAATCTGTTGGCTGGATGCTGCAGTTAAAAGCAGGCTGCATGACTTCTAGCCTTGCCTACATCTGGGTAAAACCAGATGGACTTCTCCGATAGTGCAGTTTAAATACACCCACACCCAGGCCTTGTACACAATCAGAAGTTACAACATGCAGCTAGTGATTACCACCCCTGTTGCTATTTATGGCAGACCGAGAGAGAATGAAAACACACCCACCCTTTCTCCACGTCTTCCACCCACAAGTAAAAACAATGGGAGAAAGAGGTATTCTCAGGAGGACTCAGAGGAGCCTTGGTGATTTGGTCGCCTGAATGATGGCATTCAGGGATTCAGTCTGTTTGACTCCAAACTTCGTGGCAAATGGCTAAGGGCCCCTCCTTGCAACGGCTGAGAAAGTCAAGCTGTGTTCCTTCAGCCACTGTCCTGGACTCCAGTCCAAAGTGTTACTCCTAACAGGTAAACAGATGTCACCTCTGGCACGGAAGACCAAGGAAAGCTATCTGCTTAAAACAGACATGCGGAAGGCTCCTGAGGCAGTTCCACTGTAGCTCCAAATTGTTTGTGACTACTGACCCTTGCTGGCTGGGACTGATGGTAGTGGTGAGTCCAACATCTGGAGGGCCACAGGTTGCATACTCCTGGTGTGTGTGTGTGTGTGTGTGTGTGCGCGCACACACACACACACACACACAGTGTATATCCTTCTCCATTCTGGACTTTCCCACCGACTTGCAGAGCTGCAAGGCTGCTGTGTTGTGAACAAAGAGCTGCCTCCTAAGGGGGCCTAGTTCTTTGGTGCTGCCAGACATAACAGTTGCAGAGTTTTGCATTTAAAAGCTGCAAGGCTAGTAGACATGTAAAAGATACAGCTTTTGCCATCACAGCATCTGTTGGCCAAAGAAAAGCAGCAGCTGTTACATTCCTGCTTGTTTTACAGCTTTTGAAGTTGTCAGGAATGAGAAGGGGCCCCGTGGGACCTGCATCACCATCTCCTCCCTCCGCCTTGCACAGACCCCCTTGCTTCTGATGCCCAATGATGCTGCTGCTCCAGAAAATAATGTTCCTTGCTCCAGAGCAGCTTCTAGAACAGCAGTCGGATTCCAGAGCCTCCTTCCTTGCGGAAACTTGAGTATATGGGTTCCAAATGGGAACCCTAGAACACAGAAGCGCCACAGCTGGTTAGGATGCCAAAATCCTCTTGCATAAGCAGCAGGAAAGGAAAGTTGCTCCCTCTCACCTTAGGCAGTGCAGCTGTGCAGGCTAAGGGCCAACATATATGGGGAGCTATTTGGAATTCTTGCCAAATAGGTTTGCGCTGCTCGCGGCTTACTTCCTGCCCCCTCTTCATCACATCCTCCGAGGAAACGCAAAAAAGCTAACGGACTCTCCCCGTGGCTCTGTCTGCAAGCGACGGCTGCCTAACAGTTCCTAGCAAGCATATTAGACCGAAATTCACGCAACGGCAAACCCCGTGCATAAAAGTCGCGCATCCTCTGCAGCGAGTTCCGGGTTTCTTCTGCACAGAGAAAACCCTTCCGGGCTACTGGATGAAGCTCGGCTAAAGAGCCATTAAGATCTATGCACATCGAAGCAAGGGGTAAGGTTTTTTGGGGGGTGCAAGTTCACAGGCAAGGAAAGCTCCGAGCTTCGTCCAGACTCGTTCACCCACCTGACTTGCCCATAGTCCCGTCCTGGATGCTGAGCCGCAGAAGCTGCTGCTGCTCTCAAGGCTCCGGCTGCTCTCGGTTTTTCTGCCCGCCGCCTGCAGCTTCCTGGCGCTGCTCTGAGCCGCTGCGTGAAGCAAGAGGCTGCGAACAATCCGAGAGCAATTGCCCATTCACAGGGCTCAAGCTGCCGGGTGATGCCTTATAAGGAATAAGGCCATTTGTTCCTTTCTCGAGGAGATGCTTCTCTGTAGTCAGGGAGGGATTATTTATCATCTAGAATACTCAGCAACGCAGGAAAACACTACTGGATATGATTTTGCATACCAGTTTCGTCAAGTAACAGGAAAGTTAGGCTTCACTAATTTTGGGTGGGTGGGGAGTGTGAAAAGTAATTGAAAACATGCTACCTACTTTGAGAAGCAGCTGTTGAAGATTGCAGCAAGATGCACAGATTGTGGGGCCGCTATGTAATTTTAGATTTAATCCTTTTATGCCCCCTCCCCAACTTTGGGTAGTGGTGTGTGGTGCTTCAGATGCAAAGCACACAATAGTTGTTTGTCTTCTCCCCATCCATACTTTACAGCAGTTTCCAGATTTCCCATACGCTAGAGCAAAAGCAGACAAAAGGCAGTGTGACAATGCAAATTTAAAGAAGAAAATATTCTGAGCATGTGCAGCATCGCATTTTCAATTCACTTAAATCATTGCAACCATCGTGACTACGGGAATGAAACTGACGCAAAATAAAACAATTGTCCTGATGCTAAATGCATTTACTTGGGAATAAGCACTGTTTTATTGTAGAAAAGGGGAACACGTTTTAAAAGTGAAAGTAATAGAATAAGAATCCAGCCACCAACATTCAGTCTTGGTTAACCCTGGCATTCCCATGTACCAGCCTGGATTCTGACACAAGGCCTGATGCACCTGGAGTATGTCTGGAAACAAGTTCTGAGGGACAGTTAGAAGAACTGAGTATGTACCACCAGGGAAAGATTAAGGAAAGACATGATAGCAGCCTTCAAGTACCTGAAGGCAGTCATGCAGAAGATGGAGCAGACTTGCTTCCAGGTGGTTATCAATTGTAGAGTCACTACTCCTCACGAATGCATGGTTTTTGTAGTGGACAAATTGCATTATTAGCATCAAAAGTGCCTGCCCACCCACAGCCCCCTTACTTTTCTGGAGAAAATCCACTATTGGGGGAAAAAATGTTTTTCCTAGTTTAAGAGCTGAGACAGATATAGTTTTGGAGGCTAGGCTATACTTAAAAAATGTCAACTGCCAAGACAGAGGCTGAGCTATCCCAATCATTTTGACAAGTGGAGGTGACTGTCCACCTTTCCATCAGCTGGCGCCAATCACATGAGATCTGGTCAATCAACTTCAAAGGAAAGAATTGGGAGCACACTCCGGAGTCTTACTTTCAGGGGAGGAAGTGCCATAACTTGAATCCCATTATGAAGTATTTCCTGAAGAGGAGAGAAAGAAATGAAAATGCCCAAAACCAACCTCAAAACTGTGGGAGTTTTTGCAGCAAACCTAACAATGTATAGTTTAATGCATGAAGTCCATAGAGCTGAATTTGCTAGAAAAGGCTCAACTAAGTCATGCCTCGTGGGCCAAATTGGAGCTTGTGTCAGGCCTGAAGGCCAGAGATTCCCCAAGATCCCTGCTCTCGAGGCAGGACCTACACCAGTAGACGTGGTGAAAACATGGCTCTCTATGCTTTGCACCTGATAGGTGGAGACAGACAGAAACCCTTGGAAGCTTCATCCTGTTGTTGTTGTTTAGTCATTTAGTCGTGTCCGACACTTCGTGACCCCCTGGACCAGAGCACGCCAGGCATTCCTGTCTTCCACTGCCTCCCACAGTTTGGTCAAACTCATGCTGGTAGCTTCAAGAACACTGTCCCACCATCTCGTCCTCTGTCGTCCCCTTCTCCTTGTGCCCTCCATCTTTCCCAACATCAGGGTCTTTTCCAGGGAGTCTTCTCGATTCATGAGGTGGCCAAAGCACTGGAGCCTCAGCTTCAGGATCTGTCCTTCCAGTGAGCACTCAGGGCTGATTTCCTTCAGAATGGAGAGGTTTGATCTTCTTGCAGTCCATGGGTCTCTCAAGAGTCTCCCCCAGCACCATAATTCAAAAGCATCAATTCTTCGGCGATCAGCCTTCTTTATGGTCCAGCTCTCACTTCCATACATCACTACTGGGAAAACCAGAGCTTTAACTATATGGACCTTTGTTGGCAAGGTGATGTCTCTGCTTTTTAAGGGTCATCCTGTTTGTAATGCAGTTTGGAGGGCATGAAGAAAGGAAGACCTGTGGTCTCACTTCCACAGTGCCCAACTGCCGTTTCCCAACTGTCGCTGTGCCCAGCCTGGAATGTTCTGGCCCACACAGGTGACTCCGAGGACCGTGAACATCCTGCATGTCTGAGTCTCTCATCTCAGTGCTTCGCTTGCTTCACCTTGCCTGAGCTGCTTGTTTGGGTGGAGGGTTGCCTCCCATGTGTGAAAAGGAGAGAACGAAGGCCATGGCGGCAAAAAGAAGCCTTCCATGGCGTTGGCTTCACTTGCTGAAGCTTGCTTTCGTGTTTCTGTTGTTGTTGCTCCCCCTCCTTTTCTCAGGGGCTGCCTGTAAGTGACAGAAGACCGGAGGAAGAGTGAGAGGGTTGAATCTCTTGCCATCTGCTGGGGATCCTCACCTTGCTTCATGGGTAGATCTACATCAGGATCTGCTTCCCCTGTGGATCCTGCTGCCTGAGGAGGTTGCCTCACTGCAACTAGGATTTGAAACCATGGTTTGAAGCTGGATCCAAATACTGGTGAACCATGCTTATGGTTGGTGCAGGAAGGATTGTGAAAACTGCATTAAATAAGGAAGAGCTTGGCTGGGGAGCAAAAGTGATTCAACAGCCTTAAGGAGAATGGCAATGGTGTTATGCTGGGAATAGGCATTTATGGTTGTTGCAAACTGCACACTTGCAAAACTCCATGTAGCCAGATAAGCATAAAATTAAATAGATGCAAATCACTAATTAATTTAATATAAATTGTTGAATATTCTCTAGGTTTTGTTTTGATGGGCTTTTTTTCCCTTTCTTTTTTTCTTTTTCTTTTTTTTTTTGTCAATGTTGCTCTAGCTGGAAATCCATGTTTTGTGAATAAAATGTGTCTGTTAAGAAAAAGGACGGTGCACTTGAAGAGGGAAACCAGAGATACACCAGCAGAGTCAGAGACTGAGTATGATAACACTTCATATGTCCCAGAAGACCTCTCAGCTTCAGATAACCAGATAACTGGAGCAGAAGAAAGAACTGGTAACTGAAATCACTGCTTACACCTGTTGATTTCAGACAGTGGATTAAGCACTTTGAGCCTACTGCAATTTTGTTCTATTGCATGTCTCTCGTTACTTCCAACTCAATAGCTGTAACTGTAAAGATCACTGTTTAAAAACCCCAAGTTAGGAACTTTTTGGGTGTTCTAGAGTAGCTGTTTGTATCAGTGTATGTGGCACCAAGTACAAGGATTAGGACAGCAGTCAGGGAGTGAAACTTAGTGGCACAGTTACCAGGAAGTGACTCAGTACAAACAGATAGAGCAGGAAGGAGATAGAGAGTTTGGAGTTGGAGGCCAAAGCTTGTTTTGGTAAAGTTCTTTGTTTTAAGGTACTTCTGCTTGATCATTTGATTATATCTTATAGGTCATTGTTAAGTTTGAACTGCATCTTGCACTGTTTTTATTTTGGTTTTTGGCATTGCATTGGCTTTTATTTTCTTATGCACTGCTTCCAGATTTTTGGATGTTAAGTGGTTTACACATATTGTTAATAAATCATCTGCAGTCTAACAATAGGCACATCAGGATCTAAGGTAACTGAAATGACTGCACTTACTTTTCTGTGTAGGACTGCACTGCCAGTATTCTGCAGGAGGAATTCAGTGACATAGTAGAACTTCAGATTTGCACAGTTAAAGAGCACTAAATCCCTCTGTTGCACCTGCACAATAAACCCACTTCTTAAAAAATGGACTGTTTGCAATCTGGCAAGAGATGGGGAAAATGCATTGGAAAGTGAGGGATTAACAGGAAGACGTGTGAACATCTCACAGACAAATCGGGATGAATGCAAAACTAATCCTTGTTCTACCCAATAAATTGGAACAAAGACTGGACGTAGCCCAGACACTGTGTGAGCAAGGCAGGATGAATGCTGAATAAGCCCGTCATCTAGATGGCTCTGATGTATCCATGCTAATTGTGACTTTTACTTACTGGTTTTCAAACTGCAGGCCCAGTTGTTGTCACGTCATATAATTTTTGTGGTTTTAACACAACAGTTTAAAAAGCCTTTTTTTTAAAATGCTCAAGGGCTACAATTTGAGAAGGTCAGCAAAAAGACCATTAACTACATACAGTGGTACCTCGGGTTAAGTACTTAATTCGTTCCGGACGTCCGTTCTTAACCTGAAACTGTTCTTAACCTGAAGCACCACTTTAGCTAATGGGGCCTCAAGTTGCTGCCGCGCCGCCAGAGCACGATTTCTGTTCTCATCCTGAAGCAAAGTTCTTAACCCAAGGTACTATTTCTGGGTTAGCAGAGTCTGTAACCTGAAGCGTATGTAACCTGAGGTACCACTGTATTGATGCAAAACAGTAGCAAACCAGACTTTTTAGAACCTAGACAATGATTCAGGAGGGGGTGATTGAGACTGCAGAAGGGGGAGAGGGGGGCTTAACACTTTCCCAACACTTTCCCATTCTGAGCATATTTTCCTCAGTTGGGCTTCAGACGCAGGCCTGTAAATTTATGGGCAGAAAAATTGGTGCTGCAAAATGGAAGATAAGGAAAATGTTGTGCCTCTATTTCTGTTTCTCTGTTTACAGCTGCCCTCTCCCAAGTGAATGCTGCCATACATGTATTTGCATATAACATGTAATGTGTCCATTCACCAGTCATTCAGTATTTTTAAATTCAGTGTTCTCATTGACTTCTTAGGGAACAGTCAAGCACTTTTATTGCAGTAGGCTAAGTAGGTATTACGCATCAAGGCTGTGTGGAATGCAATGTATTTTTAATATTAAGTTTTATGTATTACTATATTTCATTCTAACTCGATTTTTCCCCCCTACTTCAGTTCCAGCGTACATTCTTATTTATTCAAACAGTTTAATTCTAAATTGTTTGACTGAAAAGCTGTTAGTTGAAGGAATCATTGATCCCAAATACGTATGGTCTGGTCCCCGAGGACAAATTACTAGAGGTAACTACAGTATAGTTTAATTGTGCATAAGTTAAGACTACAGCCCTTAGCACAGTTTCTAAAGAGTAAGCCCACTTCAATTCTGAGGCTCATTTCGGAGTAAACGTGCTTAGGATTATGCTGCATATTTTTTTTAAAAAAATATTTAACTCTGATATATGTATTTCTCTGCCGCTCTGATAAGCACAGACAGTCCTAAGAGCACTTCACTGGGGAAACGGTGGTGAGCTGTGACCCTGTATTGGCACCACAGCTGGAAGTCTGAGCGGCCACTGCGTGTTCCTTGAGGGGTCTCCCCTCATGCAGTTCCTTCCTTCGAAGAGAAAGCCTAGGCAGGGCTTTGGGACCCTTTGCCCTTCCATTCCATCTTGGGGCAGCCCGTCCTGTTTTGCCACCTGAGGCAGAAGAGGAGAGTGCCACCCTGTGCACCTGCCGCCCCTTGCAATCCCCGCCATAGCCTCATTAGGGGGCGTTGCGTGGCTTCTCCTCCCTTCTCTGGCAGCAGAGGGTGCACCCACGGAGGGCCCTCCTTGGATTACGCCACCTCAGGCGCCTGCCTCGATTTGCCTCATGGTCCTGCCCACCCAGTGGCGTTGCAATGGGGGGGCAGGGAACGGTGTGCCCCGGGTGCCGTGTCTGGGGGTGGTGGTTACAAGAAGGTACCTCACGGGGGCTTGCAGTGGCATGAACAGCCATTGCGCCACCACAGCCGCATGTGGAGGGTTCTCCGTTCATGGCTGCAGCCGCGGCAAACCACTATGTACAGCACATGTGCACATGCACTGTACGTAATAACACCGCACGTGTGCTTTACATAGCGGTTTGCCACCTGCGCTGCTCGAGTGCAGTGGGATCCCTCTGTCGCTGCTACAGACGCATGCAGAGGATCCTCTGTTCTCTGCTGTAGTGGCGATGGAGGGATCCCGGAACCATCCATACGGTGGATGCTGGAGCGATGGTGCCAGCAAAGCACTATGTACAGCGCATGTACAGCAGCGCTACATACGGCACATGCGTCGTACGTAGAGACACCACACATGCGCCCTACATAGCGACGCCCCTCCCCGGGTGTCACGACGCCTTCGTTCACCCCTGTGCCCGCCCCGGGTTAATATTCAGGAGCCCTTCCAGAAACAGCACTTTAGGATAGAGTTCAGGAGGCCCTAATCAGTTCCGCCAAGAAATGCAATTATGGCTTTGTCCATTTTTTGTCTTTTGTCTCTTCTGAGAGCAAAACATCCATGATGAGAGTGAGTAGCAAGAAGAAGCTTGCATTTATTTTTATATGGCCTGGCCATATAAGAGAGGGTGTTTGTCATGTGACTTGCTCCCAGATAGGTGGGTGGCCTTAGCTGGTTTTAACATGACTTTTATGTGTTTATGGGGTTGTTTATAGGATGGCTGCCTACATTCTAAAGAAAGATAGTTGTTGAGTTACATGTCCACTTAGCTGGTACTCATCTGGGGGGGGGGCAGCGGTGGAGCAAGCCAATCCGCCTGGGGTGGCACACATGCCCTGCGCCTAGGGGCAGTGCTAGCCGCCCTCATGGCGGGGTGAACTGGGGCAGGATTCTCCGTGGGGCCTCTGAGGAGTCTGCCTGCCTCCTCCCACTCAGCCACCCTACAGCTGGGGGGGGGGCAGTGGGCGGACCATTTGGGGCAGCATGGAGCCTGGGTGCCCAATCCACTGTGTCACTCCCAGGAGAGACGCGTGGCTCGGGTGTGCTGTAGACCCCACAGTGAGTGCCGCCCAGCATTTTGTCACCCTCCTCAGAGGTGACACCCAGGGTGACCCACCCTCACCACACACCCCTTCCTCTGCCCCGGGGGGGGGGGTCTCCTTTTGCTCTTTGTTTTGTTTTCTGCCTGGCTCTGGAGGCCTTTGGAGCTCCATTGGTCAGGTGCTCCTGCTAGGGGGGCTGGGGGCTCTGAGCGGCTTCCCTGGCTGTTGCACCAAGTGCCCCCTGGATCCCCCCAGTTGCGGCGGTGGTGGTTTTGGTGGCTCAGGGACCAGCCAGGCAGCACAGTTGGTGCTGGCAGTCTTCAAAAGCTCCACGCAGCCGTGGCGCCCACCATCTTGCCTTGACAGAAGTCCATCGTTATGATTTATGATTAGTTAATTGACATTGGCATTGAGCATCCCATTGCTGATATTTTGGGTGATGTGTTGTTATTTGTAGAATCACAGAGGTTTCTTTTAACGGATGATGGTAGCTTGCAGATTTATAATATTAAAGGCAGTGACTCTGGAGGTTACACTTGCAAAGTGAATTATATATACAATGCTGAGCCAATGACTACCGAAATCCATTTCATGGTTTATGGTAAGTAAGGTTTTAGTAATTTTAATTTTGTTGTTTTGCATCCATGGTATTAATTTGTAAAATACTCAGGAAAGCATGGAAATCTAGAACCTTTAAATACTATTGAAAAGAGTGATTTGAAAAGAGTGATTTGAAAATAGTATCTTGAAAACCACAAACTTGTATTGGGCCTTACTAATTTCTTGGTTAAGTGTCAGCTAGCACCATCAGCTTGAGAAATAGTCAGGAAATATTTGGACTCTGCCCAGGCATTCTGGAAGTTTCTTTAGTGTACACGCATGCAGTTCAGGTACCTGGGGCAGGGCAACGGGTGGGCAAACAATGAAGGAGGACAATAAAATTAAGCTAGGGTGCCACCTGGTGGAAATGCATTGTCTTACTCTGTGACTGCATTGTGTCTTATTGGTTGAGTGCAATGATGGTGCAAAACTACATACCAAAACAATTGCAAATGAGTACATTTGCACTGCCGTGCTTAGAAAACAAGATACAACATCTCCAAGGGCAGATGAGCTCCATCTTGGAGCCTCTATCTACATACAGTTTTAGAAATAATTGAGAACTAGTGACATATTGGGAACAGGAGATGGGCAAATTCTTCTTGTTGTTGTTATTAGAAATAATTTAATTTATAACCCGTCCTTCACCCTAAAGCCCCAGGATTTGTGTCTGTTCAGTGGCCAAGCAGACTTCCTTGAAAAGTAATGGACTTTTCTTTGTTAGAGGTTTGTAAGCTGCAGGTGACCGGTCACTTATCAGGGATGCTATAGCAGAGGCTGCCTTTACGGGTAGGGAGTTGGGTACGGTTGGGGGAAAACTTATTCTGAGGGGTCATTTCCTAAGAGTAGAACAGAAGTTCTAGATTAAAACTGAGTAGAGGGAGAATTATTATTTAATATACTAACTGTTCTGAAAAGCACAACAGCCTTAACATTTAGCAACTCCTACTCTGCAGCTGTGTGTAATTTCAGCAAATTAATTTTGACTAATAAACTTGGGAGGAACTAAAATCATTGACGCACAACAGGGGGGTCCCTGTCCTCAGTTTTCTAGAAGTGACTGAAACCTGGTGGAGTAATAGCCACGGCTGGAATACCTGTACTGATAGGGAAGCAGCAAGCAAGAAGGCTTTCACAGATCTCTGGCTATGTTATTCATTCATTTAGGACAGGTCATACCAGCAAGTTTATTACGTGTCTTCACTTGCAATAATATCAAGAGATGTTTCTAACATCAGCACTTTCCCCCATAAAGACCAAGAAATATATTTTAAAAATTAAAATAATTGTATTATTTGTATGCCGCCCATCTGGCTGGGTTGCCTTCGTTTGTGCAAAGTCTAAGCGCTGCAAAGAACTATGGTGCATTCTCAGTAGGGGCAGAGCCTTGAGAATGGATGCTAAACGGAATGGGGATGGGGGAAGATTCAAGGGCATTTTGGCTGCATGTGAAAATAATGTGCATGCACACACCCCCCCCCCCCTAGCATATTTTCAGCTCTTGGTATCTTCTGCTATCTTCAGAACCAGCGTTTCTTGTTTAGACACCTGTTGGACACGTGCCTCTTCTCTTTAGTACTATACTGCATACAGATGCTCTCTTTATGTGGTGGCTGCACCACCAAGTGCATAAGTGAAGAACAAAGGAATATTGGCTTGTCCATTCACTGTTCATTCTTTTCAGTGAATGGAGATTACCCAGTTCCACCCTTACAACAACAAGGATATTCGTAAGGATGAAGGACATCTGAAAAATATTTTAATAAATAGGCAATGCAACACAAAAATACATTTGGAAACAATTAGAAACAAGCAAGGAATGAAACAGTAAAAAGGAACATTCAGCCACATTATAGCCTCTTCTGCCAAGGTCATAATAGTGAGGCCAGAAGGAGCCTGGATTTCACTCTCTGTCTCTTTTCCTTCTTGTGTGGTGTTCTGTACATAGTATGCTTAGTGTTAGCATTTAGTCTTATTATAAGTTATTGTAAGTTTAAGTTGAGTCTGCTGCAGCTGGATTTCTTATGGGCAGTGCCAATCCTGAATCTTTTGGATTTGTGACCATTATGCTCATTTGCCTTCAGTAGCAGTAAAGCAGTAAAGCTCTGCTGGTCTTATTTTTGGGAGGAATCCTGCAACGTGTTTGAGTTTTTGCTCTGCTAACTATGCACTGGAGTTCTGCGCTGGATCAATATGAGTAGAATACATGACAGTTATTGCATAATTGTGCCTCTAAAGCAATGGAAAGGCATAATCCACTGTGAGATAATCTGAATCTATGGAAGAAACTGAACTTACACTATAAGCACTGGGGCAACAAGAACAAGAGAACCTTGTGGCACCATAAGAAATAATAGCTGTGTTTTATGGCTACAGTTTTTGTGGACTTGAGGTCACACTTCGTCAGATGCATGAAGTATCTTCAGTTGACAGAAGATGACTTGCTTCTTATACCCATAAGTGCTCCAACTAGGAATGTGTTAATGATTGAAATGGAGCCCATGCAGTCAATGGCAATTATAGGCAAAGTTTGGACAGGGGTTTCTAGAACTGGATCTGAATGGAGGAAGAAGCACAGGGCTCTTTTTCATGCCATTATAAAAAAAAATATGTCCATAGGCATTAGGTCATGAGGGTCATTAATATCCCAGAAAATAAATATTGCAACCAAATTGTCAGAAGCTAGACACAGTAAAATATACACCATGTCTGGGATTCATCTTGCACAGTCATAATACAGTCATACCTCGGGTTAAATATGCTTCAGGTTGAGCGTTTTCAAGTTATGCTCCGCAACAACCCAGAAGTAACGGAGCGCGTTACTTCCGGGTTTCGCCACTCATGCATGTGCAGACACTCAAAATGACATCACGTGCATGTGCAGAAGTGGCAAAATGCGACCTGCGCACACGCAGACACACAGACACGTGTTACATTTACTTCAGAATGCAAATGGGGCTCCAGAACGGATCCCATTCGTATCCAGAGGTACCACTGTATACTTCGCAATGATTGTTCAGGACACAACCTTTTTATATCTTTGGCTTTTCTCCTGTATTGCAGTTCAGTGCTAGTGTTTTAATTTTGCTTAGTTTTTGGTTTTATGATTTTTATGTGCATTGCACCTGTTTTAATTGCAATATTTTGTGTCCATTTGGTAAGGGCAGGCTGTAGGTATGTCTAAAAAGAAACAAATAAAATATTATGCTTAGGAATGCATTAGTCCTGGTGTTGGGTAATTCCTGTACCATGTTAAGAGAGAATATTTTCCTTTTCTTAGTGTATCATATGCCAGAGAAGAGTCTCCGCCTGTCCTCTGAATTCACGGTTCAAACCTGTGAAACCAATGCGGTTGCTTCATTTGAAAAGCATTTCTTAAAGAAATTGGAGAGCTTAGTCTACAACCTGGGGTGTGAGATCAAGCAGTGGAGTACACAGTGTCATGCTTCTACAGACACACTGGAGAAGATAACACACAAGCTTACCTTTCAGTTTGTAGGTAAGGTGAAATCTTACTACTTCTGCATTATTTTATTTTTGACCATTGTGTGCAAGAAAATACTGTAGGCAAGAGGCCTGGAGGGTGGCAACATGAGAACAGGGCCTTTTCTGTGGTGGCTCCCCACATGTGGAATGCTCTCCCCAGGGAGGCTCGCTTGGCGCCACCATTACATACAGTGTCTTTAGGCGCCAGGTGAAAATATTCCTCTTCTCACAGGCCTTTGGCTGATTAAACAGTATATGACCTTTTAAACTGGGGTGGCGGTATTGTTTTTGCTTGTTACTATGATAAGTATTTTTGTATTTTTATACGCTAAACCACCCTGCTATCCTCAGATGAAATGCAGTATTTAATAATGATAGAAACAGAAATAATAGAAATAGAATAAAAGGAAAGCCCTAAGAGCCATACATTATGTGACAATGAAGGTCAGGGCCAGCTATGGCACATTTTCCCTTTGTGAGACAACTGGCCACCAACCCAATTGGTTTGGGTACCAGGAGATCATCCATTTGGGTGCCCAACTGTGTGCTGCCACCTTCTTCACCTTCTTCTTCTTCTTCTTCTTCTTCTTCTTCTTCTTCTTCTTCTTCTCCTCCTCCTCCTCCTTCTCCTCCTCCTTCTCCTTCTCCTTCTCCTTCTCCTTCTCCTTCTCCTTCTCCTTCTCCTTCTCCTTCTCCTTCTCCTTCTCCTTCTCCTTCTCCTTCTCCTTCTATAAATGGTGTTGTGGTTAGAGTGCTGGACTAGGACTTTGGTGGGGTTCAAATTCCCACTTCGGCCACAAAAATCACATGGGTGACCTTGGGCCATGGTCTCTCAGCCTAACCTACCTAACCAGGTTTGTTGTGAGGATAAAATGGGGATGAGGAGAACATCAAGCCCCACCTTGAGCTCCTTGGAGGAAGGTGGGATATAAATGAAAGTATACACTGCTCCACTTTCCCTGATAAGGACACAGGGCAGCTTACAGATAAATATAAGAACAGCTAAAACTGGGGTGGGGGTGGGGTGTCATTAAAAAAATTAAAATTTAGAATATATATAACACATTAAAATCTATTAAAACCACACAAATCATTACTTTAAAAGCAACACGGCACAGTCCTTTCGTTAAAAGCAGTCAGCTCCCAAAAGCCCATTGGAATAGCAACAAGGAGGCAGCCAGTCTAGCTTCTCTAGGGAGGGAGTTTCAGAGTTGTCTGGAGCAACCACCACCAAGAAGGCCCTGTCCTGCGTCCCCACCAAGTGTGTCTGTGAGGGTGCTGGGACCGAGAGATGGGCCTTCCCTCAGAGACCTCAAAATCCAAGCAGGTTTGTGTGAGGGAATACAGTCTGATACAGGGCTGTAATTTGCTTGTTGTTTTAAGATTGCTGCTGGTTGTTTATTGTTTAAGGAGCATTATGTTATGCCATGTATTGTTTTAAATGAGTTATGTATCCTGCCCTGAGGCAAAGTGGTATAAGATGAGTTGTAAAATTTTGGAATAGATATATACAAGATCTATATACAGTGATACCTCGGGTTAAGTACTCGTTCCCAATCTATCTGAAATTTGGCAGTCTTGCTTTTCTTTGAAGTAGCTACCATGGCCTGCTTCACATTTAAAAAGTGACAACTACAGTGGTACCTCAGGTTAAGTACTTAATTCGTTCTGGAGGTCCATACTTAACCTGAAACTGTTCTTAACCTGAAGCACCACTTTAGCTAACGGGGCCTCCCGCTGCTGCCGCACCGCCGGAGCACGATTTCTGTTCTCATCCTGAAGCAAAGTTCTTAACCTGAAGCACTATTTCTGGGTTAGCGGAGTCTGTAACCTGAAGCGTATGTAACCTGAGGTACCACTGTACAATGAACCTAAAGCACTGGGGTCATATTATGCGATGATAGTTTTAAAATTTTAGTGTGCAAGAAGGGGGTTGGACTCGATGGCCCTTGTGGTCTCTTCCAACTCTATGATTCTATGAAGGTTGCTGCTATATAAAATATTGGCATTGCAGACAGATTCTTACATGTGGTGAAGTCACCGTGTTGTTAGACATGGGTTTTATCATATAGGGATACTATTGGAAGAACACTTGCATCACACAAAAGTTTTATTAAAGTAGAAAAATTGCTGCTTACCTTCTCTTAATTTGCAGTTTTTCCTTTAGCACTGACCACAGCAGACCTCTGTAGAAGTTCTCAATGTGGAAATTCCACCAGCAACATGAAGGAGGTGAAGTAAAATTATACCAAAGGTTCACAGTGCAATAACGGCCATGATATTTTGCAGAACTTATGGCAAAAATAATAACTTATAAGTGTGCAAAATCAGGGGTGCCAACAATATTTTGGGGACCTGGTATACTGTGAGTAGATTGAGCTCTGCTGCAGACGCCAAAGAAGGCACAAATTTGCATAATATTTGCGTAATATTATCTCACATGCAAACCTGCACCCTCTTTTGCAGGTGGTGGTGGAGCTTACAAAAATAAATCAGGGGTCACATACAAATAATAAGATGTCCAACAGACAGAATATTAACAGGTGAAGCTTTCCCCATAACTGTCATTCCATACTGTTTAATATCTGCCTGCCACATAGCTGTTAAAGTCACAAAAGTCCTCCAGTGCTAACCCCAAACCATGTAAAGAACTCATGTTTTGTGAGGTGTATATGAATTGTGTTATTGTGGGTCTTTCATCTGTTGATCATAGGCTGGCAGTACAGGTGGCAACCATTTTGCACACATCCAGTTGACGCCTGACTGCCGATGCGCAGGTCCTTTTGGACCCGGAAGAGGGCGGAATGGAGGGCAGGACAGGCTTACACGCACTCTGTCTGACAATGTGCCATCACGCGCATGGCGCACGGGTGTGACATCACACGCCGGGCCCCCTCAGTCTTGGGCACAAGATGGCACTTCTGGCTTGTGTTGTGTTTTATCCACAACCCACCGTGATTCTAGCTAGGTCACAGTTTGGTCTCTGTTAATGTGCAGCTCTTGTTAACTGTCACACTCCTAGGCCTATACCAAGATTAGTGAGTTCTTTGAAGTCGAAAACGCGAACTCCTCTCACAGTGATTATTCAAGTTACCTTCATGGTACACTGAATGCAGTTAAAGTAGACCACTGCAAGCCAGGATTTGGGAAGATCATAAATGCCCTCAGCAATAACACAGAGTGCCCAGGGTGTTGTGGTGAGTTTCCAGAGTCTGTATGTTAAAAAAAAAAAAAAAAAAAATACTGCTGACTAATTTTCATGAAATGTAGTTTCTTGCTGATTTTTTCCTTCACTGATTTTCCTTCTTTTAATTTTTAAAATTGGAAACAAATTTCTCGGGGTACAGAGATCATTATGACAAAAACACATTATTGCAATAAGGGGGAAAGAATGAACATTAGTGCCCGCCTGTCAATCACTAACCTAACAGTGACATCAGGTAATGGCCACCAGGACTTCAAGGCACCATGCAGGGCCTCTGAGAAGCAGGCTGGACGTCACTGCCTGTTGATGGGCAGTGAATTCAAGGCTGCTTTCTGCAGGGATCAGCTGTGTGACCAAGTTTCCTGATCCAGCCGTATCTCTACCTGCCTCACACCTGGCATGGTTTTGGGAAAACTGCTTCATGGGCAAAATTGGGAGCTATGCTCTCAGTGTTTTGCTTACTTATAACAAATGAGTGCTGATTTTGTTTATGTAACTCACCTACAATCGTATCTTGTTTTGCAACCAGGATCCGTTCCGGAGCCCTGGCCACTAGCCAAAAAGGATGCAGGGCAAAGCACTGCGTCTTGTGCACGCGTGCAGAGCAGTTTGCGCTTCTGAGCATGTGCGAAGCATGATTTGGTGCTTCTGCGCATGTGCGAGCGGCAAACCCAGAAGTAACCTGTTCCGGTACTTCTGGGTTTGCCATGGACGTTCACTGGAATGGATACTAGACGTTCGCAGAGGTATTAGCGTACTTGGTCTCTACAGGATTGTCTCTGTGGGCAGATACATGTGGCTAAATTCCCCAGTGAGGCTGTACATTTCCCTATGTAGAGGGAGATGCAAAGGACCCATTTCTGAAATTACTGTGACATGGAGCACCAGGCGGCATGTCTAGTCACATCAGTGTAACGTCCGAAGCCTGCCATGAATGGAAGTCAAAAGCAGGCTAATAATTTCTCATAAATTTAAGTGAATGAGAGCCGTAGTAATTTTGTGTGTGTTGCCCCCATGTCTTTTATTTTTGGATAGTCACCTGCCCGCCAGGTAGATTCAGTGCAGAATATGGTACCATCTGCACTCTGTGTCCTGCTGGATCCTACAATGAAAAGTATGGTCAAGCAGCATGTGAAAATTGTCCCAAAACACAAAGCAGTGATGGAGAGGGTGCAAAGACAGGAAGAAGTTGTCATAGTAAGTAGCTTATCTTCACGGGCATGAATTGATCTTTTGGTTTTCCGTATCTGGTGGGGTGTTTTCACATGAGGTTAAAGGAGTTCTTGCTCCAGTCAGTTTGTAATGCTGATACAACACCCATATTTAGAAGGCAGTTCTGCAGTACTCTATGATTTTGACTGACTTTAGTTCCCCACTTTCGCTGTGTATTCTCTGGGTATACTCTGCCAGGTTGAAATCAAATTGTTGTCTAGGTGTGAAATACATTTTTCATGTAATGAATGAATGACACTTTATTTGCGTCAGCCATAGGCCATAGCAACAAAAGAACATTGTGATGTACACAGAACAAAATAAAAAGTTGATTATATAAAACACGGTTTAGGGTTCTGAATCAGCAGTCAAATAGTGGACCTTATTCTGATTGCCCCAGCTAAAAACCTTGCAACCTTTGCTGTCATTGGCTCCTCTTGATCTTCCAGGAGAAAAGACACTGTGGCAGTGGTTGGGCGCCCCGGAATGGACAATAGAAGAGGGGTGATAATGTCATTCCTCTGGTCTTTGTAAAGAGTGCAAGCCAGGAGGACATGTGCCACTGATTTGGTGCTGCCATCTCCGCAGGGACATAAGTGTTTTTCATATGGAATCTGTTGGAATCGTCCCTCAAGTACAGCCGAGGGCCAGAAATTCAGTCTTGCAAGGGTAAAAGTGTGTCTGTATTTTGGAATTGCTAGGTTATACAGATAGGGTGCCAGAGAATCAAAATGGAAGGATGGGAAATGGTCATGCCATGGGCAAAATTTCCTTATTGTGGCCAAGTTGTTCTGACGCTCAGTATCATTTAAAGGTAAAGGGACTCCTGGCCATTAGGTCCAGTCACGGATGACTCTGGGGTTGCGGTGCTCATCTCGCTTTACTGGCCGAGGGAGCCAGCGTACAGCTTCCAGTTACCTTCCCGCTGGAGCGGTACCTACTTATCTACTTGCACTTTGAAGTGCTTTCGAACTGCTAAATTGGCAGGAATATCATTTAGGCATTGGCAAATTAGACTGTTTGCTTTACTATAACCCATGGTGAGTAGCTGTTGTGGGGATAAACCACAAGAGTGAAGTTTTTGATTGACAATTTTAGACCAGGTACTCTTGTGACAGTCTTGTTGCACTAGGAATATTAGACCGGGGAGATTTGAGTTTAGGCCAGAAGTTAAATGACCTGTGCCAGATCCATAATTCTACCAAGGGGAGATGGGCTTCTAGGCGCAATGATGCGTTTGGGACACAGGGTGGTACAGAAAAAAAATGCCTTAAGAACTTTGATTGGACAGCTTCTGTGGATCCAT
Source organism: Podarcis cretensis (assembly GCF_951804945.1). NCBI lineage: Eukaryota > Metazoa > Chordata > Lepidosauria > Squamata > Lacertidae > Podarcis > Podarcis cretensis. The sequence continues at coordinate 4,312,551 of NC_137182.1, read as the reverse complement.
GGTAAGTGCCAGCCATGAATTACAAGAAAACCAAAGTCATGGTTTTCTCAAGAAACTATAGAGCCCATAAATGGCATATGGACAACCAGCCAATTGAACAGGTCAAAGTTTTCAAATATCTTGCCCTTATTTTCCAGTCCAAGGGGTCATGGGGAGCACACCAGAAATGTGCAAAAGAAAAAGTGTCTCAAAGCGCCAAAATTCTGACAAGCTTTTTCCACACAAAAGGCGGCAAATATATACCCTCAGTCCTGGAAGTGTTCCAAGCTAAACCCCTAGCACAGCTATTATATGGGGCTCAGATTTTTTCATGTAATTTCTCTTGGTGCACACAAAATCAGGCACTTCTTGTATGGAAATATGTGGACAGTTCACCCCTGGAGAGATATTGACTGGCTGTAGCAGACTGCCCCCACACAGGTGGGGGAACCTATTAGAATGTCTGGTCCCCAGAGGCCTATGGAATCTCAAGGATTTCTGAATGCTCTAGGGTATTCTACCCCAGTGATTCCTAGGTGTCAGCAAACTAGGTGTGTATATATATACACACACACATATATATAATATAAAATACAATAATAAAAGCAACAACAATTATAATGCTTCTCCCTTGCCCCCGCTGCCTCCTGCATCCAAAGTCACAGCAGCTCCCTGGCTCCACCCACGCAGTCCTTCACGGTTCCTGCAATGCTCTCCTCAGTTCCCTCCATCATTCTTGCCTCTGTCAGATCAGAGTGCCTGCTCCCTCTCTGCTTAGTTGCCGGGCAGAGACTCAGACCTGAGACATGGCTTCACTGGTGTTGGCCTGACTCTCAGTTGACTTCAGCTGGTGATGAGTCATGTGCTCTCAATCTTGCACGCCTTCATAGCCACTGCCCCAACTGTTCTGCCCTCCTGATCCTCCTCCTGGCTCGGGGGTGGGGGAGTCAGGTTCTTCCAGGGTCCTAGCCTCTTCTGTGTGATTTCTTCTTCCCTGGGCTCCTAGTATTCCATGCTGTCTTCCTGCTCTGATGTTGGCCAGCCCCTCTGGCGCCTCTTTGTGTTCCACAGGACTGCTGAGGTCTCCTGACCCAAGTCCCAAGGACTTTCTAGTCCTGCCAGCCTTGGTGCCCCCCCACCCCATGGCACTATGGAATGGTTGCCCCAGAAAATGCCCTGTGGCCAAGGGGAGCTCAGAAAGCCCCTTCTTTTCCCAAGAAGCTTGGAGCAATAGAGTGCACTAGAGTGCAAGTCTTGTAGCAAATAGGATCAAACACAGGATAGAGTGCATGGTTATGGCTACCATCTGACAGTAATGGTGGCAAAGGAAGCATATTTTGCTGCCACTGTTGTGCCCCATAGTGAGTGCTGCTTAAGGTTGATCCAGTGGGGTGGGAAGTGTAACTGATGAATTGGTAGCCTGCTGTGATAGATTTGCAATACACTTTGAGGACAAAGTTGCTTTGTGACAGCTCTGAACTTGGGGTCACAGTTATAGCAGCCCACAGAGGCTGTTGGAGCACCAGCTAGTCTGATTTGTGAGGATCAGCTTCACTTGTTGCATCCTGAGGAAGTGGAAGTGCAGGGATTTGGTCCAAGATGAGCTCTGCAGCCTTGCCCATTGTGTGAAAGATGATCTAGCACAAAGAAAGAGGAGTCTAGGAAGTGGTTGATGTGTCATTATAGTACAGAATCATAGAATCATAGAGTTGGAAGAGACCACAAGGGCCATCGAGTCCAACCCCCTGCCAAGCAGGAAACACCATCAGAGCACTCCTGACATATGGTTGTCAAGCCTCTGCTTAAAGACCTCCAAAGAAGGAGACTCCACCACACTCCTTGGCAGCAAATTCCACTGTCGAACAGCTCTTACTGTCAGGAAGTTCTTCCTAATGTTTAGGTGGAATCTTCTTTCTTGTAGTTTGGATCCATTGCTCCATGTCCGCTTCTCTGGAGCAGCAGAAAACAACCTTTCTCCCTCCTCTATGTGACATCCTTTTATATATTTGAACATGGCTATCATATCACCCCTTAACCTCCTCTTCTCCAGGCTAAACATGCCCAGCTCCCTTAGCCGTTCCTCATAAGGCATCGTTTCCAGGCCTTTGACCATTTTGGTTGCCCTCCTCTGGACAGAATGATACTAAAGAGGCACCCCCTGAACCCTGAGGTATTCAACAACTATCACCCAGTTGATGAGACCTTTTGGAGAGCAAAGTAGACTGAGTGAAGGAAACAAATTATTTAGACCCATTTCAATCTGGCTTCAGACTTCAGGTTTGATCATGGCATCAAGACAGCTACAGCTTTGGTTGCCCTGGTTGATGACTTCTTTCAGGAGAGAGAGAGAGAGAGAGAGAGAGACTCTGAGGGTATACTAACCTTGTTGATTTTCCTTGATCTCTCTGTGGCTTTTGGCACCATAACCATGGTCTCCTTCTGGAGCAACCAGGTGGGTTAAGGCTTCAAGGCAATGTGGTGCAGTGGTTCTGCTCCCACCTGCAGCGTTGCTATCACAGAGTGGAATTGGGTGTTTCCTGCTTGCCCTCATAGCTTTTGGGGTGTGGGGACCTGCATGATTTTATTCTGCTTCCCACACTATTCAACATCTGTATGGAGCCATTGGGAGCTGATGACATGCAGGTCTACTTTTCCTTCCCATCTGAATTGGGAGAGGTTGTGCAGGTGCTGGACTGGTGTTTGGAAGCAGTGGAGGAGAGGGAAGAGAGACTCTGTTTTCTATCAGGGGATGGATGTTTCCACATGCCTTGTCCCACCGTCCAGCCCTGGAAGCCTGCAAAATGGAGCCAGAAGAACTCTGAGGGGGAATTTCTGCCCTTTCGGATTGAGGTATAAAAGATTGGGGGAGGGGTTGCTAGATACCAATGTCATCAGCTTTGGGGCTGCTTTTGAATGGAGTTTGAATGAAGTTACTGGATAGAATGTTAACCTATTTGTGAGCTGGTTCAAGAGCAGCCCAGATCTGGCTTGTCCCAAAACATTCCCTAGTGCCTAACAAATTCAGCCCCCTTCTCCGGCCGTCACCCTCTCATTCACTCATTGAAACAGCACAGCCATACCTGTGTATGGAACTGACTCCATGTGTGGAACTGATAGCATTTCAGAGAAAGCCCAGCAGCCTCCAGAATCTCTCAGCTACATTCCCCCCACATATTGGTGCCAGGAGTGACCCCTGACCCACAACCCTCTTGCTGGGCAGGCAAGTCACCCTGTGGTCTGCATACCCACCACACACCCAGCTATCCAATGAGCAAATCGCCCACTACCAGGATCCTCCCACCAGAAGGGGTATTGTTGGCATGAGAGTTGACCTGCTTGATCTCTAAGGAAAGGGTTCCTTCGAAGGAATCCTTTCTGTCTTCCTCAGAGTGATGCCTTCCTTCCCCGACACCCTGTTTCTCCATGGCAGCAGAGGAGCTGCACTCTCGGAAGTGGGACACAGCTACTACCACCCCCAACGCCCTCATCCAACAGTCTCTCTGCCTCTCCGCTTCCCCAGGCCAGTCACCTGTGCCTCAAGGGAACTCATTCCTTGGGGACCAGGAGTTCATTTCAATAACAATTTCTACCCAGTTAGATCAATAGGTGGTGTACAGATGACATTACGCAGGACAGCCCCCTCACCCATACAGGGGTACTGGCTTCAATCTACATTTCTTTTTTCTTTACCGTTTGTTGAGTTAGTTGATTTAGGAGCTTGGGATTTGTTAGGATTACGAGTGGAGAAACTGAGTGGTTTGCCCTTGCTTCCTAGCCCTGCTGCTGAACTTGCTTAGCTGCCTAAATCACTTCCTGTCTTGATGCTTTGGCAGGTGAAGTTTAACGTCAGGGCTCTTCTTACTGACATCTAAAGTGCTGAGACAGACAAGCTGGCCCTCCTCTTCTAGGGTATGATTACCCTTTCCCAACGTTTTCTGAAAACTTTTTGAAAGGGGGCCATTGGCTTTTATAACAGCATGTTCATCAACCCTATTGGCCATTGCAGAAATGAAAGAAGAGTTTCTTGCCCAAATACTTCATTTAGCTTTAGTTGTCACATTAACCAAAAAGCATTTCTCTGTGTCTTAATGTGCATATTGAACTACACACACAGACTTCAACTTTGCACTTCTCTTGGCATAGGTTGCTAGTTTATCAAACATACTGAAATTTAAAGTGGTGTGCACTGGCTAGTTCTGGAGTCTTCATAATCATTATGGCATCGTCTAGTTACTAGAAGAATGCTTCACTGATTTTCATTGGATGCGTCTTCTGATTTCTGTCCAGAAACAGCCAAACACACAATCATTGATGCCACCAAAGCAGGCTTTCTTCCTTGGCGTCAGTGACTGTGCTTCTGGCTGGTTTTGGGGAAGTGTTCATATCTAGCAAAAGTCCAAGTCTTGTTTTTAGGGGGCAGCACAAAACTCTTCCTTTGGGGGGAAAAAGCATGGTTAGAGGATTGGTGGGTTAGGTTCTTGTACATGGCTTGCTCAGTGGCTGTATTGTGTGATTTTGTTTCTTGTTTTTGAAATTCTAAATAATCCAGAATGTTGACCCTGCTATAGCACAGGCATGCCCAACTCCCATGAGACTGCAATCTACTCCCAGTATAAAAGAACTGGCAGTGATCTACCCATTGTCCCATTATCAGTGGAGGAAGGAGGAGCGTGCGTCGGGTGGGGGGGGGTGGATTGCCCAGAGTTGTTGAGCTTTTTTAGGAGGGAAGTGTACAGAGTTGTTGCACTTTATCTTTTTGTACACAATAAGGATCCCACAATCTACCAGGATCAGCCGGGGATCTACCGTTAAATCACGATAATACTGGTTGGACATCCCTGCTATAGCCTATTTGCAGGATATGTAATGTATTGGTTATTACTAAGCAGACTTTCAGAATTCCATACCTGCTGCCTAATTCACGATGTTTCTGCTAGTCATATGGAGGAAGAAAGAACTATAAATTCCATTCAGGGGGAAAAGCAGGCTAGATAGCTAGATGGACAGCACTGAACAACAGGAATCCCTGCTCAACTCTCCCTCTAGCTTAGCCTGTTCCAGCATGGTGCTCTTCAGATGCTCCCATCATCTCTGAACCTTCCTGGAGATGATGGGGATTGTGGTCCCTAACATCTGGATGGGACTGTGTTGGGGAAGTCTGCTCTAGCTCCTCACCACACACACTTTCCTGCCTGCCTTCACAGCTGTGGTGTTATGTGCTGAGAGAATTTGCAATACAAATCCACTTAAATTGTACAGCGGCAAGGCCCTGCCAAGGCTGATAGCCATCCTATGTCCCCTGTAGTAAGAGAGAGCAGCACAACCCAACAGGGAGGAGGAAGGGTGAGGCTGCTGCCATGGGACCTGCTGTTGTATTCCAAAGAGGAGCGGTCTGAGGCATGAAGAAAAGAGGACAATGTGTGTGATGCTACCTCCCTGCCCTACCTTGTGCTCTGAGGATCGGAATGAAGGTTAGAAGAGCATCCTTGTTGAGGCCCACTAGCAGGGGGCAGAGGTGGGCTGGCAAGCCCTTTTCAAGGGCTTGTGTGTGTGGTGTTTGTGTATAGTTGCCATGCTAAATAGATCTCTGTTCATGTTTTTCAGAAATTCTACCAATGTGGATGGTTTTTTTAATATCTTCCGCAGGAACCAGTCTTATTCTTGTGACAATTTGGCTGTAAGTACCCTACCCTTTTACACTGAACTTATACTTTACATCTGTTTATCACCTCTAACCCCTGTGCCCTCCTGCAGTGCAGGAGCTGACGCCTCTTGCTGCTGGACACTTTAGGAAAATATGGCTTCCATAGCAAGTTCTATAGGTGTCATATATGTGATGCTACACATGTGTATGAAGGCAGCTAGCAGTTGCCCAGAATTTCTTACAAAAGATTTGAATTAACTTCTGCTTTTTCTTTAAAAGCCACTTACATTCCACGCAGTTGTACAAAACTGCAGGACAAGCCACAAAGCAGTTGCTGCATTGACTTTGAAGATGAGAAGTCCAAGTTTGAATCCTTATGCTAGAAGTGGGGAAGGGGGTTCCTTTTCAGCCACGGGGCCACACTGCCACTTGAGCAATCTTCTGGAGGGCCAGAGGCAAAAGGGAACAGAACAACGAATGGAAACATTGCCTTGCCACAGTAGGCTGCTTTCTGCAGACGCTCACACAGCCTTCCTCACCCTCAGTCCAAACAAGCAGGAGGCCTGGCCAGAGTTCAAGGATGTATTTGAGCCAGGCAAAAGCACTCAAGCACGGTCGTGTGGCCCAGGGAGAGTTGCAAAGGCTAGATAGAGACCTGGAGGGCCACATTTGGCCCCTGAGTCTGAAGACCCCCAGCCTGTGCTTAAGAGATCATATCAGTTCTCCCAACATTTTGATTTTAACTTTAAAGCAGCCAAAGCTTGAACTGAGCAGCAGTACTGATAATGGGCGTTAGTTCTTCCCCTGCCCTGTTCTGTTCAAGCAAAGAGGATTTGGAAAATGGAATGGGGCAGACTTCTCCAAGCCCCTCCAGCTGTTTTGAATTACCACTCCCATCAGCCTTGACCCTTGCCTAGGGTTGCCATATTCCAGTTAGGCAACTCCACTCTGGTTTCTGTCCTTCAAATCAGCAGCTCCCAGTGTTGCTTTGTAACAAGGAAATGAGCCATAGGGTTTTCCCTACACTTTTGTGTAGACCTTTCAGCTTATGTCCAGGGTCACATTTAAAGCAGATGGCCTCCCCTGAAGAAACCTGGGAACTGTAGTTTGATAAGGGTGCTGGGAGTTATAGATCTGTGAGGAGTAAACTAGTTTCCAGAATTCTTTGGGGGAGAAGCCATGGGCCTGAAATGTATGGTGTGTATATGACCCTAGTTCACTATGACGGCCAAGGGTGGGGTGGGGAAAGGGTGGTGAACTATCAAAAAGTAAATGAAGAAAATCAACTGCCCTGAATTTCCTTTTCCTTGGTAGAGATGTATGTGCTGGTGTCTGGCATGACTCCCATCTGTTTCAGGGGGAATAATGTCAATATCATGCTGATTCAGTTACAGATAGGTAGCCGTGTTGGTCTGCCATAGTCAAAACAAAATAAAAAAATTCCTTCCAGTAGCACCTTAAAGACCAACTAAGTTAGTTCTTGGTATGAGCTTTCGTGTGCATGCACACGTCTTCAGATACACTGAAACAGAAGTCACCAGACCCTTCTGAGTCAACAGGCTCATCACAGCTATCTGCCAATCACCCAATCCCACCACCCTTCTGAGTAATACCCCTCCCCATCTTCTCACTATATAGAAGGGTCTGGTGACTTCTGTTTCAGTGTATCTGAAGAAGTGTGCATGCACACGAAAGCTCATACCAAGAACTAACTTAGTTGGTCTTTTAAGGTGCTACTGGAAGGAATTTTTTTATTTTATGCTGATTCAGAATTCTTCATCATTCATGAAAGGGCTGTGCTATAATAGTGGAATTTGGATGCTGCACTTAACTTTCTGTGCTGTTGATGTGTCTATTTGTTTTTACATGATTACGCTTTATGTAATTCATTAAACTGTGTATGAACAATTTGTGAGCTTTCGCCGCAGCAGGGTAAGCTTATCTTACAGGAGAGGTGGGAAATCTGTGGTCTTACTGGATGTTACTGGACTCCCATTAGCCCCAGCCAGAATGGTCAGTGTTTGGAGATGTGGTCCAGTAACATTTGGAAGGCCACAAATCTCCCTCCCCATCATACAGCTTGACCCCAAACCCCTTTATACTTAAGTCCCTTTCATTCCAGTGCCGCCTAGACCCAAATGAATTACTTAGCAGTGGATAGGAAGTATGTTCACCTGTAATACCAGCCCTGACTAATTTTTTCCACATCTCTCACACAGCATCATAAGTAGGTGCTGCAAAAAAACAATAGCTGCTCAATACATCAGAGAAGCAGAATCTGGACTTAAGAGGCGGCTGCAGGCATTTGCGAATATTGCAAGTGATGCAGAAGTACAAGAGCAAAGAAGCAAATTAAGCCCCATCAAAATGCACAGAAACAAAGTTGATTTTCTAGAAGATGAATCGGTGGGATTGTTAAGCAACGATGAAGCGACAGAACCACCCACCACTGCTGGCACAAGTCCATCTCCTGTCCAAACAGGACTAAGCGATTTAGAAAGTAGCTTTGAAGACAAGTCAATACCCACACTAGACAATGACAATTTTATTCCAAAGGACCTGCCACCCAATCAGCAGAGATTAGTTGACATAATGAAGCACAATCTGCCCTAGCTGCTGTAAGGTTCTTCACAGATTTGCATAAACCTACAATTAGGAAACAGAGGAATAACTTCCTAAACAATATTCGCAAGAAAGCTGAAAAATGAGCTTGCTTAGTGCTTGCAATTGGGAAGCAATTTTCAGTCACTCTATTTCTGGAGAGCACTTCAACAGGATAATATAGCTTCAAGAGGGCAGTGCATTGAAGTACACTCATTTTTCCCCCTCAAACTGGCCAACTGTCCAGTTTAGCAGATAATGGAAATTGTTGAAGAAGCTTACTTTACAAAGAACTTGCTACAGAGCCAAAGAAGAATCTAGACCAAAAGCAATGCTGAGTTTAGAACTATTGTATTCTGTAAGCCAAGTGGAAAATGTAAGGATATACCATATACAATACTATAATCTCTGTGTATTCTATGTGATTTGCATTGTGTATTGCTAGTAGTAGTTAGAAGAATCTGTTCAAAATGGTTAATCTGAAGCAACGTGACTTGGGCCCATATCATAATACTGAAAAGTCTAAGAACCTGTTAGAGAAAAGAACCCCTTGAATAAATTGTCTAATATTGCTGTCTGCTTTGCTGCTTGTAATGCATACAAGTCTAAACCAAATAATACCAGTATTAGCAGCCACTAGCATAGTGGGACCATAGACTTGCTCAGCAAATGACAGAGCAACCCCCACTTCACCCTATACAAACTTGAAACCTTGTTTGCCTTTGACCCAGTGTTCTGCTAAAAGAAGGGCAAAACGTACAATGGAACCCACAATCCCTTCATGTCCTAGAGGGGGAAACGAGCTACTGCTAACAGGTGTTTTTTTGTCAGAATATTTCATAAATTATCTTGAAATCTCGTAACGTACTGAATTCCAAATCACATTTACACATGCAACCTAAGCCCTTAAACTCATACATGGAAACATTCCCACATTTCACTTCAGCTCCTCATGCTCTGGGGCTGCTCCCAAGAGCCGAATTTCAGAACCAGCATTTGGGCTGAAGTGCTACGTATTATGGGTGATAGGAAGATGCTAAAGGAGCAGAACAGCACCTAAAATCCATTCAGAGAATGTTTGAGCTCTCGGGCATCAGCTGACACAGAGCTTTTTAGCATTTTCTTCAGTTCCACCCTGGCCTGTGGAATGAACTGGTTTTTTTCTGCATACTGGGCAATGTGAGTTAATGCAGAAAAGGACAGGGCTCTTTACTGTTAATAACTGGGATTTTGTGGGAAAGAAAAAGGATTTTGAAGGGGCAACATGTAAGCATGAGAAAGTGTATCTGCTGAAATTTCTCTTAACACGTGTATTAGTTACAGGGTCCAAGTTTTCCTATGCTGCATGTCTAAGGTAGTAGCTCTTTTCTGATGCCAGATTTTCTACAATACTGTTTCCCCCTTCCATGTAAAACCATGTAAAAGGTAAAACCAGCCAACCCATAGCAGTAGGAATGCAGTTCAGATCACACCGTTTAAGGGCGCATGTGCATAATAGATTTTTCCTTTAGTATGGTGCTCACTTTTGCACTAGTCCCTATTTGGTGAAACAGCGCATCTCACATAGTGGACTGGGGTGCTGTTGCTTTGATGCAGAATAATACGTGATGGTCCTTTCCCCGCTTTGGGTCTCCTCCAGCAGCATAAGAGAAGATGCTGGTTATCCAACAGCTGCCTATTGTTTTATAGAAATGAAAGCGCCAATATTCAAGTATGCCATTTTATACCTTTTATGAAGTTGCCGTATTTTTAAAGGACACGTGAGAAAATAAAAAATATTTTTATTAAAATAAAGGTTTTCATATTGCATTGCAAAGACTTTTTTTTTTTTGTAAGAATACAAAACACTTCCCACGACATTTGACGACACAGAAACGTTGAAATTAATTTTCAGTTCCTCCTTTTAAAGTTCAACAATTTGGCAAAGACGATGCAACCTGTATACACTTCAAAAGTTGGCTATCATAATACTGATACAAAATACTTCATGTAGATAAAGTTCAGGTGCACAAGAACAGGGCACAACCCAGCAGATGGGTCTCCCGGGAATGTCCTGAAGTGAACAGGAGCTGTGCAAGAGCTCCGATTTACTTCAAATAGGCTTCTGCCAAAGATCTTCCCACTGGATTGAGCCCCAAGAATTAAAACATATGCTTTGTATAAAATATGAACACACTAAAGTTTAAATTTAGCTAGTATGCAAATACTGTAATATTTAGAATGGCATATAAATAGCTTGAATTCTTCATAACTTTGCTTCTATAAAAAAAAAGGTCAAGAGTAAACTGCATTTGCATCTGTATATTGCATACATTTTTATGTAAGAAAGATGCTAGCTTAAAACATGATTGACATTGCGGGAGGGACACTCTGCAAAACCCTTCTTTGCATGTAGAATTTTACACAAACATGCTACTCTTTGCAGAATTAGGCTCATGGCTATATTCTTCATAATAAAATATAGAATGTATTTACAGTTGAGTTATTCAGTTCATTTTTGGGTAAGTTAAGTAGCAGCAATCTGTTTCCACTTAGAAATTTTTGCTTTAAAATATTCTGAATGATATACCTCTAAGTCAGGGGTTGCTCATCTGTTTTGGCTTGAGGGTCCCATTCACTTCTGGCCAACCCACCCGGGGCTGCATGGCAATAGTGGGTGTGGCCACCCTACACTCACACATGCGCACACAAACATGCATAGACAGAGAGCCGCCCTTCTCCTTGGCTGATCTGTGTAGACCAGCTGACAGGGAAGGGCTATTCCCTGCTTATTGATCTGATGACTGGGGAGGGGTGATCTCCTTCCACATCAAGGCCAGATGGGGAAGTTTAAACCTCTGCCCACCTCAGCTCCACGTCTGCATTATCCCCACCCCCTGCTTCCTGGATTTTGCCGCCAGCATAATTGGCAGGGTGTTGGGGAGCACAGATAAATTTGCTTGGGGACTGCATCCGGCCCCCCCAGGGTTGGTCGTTAGCCACCCCTCCTCTTAGTAATAGACAAATATTGTATAAAATTATTGCAAAGTTTCGGTTGGGGGGGGGGGGCTTGCATAACGATTTCCTCTTACATGGAAATCAAAATAGCTTCCTTGATCCAACAGTTACTTTGCCTTCACAACAGGTGTTCTGTCCCTGGGAACTGGACAGAGCAAGAGACCAATCTAGCAGGCCCATAAGTAAGCTTAGGGTGCTGGTTTGTGTGTGTAGTTTATCTATGTGGCTGTGGAGGAACATTGGCAGAGACATGTGCTCCCAAACCACCCCTGCATAGATAAAAGTGCACACTGTCAACCAACTTTTGATATAGGGAGGAATGCATAGCCCTGTATGCTGCATGAGACCTATATTGTCTTGTTTTCCACCCCTCCAAAGATAGGGAGCCAGCTAGTGTAGGAAGGTTGCAGTTCCCCAAGGCTGAGCCTCCCAGTCACTAGCTGGCCTCCTCCACTCAAAAGGAACAGGAGGTCACAGGAAGTGAAAAACTTCTGTTTCCACTGCAGTGATAGTTCTGCTCACCATCTTCTTATACATGTTGTTGATTCCAACTTCCATCAACCCCAGCCAGCATGGTCAATGGCCAGGGGTGACAGGAAATGTAGTTTGACAAATTCTGGAGGGCCATAGGTTCCCTATCCCTGTTTTAGCAAATGCAAGGGTAAGGCAAGGCTCCTAAATGTGAAACCTGACTTGTACCGCATTGTAAGCACCATGCAACTTAGTGTGACTTACTTCCAAATAACCGTGCATAGTTAAGCTTCTTCAATCCCTACTGGCTTGAGTGCTGGATTGCAGCTTAAGGCTTGAGACAGAGGATGTTTTTTCCTCCATATAGTTGAAAGCGGTATGCTAACTGTCCACACAGTTCACTCAACACGTTTTCCTGATTTTTGAAGCATTGCAAAATTCTCCAAAACTGTTTGACCAAAAATGACAAGAGGATCAAAAGAAACGAATGTACACACTAGAGGCAGAGCCTTCAACTCAGGACAGGGGGAATCGGTCTCCCAGGTAAATTGTACATTATTGCTGGTGCTGGGTGGAGTAATCACTTTGGTCATATAGTTTCCTCTCGGAAACATTATTAATGTTACATTATTAATACACCGTTAAGTTCTGAATGTCTTTCGCAAATCAAATTACAAACCTCACTTGCCACTACGTATTAAATATTGTGGCTGTGAAAGTGAGCACAAGGCTCCAGAAGAAAGTACACTGTGCTTGCATAACCAGGCTGCAAGAAGAAGACATCTTGCGTGAAACTTCCGCCTGGGCCGCGATAAGTGCTGAAAGTGGCACATGGGATGCTAGAGCAGGACTGTCAGAGTTGATCAGCGATTCTATCTTCTCTGCTTCTTTATTGCAGGCTTCAATCTAGGGAAAAGCAAGGGTGAGCTTCCAAAGTATCTTTCTACTGCATAAAACATCTAGTAGCATTTTCCTCCTTTACTTATCCCCTCTCCCCCAATTTCAGATGGCATCCTTAAATGCTCTGGTCCAGGTGTAGAGAACATGTTGCCCTCCAGGCCTTGTTGGGCTACAACTCCCATCATCTCTGATGGTCATGCTGGCTGGGGATGATGGGAGTTGGAGTCCAACAATGCCTGCAGACTACCACATTAGGTATCCCAGGATAAATTACCTTATCCTGACAGAAGACTGGGTATAGAAGTCAGTTTCTTGTGTATATACTTTGGAGTTTGCAAAACATCCTCAGAACACATCTGCTGCAATCCCAATAAGCATCAGCTAGTCATAAACGTGGTTCAAAATTTGCTAGTTATGGAAACCATAAAACCAGTCTGTTTGTTTGTTTGACCAGAGGCACTCTGCGTTTTATTCATTTCTTACTTCCTAAAAAGAACTGGGATTCTGCACCTGCACCAAGCCTGATGAGGAATGGCTGAAGGAGTTGGGTATGTTTAGCCTGAAAAAGAGGAGACTGAGAGGAGATATGGTAGCCATCCTCAAATACCTCAAGGGCTGCCACATGGGAAAGGGAACAAACAGGCTTCTTTTCTCCTGCTTTGGAGGGGAGGACTCAAGCCAGTGGCTTCAAGTTACAAGAAAGAAGATTCCTTCTGACAGTACGAGCTGTTTGACAGGGGAATGGACTCCCTTGGGAGGTAATGGACTCTCCTTCCTTGGAGGTTTCTAAGCAGAGGTTGGATGGCCATCAGTCATGGATGCTTTAGTTGAGATTCCTGCCTTGCAGGGGGTTGGACTAGATGACCCTTGGGGTCCCCCCCAACTCTACTATTCTCTGGTTCTGTGATCCTCAGTACAGACATTGGATAAAGTGGATTTCTTTATCCTAGCCCAACTCTACAATTCTCTGATTCTCAATACAGACATTGGAAAAAAGTGGATTTCTTGATCCTAGCCCAGATTTTGATGGAATGGATATGATTTCATCTCTCTCTAGGACCCAGATTCTGTTCCAGTCAGTGATGGGCAGTCAGCATCACTTCCCGGTGGTGTTCTCCCAGTCTTTTGATTAGTAGTTAGCTCCACGGCATCTGCCAAGTTTCAGCTTCAGGAAGCAGGTGTGAGACAGAGTTGCTCTGGTGCATGATCTCCACAGGAGTCTAATTAACTCACTGGAGCAAATGGTTGGAGCTCTAAGCTGTTTTGTTCTTATTTATTTGCAGCGTTTCATTATTAACATTTATGCCTAACAAGATAGATAAAGCCCCATGCAATCCTCCGCCCCCCCCCAGGTGAATTATACCTGAAGAGGCTTAGGGTTTTGATCAACAGGTGTGATGAGGATCACGATTTCAGATTCTATGCTGAAGTATCCAAAAACATCACACTGTGGCACAGACACATGGAGGCGGATCTTCTGAAGTATTTCAAGTACAGTGATTGGCCTTTTGTTGGCTATCTGGAAGAAGAATGAAATTTCTGTACCATTAATGACATTTTACAAAATTGTGTTAATCTGCTAGAGATATAAGAAGCTGGAATCATTAGGAAAAAAGATGCATTTCCCATCAACAGAGATTTGCCAAGTGAGTACAAATATCTTTTCAGATGCAAAAGGCATCGTTTTTCCTAACTCTACTAACTTTTCTTCAATTATAGAAAGTACACGTTTCTGACAACTCCACACTCAATAATATATAAACAAATCTGGTGATCTGGGGACTGGGAAAAGCCCTCCTTTTCACTACAAGAATGTTGGGTGTCCGGCATACCAAGTGGTTATAAACACACTACGGGAGGCAATCACTTGGCAGGCAGCCTTCAATATCCACCCCCAATTCAGATATAGGCTGCACAGTGCACATGCAAGACTAACATCATAACATCCACTAGTAAAGCCTTGTTTGAACTCAATTGTAAATTCCATTGAATGCCTTTTCAGACAGAACTGGGTGCTGGACTACAGCCATAATACCAGTGCCATTTTTCAAGAAAAAGAGGTGCCAGAACTCACTGTGAAGGTTTCCTTCATTCTCTTAGCAGTGGTGCTCACCTGAGAGTTTCTGGCTGAAAAAAAGCCCTGTATAATACTATAAAGTTGTCATAAGAAAACTTGAGGTACTTACCTTGGCGAAGGTATCCAGCTTTTCTTTATCATACAAGACCCTGAGTATTGCAGCATACAAAGAACAGCAAGCTCCTGAATAACAAGCAGAACCCCAGAGAGAGAGAGAGAGAGAGTAGAGTGACTTGTAAAAGGAATGTACAGCTTATGGGTTCATCTTGAGTTCTCTAAAAATGCCAGAGGACTGTAAGGATCCTGGTGGGTGATACTGAAGGGCCATCTATCCAACATCCTGCTTCACACAGTGATCAACCAGATGCAAAACGTGAAGGCAACAGCCCTTTCATGGACACAGCTGCATACATGTCATCAAGCTGGAATGTGTGCAGGAAGAGGAGAGTGACCAAGGGGATAAAGTATCTGGAAACCAAGCCTTATGAGGAACAGTGGAGGAGAGAAGACTTGAGAGGTGGCATGATAGCGCCTTCAAATATCTGAAAGGCTGTCACATGGGAGACAGAGCCAGAGGGTAGGAAGAAGCTAAGGGATTCAAATTACGAGAAAGGAGATTCCAACTAAACATTAGAAAGAACATTTCGACCAAGTTTTGCTTTGTTTTCTCAGTTGTATTTATCATGTTGCTGTTAAAAAAAACAATAACATAATAATAATAAATATGCATTTTTTAAAAAAAGAAAAAGAAAGACCATTCTAACAGTAAGTGCTGTTTGATAGTGGAACGGACCCCCTCAGAAGGCGATGGACTCTCCTTCATTGGAATTTTTTAAACAGATGTTGGATGACCATCCGTCTCGGGTTCTTCAGCTGTGATTCCTGCATTGAAGGGGGTTGGACTGGATGGCCCTTGGGGCCCCAACTCTACAATTCTTTGATTTTATGGCTAACAAAAGAATTGGAGGCAGGGATGCTCTCATAGTTCCTTAAAGGTAAAGGGACCCCTGACCGTTAGGTCCAGCCGTGGACGACTCTGGGGTTGCGGCGTTCATCTTGCTTTACTGGCCAAGGGAGCCGGCATACAGCTTCCGGGTCATGTGGCCAGCATGACTAAGCCGCTTGTGGCGAAACCAGAGCAGCGCACAGAAATGCTGTTTACCTTCCCGCCGGAGTGGTACCTATTTATCTACTTGCACTTTGACATGCTTTCGAACTGCTAGAAGAAGAGTTTGGATTTGATATCCCGCCTTTCACTCCCCTTCAGGAGTCTCAAAGCGGCTAACATTCTCCTTTCCCTTCCTCCCCCACAACAAACACTCTGTGAGGTAAGTGGGACTGAGAGACTTCAAAGAAGTGTGACTAGCCCAAGGTCACCCAGCAGCTGCATGTGGAGGAGCGGAGACTCGAACCCGGTTCCCCAGATTACAAGACTATCGCTCTTAACCACTACACCACACGCGGGGATCTGAACCGCCGACCTTCTGATCTCAAGCCCAAGAGGCTTAGTGGTTTAGACCACAGCGCCACCCGTGTCCCATAGTTCCTTAGCAGGTCTAATTCTCTAAGCTTATACCATATAAGCTAATACCTATAAACATGTCTTATGGCAGCATATTCTAGTAAGTTAAAAATATGTTGAAAGAAGAATGAAAATGAACAGTTCATGGATTCTATGACTACTTCTGTTCTAAACATTTGTAACTCAAGCACAAGCCAGGGCTTGAGTGCACATCAGTTTTACACAGGGCAAATTTGTATGCTCTTGGTTTGCAGGATGGGCACCTTTCTGTACATGACTTGTGCGGAACTGCTCTTGAATCCTCAAATTTACACAGCAATGTGAGAACTATCTCCGGATTTGTCAGATTGCTTTTCTTCCACAGAAGAGGGGAGAAAGACTGCACTGGAGAGCAGGCCACTCTGTGCACATACCTCCCCAAGGTGAAAACAGAAAACGTATGATTATGGGTTCACCCAAGAGCTGCTCCCACTAGACTGTCTATCAGGAAATCTAATACAGGTAAGCAAGGCATCCAAAACTATGCTCCTTCTAATAGGTCCCACTCCACTACTTTTCTATGGCTGCCTTTCAGAATAGCAATATCCGTTTTCTGACCTGGTGGGGTAACTGACTTGTATCCAGTTGCTGCAAGACGAGGACATGTAACAGACGCACATTCTCCTTGATAACTGTAGTCAGAAAGGACTCCTACAGCTTGACAAGGTCCCTTGTAGTCTATAGCCACACGATCAGAATACGCAGCGCACACATTGTTGTAGGTTTCACCATTATGGCCACATACCAAATCAACTGATTTGCAAAATGACTGGAAAATGGAACAAAGTGGAAAATGGAAACAGTATAGATCTACAGTCCATAGCAAATTAAATGCATAATGTAATCTCTGAAACTACTCAGCAAACTATACAATTACCAGAAACCAGATAAAAATATATTGAAGTTCTGCTCCACCTTTCTCCCAAAATAACCTAAGCTAGCAAACACCAAAGTGATAAATCAATACTATTAAAAATAAAATGAACATGTATTTGAAACCTCTAAAAACATGAACATTTGAAAATGCCTAAAACAGTCACATGCCCTCACAGTTAACAATGTCAAGGTTGCCAGAAACAGTATCTTTCAGCCAGCAAATGCCCGGGGGACCAGGAATGTTTTAAAGTTCTTCCTAAAAGTTAGTAATTAGAGAAACAGCTGTATCTCAGGGAGGGCATTTCCCAAAGTGGGAACTGCCCTGTGTCAAGGCCAACCAGGCACCTCCCAGTGGCAGTGCCATCAATGGTTCCATGCCAATTGTGGGGCCTGAAACTGTTGATACTGGGGGAAGTGACTTGAATAAGCCACTTCAGGGTGGAAAAAAGCAGTTCTGTGAAAACTTCTCTAAGCCGACTGAGAAAGTGAAAAGCTATGGACTTCATTAGTAAGAACAAAATAAAAGAAAAAAAATTCCTTCCAGTAGCACCTTAAAGACCAACTAAGTTAGTTCTAGGTATGAGCTTTCGTGTGCATGCACACTTCTTCAGATACACTGAAACAGAAGTCACCAGACCCTTCTATATAGTGAGAAGGTGGGGAGGGGTATTACTCAGAAGGGTGGTGGGAATGGGTGATTGGCAGATAGCTGTGATGAGCCTGTTGACGACTCTTAACGACTGCAATAGGTCTTACAGGAAAAAGCAAGGGGTTCATTAGTAAAATCATTGTTTTACACTGTCATTGACCCTTCTTTAGGCTTTGTGAATGCCTGCAGGTCGCAGTAGTTCAAATTTAAAAGAATTGTGGAAAAAAGCTCTGACTGAATTTAAAATAGTGAATGATGCCAGAAACAAAGGAAAGCTGAAGAACCTTCCTCCAATACTGTGCTGAATTGCTTTCAACTGTAGACTGCAAACTATCTTTTTCCTAGCTAGTACGATCTCTTACAATCCCCAGGACACCATAAAAATACCTATGTTTTTGACAGGGAGCCCCAAAGGGCTGTTTGACATGGCTACACGATGGCTCAAGAGTAATAACTTTAAAAGCCACAGAGTGAAAGCAGACAAAATGCCCAAGATGATGCTCAGCTATACTATTTGAGTGCAGGTGGAGAATCAAATGAATGAACACTCCCCTAAATAGAACACTCCTTACATGTATAAAACTTGCAAGAAGGCTGGAAGTTAGACATGCACTTCTGCACGTCTGAGAAACATTTTTATGGAGGTGGATTCAAACACCTGACTCAGTCTGAAATTGTATAATCAACTAACAGATGGTATTAATTAGGTGGTATTAATACACCCAATACTTGGGTTTCTACCATCATAGTAGTACTATAAAGATCAAAATTAAGATGGAGTTTGAGGAGTAACAGAAGTTCCAAATCAGTAATTTGACACCGCAAAGCCCCAGAAGGACTGTGCCATTATCCATAGTGACTAGCAGTTTCAGCTCAGGTGGCACAGTGCAAATAAATGCCTTTTTAATAATATATTGTGCATTCAAATTCTCTCACCTGGTTAAATATAACACAGAGGAAGCACAAAGCAGGAAAAATGACCCAGAGACAGTGGCGTAGCGTGGGTTGTCAGTACCTAGGGAAAGGCAAGTAATTTGCGCCCCCTAACCCGTGGATTTGCGTCCCCTAACCCTAATCCCCAGATGTTGCGCCCGGTGCGGCCGGCCCCCCCTGCACCCCCCACGCTACGCCACTGCCCAGAGAGGAACAAGTTTGGTTGGGTCCACCTTAACAGTGGAACAATAAAAACCATATTTAAGTAATATGAAATATTATTCCATACCTGACATGGACCTTTGTATGATACACTTTTCCCTTTTTGGTGCAGAACACATGGACTGCTATATTCTATATTGTCTGTATCACAAACAGGATCTCGCAACTGGTCACCACAACTCAATTGTCTGGGCACACATTCGTACTGGTTACATCCAAACTTCTCAAAACTCGTTAAGCAAACCTGTGGCTTTGGTATACATCTGGATTAAATAATATTTTCATGTTATTTGTTATTTTTCCCAAAAAAACCAGCAACAACAGATTGAGATAATTTTGAAAAAAGCAGAGGTTAACACTGGCCCCAAAAGAGTGGCAGAAAAGTAATGTGCCAAAAATATTTAAGTACCCAGTTGCATTACAAACACAAAAAGAATTCCAGCCCTCTATAAACCTAAGAATTTATGTTGTTCTTGTAGACTGAAGGGCACTGCAAATGTAGTTGTATGCTTCACTTCCAGGGTGCAGGAAGACGGGGTGAAAGATCACATCCTCTGAGGCGGAACCTCTCACGACTCTCCCAATAGCAAATCTATGCCAACCAATTACTTACAAAAAATAACACAATAGGAAGGAAACTGCAAGAAAAAACAAATGGGCAAAATCGAAATCTCCTCTTGAAAATTATCCATGTACAAGTTAGGCAGAACACCTACTGACTGATATGGTGACTAGTTTGAATTCATCCTTGTCTGTACGTAAGCCAAATTATGTTATGGCACAACTGAATTTTTATAAGCAAGCTAACTTCCTAGAGTGCTACAGATTTTCTTAAATATTTACCTCTGATTTTTAAAGCAGGGATTAGGGTTGCAAGGATCCTTGGAGATGCAGGATCCAAATTCAAACTGATTGTCCTGAAGCCCAACACAACGTGCTATACATACGCTTGGATAGGTACGACCGTTCTGTCCACACACTGGGACAAACTGATCAGCACAGTTACATGGCAGACCTGAAAGAGTTAAAACTTTTGTTAGGAACTTGCAGATTCCCAAAGAGGCTGGAATTCTGAGGTCTGTACTCCTAATATCTATAGCAAAAGCGCAGACTAGCAAGCCTGATTTGAACGGCCATGATCCAACAGAGAGTTTAACCACACTTAAGCCCACTGAAATAAAAGAATTTAATCACACAGCTGTGTTGGGAGCATGGCTCTTCTTTTTTAAATCTGTTACAGGAAGATATGAACATTCGTTTATTATTAGAATTATGGGATTTGCTTTGCATTTAACTGCTGGATTCTGAATACTGGACAAGCTACTGAACTGTCTTCAATAGCAGCCTCAAAGAGTTGCTACAGGGAATATCTTGGCAAAGTACAGCCAGGAAATAAAACACACCACACACACACAAATCCTACCTGTAATGTCATGCTCATCATCTGAGTTGTATTCATTTAGACACTGGCGAGTGGAGCAGATCAGATTCCCAGCAAAACAAGAACAGACATTGCAACCTATTTTGAAAGGTTTTCCATGGCCTTAAAATAAAACAAATGCATTAATAAAGAGCCGCTTCAGGGAGAAGCAGAAACAACAGTCTGCACCCATACTGGGAGCAAAACTCTCCACCTGGATGGTCCCGGGCGGGGGGGGGGGGGGGGGAGAGAGGAATAGCCGGACAAAGATGAAAGGTGGTGGGCAAGAGAACTATTGCCACTGCTCTGTCCCCCTGCACCTCCTCAGATAAAGCAAGGTGGGGGAAAGGCCCCAAGGTGAGTTACTCTGGACCCCTTGCTCTCCCCCATGTATATAACTTCACCTACCTAGGGAAGCTGGCCAGGAACAAAACTTTTAACAACCACCAAGTCTAAGACGCTGAAGATCCCAACATAAACTTTGCTTCCTGAGGCTGAGCCAGTTTGGGAGTTGCACTCTCAAATGCCCTTCCTTATGCTACCATAGAACAGGAAATTTTCAGAGCTTAATAATCTGCAACAGTACATACCTTTTCTTTCCCCTCCAACAATGCATGATTTTTGGAGGTCAACACAGTGCAGTTCCATACAGTTTTCCAGCAGCCCACTCTGGCCACACGTGCAGATCTTATAGCAACCCACATCTCCTGCAGAGGACGGAACCTGGATGAGGGTTCCTTGGCGGACAATAAAATCGGAAGCTTCGCCCAACTTGCAGCCTGGGCAAAGATGGCAAAGTGTTACTGAACTACAGGCGAAATATTTAAAGGCTTTTACATAGCAAGAAAGACTACACATGTAAAAAATTATTTGGGGAAAAGGTGTAGCATACTACTTTACATTTGAAGGTACAGAAGACATTGGAAGATAGAACCGTTTCATCTCCAGAAATGTGTCTTCAAGAGCAAGAACCATCAATGTTTGTTTGTTTGTTTGTTTGTTTGTTTGTTTATTCATTAATTTCTATCCTGCTCTTACAATGTACATTAGAAAATAAAGATGTCTCACCTCAAGCCTACCATGCTTATGAAGACAATACATGTAAATCTCTCTGAATTCATTGGAATTTACTATAAAGTTCAAAATGTTAGCCTTTCAGTCTAACACCTCAGTCTTAAACACATTTACATGGGAAAGGCCTCACTGGAGGTTTATTTTATTTTATTTTATTATGTTACATTTCTAAACAAAAAATCTGTCACTTTGTATTTCTTAGTACAGAAAGTATTGATCTGATGTGTAGAGATCTTTCCTATTCTAATTAATTCAAGAGGGTTCTTTCTGGAAGCTTCTCTGTGTGAAAGAAACAGTGTGCATGCACACGAAAGCTGATACCCAGAACAAACTTAGTTGGTCTCTAAGGTGCTACTGGACAATTTTTTAATTTAAAGAATTCATGATGTTTGAGTTATTCCTTCAGAGACGCTGGCTTGAACTGGTCCTGTTATCTTTTCTGTCAAGGCCATGCTGATTGCAACAGTAAGGCCAGGAGGAGCCTGGGTTTCACTCTTTTCTGTCTCTCTTTCCTTCTCGTGTGTTGTTCTGTATAAGTGTTAAGTGTCGTATTATAAATTATTTGCTTAAACTTACAAGTTAAGTCTGCTGCAACTGGATTTCTTATGGACAGTGCCAATTGTGAATGTATTGGATTTGTGACCATTATTGTCAGGGGTTCAGGAGCAGAGACACAGGGGAGAGAGGAAACGGAGAGCGAAGGGGAAGAATCTGAGGGCAGCGTAGGGGAGTATGACAGTGGCCCGAGAGATTCCATGAGCTTCTCCAGCGATTCAGAAGATTCCCAGATGGGGGCGCCGAGGGCCAGGGCAAGGGGGGTCCCAGGAGGGACGCACCAGAAGCAAGGGGCCAGCGGGGACTCCCAAAGCAGCAGCTGGAAATCAGGACCAGTTCCCCCACCAGAGCGGAGTGGGGGGGAAGAGTCCCATGAATCAGGGCCAGCGTCTCCTCCAGCAGGGAGAGAAGATGAGTCAGAGCTGGCCACGCCTCCATCGCAGAGTGAGGGAACGGAGGGGAGGTCAGGTCCAGCTAGCCCCCCCGAGGGGGGAAGCAGTGACAGGAGCAGTGTAACGGTCAGGAGAAAGGTTGCTGGCTGGGCGCGCGCGCCAAGTTCAAATGTACAGGCGTGCGGGACAGCAGGAAGCACGGATTGGGAGCCAGGTCCTAAAGCACGCCGGAGGCAGGGGGAAGAATCCGGGGACTCAGCATCAGAAGAGTCCAGAAAGGGCAACACCCCAGCGGACAGGCGGACCCAGAGGAGGAAAGAGCAGAGGAGGAGGTGGAGCAAGGCTAGAGTCTTAAACTGGTGTCTGGGGGGTGGAGATTCAGACGGAGCTTCAGCGGTCTAGGGTTTAAGACGTAGGGCTGCACGCCGCGGCTTTGAAATCGAAACTGCCTTTCAATAAAGAGTTTTGTATATAACAGCGGACTGGCGTTGGTCCTTTGTGAGCTGGGACCTAGGGCAGCCCTGACAATTATGCTCATTTGCCTTCAGTAGCAATAAAGCTCTGCTGGGTGAACTACAATTGCCTTTGGTCTATTTTTTGGAATCCCGCAACATGTTTAAGTTTTTACTCTGCTAACTATGCGCTGGAGTTCTGCTCTGTATCAATATTGAGTAGAATACATGACTAAATCATCAAAGGCAGTTGACTTGTTAAAGTAAGAGTATGTTAACTGTAATCAAATAAAATAGCTCCCTCTCATAACTCCCAAAGAACAATTCAAACAACAAATTATATAAAATATTCATTAAAAAAAACAGCTGTAAAAGATCTCCACACGTGAATAACATTGCCTAGCTAAAAGCCACCTGAAAAAGAAACTATTGGTGGCGGATGCCAAAGGACACTACAGGAAAAGGCCTCCCTCTTCTGCCCCCCGTTCTCAGTTAATTAGGCACTGGGCAAACCAGAAGAGCCTTAATATCAATTCTGAAAATTCTAATGTTGTTCTTGGATTATCAGAATCCTACATACAGCTAACAGAGTTCTTTCTAAAAACAAACCTGCGAATATAGCTGGGAGTGCAACTATTGCATTACTTACCCTGTATACAAAAGTAAGGGAGACATGGTTCCCCAGTCTGACATCCTTTTCTATTGACTTCACATAACTGATTGGCAGCACAAGGATTTGGGTTACAGGGGTGCGTAACATCATCCACAATGTTCCCTAAAGTGCTTGGGCCTGAAAAGACAAGAGAGTTAAATAGAGGTCATCTACAGAGCGGAAAACAAAGTGGTGACATGGTAGCCTAGTTCACGTATACAGTGGTACCTTGGTTCAAGAACAGCTTGGTTTATGAACAACTTGGATTAAGAATACTGCAAACCTGGAAGTAGGTGTTTTGGTTTGTGAACTTTGCCATGAAAGTTTCCTGTTCAGTGTAAATTGAGTCCCCTGCTGCTATGGGAAAGCATGTCTTGGTTTAAGAACGCTTTGGTTTAAGAACGGACTTCTGCAACGGATTAAGTTCGTAAACCAAGGTACCAGTGTAATGCTAAACCGTAAGTGAGCACTATGTGCATATAAGCCTCTGCAAACCTGAGCAAAGCCTCAAGGCTCAAGCACTCCAGCACATATGCGCAGCACATGGAGCCTTACAAAAGGACAGTACAGTGGTGCCCCGCAAGACGGAAAACTCGCTAGACGAAAGAGTTTTCCGTTTTGGAGGTGCTTCGCAAAACCAATTTCCTATGGGCTTGCTTCGCAAGACGAAAATGTCTTGCGAGTTCCTGCGGTTTTTTTCCTCCCCCCCCCCCTTTTCTAAGCCGCTAAGCCGCTTATCCGCTAAGCTGATAAGCCGCTAAAAGCCGCTAATAGCGCTAATCTGCTAAGACGTCAATGGGCTTGCTTCACAAAACGAAAAAACTGCTAGACGAAGAAACTCGCGGAACGGATTCTTTTCGTCTTGCAAGGCACCACTGTATGTGTGGACTCTCCGCTCCCTTACCAGGGCAAAAAGACTGATACTGATGAATTGGAAAAATAAAAATGCGGCTCCCTTCTACGGTTGGATCGAAGACCTATACAAACTCACAACATACAAACAACTTGCAAATAAACACAGACTTGCCAAGGACAAATTCAATGATATTTGGAATCCCTTCTTACAAACAATGTAATGGGTTAAGATCTGGTGAATTACAGTAACAACTTTGTAAAGTATAGAGTTTTGGTTTTCTTCCCTTTCCCTCTTTACTTTGCCTTCTACACGGGTGCTGTCTCTCTTCTATTTATGTCTCACCATCTTGAGTGCACACATAATTATGTATTTTTCTAACTTTCAATAAAGAAGAAAAAAAGATTGCTGAGTGCATGTAAAGTGCCTGGCAGCTCCTTCCGAGATTTCCTCGGGCAGGTATCTTGGCATCAGGCTGCTCGGTGCTTCACTTTACAGGCTACCTGTGCATATGCATATTCCCTGTTCAGGGAAGTTTTTAATCTGTGATATTTTAGTGTATTTTTGGTTTTTATGGAAGCCGCTCAGAGTACAAATAATATATTATTATTGTTATTGTTATTGTTATTGTTATTGTTATTGTTATTGTTATTGTTATTGTTATTGTTATTGTTATTGTTATTGTTATTGTTAGGACGAGTTAAGCCAGTTAAGGGAGATCAAAATGTGAAGCTGCACATGCTCAGAGTATTTTCTTTTTCTTTATCAGCATCAATAAAATGCTTGTGTGTTGTTTTTTTAAAAAAGCTCAATTACTCCCCCTCATCTTCCTGTGTTGTTGGAGGGGGGGGGACATGTAGGGGGTTGGACTAGATGACTCTCTAGGATGCTTCCAACCTTACAATCCCCTCCAATTCTAGTTCTATGATTCTGCTTTTTAACAATTCTGTAGACGTGTTTGTGAATTCTAACTTCAACACATAAGGTTAGTTCTTCAGTACAGGCGTCCCCCCACTTACATGGGGGTTATGTTTTGGGGCCCCACGCACATAAGTGAAAATTGCATTAAGTGGGGAGCACCCTCTAAAAAGCCCATTTTTTCCTGCTCTCCTGTTCTCAGTCCCGCTCTCTCTCCACACAACTAGTTGAAGAGAGTTGAAGCCCTGGGGCTGCTGGGAGGCTGGAGGGCACTTGGGAACACAGCTGCTGCTGCTGTGCTACCACATGTATCAGCTGCTAGGCAGGGAGGCCAAGCAGCCTAAACAAAGCCCTGCTGTGCCTCTGGTCTCTTTAGGGCTTTGTCCACCCTCAGTGAAATCTGCTTCAGGCTCCAGGGAGGGTATCTTCATGAGCCAGAAGGACGCACCAGCTCTCCTACCATTTCCTGGTTTGAATCTATTCATCTACTAACTTCCCACCACCGCGCATATACGTGGTTGCGTGCAAGTTGATCACGCATAAGCGAGGGGATGCCTGTACTTACGAACATATGTATCTAAAGGTATGCAAGTCTCCAAGTCATCGGTTGGAGACAGAAGTTCACAGATGCTTTCGGCCATGTGTCCCTCAGGAAATTTGCTTAAATCTCCACATTTCTTGAGAATTTCCACGCAATCCGACCTTCAGAAACAACAAAGTATTTACACATTACGCACATGTACACTGCTCAGATTGCATAGGCCAAGTTAATCCAATAAACTCTCTCTACCCCTAATACACATCCTGGTCTAATTCTAATAACTTCTTCTAAATACCCCCAATACCTTGGCCTTAGTTTAAGATTATATTTCCATATTCTCAAAATTAAGTTGTTCTGCTTCAGTTTTTATTATTGTTAAACCAGATTTATGTCGCTTCTGCTCGACTGTAAATTCTGGATACTTTTTTATTATTATCATCAACTAGTGCCCATCTAATCCTGCTCTCACTGCGGCCATCTAGATTCAGGGTTCTCCTCTCCTGCAGTTCCCAGCAACTGGAAGAACCCTGCCACCCACTTACTTGCAGATTATGCTCCCTCTAGATTTACTGTGACACGGCTTTATCTGCAGTGAACAAGCAATCGCCTTCCACATTTCCGGCTGGCATTTTTTAATATCAAGAACAGGAATATTGATAAATGGCATCTTAATTGTTCCTTTCTCCCAAAGTTTCATGTCATTCATGGCTCCTTGGTCTGATTGGGCATTGCAGCTCCTGAAGAGTTCAGTTGGCCTTCAAGGAAAGATACAGTATGGAGTCATACAGAAAATGCTTTTGAACTCAATATGAATGTTTATCCAGGCCAGGGACTGAATGCCACCATCTCCTAACAAATCAATGGTCAGAGAGTTGTTGGTGCTAAGTCCCTCCCCGGAGGATACTTTAGACTTGTGTGCAGGGCCGTCCTATCCCGGGTGCCAGATTCTAAGGCTTCCCCCCTCAACCGCCACTGGAGAAGTGAAAAGTGGTTGCACCAGATTCTGGCAAGATCTCATGCAAGCCCGGTGAGATTGTGTGGAGGCTTCTGCATGTTCTCATGGGGCTGCCACAAGATCTCACAGGGCTTGCATGAGATCTCGCTGCAATCCAGTAGCCGCAGCCACACAACACTGGTAAATGAGGTTTCAGTGGCGGGTGGCAAAGGGGGTCAGATGGTACACACAGAGGGCAGGATCTTCCCACTTTGGCTTGGGCGGTGAAACGGGGTGGGGCCACATCTGCTTGTGTGCTGAGGGAAGGTGAACGTGAGGAAGCCCAAGCCAGGAAGCTTGTGACATCAGCTCCTGAAGAAATGGTCTTCAGTCAGCTTGAAAGGATTCTGTACTTCTCTATAGCTTATGCCATTTATTTATTTTAGTATTTTAAAATTGAAAAACCACCTTGGGTGCCTTGTCAGGAAGGTGCTGTACATAAACACAAGTGATCAATAATAGATTATTAATATTATGGAAGTCAGAGCCCAGCATTCTGAAGGCAAATAAGTTAAGAATCAATTCTTAATATGTCTCAAATCAAGGGGCACAAAGCAATACATTATTAAGCATGTTAAACCCATAATATGTATTATTATTAATTATTAAAATACACATAATCAAACACAACTTGACATAGAAATCATTCTATCTTTAAATCAAAATATAGTATTATAACAAGAACTTATAATCACAGTGATACAGCTGAGACATGTATCAATCAGAATAATATAAGAAGTTGAATAGTATATTGACATTTCATATCCTACCGATTATAAGTGAACTCTTTTCAGTAAAGTTGTCTGGAGAACCTCCTTCCTTAAAGTGCTTATAATATGAATGTTTTGCTAGAAATGCTACAGTTTAAACTCACTCATCCTAGGGCAGTGCTGAAGTTCTTGAGTTCGAAAATGCTGTTGTTACTTGCCTTGCAACAGTAGGTGACCTATTCACCATTGCTAAAGCTTCCTGAAAGGTATGTTCCTTTACATACCTGAGAAGCAATATTTTCATGTGACGAGAAAGAGAGAAATGCTCAGAATCAGCCTTTTTAAAAGACTGTTTCTCATTTGACAAAATGAAACGGAAAACCCTGGGCTAGTAACCAATACAGTCGTATCTTGGAAGTAAAACAGAATCCATTCCAGAAGTCCGTTTGACTTCCCAAACATTCCAACTTCTAAAGCGTGGCTTCAAATTAGCTGCAGGAAGTTCCTGCAGCCAATCAGAAGCTGTGGAAGCCGCAGCAGACGTTTGGCTTCCGAAAGAACGTTCAAAAACTGGAACACTCACTTCTGGTTTTTGATCGTTCAGGAGCCAAAATGTTTGACTCCCAAGGCGTTCGAGAGCCAAGGTACGACTATACATGTAAACCAGCTCCTATAAATCTAGAAGTAAATGCAAAATCAAAAACGATGAATTTGTAATCTATTGGCATAATATATAATTTGTAATCTATTGGCATAATATATAATTTGTAATCTATTGGCATAATATATAATCATGGTTATCTAAATTTTCAATCACAGTAAAATCACAGAGAGTTAGCAGGCTCAGCGGTTGGAGGAAAGATCGAACTCTCTTCTTCCAGCACCCAATAACATCTTTCAACAATCTTTATAAACCAACCATGTTCAAAATGGGGAGGGGGGGAATTCTCCAAATCCCACATTACCAAGTAAACTATACCAGCTCTACCTAATTATACATTTCATCCAAAAACAATATATTCTGAAGAAAATACTCAAGTGTACCTTTCCTACCTGTTATTAAAATTAGTGCAGTAAGTAAGATTTCTACAGCCCAGCTGACAAGGTTCACGTACATCTGCTAAACAGGTCAACATGGAAACTTCGACTGGGTTATACTCACAAAAGCGATCAAATTCTTGCCAGCTCTGTGTATTGCCCCAGCTGCTGCTATAAAGTTTAGTGCATAAATCTCTGTGGAAAAAGAAACACAAGGGAATAAAATGAAGACAAAAGCTTGGATTATAATGCTTATGATTTAACTCACAAGATGTATTGCTCAAAATATGGTGTTCCTATACCATGGAAAACATATGCAATTCTCTCTAGGTTACAGGATGTAGTTGATCTAGTAATTAAGGGTAAGAAATTGGGTCTGGCCAGATCGTTATTTCCTCCATTCCCTATGGGCCAAGTTTGGCTGGTGGCGCTGGCAGGGTGTGTGTGTGTGTGCTGCTGCTGCTACTGCAGTTTGCCTGCAGCATTTGAAATCAAACCACGTGGGCAAAAAGCACAGCCTGCAGCTCAGCTGCCACCATAGAATCATAGAATCATAGAGTTGGAAGAGACCACAAGGACCATCGAGTCCAACCCCCTGCCAAGCAGGAAACACCATCAGAGCACTCCTGACATATGGTTGTCAAGCCTCTGCTTAAAGACCTCCAAAGAAGGAGACTCCACCACACTCCTTGGCAGAAAATTCCACTGTCAAACAGCTCTTACTGTCAGGAAGTTCTTCCTAATGTTTAGGTGGAATCTTCTTTCTTGTAGTTTGGATCCATTGCTCCGTGTCCGCTTCTCTGGAGCAGCAGAAAACAACCTTTCTCCCTCCTCTATGTGACATCCTTTTATATATTTGAACATGGCTATCATATCACCCCTTAACCTCCTCTTCTCCAGGCTAAACATGCCCAGCTCCCTTAGCCATTCCTCATAAGGCATCGTTTCCAGGCCTTTGACCATTTTGGTTGCCCTCCTCTGGACACGTTCCAGTTTGTCAGTGTCCTTCTTGAACTGTGGTGCCCAGAACTGGACACAGTACTCCAGGTGAGGTCTGACCAGAGCAGAATACAGTGGCACTATTACTTCCCTTGATCTAGATGCTATACTCCTATTGATGCAGCCCAGAATTGCATTGGCTTTTTTAGCTGCCGCATCACACTGTTGGCTTATGTCAAGTTTGTGGTCAACCAAGACTCCTAGATCCTTTTCACATGTACTGCTCTCAAGCCAGGTGTCACCCATCTTGTATTTGTGCCTCTCATTTTTTTTGCCCAAGTGCAATACTTTAGATTTGTCCCTGTTAAAATTCATCTTGTTTGTTTTCGCCCAGTTCTCTAATCTGTCAAGGTCGTTTTGAAGTGTGATCCTGTCCTCTGGGGTGTTAGCCACCCCTCCCAGTTTGGTGTCATCTGCATATTTGATCAGGATGCCCTTGAGTCCATCATCCAAGTCGTTGATAAAGATGTTGAATAAGACTGGGCCCAAGACAGAACCCTGTGGCACCCCACTAGTCACTCTTCTCCAGGATGAAGAGGAACCATCAGCTGATTGCTGAGTTCTATAAAATGTTTGACATGGGGCTTTGCAAGCACTGGTAATTTGCAAGTCCTGTTGTATATAAGCGCTCTGCAAGCATGGACAATCAGACGATTGTTGGGTCTTATGGGGAACCATCCACAGGGCTTTGCAAGACAGAATGGTCAGATCATTTTCTAGGCTCCAACACAAGGAGAGGGCTCACAACATCCTTTGAAATCACAAGGTTCCCAGCCTTCCCAAGCCATAGGAGGAGCTGAATCCCATTTTGAAACATCAAGCACCCAAAGGAGAGCCTATAAAAGACGGAAAGAAAATGCAAAATGTACTCACCTACATATGGAAGTATTTGCTTTAGAACAGCAGTGTAATTTAGCACCATCCAGACCTGTTGAAGGTGGAGGGTGCAGAGTGACTCCAGGGTGAACAGATCTTGAGCTCTCAAGGAAACATTGCCATAGAGGATCCTGTGGCAGAGGCATCGTTTTACAGCTTTCAATAAGTCCATCCACAATTTCAAGCTCTGTTTTCATTGACTTCAGGATCTTTTTACAAGCTGTTTGGCAGGCATAATCTTCTGCTCTATCACAGCAGTATAAACCTAAATAGCAGAGAAGAAATAAATACTGCTACCTGTCACATAGTTGTGTTTACATCACAGTGTCAAAACATCAGCACGTTAAAATTTAATATAATGCAATTAAAAATTGCTTTATATATAAAAATGCTGCATTGTATCTATTCTTTAAAGAGCAGGCAGAAAGATTGTTTTTTCCCCTTCAGATTAGCGACTGCACCCTGCTTGTTCCACTTGCCGACCCTTCCCCCAACCTCCCACCAATCTCCCCCCCCCTCCCAACAGTAACTAGTTAGACCGGGCATCCCCAACCTTCGGCCCTCCAGATGTTTTGGACTACAATTCCCATCATCCCTGACCACTGGTCCTGTTAGCTAGGGATCATGGGAGTTGTAGGCCAAAACACCTGGAGGGCCGCAGGTTGGGGGTGCCTGAGTTAGATCTTCCCTGTTCCACCTCATGCCACTATTGCTGGTACAGATCCGAAGGCTGCATTGAGCGGGAGAGCCCCCAAAGCAGGTGCCTTTGAGCAGAATGCTCTTACACAGAAGGAGGGAAAAGGCTTGAAAGGCATGAGAGATGGATGCCTCCCTCCCCACTCAGACCACACCAAGCCTCCCTCCCCTTAGAACTTCTCCTGCCACAATTACTGCCTCAGTCTATAGGGACTGTTCCTCCACTGCTTGCCTGGGTCTGCAGATACTCTCTGATGCTGCTATAAGGGCCCAGCAGCTCCCTGAAGACTGTCATCTTGCTGTTGTTCTCAGTGCCACCTGTCTGTGGCCAAGCAAACTGCAGCATGATGGCCCTCTTACATGTTTATTATACAGAAATAAAACAGATCACTCTCTAAAGAGCAACCACAGATCAGGAGAAGAAGGTGTGGGTGCCTGAGGGACACTTCCCTCAGTTTGGCAGGTCCTGTGGGTTACCACCTCTACTCCAGGAGAATGTCTTCATTTCTTTTACTTTTGAAAGCAAATACAGAGAAAAATATAGATGAAAAAGAAATTTGCAGTCCAAAACATGAACAGAAAACCATGCTTACACTATAGATACCATTGCGTACTTCCATGCATCAAGGTGCTAAAATTTTGCATGCCAAACTTGTATTTTCTCATACTTACTATCTGTTGAATTTCTCATTGGATAGGACTGTGTGTAGTTGTTCACACAATGAATTAATTGTGGGCTAACGGAGGCGCAGTAACTTTCAACAGCTTTGAACTGAGAAGGACCTGGAGAAGAGTCGGTTCGAAAGATTGCCTGGCAATATTCCCGGCAGTTTGTGTGATGACCAGCATAACTGCAACAAACTGATCCCACTAGAGGAGGGAAACACAAGCAAAACAATGCATCACAAATAACTCTTTATTATTAGTGATGAAAATACAGAAATATGTTTATACTCTATCGTGGGGAAGGGGCATAATCTAGTCAGTGTTCTGGATAGGCCAAATTTGACAGGTGAGTGGGGCTACCCACCTGCCAATCACCCACTGTCACAAAGACACCGTGCTCACACATGCACAACGTCCTGCCAGATGGGAAAAGCAGCTGATTGCCAAGGCTTGTGAAGCCAGGTACAGAGCAATTTGCTGTGTTATTTCTGTGCAAGCCGCTGGCAGTGTTGTGCTAGATTTTTTTGCCTACTATGTGAGAACGTGGCATTCTGAAGGGTGATAAAATTAGAAAGTAGAGAACAACAGCCATGAAGCCAAACCAAAACTATTAAAATATTAAATGTTTTGGTAGTCCAGTGCTGCAGTGTGCTAACCAATAATAAAGCAAGGGATCAAGTTACTCTAACTGCTCCCACCCAGATAGATTACGATGTATGTTTTAGTGTGTCCACCCATAGGAATATATTAATGCAAATGATGGAAAACTCCATCCCCTCATCCACTTCCTAATTGTTATAAAATGTGTAAAGCAAACTTTTCTTTTCCCTTTTTGATTAGTTACTTCTTTTAGTTCAGGGGCAGGCACTGGGTTTTTTATTCTTCTTTCCTACTCCCTTCTACTTACTCTGCTCATACTTTTACCCACATGAAAGCCACAAGGCCTGGTCTACTGTCTTGGACTGGTAACTATGAATTTTACTATAACCTCTAATATGCTATGGATACTATAACAAGATGAGCTGGAGGAAGTCAGGAGGAGACTGTGTTAACAACTGACTGACTGGTTGCTTTGTCAGTGCTATTACAAGTACATGCAATTAGTTCATATTATTAATAAACCTTTACTTTATATGCAATTTATATTATACTACTTGAAGTTGCTTGAACAATCATACGTAACTTGTTTTATTTTCATAAATGTTGTATTATGCAATTTGCTTTATTCTCTGTAAGTACATTTTTTCCCTTACTTTTTATAATGCCATGAAGCTTTGTATACCAGTGAACCAACTGATTCGTTTCAGTCACAATCCTGACTCAGCAGGTATGACTTTAAAGGTATACTTTACTTGCTATCCCACTGAATCAATGCTGGGCAAATCCAAACCCTGACTGAAGGATCCAGTTAATATTGCTGCACAGGTCAGGCCTTGGTATGTTATGCACTAATCCAGACAGGATTCCAGAATTATCAGAATATGAATACAACTGGCTGCAAACTTGCAGTTGGTGGGAAAAGTTCCAAGCCTCAAACTAAGATGTTTACAGGAAACGCACTACATTTTCCCTTGGCAAACTGTCAACCAGCTCAAGCAGTTGTGAAATGCAACATATGTTATGCTATCATCTGATATTAAAAAATGAACATACATCTCAAAAAGCAGGCAATGAAACGGGAGAAAATGATAAACTAATATTTAGGAAGGATTTTTTTAAAAACGTATACTTACTTTCATTTCTGTTGATGCAGCTAAAAAGTGCATTCTAAAAACAAAAGCAAAAAGTATCACTTTTAAATAGCTACTGGTAAAAAAAATTAAATGGCAAATGCACTACATCTTTTGTTGGTGAGCAAAAGAATATAACTGAATCATATGCACACACATATATAATTATATGAAGAGTTAAAGTTCAGTACAATTAATAAACATGAAAATCTCCTATTTGCCTTGATTTGCACATCCTATGGCTAATTAAATACTGAAGACCCTTGAGAACTTCCAGGAATGACAGTAGCTATAGTGGGACAGATCAAAGGAATAGCAAACCATTTTCCAGAAGAATGTCACAAAGATTCTGTCAGAAAGGCTTCATTCATACACCACGACGGATAGCACACCAAGCAGAAGTAGGAAGAGGCTGCAGGGAACCTCAGGAGAAGGCACAGGCAAACTCAGCCCTCCAGATGTTTTTGGGACTACAACTCCCATCATCCTTGACCACTGGTCCTTTTACTAGGGATGATGGGAGTTGTAGTCCCAAAACTTCTGGAGGGCCAAGTTTGCCTATGCCTGTTCAGGAGTCTATGCAGACCGCTCTCCTGCGCAGCTGGGAGGATTAGAAGCTTTTGTGATTTGTTGTATCTCCTGTACCAATAACCTGTGGCTTGAAGATGGTCCTTGAAGTGCACCCCACAGATTGCATCTCAGACGGCATTTCAAAATGGTATCCTCTAAATGCAGGGATTTGATTCATGCATCTGACAATCTGTTCACTACAGAGAGACATATTTGCAGCAATTCCCAATTGTTTCACTGTTCAGGTTTATTAATCCAAAAAGGAAAAGTTAATAGAGAAACTGCTGCTGCTGCTGCTTTTTGCGTACCAGGTAGTAGCCCCCGGATGCCTCCCTGTTCAGCTGTGGGTTCCCTTCCACCAGGCAAATATGGCTTAAGTGTGCAGAATACTAGCCAGAAAGGTTGCCAAAAACATTGTGCTCTATTGTTTTTGTGATGACTAAGCTTTGGAAACTGAAATTTCCTCAATATCAGTGGAGGCTGGTCCATTAGAGGATATTGCATTTCAAGCTGTGGTAGAGGGCAATGGTTTGTTTTCTGGTCTTGACTGGGGTGTTGGTGGCACAGGGCTCCCAGTCTCCTCCTTCCATAATGCTTTTAAGACCAGAACAGGACCAGGGCATCTGTAATTTTTATCTGTAAACCGCCCTGAGTCCCTGTCAGGTAAAAAGGCCCGGTATACATGATCATCATCATCATCTATGCCTGCCTCACCAACCTCTATCTGCCCTCAGCCAGTCACCATCTGCTTTTCTTAATTACAACCAGTCAGCAGGTGGCTTGGGGCTCCCCCTACTGTTGGCCTCCTTGCCTCCACCCTACCAGCCCCACCTGCACAACATCCTCCTCTGATGGTTCCAGATGTGATCAAGACGAGAGGGAAGAACTGTGTGGCAGCTGCATCCCTGCCCTTGTGGTCCAGACACTGGCATCCACTCTGCTCTCACAAGTGACTGGGGAGGGTTGCTCCCCTGGGGAGGGTATGCTGTCTAAGACAGACAGAATTTGCACAGAATATTATATATCATCTATATTATATATAACAATAACTTTTAAGAACCAGCATCTGAGCTTTCTTTTTCCTCCCGGTGTGCCACATATTTTCAACTGTAAGCTGGAAAGCTGTAACCATCTTATTGCTGAGTTGCTGTGGAAACCTTTTAGACTAAAAGAGTGAGGCATAAATGCCATAAATAAGTATGTAAATAAAAGTTATAGCCTGGTAATCTGCAGGTTATGAATAAATAGTCTCAATTTCAACACTGTTTTTCTAAGTAGTTTTATTTCATTTTCTTTTCCATTCAAACAATTTCCTTCTGTCAGTGAAAAAACTTTCAGAGCTTAAAAGAAGATCTTTTAACATTCTTTTAAAATGTTAATCTGTCACATATCACAAAGTTTAGTGGTTTTGCCATGAAACAAAGCTATACATATTCTTGCATATGAAAATAATCATCCTAGGGTGTCTATAGTAAAGGTCT
Organism: Podarcis cretensis; assembly: GCF_951804945.1. Classification (NCBI taxonomy): domain Eukaryota; kingdom Metazoa; phylum Chordata; class Lepidosauria; order Squamata; family Lacertidae; genus Podarcis; species Podarcis cretensis. The sequence goes on along the minus strand of NC_137182.1, from coordinate 4,277,024 downwards.
GAAGCTGCCATCAGAATAGTCTTGCTGAGGACAAACTATTGTCCCCAAGAGACAACTGCCCACCAAAACAACATTAGTTTTACCAATTATTCTTTTTAATGGTTATACAATGATCTGAAATGCACCCTTCAATAATAATAATAATAATAATAAGCATTCATATACCACCTTTCTCTTCCAAGGATCTCAAGGGGCTGTACATGCTTCTGCTCTGCCCCATTTAATGCCCACAACCACCCTGTGAGGAAGGTTAGGCTAAGAGATGGTGACGGGCCCAAGCTCACTCAAGGAGCTTCATGGCTGAGTGGGAATTCAAACTCTGCTCTCCTAAGCCCTAGTTCAATACTTACACCAATATATTTCATCTCTCTAGAATGCAGAATCTTTTAACACTCAAGATTTTACTGCTAGGATCTAAAGAGCCTGAGTATATCCTGCGGGATTTTTGGACGTTCAATAGCTGCCCTTGCAAAAAACTATTCTACAAACTGTATTTGAAAGTCTTCTCAGTTTAAAGAATGGTTTAGCGCACACAATGACATGGGGTAGAAAATTTTCTAATAGTGTGATACTCTGGATCCTGCCTGAAAAATCAATCCAGCCTGTTTTATGATACCTTTCCAAACATATGCCTTATTCTCTAAATAGCACTTATCACAAATTATGTTCTTTTATCTTCGATTTATTTTAAATTTTGTATTATACATGCTTTTGCAAGTGTGAACTGCTTTGATATATTTTTAGTGCCAAATAAATGCAATAAATAATAAAATAATAAACCAATTAATATAGCCATTCTAAAACACTTTCCACAATTCCCCTTGTTTTTTTATAAGGCTTTAAATTCTTAAGCCTTTAGCCTTTTCCAAATATACTGCCTGTTCCACAGTTGCTCAATTCAGTCTCTACCTGATACACCTTCACTACTCTCACAAATTACTTCATATCCCTGGAGAAAGATACTGACTACTCATAGTACTATTTGATATATGCTGTAAGGTGCCCAGAGTGGCTGGGGGAACCCAGCCAGATGGGCGGGGTATAAATAATAATATTATTATTATTCATAATTTTTTTTTGCACAAATGAAGTGTCATCAGAATGCTGGTGACACATAGCTCTTTCTCCCTTTCCCCCATGAATCAGGCAAGATGAGGTTCAGGTTCAGGAGCCAAAGCTGAAGCTGCATCCTGGCAAGATGCAGGCATTGTGGACGCAGCTCTACTCCACTGAAAGAACCTGGAGTGTCCTGAGATCCACAGCAGCTCCTAGTGGTGCATGGTCCTTGGTGCCCTTGTTGTTGTTGTTTAGTCGTGTCCGACTCTTTGTGACCCCATGGACCAGAGCACGCCAGGCACTCCTGTCTTCCACTGCCTCCCGCACTTTGGTCAAACTCATGCTGGTAGCTTCGAGAACATTGTCCAACCATTTCATCCTCTGTTGTCCCCTTCTCCTTGTGCCCTCCATCTTTCCCAGCATCAGGGACTTTTCCAGGGAGTCTTCTCTTCTCATGAGGTGGCCAAAGTCTTGGAGCCTCAGCTTCAGGATCTGTCCTTCCAGTGAGCACTCAGGGCTGATTTCCTTAAGAATGGATAGGTTTGATCTTCTTGCAGTCCATGGGACTCTCAAGCGTTTCCTCCAGCACCATAATTCAAAAGCATCAATTCTTCGGCAATCAGCCTTCTTTATGGTCCAGCTCTCACTTCCATACATCACTACTGGGAAAACCAGAGCTTTAACTATACGGACCTTTGTTGGCAAGGTGATGTCTCTGCTTTTTTTAAGAATGTGCTTCCTTTCCGCTCCACAGTGTCAGGACAAGCAGAGGCCATTAAACCAGCAATTGCCAGCCAAGGAAGAGTCCTTCCAGCAGGGCCAAGCAAGATTTAGCCACACAATCTTGGTCTCAGAGGATTTTGGTGGGTCAAGGGCCACCTGAAAAATCTACCTGAAAAACCCTAGTTACATATGGACATCACATTATTTCAGTATTTTCACAATCTTTTGGAAGCTGCTTTTGAGAGCCCCTCGCATAGGTGGCTTTAGGGCAGCATGAGCAGTGCAGGGGCACAGGGCATGCAGCCGAGGATGGGGCCTTCTCAAAACCTGATAAGCACATGCCCACCTTCAGGAAGGAGGTGTGAGGGCTCTGACAGGGTCCTATAGTCCTCCTATAGAGAGTCCTCCTAGAGAGCCAGTGTGGTGTAGTGGTTAAGAGCGGTAGTCTCGTAATCTGGGGAACCGGGTTCCCATCTCCGCTCCTCCACATGCAGCTGCTGGGTGACCTTGGGCCAGTCACACTTCTCTGAAGTCTCTCAGCCCCACTCACCTCACAGAGTGTTTGTTGTGGGGAGGAAGGGAAAGGAGAATGTTAGCCGCTTTGAGACTCCTTAAAGGGAGTGAAAGGTGGGATATCAAATCCAAACTCTTCTTCTTCCTCTTCTCCTGCCTACTTCACAAAGCCAGGCAAACAAACTTTGGGAAGGAGACGGGAGGGCTCTAGGACCCTGCCAGACCCACGTGCCTCCTTCCCAAAGCCCCAGCATCTTGTTTACCTAGCTTAAGCTAGCACTGCAAGGGTTGTGGGGAGAGCCAAATGTTGGCCTCACACAGGGCAGCATATTACCAAGGTTCATCGCTGCCTCTCGGGGCTATAAGGAGGATAGAAAATTCCAAATCAACAAATAGTACATTTCAGGTTGCAGGACAGCAGGATCGGGTGATCTAAAGCAGGGGTCAGCAAGGCTTACCGGGCATAGGCCAGATCACTTCCGCAGAGATCCTCTATGGGCCGGGCCATGCGTCTGCGCTTATCTGCGGTGCCGGAAATCACTTCTGCGCATGCCCAGATGCCAAAAATTGTGCCTGTGCAGAAGCAATTTCCGGAGCCACAGAAGAGAGTCCCTGCACTGTGCTGGTTTAGCGCAATGGGCGGGGACTCGCCAAGCGGGCGGCTCGGTTCAGGGGTGGCTCATGGGCCAGTTAAGTGATCCTCATGGGCCACTTCCAGCCCATGGGCCTTAGGTTGCCGACCTCTGATCCAAAGACTATATAGGATCTCAACAGGCCTTCCATAAGTGCTATCAATGGCTTGGTTCCTCAGTCGGGACAATTCATTACCCGTTGCAAGCTGAGCTGAGACAGATTGCCCGGAAGGCCAGCTTCAAACAGCAGAATCTTCAACCTGTCTACCAACTGCTCTGCCTCACAGTAAACCCAGCTTTGTCAGCCATTTAAACTTCATATAATTTGTTTCCTTTTGTGAATTTACCATATTTTTCACTCCATAAGACACACTTTTTTCTTCCTAAAAAGTAAGGGAAAATGTCTGTGCGTCTTATGGAGCGAATGCATGGTCCCTGGAGCCAAACTGCCCAGGGGCAAAAAGCAGATCGTGCTTTTTTTTATTTTTGAAAGAGGGAAGGGGGCGTTGAAACAAACCCACTGAGCAGCTGATCAGCAAACGATCAGGGAGGGAGATAAAGGACTCTAGCGATAAAGAAGGCTGCCTGGGAGGGGGAGGTAAACGCCCATGGATCCTCAGGATTTTTACATTGGGTCACCCCAAATTCACCATCAGATCACATAGCATGTCCATGGCTACAGCCGGCACCAAAAAAATCACGCACCCACTGTTTCCTGGAGCCACAATGGCACAAAAACGTGGTTACAAAGCACGGATCCACATGGATTCTCAGGATTTTTGCATTGGACTACCCCAAACTCACTGTCAAATCACATGTCTGTGGCTACAGCATGAACCAAAAAAATCATACATCCACTGTTTCATTCAGAGTATTTTTTTCTTGTTTTCCTCCTCTAAAAACTAGGTGCGTCTTATGGTCAGGTGTGTCTTATGGAGCGAAAAATACATATTTTCAATAAATATCTCTGAGACATGGCTCAAGAGCTGTGTCTGGTACATGAAACAACAGCAAAACAAATAAGTGCAACCATGTTTACTTAGAAGTAAGCTTCACTGAATTTAAAGATGCTTATTTCCAATAAGTAGGGTTAGGACTGCAGCCCAAGGCTGTGTTTGGACATGCACGTGTAGTTGGGGGAGGTGCTTGCCAAATTAGTAGCCTTCAGGCTGATCCCTAAATGGCATGTTAAGTTTTCACTTGTTAGTGGAAATCACCAGAAGTAAACCTGTCAAGAGACAGGAAGACAGACAATCAAGCACACAAACAAAAATGGTAATTACATGTCTGAATCTGTAAGTGTGGAAGGATATAACCCACTTTTAAAAAAATACTATTACCACCTATTATTTTATTCAACAGAGTTCAGCAAATATCTTTATTGACACATTTTCTAGAACTGAAATGTATTCATTCCAAAACAACTTCTAAGAAAAGTATTGCCTCTTGCAAGTATCTGGTGACTTATTCATCGATGCAGATCAAGAAGATATTGTGGGCTACTTTAGTAACCTGACTCCAGAGGATATATTTCACTCCTGTTCTTTGAAAACTAATGAGTTGGACCCAGTCTTGCCCTCCTACAAAATGGAGCATTCCTTTCATTAACAGAAGGGACCAAGAACCTTAGGAGGCTTGTGCTGGAAGAAAGGGGGAACGGTTTAAACTGATCCCCTTTTCAGCCACAGCACCATCTCTCCTAATCCCATGGGACAGTTTTTTGGGATGCAGGAGGAAGGGAAATAACTGAAATAGCAGAGTGTCCCATTGGGACAGATGGTCTGGATCCAATCCTGCTATCTGGAGAGATGCTGAAAATATATTCTGGGAGATTCATCACCTCATCCTCAAACCCCAATCTACAAATGAGTGTTATGTTTCCCATGACTTTTATCATAGACAGTATCAAAGCTGCGAAGTATGGTTCACCCATATATGAGGAAGAAAAGTATGGAAGTACAAGAACGTATTTCTCTTATAAATGTTTGAAAAACACTAGACAGTAGTTTTATGTAATCATTTGTAATCATTCTTGAAATAAGTCCACTTATTTATATAAAATAAATATTACAAAATGATTCCAACAAGAAAGAGAAAAGAAGAATTAGGAAGAGAAACTACTCTGTCATGATCAGTGATCACTTTTTCATTCCCATTTTTAAAAACTCTCTTACCTGTCCTTTCCGTTCTCCAACAAACATTGGTCAACCTCCTACAGCAATGCAGAAATCCAGAAAAGAGAAGGAAACTAGCATAACAGAGGAAAGGTTACAGATACGGGCAGTGAAGTATAATACAGAAGAGATAAAGCTATTTAATGTAGGGGATATCAGTTTAGAAGAACACAAGCTTTGAAAATCTCAGCAGCTAAAGAGATTAGGAAAAAGAAAAAAAAAGCTTTCTAAGGCATATTTGCAATAAGATAAAAAGCTAAGTAGTATTTAATCTAAATCCCTTGCTGGGGAGTGAGCAGGCCACTGCATTTATTTCTTAATCTAAAGAATAAAGACATAAAGAAGAATCAATATGGAGATTTTTAATTTACCAAGTAGTCTAATCAATTATGGGACTTGGTCTCCTTTACTTTTGAACCTAAGGACAACAGCCACTGTGGCTTTGGGTTGGAGATATCTACTTTCAATTGCAAGGTCTTCCCTTCTTTTTTCCAATGTCTTATTGATTGCCTACTCTGATCTGAGTGAATCTAAAAACACAATCCTAAAGTGAATGCTCTTCTTTCAGGCAGAAGTAGATAAGAAAAAACAGCATGTGAAGAGATTTATATTCTGAAGAGAAGGTGTGCTGGAGAAAGTTTCCTGAAAATACCATTGCTTTTTATACATTATTGAATGCAATCACATACTTGGAGATAACTGATTTAAAAGATTATTCAAAACATTTTCAGTTGCACACAAACAGAAAATTAATTATTATTGATTACCTACAAAAATTGTATGCTAAGAAGGCTACTATTTTTTATATAAAACTTATTCTTTTCAATGATTGCTTTTACCAATTAAGCATGTTCCCACTTAAGAGAATAAAATTACTCCAGCTAAGTTAGCTTGTATTCAAATAAAAAACAGGACATTTCAGAACACAGACATATAGACAGGATCCGTAGTTCAGAAACATGTTTTCTGCGCACTGTTTATAGTGTAAGATTTGAACTAACCACATCCCAAGCACCTGACTAATTGGCCTACAGCTGATGTAATTCTGGATCCCAGCAAACCATAATTTGCAGACATGAAGCCAGCTCTCCAAATGCAGTACCCCCTCCCTATCCCCCAGACTCTTGGAAGAAGAGTACTGGATTGGGCAGACCTTTACTGTGATCTGTCAGGACTTTTGTTATAAGCCTCTCTCTCCAGAGCAATTCTTGCCCTCGTTTCTGTGGGGGTGCACCAACAGAAACCATGGCTTTCACAAAAAAGACCCATTTTAATCATGGACTGTACCAAACTTGTGAATACAAACTCTGATCTACAAAGTTAACCGTTTGCTTTAACCATGGTTTGTGGGTCTACATGCAATCTTCCAGAAAATTTGGCAAATTAGAATAATTTGAATGGCATCAGAATTTTTCTGATATCTCTTTTGTATCCTGTCTGTGGGAGCTGTATACAGTGGTGTCCCGCAAGACGAACGCCTCGCAAGACGGAAAACCCGCTAGACGAAAGGGTTTTCCGTTTTGGAGGCGCTTCGCAAAACGAATTTCCCTATGGGCTTGTTTCGCAAGACGAAAATGTCTTGCGAGTTCCTGCGGGTTTTTTCCCCCTTTCCCTAAGCAGCTAAGCCGCTTACCAGCTGATCTGCTAAGCTGATAAGCCGCTAAAAGCCACTAAAAGCCGCTAAACCGCTAATAGCGCTAATCCGCTAATCCGTCAATGGGCTTGCTTCGCAAGACGAAAAAACCGCTAGACGAAGAGACTCGCGGAACGGATTCTTTTCGTCTTGCGAGGCACCACTGTATAAGCATGTTTACTTCACTTGAATTTAGTAAGAGCCGTTTGACAGTGGAACAATCTCCCTCAGGAGGTTCTGGACTCTCCTTCCTTGGAGGCTTTTAAGCAGAGGTGGGATGGCTTTAATGGATGCTTTAATCTGAGATGCCTCATGGGTCCCTTCCAACTCTATGTGAAATTAAACATTTTGAAACTGCCAATCTTGTCCAATTTTGTATTTGCAATTGACATCTATTCATTGTTACTAATGACCTTATGAAAAATATCAATGGGAAAATAAAGCACTTGGAAAGAATAAAAAAAATTTTGCCCCACATCAATGATGAATTAGGAATGGGAAATTCCAAGGAAGGGAGGATCAGGAGGGAGTGACTGTTTACTTTGCTGGCTTTCAGTTTGCAAAGCCCAGTTTGCCATGAACCAGTATCTTATCTGCAGTGGAGGAAAGAGGTCAACTTGGTCTGTTTCACCTCCAGAAAAGTTTATGACTTGGAAACTGTTATGAGCCTTCAAAGTGCGCCAGCATCAGGAAAGCTTAAGCATATTGATTGACAGGGAGGGGTAGCCCACTGTCTGTAATGCACTTACCTCATATTCTTTCCTGCAAACTTTCATAATATCATTTTTTGAAGATGCCTGAAAGACATTAGTTTCATTACCAGCACATATTTCATATTATTCAAGAGCAAAATTATACAACAATAAATTATATAGAAGATATTTATATTGTGATAATTTTGAGATGCCACACCAATATATCTAATTTCTTCTATAGAAGCAGTTTCGAATCACTTAGATGTTCTCAATTCTGGCATATGAACATATTCAAAAGCAACCCTTTTTAAAGTATCAATCTGCTACTGGGGTCAAATGGACCTCTAAAGTCTAAATGACTGGGATTTAACATAAAGAACAACAAAGTATTTCAATATTTCTTCCTGTCATCTGGGTCATGTGAGGCTGTGCAGACACAGCACCACTGACTAGAGTCTGTAATACGGGCTAATAAATTGAATCAGAATCCTGGTAAGATGGAGGCTCTGTGGGTTGATGCTTTCCAGGTACAGGAATAAGGTAAGCAACCAGGTTTGCAGTCTGGGAGCAGTACTCCTAGGTTCAACCACAACGGCTAGATTCAAGGAGCCTCCACGGCTCAGACAGTTTTTTCCAACTTCAGTTGGTTTGCCAGTTATGACTATTCTTGGCCATAGTTGTTGATGCCTGCTGAGATTTCCTCAATTCACTCTGCACAGGGCTTACACAAATGCAGCAGTTAGATTATTCGTGTGATCACTGTATACAGCGGTGGCGCATCTCACTTCACTGCTTGAGATGAAAGAGGAACATACCACCCCACCCCAGCTTGTGCTGGACTGCCCCACTCCCCTGCCATCACTGATGCCTCCCTTATGTGTTGCACAGGGGCACCCACAAAGTCCAGACCATAGTGCCACTTCCATCAAGATCTCACAAGATTTTGGTGAGATCTTGCCGGAATCTGCCACTGGCAGTGGAGGGGTGCCCATGGGGGTGCTGCCGTGTGGGTTTCTGCTGCTTGAGGAAGGTGCCTCACCATAGCTCTTGGGTGGGCTGGCCCTGGTTCTATAGGAACCATGTAAAGGAGCTGAACTGGCTACCAATACATTTCCAGCCCAATTCAGTGTGTCAGTGAGGATGTTTAATTTCTGTACATGGCTTGGGACCTCAATATTTGAGGGAGCACCTCCCCTGGAATTTAAAATCTTGTGGAAGGAAAACTCTCCTCTGTATCTCACCCGTGTGAGATGAATATTATATGGAGATGCCAAGAGAAAGCCTCTTCCACTATAGGCATTCCAACTATAGAAGACCCTTCCCTTGGAGTCTCAGTTGACACTGTCATTGGTTGGTCTCGCCATGGGGCGCACTTAATATAAAGATGTTTACTCAAACATTTGGGAAGCATTAGCTGCAGTTGTGTCTGAGTTGCTTGTTGATTTTGCTGCTAATTATTAGCTTTTATGTGGCGTACTATCAGAGTGTTAACTTCGGAGTCAAGTGAGACCATCTTGGCTGCGAGACCTGGAAGAGCTGCTCCCTGCCTTGTAGGCCTTTTCATTCCCAGGGGCCAAAGGACCCCAGCTGTGTTTCATAGAGGGTTTTAATTTGGGGGTTTTTTAAAGTGGGGTATACACACAGGATTGTATGGGGGGGATACATAAAAAGCAGCTCTACTCCACTGCTCCCTAGCAGACAGCAAACATAGGAGACTAATACAAGTATTATAGGAAAAGAAAGGGGGGAACATATATTTTAGTTATCTGAGACTTCATATTTCATCATCAATTAAAATAACACAATCTCATTATAAAATAAAAATTTAAAATTGAGATAGCTTCAGCAAATAAAAACAAAGTTCACCACAGAAAACATTATCCGCTCAGCAAGACAAAGGCTTGCTGCGAAGTCTTCAGCTAACAGCAGAAGACAGCAATCAACATCCTGTGGAAAAATATTGCACATTCTGGATGTGGCCACTGTGAAGACCTTTCTCTTCCAGCCAATCATACTTTCAACCATAAAAACGTATGTCTTACTTTATTCATGCTGCATCAAAAATTAATTCTTACCTGTTTACATGCTTGGCGACATTCTACAACAATGGCTAACTCACAGCAACCTAAGCCAACCCAGCCATCAGATTTCTTCAAAACACCTTTAAAGAAAAATAAAATTACTGAACACATTACAGTATCACTGCACGGTGTATTGGAGGGCTATATCCTATGCTTAGAAGACAACACAAAGGGAAGTGCTGCTCAACGGCAGAAGTTTGTTCACATTTCCTGCTGGGGGGGCTGTGTGCGAAGGTCTGAATGATCAGTTAAGAAACATCTTATTCAACCTGAAGCTCCGTATTTGTGCAAACAGATATGTAAAAGTATAAACTTGACTTCGTTTCTTTTTGCAACAATGCATGTACAGTATGCCAGTACTTCTTGGAGGGTGTGGTAGATTGTTTTAGTCATGCATGACTGTTCAGATAAATCTTTTTTAAAACATATTTTATTTTAAATTCTTTTACAGTTAAAAGAACATAATTACGTCTAAATAAGTTAGGATCATACGATCTGATCATTTCCCCCCTGAGTCCTATACTGATCCCACCCTGCATGTGGATCATATACTCTTAAAAAGGCAAAGGGACCCCTGCCAGTTAGGTCCAGTTGCGGACGACTCTGGGGTTGCGGCGCTTATCTCGCTTTACTGGCCAAGGGAGCCAGTGTACAGCTTCCGGGTCATGTGGGCAGCATGACTAAGCCGCTTCTGGCAAACCAGAGCAGTGCACGGAAACACCGTTTACCTTCCCACCGGAGCAGTACCTATTTATCTACTCGCATTATGACGTGCTTTCGAACTGCTAGGTTGGCAGGAGCAGGGACCGAGCAATGGGAGCTCACCCCATCACAGGGATTCGAACCGCCAACCTTCTGATCGGCAAGCCCTAGGCTCTGTGGTTTAAGCCACGGTGCCACCTGCATCCCTGATATTCATATACTCTTAGTACATTATAATAAATTATCAGAGCATATCTACCCAGAAGTATCTATGCATATCTACCCAGATGTAAGCCCTGAATTAGTTCAATGGTATTTACTCCCAGGTAAGTGTGTATAGGATTGCAGCCTAAATATAGTATTGCCTCTTACCTGGCAAAGAGGAATTAATACAGTCCCAAACTTCTCCCTGAAAAAAAGAATAATTGTATTTTATAAGAATGAGTATGATTACTAAGTTGACCATGTGGGATGGCAGGCATTTAATAAATAAGTAAGATCAAAATAAATATTTGTATGTAGCAGATTAGCACTTTTAAATGCAACAAGAGGATCTAGCACAAATAACCAATTATCAGGTGACCTCATCTAGAGTATTCAGTTTTGGATATCATAGTGCTTGGGACCAGGACTTTGGCAAACTTGTATCATTTGTTACTATTTCCTGAGCAGTACATGCAAAAGGACAAGTGGCTGAGCACCTGACTGAGGCAGCGGGACACAGCAGCAGTACAACAGAATTAGTTTCTGTCTTCGATCTACAGAAAGTGGAGGCGTTTAGCCATCCTAAGGACAAGATGAGGAAGAGCAGAGCCAAACCACACTTTCTGTTGCCAAGTCTATTAACGCCCCTGATCACACATTGCCCTTTAATGTGTGTAAAGTATCATCCTGAAGGCAGTGGCGTAGCGTGGGTTGTCAGCACCCGGGGCAAGGCAAGTAATTTGCGCCCCCTAACGCGTGGATTTTAGTAGGGGCAGAGAGCTGCGAGTGTGAGCGCCCCCCCATGTTGGGCCCGGTGCGGCCGCCCCCCCCCCGCATCCTCCACGCTACGCCACTGCCTGAAGGCATGTGTTTTGAGGAACCTCTGAAATTCATTTTCAAATGTGCCCCAACCTCTGAAATTCATTTTCAAATGTGCCGAGTTGGGAGATAATACCATTTACCGAAGTTTCAAATGTTGTACTAGAGCACTGGATGGTTTTTTTTAAAAAAAATCAGCAGCCATCTTTTTAAGAACAACTTCCTCTGATTCTCCCTTGGAACCCGAGGGTGGAAACACAAGTGACTTGTGTATTCTGGGAGGACGCAGGATGCTTTTTAGTAGCTTTGGACTACCTTGTGATATGATTTCTCTCTCCCTAGGAAAGCAGAACCAACAGCTTACCATTTTCAAGGTAAGGCAATTCTGCCATTAGAGCTCACGGCAGGCTAGAACAGGAGGGTGAAAGTAGCAAGCACAAGTTTATTTATATGCATCTGCTCAGGCTGTCTCTTAGCTGGAACCAGCAATTAGCCTTTTAGAAAACTTCCATTGAAGCCAAGGGGAGCTTTTTAAAAACCTTAGTGCTGTGAAGGGAGACAAGTGTGGAGGGACAGGGAAGAGAAAAGAGAGGAGAAAGAAAGAGAAGGGGAAGGGGGAAGGGGGAAGAGGAAGGGCAAGGAAAGGAAAGGAGGGAGAAAAGGGGGGAGAGAGAGGCTGTGGCTCTATCCAGCTTTTCTAATGGTCTGCCACCTTTTGGATCCAGTCCCATTTCCTACTGGCACGTGGCTCCCAGAAGGCTTCCCATGAGGAAGCTGAACCCTCAGGCCAAAAATGGTCTTATGTTTTACCAAACACAATTATACAAACCATTGATTCTGGACAATATTCAGGTGCACGTTGTAATAGGTGTTTCAAATGAGAATCACTCTTTGATGTCAAAATCTGTCAAAAGCATTTTTAAAAGAAAGCATAATTAGAAAAATCACTTTTGTACCGCAAAACTTAATTATCTTTACTTAGGAAACCCATGAAGCTAAGCGGAATTTGATTTTGAGCAACAGAATACTCCTTTTTGGAGTTGTCCTTAGTTTCTATAATGATGAAATAGTCATGCACTATGGGAATCTAATGTCTGAACCTACCAGATTGCAACCCTCTTTTATTTCTTAAACCACTTTAAGTGTTTTTTATTTAAAAAACACACAAACCAGGGCTCTGGGACCCGGGAGAGTTAAGCACCATCATCAAACTACAACTTCCAAGGTTCTTCGGAAAAGGCATGGCAGTTAAACTAGCACCAAAATGATGTTTATCTTATGATATTTGCACTACTTATTATTGGTTTGTATATAAAAACACCCTTAGGGTGGCATCCAACTAAACAGGCATCCAACTAAACAGATCTGATATCACAATAATTTTTACTTTTGCAACTTCAGTTCCCCTCTCCCAGCCCTCCCTCCCCAAATCTGCTCTGGTAGGTTGGGGGAACTCCAGAACAGACACACAGGGAGAGGAGAGGGAGTTCCCTTCTGCAGTCAAAAATCCTTGCACTAGTGGTTCTATTTTATTTAGTTGAATACCGTCCTTACAGATGTATCTCCTTAGGGCTTCCAAGTTTCAGCTTATCAAACCTAAACATATTACGATGAGATGTGGCTGACTTTCAAAGATCAGGCAGGGTGTGCATCTAAATCTAAATTGAAAATAGAATTTTCTCAGTCATAAATCACTTGGCCCTATAAATTAGGCTCATAAGTAAGATGGAAACAAATGTGACTCCGCATATATTGATATGCTAGGAAGACTATCACAGCCTTACAGGTCAAAATGTATTCATGACAGCACATTCTTACAACACTAAAGGAACTGCTTCAAGGTCAGGATGAAAGTGGCATACATAATTTTAATATACTTCTCTCACATGGCTATAGACCAGGGATGGGGAACCTTTTCAGCCTAAGGTTTCCCTCTGGGAACCTTCTGGGGGCCACATGTCAGTGGAGGGCAGGGTCAGAGGCAAATGCGGGAAGAGCAATTAATGTAAAATTTACCTTTCTACAGTAGGCTACTATCTGCACACGCTCACACACCCTTCTATTCTCTGCCCAGGCAAGAAAAGGGCATTGTCAATGTAATGGTTCTAGGGGTTGCTCGTGCGTAAGCCGGTGTTTATCTCCCCGGCTGGGTGCAAACACCTGGCTGGGTTGCCAAAGTGAACCTTTTCTGTCCGGACAGCCACTCACCCGTGGTTGACTCAATCGCTGGCAGAATCCGTCAGTGGGCGTTTCTTAAACTTCTTCCAGCAAAGAAGCTCTTTGACGCCTAGTCTCCTCCTACTCTCTCTGCGCGAAAGCCTTCTGCGCAAGGAGGGCGTGGGCAACGGAGGACCCCTACTCTCCCCGCTGGTCCCAGGCAAGGAGTCATGGGACCGCCTCGCCGCTTCCCCCATCTGCCCCCCTTCTCCACTGGTGCTACGCTGATTCTCTTCCCCAGAAGATGGGCTGCTTCTCCCGATCCCTGGATGCTCTCTGGAATCCCTCTGGCTTTTGCTCTCTCCCTCCGGCACTGATGGCAGTTTCCTGACAGTCAATGACATATTCCAGTCAGCACTCAGGGTGAGGGGTGCAGGCTTGCGACCTGGGGTGTGTACCTGGGGCTAGATAGACAGCTGCTTTCTGCCCTGGTCCCAAGGTTCCCTATCCCTGATACAGGCCCTATGGATATACAGGTTCAAATGTGGTGCAGGTTCAAAACCAACATACCTGTTCACAAACATCGCGACACATTAAGTTACCCTTTGCAAGGTAACAACACGATGCACCTATAAAGAAAAATAAATCTGTCAACATCAACAAAATACTGGTGCTCTCAAAGTACTTTGATGAAGTGTAACTATTTTTTGCCATTCAAATATGTAGTTTGCTCCTAAAACCGCCTACTGTACCTTAGGATTGGCAAGTGAGCTACATAACCTCCTTTTTAAAAGATCTGGCTAGGTTGACACCTGTTCTGGGAAATCTGGTGGAAAGCATTATTGAAGATAAAATTACCAAGCATACAGAAGAACATGTTTGCCGAAGAACCAGCATGGCTTCTGCAAAGACCAGTCCGGCTACTTTTTAGTGTCAATAAGCAGCAACATGGGGCTGCCCTTGTAAACTGCTCAGCAACTTCAACGGGTTCAAAATGCAGTGGCCAGAGTACCAGTTGGGGTTCCCTTTAGAACTCATATCACTCATTCTAAATGAGCTGCACTGCTTGCCAGTTTCCAGGCCCAATTCAAGGTGCTCACACTAGTGCTAACATTTCTAAAAGACATAGGCACCAGAAATCTGAGACCACCTCCTTCTCTATTGACCTCTCAGGTGTTACAAGTCAAGGGGGGCACTCTTGGTAATTCCTCTGCCCACATTAGTGAAGAAGGAGCCAGCATTCTCTCTGGCAGTCCTGAATATGTGGAATTCCCTCCCTACAAAGGTGTGTCCGGCATCTTCACTAGATAGCTGTGACTGTTGAAGACCCTGCCACGTGGCACATCATACATGTGTTTTCAGGACCCACTCTATTCCTGTGTCTGCTGTTTTAACTGTTTTTAATACTATGGACCTGCTGGTGAAGAGCAGGTAATAAATTTAATAATAAAGGTAAAGGGACCCCTGACATGGTGGAGTCTCCTTCTTTGGAGGTCTTTAAGCAGAGGCTTGACAACCATATGTCAGGAGTGCTCTGATGGTGTTTCCTGCTTGGCAGGGGGTTGGACTCAATGGCCCTTGTGGTCTCTTCCAACTCTATGATTCTATGATTCATTAGGTCCAGTCGTGGCCGACTCTGGGGTTGCGGTGCTCATTTCCCTTTACTGGCCGAGGGACCCGGCATACAGCTTCCGGGTCATGTAGCCGGCACGACTAAGCCGCTTCTGGTGAACCAGAGCAGTGCACGGAAACGCTGTTTACCTTCCCGCCGGAGCGGCACCTATTTATCTACTTGCACTTTGACGTGCTTTCGAACTGCTAGGTTGGCAGGAGCAGGGACCGAGCAACGGGAGCTCACCCCATCGCAGGGATTAAAACGGCTGACCTTCTAATTGGCAAGTCCTAGGATCTGTGGTTTAACCCACAGCGCCACCCGCATCCCAATTTAATAATAGTACTAAGTAAAAATTCATAACCATTAAAAACAGGTATTTAATTTGCTACAGGATTTTTTTTGTTTTGTTTTGTTTATCTTATAGCACAATTGAAAACCATTTATGATTGGTATTATATTAAGTTATCCTTTAAGGTGATTACCAAATGTGGGAGATCACACACCAAAGGAATGCTCAGCTCAAGCAGGCAACCAAGTGGCTTCCAACGCTATAGACTCAAAAACACTTAACTGGTGGGCCTGTCAATACTTGGAACCGCATGAACTTGAATCTCAACTCCCACCTAAAAGTATATAACACTGAACCATACAGTAGTGAATCCACAAATGTCAAGTGGCAGTGTCTTTGAAGACAAAGATAGGGAAACTGACAATATTTCTGGGACAAACAAACTAAATTATGTGGCAGGCTGTGTGCATTTAAGGCTGTGAGCTTGGAGCGTTGCTTACTTTCACACACACACACACACACACACACACACACAAATACTATGTTCTTGAATTGGTATGCTGCTTTCTCTGTACCAGGTGTCCTGTACAAAATGAAAGACAGAACTTCCAGCCTGTGAGACACTATTGTTTGCATTGGTGTTGAGACTTAGAGCTTTAGAACTGTCCCAAATTTTGCACAATGTGCAAGTGGTAATTGCCAGTGGTAATTTACCTATCACCTGCTGTCATCCTCATGGACCTTCAAATAATATGATCTGAATCAGAGGGCTGCTTTCTGGAACAAACAGCCAAGTTAACCATCAGCATTTTCAATTCACCTGAATGTCTGGACTGACAATCAAGACCCCACAAAAGTCCTAAATGTTGCACTAAGTCAACAGGTTCGGATGGCACGCCTACCTGTGGTCAAATAAAGAGAAGGCTCACAAAGGGTTCTCAAGTCACATCATTAGGGGTCCACTATATGAAGTTTGGGGGAAAAATAAAAAATTGCTAGAATGGAGAACACCTTGGTGGCTGTCCCCCACAAATATCCTAACAATCAAAAAAATAAATATGGAGGAGCAGAAATTGACATATGAAGATTTATTGACAAGATCGGAAGACAGCTGGAAACTAAAGCCATATGAGGAGCTGAAGGGAAAGCTGACAAGTTGGTTACAGTACCATCAAATCAATGCAATTTGGTTAAAAGATAAAAAAATTGGAATGAACGAAAAGAAATCGAAATTTCAGATTGGAATAATAGAAAGTAAATCTAGATTATTATCTAAAATGTACAATTTATTATTGGAATGGGACACAAAAGATGAAGAAATTAAGGAAGTCATGGTTAAATGGGCGATAGATCTGGGGCATAATATAGAATATGAAAAGTGGTCAAAATTGTGGAATGAGGGAATAAAATTTACGGCGAGTGTTGCAATTAGAGAAAATTTAGAGAAGATGATATATAGATGGTATATCACGCCAGAAAAACTAAGTAGGATGTATAAGACTGGAAATAAGGCCTGCTGGAAATGCAAAACAAAAGAAGGCAATTTTATACACATGTGGTGGACATGTGAAGAAATAAAAAAATTTTGGGACACGATATATAATGAATTAAAAAAAATATTTAGATACACATTCCCTAAAAAGCCAGAGGCCTTCTTATTAGGTATCATCGGAGAAGAAATTAAGAAAGAAGATAGAGTCCTATTTCAATACTCAACAGCAGCGGCCAGAATGTTAATTGCCCAAAACTGGAAAAATATAAATATACCAACGGTGAGGGAATGGCAAACGAAACTATATAACTTCGTCGAATTAGCTAAAATGACGCAGAGAATTAGAAACCAAAAGAATACAAAGTTAAACAACGATTGGATTAAATTTATGACATATATTGAAGGTAACTATAGTAACCTACCAAATATAGCAGGTCTGTTATGAAACTTCCGATGTATAGATCAATTAACCAATATCAGCTGTAAAAATGAAACTCTTAAAATTAAGAACCCGAAATCAGGAGGGAGGGAAGTCAGCTAGTATATGTTATGTATTAGCTTATTTTTATTTCATTTCTTATCTTACACCCTTTCCCCCCCACTTCTTTGGTGCTTTTTTCGTCACTTTTTTCTGGTATTTGATTTAAGAAGTACTGGATTTAATGAGTACTTGTAATTCTTTCTTTTTTCTTTCTTAGTTGTTGCTTTAAATGGTTCTGTTTTTCCTTTGTGTGTGTGTGATAAATGAAATTTAATAAAAAGAATATTAAAAAAAAAAAAACAGTAAAGGAGAACTAGCTGAGTATTGTCCACAGTCCAAAGGTAATTGAGATAGAAAAGCAAACTCACAGCAACCACTTGTCCTTCAAGAGGACCATGGTCTTACCAAAGGAATCAAACTTAAATTCACATCTGAATTTACCCTCTTAGTGCTTAGTGTCAGAGAGGGTAATAAAATAATTAGGTGATCTAATGCAACAGAGGCTACTTTTCTCAGAATCACTGAGTCTCCCCAAACAATGGAATTGTATAGACAAATAGTAGCAGACCTTCACCAGAGAGTGGCCAATATATGTTGAAATTTGGCTGCTGGGACTTGCTATGGACTGGTTTGACAGACTGTGAGCTAATCATATGAGCAAACTACACTGCCTACATGTCCATTATTGTATGAATAAGCTGTAAAGAAGTATAAGATGTAAAAAAAACCAACCTTGAGGCTGCCAGGAATTTGTGGCAGCAACCGGTACCTGCCTCCCACTCCTGGAACCCAGTCATCTATTGCCAGAGGGCTCCAGGTTTCTGAGAACCATTTTGGTCAATTTTTAATTATTTTCAAAATCTTCCTACAACCCATACCTCTTATTAGCCTCATGACTCTCTTGAAAAGCTTCCCATTACATGGGAAATGAAGTTAAGCAATTGATCCATCAGTCAAAAACCTGCAAAAGCTCCAGGGCCAGGTGGCATGCTTTGGAGTTAGAACAGAACAGTAATTGGTGGGCCTGTTTGTTGGCTACTCTCCTTTCATTTTTTAATAAACCTGATAAAGCCATGTTAATGCCAATCCATAAGGAAGGGTGTGGGGTTTTGTCCTAAAAGTTTGCTTCATGATAACAGGTAGGGGTGAAACAAAAAATGAACAAGCGTAATGCACTTTTGTCCAACAGAAAGCAGGTTTTGAGGGTGCCTTTTGTGAAACTCCTAAGCTACATTTGGACAAGAGTGCAATGTATGTTACTGCAGGTAGGTCAATGGAGCATGAGATTATCCTGTCTGCTCATGATTATCCTAAAGATGATCCCTTAGCCTTTCTATTGACTGCTGCTCGTCTGGAGATAGCTAGATGCTGGAAAACTGGTGATGGGCTGAACATTGATTCTTGGTATAACAGAGTATGGTTAATGGCATTGGTTGAGAAACTAACATGCCATGTGAGAGCAGCAAAGGTAAACACAATCCATATTCCTTTTATAACATATGGCAAATGTTTATTGAATACATAAATTGTTCTGACTGTGGCAGGAATCTACCCTGCACTCATGGGAAATGTGGCATGATCTAGAGTAATCAAATGAGACTTTAACACGTGGCATGAGTCTGTAATTTTATCAGGACAAATTACTTGTTGTTTACTGTTGTAACAATTGTTTTCTCAAAATTTATCTTCTGTACCATGAAAATAAAGAAAGAAAAAAAATGGAGCATGAGATTTCTGGATGCCACTGGGCACTGGATTTGGGCTGAGAGGGAGCAACTGAACTAAGCAAACTTCTGTCAAGACCTCTGGTTTGTACTTGGGGGCGGGGACAGTATGGCTGGAGACCAGATGAAATGGAGTAGAAAATTTAAACAACACATAAGCTCAAACTGCCCACTGTTGTTTTGCCTTTTTGTTTTCAGGAGAAATGCAGGTGAGGGCTGGAGAATTGACTACGTAAGTTAGAAGCACTGGGGGATGAGGGATTAAGAATTCCCCCCATGGCTGTTTTGGCAAACACATTCCATGCACCTGCCCACTCACAAGTCTTCCTAATTTTCCCCATGGATGGAGAAGCAATTAATCACCTGTTTTACCACCACCCCAGGATGACTGCTACATGCTTCTCAACTGCATTTTCCTGGGGAGGAAAGCAAAATGCCAGGAGCTAAGCACTGGACTACACTGCAGGGTTGTGACACACAAGTATCTCAGTTCTCTTTCCTAGCAATATGGATATAAAAAAGTAGAGTTACTTGGGAAGGATTACATGAGCCTTGTATCACAGGCACAGCATGCCCCACAGCAATATGGGTACCATAATGGTGCAATTAATATGCATTAGGAGAGTAATTCCCCCCCCATGTAAAAAAATAATAAATCTACAAACACACAAACACAAATATGAAATAAAATCTGAGTTCTTCATTGAGGTGGAACACCTACCGCCTAATAAGTTACAGTCGTACCTTGGATCTCAAACGCCTTGGCTCCCAAACAAATCAGTTCCCAAACAATCAAAATCCGGAAGTGTTCTGGTTTCCGAACGATTTTCATAAGCCAAATGTCCAGCGTGGCTTCTGCAGCTTCCAATTGGCTACAGGACGCTCCTGCAGCCAATTGGAAGCCACGCTTGGTTTTCGAACAGTTTCAGGGGACGCCTTCTGTTCGAGAAGCAAGGTACACTGAAATTCTGGATTTTCTCAACTGCTTTCTAAGAGCATTGAAGTAAAAGAAAACAGATTCAAAATGAGCCAGGAGAATATGTGTGCTACATCATAAGATAACATTTCAACCTCCAAGAACATTTCCAAGAACACTCTGTATCTGACTCTAAGGTTCCCTAACTGGAACAAAGGAACTTCAAAGGAAGGCTGCAATATAAAAGTGAACGGCGAGACACCAGAAAGTTCGATGGCTTTGCATCACACAACATGTGTTAAATGCCAAAGGATGTCTGCATGATCAACACCAGAGTGGGAGAAGCTCGCCCTTTCTTCCCGGGCCTGTCAGTGTCCCAATGGGGGATTTGTTCCCTGACTGCACCCTTAAGGAGAGCAAAAAGGCCCTTTGTTCAAACTGGAGGCTCAGCTGCGCCCTGCCCTGCTTAAATGGTCACATATGTTTAGAGAAAAGGCGAGCAAGAGGAGACATGAGAGAAGTTCATGAAATTATGCATGGCACGGACCAAGAGGACAGAGGAAAGTTTTCTCCAGTCTCTCATGACAGGAGAACTCAGGGGGATGCCAGGAAGCTGAATGCTGGGAGGAGAGATAAAAGAAAGGGCTTCTTCATGCAGCGCAAGAACTGTGGAACTCACTCCCACAGGAGGCGGCGACGGCCAGCCGCCTGGATGCTTTTAATGCAATATTAGACAAAATCAGGGAGATGGAGGAGGCTGTCAGGGATGGCAGCGAGGGGGCTCTTGGGCTCCGCTCCCGCTTGCAGGCTTCCCAGAGGCATCTGGCTGTGGGAACAAGACAGTGGCGTAGCGTGGGTTGTCAGCACCCGGGGCAAGGCAAGTAATTTGCGCCCTCTAACCCGTGGATTTGCACCCCCTAACCCTAACCCCCAGATGTTGCGCCCGGTGCGGCCGGCCCCCCCTGCACCCCCCATGCTACGCCACTGGCCTGAAGCTCCGAAGAGACAGAGAGCTGGGCTGCCTTCCAGTGGCGTAGCGTGGGTTGTCAGCACCCGGGGCAAGGCAAGTAATTTGCGCCCTCTAACCCGTGGATTTGCACCCCCTAACCCTAACCCCCAGATGTTGCGCCCGGTGCGGCCGGCCCCCCCTGCACCCCCCATGCTACGCCACTGGCCTGAAGCTCCGAAGAGACAGAGAGCTGGGCTGCCTTCCAGTGGCGTAGCGTGGGTTGTCAGCACCCGGGGCAAGGCAAGTAAATTGCGCCCTCTAACCCGTGGATTTGTGCCCCCTAACCCTAACCCCCAGATGTTGCGCCCGGTGCGGCCGGCCCCCCCCTGCACCCCCCCCACGCTACGCCACTGGAACAGGATGCTGGCGCAGAAGGGCCAGTGGCCTGACCCTGCAGATGCTCTTCTCACGTTACATTCTTCTGACACGTGTCCTATGTGACTGTGACAAAGAGATCTGCCCGCTCTTCCTTTCTCTCCACAGTGCAGCGCTGAGATTTCTAATTCTTGTTTTTCAAAGGAGCCCGCACGGCCCCCGCTGCTCCTCCCTCCCCCGCGAGGGCCCCCCGGCCGCGCTCCGGCCTCCCTCCGCCCCGCCAAGACCGCTACTCACCCGCCACGCCCGGCGGCAGCGGCAGCAGCAGCAGCGCGAGGGCCGCGACGAGGGTCCCGCGGGCCCCGCCATCGCCCGGCCGCGGCGGCCGCCCAGGGCCAGTCAGCGCCGCCATCGCCGCCCGGTCCCCGCCCGCCCAGCGCGGCTCCCCATTGGCTGCCGGCCGCCGCCCTCGCTCGCTCGCTCGCTCGTCGGGGGGGGGGGGGCATGGCGCCGGGAGGGGGCGGGGCGGGGCGGGGCGGGCGAGGGAGACCCCCCCGGACGGAGCCCCGGCCGACCGAGGCGGCAGGAGGGGCCCTGGCAGGAGGGTCGGCGGCTGAGAGGAGCCCGGAACTGAGTCCTGAGCCGCCTTTTTCTCTGACGGGGGCTCAAGGCGGGTTACGGATAGAAATAAGAAGAGCTGGAAACATGGGAAATAAAACAATCGCTGGAAAAAACAATTAAGCGTTGATAGACATCAAACCGCGTGTAATCCTGGCACTTTAGCTCATTAGTGTTAGATATTTATTTATACTCCGCCTTTATCTCTTGACAGGGAATCAAAACAGATAACAGACAAAATAAGAACACCTAAAAACCAGGGGGCGTGTTTGTCATTAAAAAGCAATTAAACATTGACAGAATTAAATCTGTCTGTCTATCTATCTATCTAATCTATCTATCTATCTATCTATCTATCTGTCATCTATCTTTCTATCTATCATCATCTATCTTTCTATCTTTCTATCTATCATCTATCTTTCTATCTATCTCTATCTATCTATCTCTCTATCTATCATCTATCTTTCTATATCTATCTATCTCTCTATCATCTATCTTTCTATCTATCTATCATCTATCTTTCTATCTATCTATCTCTATCTATCTATCTATCTATCATCATCTATCTTTCTATCTTTCTATCTATCATCTATCTTTCTATATCTATCTCTCTATCTATTATCTATCTTTCTATCTTTCTATATTTCTATCTTTCTATCTATCATCTATCTATCTATCTATCTATCTATCTATCTATCTATGGGATCTATTAAAAGCTTGCAGACAATGGCAACCAAAACAGCAGCTCCTCATTCAAAGCAGTCCGTTCCCAAAAGCCGTCTGGAACAAGAAGGTCTTTCTTCACCATGAAAAATCAGTTCCGCCGCCTGGGTGCTTGGGCATAAATATGGTTTGCCTCCTGCCAGGAGAGTTCATCACTGGGTTGTTGCTGCCTCTGCCATGTCCTGTGTTCCTTACAGAGGCTTCTTGGGTTGATGGTAACATCCAGCTGTTTGCATATGTTCTTTTAAAATGGATGTATGTGTGCCTCTGTGCAAGGATTTGTAACCCAGATGGAGAGAGCAACACTGAGCATATGAAAGAGGCAATCCAATTCCTCCAGATGATTTCCCCCCTTACTCCTATTGCAATGCTGCATTCTTACCAGTATGGTGTAAAAAAGGCAGATAAATTTTTTTATGATAAATAAAACTGATGCCAAAATGGCAGGATGCCTCAGAGGCACTTGGAAACAGTATTTTCGACCAGAAACCATTCCAATATATTGTACTTTTTAAACCCCTTTCTAATCAGGACCCATACAGAACAGAATGGGATGGCCCAGAACATCAGCTTCTGAACAGATTGCCATGAATGCCATCTTCCAAACTAGTAAAACCAACCAAAGTCACCAATTGTCAATACAACTGTTGCTTACAAATAGCCATTGTTATGATGGGGAACAGAATTAAAATGGTTCCCCTAGCAGCGCCATGCATGCAGAAGTGCTGCTCTCACCACTGCTGGGACTGCTGCTACTACATGCAGACACGTTGGCAATGGTGCCAACCAAGGACAGCATGCCTAGACCTGCTGGCACCACCTCTTTCACTGCACGGATATGTAGGGCAGTTTCAATGCTCTTTAAATGCTAGAAATGCATATCAGGGATGGGGCTAGCATAAATAAAAGAATGGAGCGGGTAAATTCAGGTGTGCATTCCCATTATTCCAGTAAGCAATGCCTTTAGGCTAAGACAGACTCTTGCCTGCAGTAGTTGTGGCCCATTAGCAGCAATGGTGAAGCCTGCTGCTGCTCCACATTGTGTCCCCACACCCTAGGAACAAAAACGGCCTTGGTCCAGTATACCTGAAGGAGCTTCTCCTTGCCCGGACACTGAGGTCCAGCGCCAAGGCCCTTCTGGCAGTTCCCTCGCTGCGAGAAGCCAAGTTACAGGGAAGCAGGCAGAGGGCCTTCTCAGTAGTGGCACCCGCCCTGTGGAACGCCCTCCCACCAGATGTCAAAGAGAACAACTACCAGACTTTTAGAAGACATCTGAAGGCAGCCCTGTTTAGGAAAGCTTTTAATGTTTGATAGACTATTGTATATTTTGTCGGAAGCTGCCCAGAGTGGCTGGGGAAGCCCAGCCAGGTGGGTGGGGTATGTATGTATGTATGTATGTATGCATGTATGTATAAATAAATAAATAAATAAATATTATTATTATTATTATTATTATTATTATTATTATTATTTCAACTAGCCAGCTAAACCAGGTGAGGGTAGCCAATGGGCCTCAAACTCTCAGTGAGTTAGGGACTTCCCCTGCGTGCAAAGACAGGCTCTAGAAGATTGAGCAGACAAAGTGAGAGCAGATGGGGCCTGTCAACCTGAGAAGGTAGCCCATCTAGGAGGAGAAAAACTCCTAAATCTCCTCTGCTTTGCAGGATATCTTCGGTAGAAGAAACGGTTAAGGAGTAAACCCTAAGAAATCTGGAGTGGAGCCCCCAAGACAGTTGGGTGGAGCCTTGTATGCCTACCTTCCAGCAACTCCGGCAGCCAAGCTGGTGCCAAACATATTGCTTGGCTTTCCTTTGGACCACATCTTGCAGTTTGAGCAGCCCAGAACCTCCATACACACTGCCCAGGCTTGCACACCATAGAAGGCCACTTCAGTACCACTAACACAGCGGTTTGACTTTATCTCTCAAGATAGACAGATGCCAACAATAACTAAGCATGTATACCCAGTGCTTTTTTTCTTTAAAAAAAATTCTTTAAAAAATCTTATTTTGACTCAAGAAAATCACCATTTTATAGTTCAGATCAGGAAAAATAAATAAAGTAAATGGACAAAAGTACAAAGATTCACAAAATGTTTAGGGGTATGTGTTCCCCTACATCCCCCCAACCAGAAAAAACACAGGGTATACCTACACACCAAGAGATAGGAACCAGGTGTACTTTGATGGGAGTGGAAATCAAAGAACCAGACACAAACACTGGCACGGCATTATGCCGTAAACCTAGAAAAATTCAGCATTGTTCTGGATCTCTTTCTACCCTACAATTATGCAATATGCATGTTATCAGGAAGTTACTAGCAAATCCTTTAGTCAGGAAACCTTTTCCAGTGGACACTACAATGGTTATGTTTCCCTGTAGGGCTGGCAGAGGTAGCAAAGTCCATAGGATTCAATCTCAGCTTAGTGGCCCTTATCTAGCCCACTGCTGCGTCCATGTCAAGAACCTGGGCAGCCTTTCTCACCTCAGATGAGACAGAGCTGAGTTTCACCACCACTCTGGCACATAGCAGGGCATCCATGATTAAGCCATGGATGTATGCTCTTTGCTTGAGATTTTTATGAGATATTAAAGACTAGTACATTACAATTCATTTCACAAGGTCCCTTCTTGTGTTTAAGTCCCAACTCATAAAACCTCTTCCACTATTAAGTTTCTGAAAGCTGTGCAGTTATGTTTGAGCCAATTAGAACAGCAATCAAGGCTGGGTAGAAATAAGAGAAGAGCCTTATCTAGGAAAATAAGGCATGTGCCATTAAGCTACATGGGGTAGAGCAATGCTTGAAGTTCAGCCTATCAGTCTTATACCCAAGACATGTGGCCAATGTGATGCAGGAAATAATGAGAGGATACAGCATATCCAAGATTGCCTAGAATGCACAATGGATAGGATGCAACAAGGCAAATCATTCTGTTTAGCATAACTTAGGATTGCTGTGGGAAGTGGCAACTGTATAGCTCCCTAAAAATGAATATATTGAAGTAGTAATATTAAAATTTTGATGTTCCCCAGGTAATGCAATTATTTCAAAACTTTTCTGTCAGCTCTAGCAGGTTATCTATTTTTAGACTCAGGATATTTTACGAAATATACCTGTTTGGACAGATGTTAATTAGTTCAAGACACCATGAACAACTAAATTCTATTCCCAACCAGCACCTCCATTTTTGACGAATCAAAGTGCTTATAAAAGTCAACAGATCCAAGCTCAGAATTCAAATAATGGTCACTGAGAACAGGAGGACTATAGATATTTTCTCCTTGAGCAGAACCCCCACCCTGCAGGGCAATCCGTTTTTTAAACTGTAGGGGAATTTAAATAGATGTTTGTGATACTACATGCTGGGGACTGCTGTTCAAAGGGCCGTGGTGTGAGCCTAAGCAGTTCTGTTTAATTTTCACAGATTTACTATGCCTTAAAAAAGTGGGGGCAGGGGGCAGGGAGAGAACAGGCATCAAAACAAATCAATGTACAGGAACAGCAAGCAGCTTCATTTCCCAAAAAGAAAGCACAAGTATGTTATCTACTAAGAAGAAAGAAAATCTATAATTGCTTTTATTATTTTCTACTGTAGTGTTAGCACTTAACAATAATAATCATTCTTAGACTATTTACAATCCTCTGTCGTAGACTCTACTGCACATACATTATCAAGCATAAATGGGGCAATGAACAATTCTGTAAGGCTTAAAAGTAACACATTTGTACAGATGCTCAAAATTTATCATCCAAAATGTAAAAATGTATGTGTCATTACCCATATAACTCTGAAAGAGTTGGTGCTATTTCAACAAAACAGAACATATTTGCAAAAAAAAATACAAAAGAAAAAAGAAATGCACAATCTGGGCACAAGACAAAATATACAATCAGCTTGATCCAGGGCTGGTTTAAACATGAAGATGCTTCATTGTGCACATGTAGCTCCTACAAAACCAGCATCAGAGCCTTGAGAGTACACCCATCTCTGAAGCCAACAGGAAAGCTCACATTAGCAGATCTTCAAGAGCACACACAGAGCTTTGTATCAGAACCAGCAAGGTTTTAGGTTTATGCATATAATACTCATATTTTAAAGAGAAAAGTAATTGCCAACCTTGAGAATGTTCTGAAAAAATATTAAACCTTATATACAGAATGAGGTAAATGTACCTTGGTCTTTTTAAGAGGTAATTTAAGTTTAAAGCAAGTTTTTACATGTTAAAAAAAAATCAAGTACCATTCAAACCATTTTAATGGCACAGTATGAACAAGGAGCTAGCTTAAAAAGTGGATCCATGGCACTCAGTTGACAGATGGTTATTTTGCTAGAATAGCCTCTTACTAGGTATGAATCTGCAAAACTATGCCACTCATATATACAGATATTTTTAGGTTTACAAGACATGAAGGTGTGAAAGGCTATAAAAATCTGAAAAGGCAAATAAAAATGTTATGATAAAACTCCAGCTCTTAAGGATTAAGAGTACCTAAAGTTACAGCACTCAAGACATCTGAGTAACAAGGTTTGCTACTGTTCCTTTGATGTGTATTGCAAGCAAGATCTGAACAGCAACTGTAATGCTATTTTTAAAAAACTTTATAAAAACCCTTATTAAACAAATGTGTACTGTGCAGTACACATTACACAACAGCTTTCATCAAAATTTTACCAGATTTTTAAAGGTATAACATTCAAATGTTTTGAGTGCCAAAATATTTTGGTCCCCGTGGACTCTCAAGAACAAAACAAAAACTGAAAAAAAAAATATGAATACTTGTCTAGCTGCTTAAAGATGCATATCAGAGCTGTTGTGATGGTGAATCTGAGTCTAAATTGGAAACCATTTTTTTAATTCTTAAAAAATTACCTCCAAAGAGAAGCAAGCTTTTAAGACTTCCATCCCTGATTTCTAAGATTATTATCCAGGTTAGCAAATGACTCCCAGCTTCCTTCCCCACTGTTCCTCTAGCCCCTAAAGCACATTCCCCACCTATCATTTTGCTTTACCTTAAAATGGGAAATGAAGGTGATGGTTTGTACATCTCTTAACAGATGCACTCTGATGTGCTTTGCAGGGCATAAGGACCGAAAGTGGTGGCTGTTAACTGGCAACCTCTAGCCCTTTAGGACCTTAATTACCAAGGGACGCTGCTTTCAGTCCTAAACCAGGTAAGTGAATCAGGAGGATAGAAAAGTGCCATTCCCACTCCATACTTGAAGGTAAAGAAAAGAAAGTGCTTTGCAAGTTGGAACGGATGGTAGTGGCAGTGGGGAGGGGGATGGCAATAGGATAGCAGAGTCAAAGGAAGGGAACAGATGAACCATCTGAGCCACTCAGACTGGCTCTGTACAAGTTTTTCTGTTAGGGGCAGAATTGGGGAAATCCAGAACCAATGTGAGGGAAGCCTTAGAGGATATGCCCATCCCTAATCTACATGTGACTTTACAAGCAACAGATTAAAAAAGTTCTATGTAATATATACATGCACTCATTCGAAAGATATTGACAAATTATCAATGGAAAACATGACTAAAATTATATCATCACAGCTGAAGCCACAAATAACAAAGGACAATTTTCATGATATACAATTTTCCTGCTGCAACGTCTATTTTAAGAACTGCTAAAAAATTAACCTCATAATTTTCTCTAGACTAAAATAGAAAAATCATTTTGGCATGAGTGAATCATGGGAAGTTAAGGATTGATAACTGATATGCAGGCAGCCCCCCATTTATGCACATTCAGTATTTGTGCGACTGCGTAGACATGCACCACACTGAACCTGAAAGTGACTTGGAAATGTAATACTGTAAAGACATCACTGAAATATCACTAAAGGGCGGAATGGGGAGGATGGGGGAGGAATGGGGTGGCTGCAGGCTTTCTCAATGGGTTTCAATTATACGCAATTTCACAAATGTGCACAAAACGGGGGGCTGCCAGTACAGCTAACCAATATTATTTTCATTCTACATCACTGTAAAAAATTGCAGGTGGGCAAAGTCTTCACCTTTTCATTTATGTCTGCGTTGAAGAAAGACAAACTTAAATAGGTAGTTTTTTCTTGCTAGCTTATTTTAACTTTTATGGAAATCAAAAGTATTTTTTTAAAAAAGATTTTAGTTTTTCATGGTTCTTCATAAATGTAACTAGCTTGAAGATACATTAATAGAAATTTGATTTGTGCACCAGATATAAGATTTACATAAATGAAACCCAAAATACACCTTAAAACGCAAGCACAGTTTTTCAGTATTGTAGATGTAACAGTATTTTACATCCAGCAGCAAATTTTACAGCTACCTGTATGCACCAGAAAACAAATGGTATATTACTATCCAACTGTGATTTAGTAATAATAATAGATGGAGGTTTCAAAGCAGTGACTTTCAAGGTGAGCCACAAGCTGTGCAAATACTTCCACATGTGAAGCTCTTGCCACCAAACAGGAGTTGGCCTGCATGGAGAAGTCCAGTGGCACCACATTTTAGGAGCGTGGGGACCTAGATTCAGTCCTTACACATCTCCAGATATATACAATTGGTGAGGTCAGAGCCAATAGTGCCAACCATCTGTTAAGAAAGCACATACTGACCTGACCATCAAGATCACACAACAGCTACAGATGTTAGGGAAAGTCTACTGCTTTGCACACAAGGACTGCATACAATAAGGTTACCCAAATGCAATGTTTTTACACATGGATTACCTTTCGAGAAGCAGGGAAACAGGTGACACTTTAGTAAAGAGCGCTGTTCTTTGAATGGGTAAGGGTCTGTGCAGAACACCCCCCCCGGCCCAGATAACATTAGAGTGCTAAAATTTATTTTCTTGGATTAAGCCCTCATATCAAATTTTAAAAGAATCTTGAAGTACTCTTTACGGGTCATTAAAAGTTAAGTGCCACTTTTGACACCACAATTCATAGTGATGCACAACTTTAATAAGAGCACAGAATTAATTTATATACTTAAAATTCCTAGTCTTCAGAATTAAGAGGTTTTGGTAAAAAGAATTCCAAATGTAGTATAAAATTCCCTTTTAGTTAAGATATATTTTATCATTCTACAAGCACCAAAGGCTTTGCATATACCTACTGAAGTGCATTACAAAAATTGAAAAGTGGCACTTCCTGGTACAGTACAATCTATTTTGAAGGCATGTAATGTTCTGAAGCAAAATAACAGAAATACAAAATATAACTGCATATGTTGTATATGTTCTTCCAGAGTGGATGAGGTAATGTCTTCAAATCCTGATAAATACGTCCAACAGTAAGTGTCCTGGTAGCCAAAAAACTACACAATCTGATAAGAAGCCAAGAGTGGTTCAGAATATAGAGTGTGCCATCATGAACAAAGCAAATAGCTTTAAAAACTTTCAAGATATCCTTCAGTGCGATAGTGTGCACGAGCATCATCTTCATGTTCTCAACAAAACAGGGACCAGCGTTAATCCTTGGAAAACCAATTTTTGTTTTACTGAAGTGTCCTGGGAAAGAGGAGTCCGTAGTGCAAGGTAGGGAGCTGTACAAAGTTTTACTGCATCTATAGAAATCCTGGGCTAATAACTGATCTTC
This sequence comes from Podarcis cretensis, assembly GCF_951804945.1. Taxonomy (NCBI): domain Eukaryota; kingdom Metazoa; phylum Chordata; class Lepidosauria; order Squamata; family Lacertidae; genus Podarcis; species Podarcis cretensis. Next base: position 4,246,864 of record NC_137182.1, on the reverse strand, counting down.
CTATTTTGTACAAAAGGCAGGAATATCCTTCTGTTCCCCCAGTGAGGTAGAACAATTAGCCTTCTTAATGCACAAATTAGGTGCAGATATGGTCCTTTAAAAGTATCCTTCGGTAACACCTCCAAGATTACATTTTTATGCCTTCTTGCTGACTGAGCTGTGACAGTGTTTTCTTTATGCGTAAAGCTGTTAGCCTTGCTGCACCATTGGCATACCAACATTCCCGCATAATTTTGGCCATTACTCGCAAGGCCTGTAAAGAAGTGAAACAGAAGTTTAGTTTTCATACCGTAACTTCCCATCTTTTTGTATCTCAGTGCTATGAATTTCCTGCTGACATAAAATTGGTATTTAATTTAGCATATTTGATTGGCATATTAGTAAGCAGAGCTGTGGCATTAATGTTTTAACATGTGGCATTAATTAATTAATGTGGCATTAACATGTGGAATTAATTTCATTAGCCAGTTGAGCAGAAATATCTGACTGCGGAAGATTCTATAAAGTACACTTAGCGTGGTTGAAATGTTATTTTCAAACAAACTCTAAGCTTTACTTGGAAAAAAATTCAAACATTGTGAAGTTTTAGAATCTAAAAGACAATTTGAATTGGAGTACTAGCCATTATTTTAAGATGTAAAAATTCATTAACATAATTATTATTCCACAGGTTAAATTTTAAGAAAGAACACTGAAAAACTATATTAACATGCTTGTGTGCGTAGGTATGTACAGTTCCTATGGATAACTACATGAAAAGTTAAATATTTTCAATCCAATACAATTTCCTTCTAGCTGTGCAATATGATTTGTATTATCAATTCTCTTACTAATTACCATAATTTTATAAAATCATGCATTTCTAAAAATTGAAAATTTCCTATAGAAAAGCATTTCACTGGGAAATTTTCTGCACCCCACACCACTATTCTTGTTAATATATTTCATATCTGTGTGATTAGGTATGTCCCATAGTTAAAGGCATAAGGTGAACGGGTATCCTTCAAGGTACAATCAATTTCATTTTTGAGTATGTAACTCAATGTTTTTATTTTTAAAAATTCAAACTAAGCTGCTTTAATACATTTTAAAATATTCTCATTTTGATACAGCTTGAAAAACCTCACCTCACAGCTCTGCCATCGGTTTGGAATATTGGGTCGAAGTTTCTGTTCACAAACAACTTTCCTCATTTCTTCAACTGAAGGATCAGAAGGAACCAGGTCATAATATGGTAGTTGGTAATCTTCATGAATTCCTAAAATGTGTAAACCAAGTTGAAAGTTAACTGTTGCCATGACAGAATCTGAAGTCAATTCTGTTTCATTTCTGTTTGTACCTACCACCAATTGAACATCGCCGAGCTATTTCCCAGAACACTAATCCCATTGCATAAATATCTGCTCTTTTGAAAGACTCAAAATGCTTCATGTTTATGGAATCATCAAGTACTTCAGGAGCCATGTACCTATCAAAATGAAAACCAGTATGTTTTATTTATCAAGCAGTGGTCCCTAAACACAGTTATCTCTATTTCTCTTTAATTAGGCACTAGAAACAGTTGAGCCACTCTGCCAGTTAGAAATAAACTGGCAGAGTAATGACATTCTCAAGATACTCACTATTGACCTGGCTCTACATGTCAACCAAGACTTTAAAGAAGTAACTATAGTAGGAGCTTCTGCATAACTGAGAGGCATGCAGAAGCTCCAATCATTTCAGGACAGGGACACCCTGTTATGTGACTTAATATGTGGGCTATGCACGTGTGACTCTTCCTGCTCCATGACCATTTCCTTGCTCTCTAAACTGGACTTACGCAAAGAGGGCACAGACACTTGTTTTTCTGCAACTGAACCTGACAGGATTCAAAATGCCATGGTGCAGATTGTGTGCAGAGAGAAGAAAGCAGGATGTTCTGAACACCCCACCGTAGGCAGAAAAGGAAAAAGTGGTGTATACATACACAACAGTGCTATATCTGCTGAAGGAGGTTGTGTGGTAAATGAAAGTTCCCCCCCCTCCCAGTTTTACTGAGGACTCTAACACCTCTCCTCATCTCCCTGCTTCTCAGTAGTGTTTGCACAAGCCTTCTGTCATCCCAAAAGGAAGCTTTGTATATTTTCAAACTTTTTATTAGAAGAGTATTTAGAAATCCAGAGTGGAAGCAGATGTGGCTAGTCTAAGTCATATCAGGGTAAAGGAATCTCCAAGAAAGGGAGCCATTGCATGTCACCCCCTCTCACTTTCTACTTCTCTTATTTCATGGATCTTGCTCACCTATAGATCTCAAGATCTGAACTTTTTTGGTCTATTTAAGTTTCCCTGCAGTTCCTCTGGGTTTCACACCATAAAAAGCCATTTCCCTGCCTAGTTCTACTTCTACAATAGGATCTATTCAAGATTATAAACCAAGCAATGTGAAACTTGTAACAAGTAACCATTGCACTGGTTTGTTTGTTTTTTAATCCCTGCACCTGTGTGTCAAACTACAAAGCCATTTTACATACTATCTTGCCATTTTGGTAACTAAACCTTTAGATCAATTTGAGCAGGCTTTTATTCGAGTTTTGTAATCTCTCAAAAATAAGCAAAGCGATACTGCTATTTAAAGAGTAATCAGGTCCACTGTAATAATATCTGCAGTGTGTAATTGTGTTCCGGAATGATCCCACAGTAATAGTTCAGTGAAGACACATGTGAGATACAGGTTCGAGTACATAGGCATACATAAAATGGTCCATATAGATGTTTATCTCTTTACCAGTTGTTGAAAGAACAAGGTTCATGCCAGGTTAAAGCAGCCTAGCCGTTAGCTGCCCTTAAGTAGCAACTATGTTTAAAAATACAAATCTATATTATAATTTACAATGATTTTCAAAGCACTAATTATTCTGCAAAAGGCAGGTAGGTATGGGTGACTGAAAAATAAATGTTCTGAGAAATTGGGCACACTCTTCTCCTTCTCAGTAATTTTGTTTTTATTATATCAACAAGAAGACTATGGGAGAAAGGAACAAAGCACCTTCCGATCACCTATTTAAGAGAAGGCACTACCCAGAAGTTCTAGATCATTCACCAATGAGGCGGCATGGAGGCCGGAAGTGAGGAGAAGAGGCACTACTGCAACCACCAGCAATATTTCAACACCACCAGTTACACTGTCAGGTAAGTTATGGTAACAAACAGCAATTATCTGTGTAGCTTCACAGTTGTGTGGGAAACTGATCCTTAAGACCCAAACAGAACAATACTGCACTACGCTGGTTTCCATTATTAGAATGCCTGCTCTCCAAGAGACCCTGGGGGAGTCGTACATTTAAGTTTAGGGCTATGTTTATCAGTCTCCTTAATATAATATATTCTGTTTTTAAAAGAGTGTTAATTTTACCTTTTTGTTCCCACCCTGTGGTTTGGTGCAATATCTATTGTGTCTGTAGCTGAATCATGTCTTACTGCCAGGCCTAAATCTGCAATACAACAGGTACCATTTTTCTTTACTAATATGTTCTTTGATTTCAGGTCTCTATGAGCTATAGCTGGTTTTCCTGCATTAAAAAAACACACAGAGAGAAAATTATTAATCAACTAGTGCATCTTCGTAGAAATTTCTTAATTATGCATTTAAATTGAAATTCAAAGCTGATCTTTGGCAATGGTTCAAGTCAAATAAAGCAACTTTCATACATGGTACCAAAGTATAAGAGTTTGTAGAGGGAAAGGCGGGTGGACATAAATTTTGTTAACCACTTGACAAATATGAACAAGGTTACTGATACAACATGAAGCTCTCTGAGTGCATAGGAAAGATGCAACGAAAGTAATACTGATGCTGCTGTAGTAATTACTTATCCTATTAATTTGAGTACCTTAAATAAATTTGGGTACTAGTCATTCAGACCATAACTCAACATTTCCCTGGATACCAGGATAAGAAAACCACCTTTCCATCTGTTCTGAACAAAGGCAAGGTGCAAAAAAAACCTTTTGTCTGTGAGTGCAGCAGTGGCTGATAAGGATCCTCTCCCCAATGGGGTGGCTAAGAAGAGGAGCGTGCTAATATCATTTTGTGGCATTTCCCCTTGCCCCTTTGGATGTGGCAGCTATTTTGTGTTATACTATGTTCTCACACCAGCCCATTGCACTTTCTCAAAATTCCGCTGGCCCACAAAGGTTGGCAACCCTGGCACAGGCAATAATGAGCAAGCTGGTCCTATGGCCTGACCCGGTAAAAAAGAAGCTTTATTTATTTAACTGAAGTTACATAGCTGCTCCATAACATAAGTGCTCCGGGCATCTCACAAAATAAAATATTTTAATTTGATGAAATAATAAAAGCAATTAAAATAAAATTAAAAATACAATTAAAATGCAGATTTTTCTAACATAATATAGAATCCCATATTGAAATACACCTCATTAATAAAATGTTTTAAGAGCTTCCAGATGCATAAAGTACACAGTATTGGCATTCTTTTAGTCCATCTTTACCTCTGAGTCTTGCTTGGGCAAGCAGGATTTTAGTTGCAACATATGAGAGGAGGGCAGATGAACTGATTACTGAACACTGGGAAAAGTAGTTTGTATTGCATACTTTGTTATTTTTTTAATTTATTTGTTGCAATTTATATACCACCCTAAACCCTCAGGTCTCAGGGCAGTTCACAGAATAAAATCAAAACGTAAAACCACAAAATACATAATCAAAATAAAAGTAAAAACACCCAATAACAGCCCCCATTATTCCACTATGACAATCCTAATTTCAATTAAATCAACATACACTTGTTAATGTGCTAAGTTGCATCTCAGTGTTTCACATTTGCCCATATAACATGATAGAGAGGAATTTATTAAATGACTAATTCCTCTGTTGGGGGCGGAGGGAAGTACTACACTGACAGAACACGTGGATGTGTTTTCTACTATTGCTATTAAAAATGCAAACTAATAAAAAAAACATATTTTTAAAATCTGAACCTAAAATTAGCAGGAAACTAACCAAAGTATGTTTTATATAGAATTAAGACTAGAAGAGAAATAGGGATATATAAAGACATATTTTGTCTGAAACTAAACTGCCATGAGAGTTTATGAGGCATCTCAAATGTAAGTAAATGCTGTTATAAATTGCTCAAAAAGGCTGCTATGTGTTGTCTAATGTGCTTTACAGAGAGATTATACAGTGGTACCTCGGGTTACATATGCTTCAGGTTACATACGCTTCAGGTTACAGAACTTTGCTTCAGGATGAGAACAGAAATCGTGCTCCAGCGGCATGGCAGCAGCGGGAGGCCCCATTACCTAAAGTGGTGCTTCAGGTTAAGAACAGTTTCAGGTTAAGAATGGACCTCCGGAACAAATTAAGTACTTTACCCGAGGTACCACTGTATATGTTTAATATATAAGAAATCACCAATAAGGAGGCCTGGAGCTCCTTATTACACAAGCATAACCATGTGATTTCCCCCCCCTTTCCCCCCCTATTAGGTCCATATTAATAATGCTACATATTTAATTTAGTAAATTACCTTGAGTGCCAACAATTTCCATGTGAAGATGTGCAAGTCCACTGGCAGTAGACAAAGCTAGTTTTATCATTCCTTCCACAGTAATGGTATATCTGTTTAGGTAATCGAAGAGAGAGCCATGCTCATGATAATCTGACACCAGCCACAGCTGTGTCCATGTACCATTATCTGGGGTGGAAAAACCAGAAGAAATAAAATGAAGCATTTCCAAAAGCAAAACATAAAAATTATCTTGTATGTGGTAAGCATTTCATTTAACTATGGTCTCTTTCTACTAAGTTATTTAGCATTTACTGATGCTAAAACGTAAGAAATGGTGAAAGCTGTAATCCTGCATACACCATCTGTTTCAATCCCAATGAAGTCACAGAATCATAGAGATGAAAGGGACTCCAAGGATCATCTAGTCAATGGTATTTAAGCAGTTTGTGTAATTGCAAACAACTGAATAATTATTATTTTTTGTTTTTGAAAATACAAAGATCACCAGAACATTTGAAATCTGGTGATTTATTTCTTCTTCATTCATTAAAATAAATTATATGCCCTTTTCCAAGACTAAAGTATTCCTAGAAACTCACAATCTTAACAGTTTTTTGAAAGTACTGTATAATCAATACCTAAAAAAATTAACTAACGCAAAATAGTTACTAGCAGATTCTTATTCAGATTAGTAATCCTATGAAACAAATTAAAACAATTTTGTCATTTAAAACAGGGTAATGACTTGGCATTTAACTAGCCATCTGAAAGCTAACATGGAAAGAACCAACCTTGAGGAAATTCTACAACATGCGAATACCAAGGTGAAGGCTGTTTTGTGCCTGTCAGCTTACTTGACCTTACTGGCAGGCCTACAAACTATAACTGATCTTAGTGCCCATGCAGATTCATAAATGTGCATTGCAATTCTAAATCAATTATATGAGCAGCATTTCATTCAAAAGAGAGAAGACATTTTTTCCTCACTGAAAGTTTCTGGGTATTTCCAGGAGATGAAGAATGGTAGCAATTTATTCATCACCTTTGAACTTTACAACTCTATGATTCACAGAATAGAAATCAATATGGGGCATATACATGAAACACAAACATTAACGTGAAGCCAATGTAGAAATTACTTCAAATTGACACAAAGTGCAACAGACAGCATTATGAAATTTCAACAAGCAAAAAGGGACCAGAAGCAATTAAAAAAAAAACTTAACCTTTATTGTCTGCAGCTATGAACCCCAGAATATTTTCATGACGTAACATAACGGTTTGGTAGATTTCTGCTTCACGAAACCATGAACGTTCTTCTCTTGAGGAGAAAATTTTCACTGCAACTTCTTCTCCTCTCCATTTTCCACGCCAAACTTCTCCAAATCGACCCTTTCCAATACTTTCCTGAAGTACAATTGTTCTTGCAATTGTTCTTTGAACAAGTAAAGGTAAACCTAAAAAAAAAAAAAATAGTTTATTTTGAAAACAGTGACCAAGTTTGTTATTTTTAAAGCTACTTGACTGGATAAAAAAATCACTATTCATGGCTGAGATCCAAGATAACTAATTTCTTCCCGTTTTTCTTCAATATTATAAATAACACAATAGAGCACCACAACCTTTTCCTGATACATGGATCAGTTTTATAGCTTTGATCTCCAAAAAGTGCTATATTGCTTTTGAGATGTGTCAATGTTTCAGTTAGTTCCTGAATAAGGAGACCAGGAAGATGTTGCTTGGTATTCAGTACAGTTGCATTTTCTGCAGGGGTTGAGCTCCAAGGGTTCCGTATATACATAAAAATGCATATACTCAAACCATTGGAGCCACTCTCATGTGAGCTCAACCTGCTGGCTCCAGGGGCCCTGGGATGCTTTTGCAAGGTCTTACAGGGCTGTCCAATTTCCTGTAATTCTTTGAATCTTGTGGGAGCATCTTGAGGCTTCTGAAGTCAGTGCGCAGTGAGGGCCTTGCCTGCATTTAACTTGCAGGATTTCAACCAAAGGTCTTCAACTGTATACAGTTAAAATCATGCAAGTTAAATGTGACTAAGATGCAATCGTACAAATTACAGGGCATAGTTTCTGGGAACAGATTCCAATCACTCACTCCTCAAGTTGTTCCACAGTTCCACAAATTTCCTCAGATAGCTCCCAAATATGTTTTTAGTAAACATGGCAAAATATGTATGTAGTGTTGAGCTCCCCGCTCTGAAATGCTGGCCTAAGGACCCAGGTTTTGATCTAGGCTTCAGATGGTAGCAACAGTGGGACATGGAAGGAGCAAAGTTCATGGTAGGAACAAAAAGGACCATATGGAAGTAGTCTTTTCTCCTTCTTTGCTCTAGGAAGAGCTTTTTTACTTTTAAAAACTGAGAAGCAAGAAATACTTTGCAACTATCCTCTCTAGTTCTTTCTTGGTTTTAAATACAGGAACTCTCTATTTTAAGTAATGGACTGTGGAAAGTGAGAGAAGACTGTCTTTGGTGGCTGAAACAGTAAGTGCATCCTTTGGAAACTAAAGGCATGAAACTACACCTTCTCAGCTGTTGTTCAATTAAATATTGATGTGGGTTTTCTAGTCAGTAACTGGTATCTCTAACTTCTCTATTCAGCAGAATATTATTGAGCAAACAGTTACTACACAACATGCCAAAAGGTTACTCTGTGCACGGTTTCACCTCATTTGTAAAAAAACACCAAACCGTGGTTTAGAGCAGAGCTGGCTAATCTGTGGTCCTTCAGGTACTGTTTGACTCTAACCCCCATCAGCCTCAGTCAGCAGGGCCAGTGGTTAAGAATGATCATTGTCTGTAGTCCAGCAACATCTGGAAAACCACATGTCAGTCACCCATGGTTGATGGGTCACACCAAGACATGGGTCCCACTCTCTCCCTTTTCCTCTAGCAAGGCTGCAAGATGTTAGTCCAACAAATTGCAGGAAGGTGGTAAGTTCTCCACCCATGTTCTGCTTGGGTGCATGTAGCTTGTTGTGCAGTTTGTTGTGATCTCCAAACCCAGGCAAACTTTGGTTAATCATAACTATGGATTTTGGAAAAATAGGGCTGGCCCAAAATAACAAGGGGCAGTTGGTTACTGTTTCACCCATCTCAAAACTTGCAGAGTAGATTCACCTTTCACCCCCCCCCATTAAAGTTAATGAAATCTTTTCATGAGACTGTAGAAGCAGAACTCCAGAAATAAAATAAATAGCTGCTGCAATGAAAAATGCCACTGTCACTCACTGCCTGGCCAGGTTTTATCCAGATTCTAGTCTTGCTAGCCTGCAGCCCCAACTTTCATTTAACATGGGGGGATGGGACATGCAAGTTCTAGCCTTCATAGAACTAGCAATAGGAGGCAAAATGCACAGGCACTTGTATTACCCAACCTGCCTGTACCTGCCTTGCAGCACTGGAAAATAATCTGCCACTTTAGCTCTCCTGCAAAGGAAGCAGTAGTGAGATTACAGATAAGACATTTTCCTGTGACATTGAGACCTTTTCTTTTTGCCTATAGCTCAAACTATTTCCTATTGATATTAAGAAATCTTTCTACAGGTTTTAATACCATGTGCCTCCAATTGTTGTAATGACTATGGGACTAGGCTGGTATCCATAGCATTAATCAATGAGGTCTAATCTTCCTTGATAGATCAAAAAAGATGGTAATACATACACAGATCCTGCCATACTGTTTATCCCCCCGTGTGTATTGCAAGCATTTTGGTGAGATTGTGCAGATATTAGAAATAATAAATGTTGTATATTTCAACAACATTTTACCTTAATCTCAAGATCTATACTTTTTAGGTAGGGTTTGTCTGCAACAGAAGAAAGCATTTGAGCATGGCACTGAAACGAAACTTCAAACAAGCTTTACTTTTGGTTTGAAATCTGATTAAAATCTGAATTTCTCGCAAGTTGCTGGCAATATGATAAACTAATTATGATTTCTGCCTAGCTATATCCTCACAACCCCAGTAAAATACAATCGCAAAATCATTATTCCCGTAACATTTAGCAAGTAACTATGCTTGTGTTGCACAATACTACCCCCTTTAAAAGATTATGTACTAGTATATGGGGGGGGGGGGAGAAGAGGGCAGCAGGAAGAGGGAAGAGACTCTTATTACCTGAACCTGAGCCTGAAGTCGTCATGTCATAAATTAAATCTTTTAAAGTTGTTCCCTCAGATATAAATGGAGGACGATCCATAGAAGGATCTTCTTCACTTGGAACACGATGGTGTATGACGGCACGATTATGGCAGATATACAAAATCAACATAAGTGAAATGCAAACAAAACAAACAGGTCCAGCAATGACAGCAGCCAATTCTACTGGTCCTAAATTAGAAGGCAACTTTCTTGGGAGGGGACCTAGAAGTGGAATGGGGAGACACAGAAGACAAATAAAAATAACCTATCAATTATATATTCAATGCCTGTATATGTTTGTGCACTTGAATAAAACAGAAATATCTCTCTATGGACATATATCTACACAAGATTCCCCCTTCCCCCAGTTTTCAGGTAAACTTACTTGGTACATCAAAAGTGCAACACAAGAGTAGGAGATGCTACCATCTGAATAAGTCATTGGATGCTTAGATTGTTCCACTATCTTTTTTGATTTTAACTAAATTATTTTATATTGTTTCTCATATTACGCTTTCAAAATTGGGAGTGGGGAAAATTACCTGGGGTTGGAATCGGTAGCTCTATTTTATTGCAGAGGTCTCTATCACAGCAATGTGGCACAGTAATAACTCCTTCACTTGTTGAGGGGGCACAAATAAATGGCCTGTCTCTGGGAATCAGATCAACTTGTGCCACACACATGCTATTGCGTGTTATTTTCTCTCCGTTCCGTGTTACAGAAGTAAAGCAAAGTCCATCTGTTGTGCATGTAAAGTTGTCTTTTGTACAAACAAGACAGTAACACTGTAGAGCTGGGGGGGAAAGAGAGATGTTCATATTAGTTATGTTAAACACTGTTGGAGTTTCAAAATCCAAGGGCCCCCAAATTTGCTTCTACTCCTAATTGCTAATTTATAACAGCATAAATTTCTTAATGCGTATTTGGTGCAATAGCTGCCAAACAGCTTTCAAGTAAATCCAGGGATAAAGCAGCTAGTGTATGTAACAATAAGACAAGTTTCTACATGAATTCCTTCTATCAGTTTGGGTAAGTTGACAGCCAACATCTGGGAAAAAGAATAGCATTCCAGACGGTTTTTTTTTTGTAACGTTAACATGAAATAAGTTCACAATAATCCAAAGAACTGTGAAATGAATTGAGTTTCTCAAACAGGATCCCTTTATATAATATTGTAAATCATTTCTGAAACTGGTGGGAAATTTCAAAACAATGTGTGATATAGCCTGACAGTCAACTGTTCATAGTGAATATTTTGTAAAACTGCATTGAGTGCATGCCAGGCCTGGGGTCCATTGATAGTATGTTTTTTGACAGAACAACTAACATGTGGTGGTACTAATACAACACATCAAAAAGAACAAAGGGTTGTGTTGCACTCTGAAGAACAACAAATTTATTATGGCATAATCTTTCATGGACCATTGTTCACTTCATCAGATGCAAGTAGTGCTATCCTGAGTTGCAGGTATATATTTTGGCTAGGGCAGAGATTTCGAAGTCAGAGGGAAATAAAATGCATAAAAAACCACTGATAATTATGTACTGACCAGTGGTAATTTACAATGCAGATTTTGAAAGCAGGCTTTCTGACATTGGTAAGCCAATTAACACGTATGTGTTAAGGATCCTTCATCTCAGTTCAGTTCACAAGTGATAGCACTGAGCCTCTTGATTGTAATTCATGGTTCCACACTACAGTCTCTTTGAGATTTCCTGAATTTGTGAGTAGGGTGAAATATTTCCTCACTGGCTTTTGAATATTACAATTTCTGTGGTCACATTTGTGGTCATTTATTATTTTTTATAGAGCAGAGATGGCTTAGCTGTGGCCCATATACAGCCCCATACCATGTGAAAGCATGCCACCTAGATCTGTCAGGAGCAGTGACCCCTTTTAGGGAGTCTTTTTTTTTTCTTTGACAACCTCCCCCCTTTTGAATTGCCATGGTGCTCTCAGTGTTGACTGCCCTGCAAGTACAGTCAAATGTTTTTGTCCTCAACTTCTCTTCCAATCTTCCAAAGCTTAGAGAACACTTGCTTGCTTGTCTTCAGCGTTTTCCTCTAGAACCATGAGTAGTGCTTTGAGTAGCTGGCGATGATGTTTACACTGTCCAAGAGAGATAATCTTGCATGATCAGTCCTGATAGCCAGCAGTGGGACAAACTGAAGCACTGAAGTAGCTGACTGTGCCTGCAGCAATTTCTTAAAAACTTACCAGTGAGCAATCTGAAATGGAGAGGGAATCAATGTGGAAGAAAGGGGGTATAGATGGAAAGCAATGCAATTAATGTTGTGGTGAAACCAATTTAACTTAGGAAACTGAAATCAATCAATGAAGAGGAAAAAATTGGGAGGTCTTAATGGGGCACAATGAAATGAAGCCAATGTTCACTGGAAATCAATGCTGAGGAAAGAGGGGGTTAATAATATATTAATGCAGAATAAATTGATTGGTTAAGTTTCAAGGCAATTAAAGTAATTGGGGGTAGAGGGGAAGTTCATTTATTAATGGAGCATAAAATTTTGGAACCCTCCTACAACAGCAGTGCCCTGGAAAGCAGAAGTGCTGCTGAATATATGTCTATCTGCTGCTGAGTCTGTTCCTCTGCCAAGCTATCTGTGTGTGCACAGCTACGTGTAAGCTGCTCTGCTGTGTGTGTAAGTGTGTACATGTACAGGCTCTTTCTGTGTAACCACACTTCCTAGTGTGTGTGCACATTGGCATGCAGCCCTTGGACAGGTAGTAAAACCCTCAATATGGTCTCCAAGCAAAACAAAAAACAAAACCCATTAACTATGCCAGCCATAGAGCTGGGTTTGTCCTATGTAGAATACAGAAGGGCATTGCTGACCTTTAACAGAATATATCATATTGGAAGATGAACAGGTAAATGAACCACTGAGGCTGTAGATTAGGTCCAGTACCAGTGTTGCCAGAGCAGACATGAGGACAGCTTTGGGGACTGGGTATGCCAAAGGGGCTGATTCCATTCTCTGTAGCTCTGTTACCTGGCCTGTTGTTGCAACATATCAGATTTACTCACTTGTTACATTTTAACCCTAAACTTCCTCCTAATGGAGCTCAGAGCAGCTATAATCCAATTTACCATCAGAAATAGTTTTTAAACCATTATGTAAAACTTGGGAAAACATAAAAACTGCTCACTGGAAAATCACCTGAAGGCTTGAACAAACATTTTTAGCTGTCAGTGGGATAGCAGCAATACAGGGAACACACACAATTCTGCGGGGAAAGAGTTCCACAATTGGTGTGCCACCACAGAGAAAACCTTAGCTTACGTGACTGCCAAGCCAAACAGGCTGTGTTCATTGGCAAGACTGCAGCAGATCTTAAAGTTCAAGCTGGTTGGTACTGGAAAAGGTATGCCCACAAATCCCACCTTTCTACAGAACTTCCAACTTATCAGGATTCAATTCAGCTCACTGCCCCCACATCTAGCCAGCCATTGCCTATAGACACTGGTCCAGCACCTTAACTGCCTCTCCTGATTCAGATGGAATGGAGAACTGGGTATCATCAACACTCCAAACCCCTGGTTGACTTGTCCCAGTAAAGTCATATAGATATTGAACAGAACTCTGCAGGACTCTACAGCACAAGCACCAAGGGGCCCAGCCAAAGTTCTGCAGTGCTACTCTCCAGTGGAGTGGTGGTGGTTCTGGAGATAGCAGCAAAGCCACCACACCACACATGTTCCCAACTCTCTATCTATTGAGCAGTGCCAGCAAGATACCATGGTCAATGGCATCAAAAGCCACAATATATGAAAATAATTAGGGTAGCACTCTGTCTCTCTTCCAAACAAACAAAAAAACAGAACACAAAACCATCAGTCAAGGTGAAGCTAGACTGAAACAGGGCTAGATAATCCACTTCATCCAGGCACTCCTACAGCAGACCATCACCAGCCATCACCTTCTCAATCACCTTGCCCAAGAAGGGGATATTTGCAACAATGCAGCAGTTGTCTTAATGTCTCTGAGTCCAGGGAGGACTTTTTGAGATAAAGCATTAAAACTGCTTGAGACTTCTATAAAGCAGCTTTCCAATAAATTGACAGATGTATCAGAGACTTCCAATGAACACCTAGACCAGGGGTCTGCAACCCGCGGCTCCGGAGCCGCATGTGGCTCTTTTACACCTTTGCCGCAGCTCCGGGGTGGATACTAGCGAGGGGAGGAGGCGCATTGTGCGCCCCGACACTCCCCACTGTGGCGGGCGCTGTACTGGCTGTGACGTCGCATGGGGGCGGTGCGTGCGTTAGTCATGCACCTTCCCGACGTCACCTTCCCGCCCGCCTGCCTGCCCGCTACATTGCAAGGGGCATGTACGCTGGTCACTGCATTGAAAGGGGGCATGTACGCTGGTCACTGTTTTGAAGGGGAGTGAAGAACACACACACAAAAAGGTAACTTGTTAATTTAACGTTTATTTCTATGAGGAGGAGTAATTCTGAGGGGTCAAACAAAGAAATAATTAAAAAGTGACAAAAAAGTTATTTTTATAATGACGAGTTTTGCGGCTCCCAGTTTTTTTTTCTTCGGAAACGGGTCCAAGTGGCTCTTTTTGTCTTAAAGGTTGCAGACCCCTGACCTAGACCATAGGTCTAGGTCCCACCTATGCCTGTAGGGCCTCATAGATATGCCTGCAGTAAGGGAGTCATAGAATAACAACACTGTTCACTTTCTATTTTGTTTCTATGGCTTTCTAGACTTCTCCCAGAATGGAAGTGTGATGGGAACTAAAATGCAGAAGTGTCTACTGTGGTGAGTAAAACAAAGAAGTGTCTACTGTCGTGAGAAAACAAAGAACACTGCAGTGGGCAACTTGGTTGCCCAGGGGTTGTCATCATGGGGCCCCAGGAAGTGACAGCTGTAGTCTGGCTGCAGGAAGTGAGAGCTGTAATTATTATTTATTAAATTTCATAGTGTTGCCATATGTCCGGGAATTCCCGGACATGTCCTCTTTTGGGGGTCCTACATGCCCACCCAGGGGGAATTTTACATTTTAAATCAAATGTCCTGTATTTTTTTTTTTTAGAAAAAATTAGTTGTGTGCGTGCTGCTCTGGTTCAGGCTCTGGTGTGGGTGGCGGCAGAGGGAGCATCAGGCGACTGCCCTAAAAAAGCTCAACTTTTTATGTCCAGATTTTTACCTCTTGAAATATGTCAACCCTAAATTTCTATACCACCCTTCAGGCAGTTTACAATATAAAAACTCAAAAATACATACCATAGTAACACACATTAACAATGACACCCACAGGGTTAGAAGGAACAGGGACGCCACATCATCCTCACTCCACTCCCTGCAAGGCTGTGCCACAGGAGAATTTTCTTGCTAGGCAAATTTTACCATTTACCAAAACAGCATCCATGTTATCCAAAAAAGATTCACATCTAGCTCATCGGTCTCTTCTCTCATTTTCTATTACAGTACTTTCATCTCTTTCTTTCTTTCTGTCACTTAGTGGTGCCTTTCTGTATCACTGCCTTCTTGTTACATTTTAACCCTAAACTTCTACCTAAACAGATAGGTCTATTTCTTCTCTCTTCTCATTAGGACTGTGCATGGACTCCCAATCTGCCCTGTGACCTTGATCTGCTGCTCCCAAATCAGGCCAATTCAGCCTGTGCTGCCCCAGTGGCCGTCCAGCTCACCCCAGATTCAGTCTTGCAGTGGGGCCAATGTCTTTTTAAAGGGGTTTATACTCCTGTTTTAATATGTTTTAAAAAAAATTTTTTTATTAAGGTTAAAGGGCAGGCACACCAAGACAGCATAGGATTGAATCCCCCTGTTGATCAGCTGTTAAACAGGAGGATTCAATCCTGCACAGCAGTGTTTTTCAACCTTTTTGAGTCCATGGCTCCCTTGACCAACTACATTATTTCTGTGGCTCCCCTGTGGGGCTCAGGAGCCCAGTTATGTCACCCCTTGCTTGTGGAGCAGGCAGCCCCTCACCCTTTTTCGAATAGCCTCCCTTGTGGAGTGTTTCCTCAGCCTCCTCTCCTTGAGAATCCTCCGGGCGGCCACTGCTGCCGCCCCTGGTCTCTGAGCTGCCCTCCCGCCTGCCCCACAGGGGCCTGGGACTTGTCTGTCCATTCCCAACAGCAAAGGCTGGCTGGGCTTTCTCACCCGCTTGCTTGTTTAGTCTGAGGTTACCTTGGCTACTGGTAACCAGCACCCCCTAACCAGCCCCATAGGCGCCATTCACCCGGGGAACTTATAGCCAGGGCTGCTGCAACCAACAGCACGCAAGCCTTTGGGAGGCAGACACGTGAAAAGGCATCAGAGGAGAGAGGAAAGAAAAGGACATAGGCTAGTGTTGCTCATGGTAACCATGACCATCATTCAGGGCACCCCATGGCACACTGGTTGAAAACCACTGCCATAGAGTACCAGTCACTGCTCCTTTGCAAGTGGCTGTCCTTGCACTCAAGAGAAGCAGGCCACTCACAAAGGAGCAACAACTGGTAGTTTTGGGTGTCTCCATGCAACCCTTCACCAGTGTGCCACAGGTGGCCACAGCAATGCAGTGAGGTACTGGATGAACCATTTGTACAGTATTATCTATGGCAGGCACCCCCAACCTGTGGCCTTCCAGATGTTTTGGCCTACAACTCCCATGATCCCTAGCTAACAGGACCAGTTGTCAGGGATGATGGGAATTATAGTCAAAAACATCTGGAGGGCCAAAGGTTGGGGATGCCTGATCTATGGGCACAAATGTAAACTGCATTTTTATGGCTGATGTATGGAATCTACTGATAAAATATGAATCCAAGGATGTCTGCAACTGAAATCTAATTTTTTGAACCAGAGGTGCCACAATGCATTTAAATGTATTTACAGTGATACCTCGGGTTAAGTACTTAATTCGTTCCAGAGGTCCGTTCTTAACATGGAACTGTTCTTAACCTGAAGCACCACTAGCTAATGGGGCCTCCTGCTGCCGCCGTGCTGCTGCTGCCTGATTTCTGGCAGCAAAGTTCTTAACCCAAGGTATTATTTCTGGGTTAGCAGAGTCTGTAACCTGAAGCGTATGTAACCCGAGGTACCACTGTATTTATCTAAGTTTCTATGCTACTCTTCAGTTAAAATTCTCAGTGATGTCAGATCTGTTTTTTACTCTGCATTTTCTGACCACACAAATATGCACTGCAAAATTGGGTCATGTCTGTCCATGAAAGTCATGCCTGAGATCATGTATTTTGTATCATTGCTGCTTGCAGTGAAATCTCAAGTGGTGGATGCAATGCCCCAAACTCAGGTTTTTGCACTAAGATGTTACACTGAAGTGCTGCGTCTTCAATATGTACATACAGATATGTCTTTGCATACAGATCAGCTGTGATCATAGCAGGTTAGAAGTGCTTTGTGGACTGCTTACAAAAATAGTGTAACATCAGTAGCTGTAGATGCAACTTCTACAACCACCCACACACCCATTAAAGCAACAGGCACAACGGCTTTTGAGCTCCCATGATTTTTGCCATCCTTTTTACGATTCAATGCGGTTCTTGGCATCGGTGCAGTTTTGGCCTCAGCCGCAAGCACACCGAGTTGGGATGAATGCGGACATCAGTTAAATCTCAAGGCTTAAAAACTTCTTCAAAACACAGGCATGCCCTTTTCTGCGAGCAGCACGAGGATACCGGTAGTTGCACCCTGCAAGCTTTCCGCAGCGCCTCGCCGTCACGGTGCGGGAACAATGCCGGGTTTCCTCCGCTGTCTCGATCACAAGAAGTGTGATCTGAAGAAGTGTGCATGCACACGAAAGAAAGCTCATACCAAGAACTAACTTAGCTGGTCTTTAAGGTGCTACTGGAAGGAATTTTTTTTATTTTGTTCTGACTATGGCAGACCAACACGGCTACCTACCTGTAACTCGATCACAAAGTTTCAGCCAAGTGCTGAGATAACGTGAATCATCCCAAGGGGCGCCACCCTCACCTTCCTGCTGCACCTCCGACACGCACGGCCGGATCGGTGCCACAGCGCCAGCCCCACGGGGCCGCCGCCACCCTCCTGCTCGAGGGGGCAGCCCGACTGCGTCCCGCCCCTTCCTCACCGCAGCGAAGCCCCCACAAAGCCCAAGAGACCCCCCTCCCCGCGCCTCGGGAGGCGGGAGCAGAGCAAGGGGGCGGCTTCTGGGGCGCGCCCTAGAGTGCAATACTACACAAAAACAAGGCGCAATCCCCCTCCCCCCCGGCGCGCAAGAAACACGCGCAGACGGGACTCTATAGGCGCCTTCTCTCTTTCTTTCTCTCTTTCTTTCTTTCTTTCTTTCTTTCCCCAAGGAGGCGAATGGCGGGGGGGGGGGAGGCAGCAGCCTTTGTGAGGGCGGCCTGGGCGACTCGGCCCGCGTCCCCTCCTCCATCCATCCCCGGGCGCTTTCTTCTCCTTCCCCCCCCCGCCGCCCGGGACGCCGCCTCGGGGAGCGGCGCCATGTTGCCGAGGGGGAGAGCCGGAGGCCGGTGGGCGGCGAGGCAACTCACCCGTCGTCGCCTCAGGGAGCAGCAGCAGGAGCAGCAGCTGCCCGGCCGCCGCCGCCGCCGAAGTCGCCCAGCGGAGCAGAGTAGGAGCGCAGGGGCCCCGACGCCGCCGCCGCCGCCGCCGCGGGCTCGGAGACGCCGCCGCCGCCGCCGCCGCCATTGTCCCGGTCCCCTCAGCCCCTCTCGCGCCCCCTCGCAGGGAGGGAGGGAGCCAGCCAGCGAGCGAGAGAGAGACGCCTCTGGCCCAGTCGCGCCCCGCACGCCCCGCCCCCAGGCCCAGGCGCGCTCCCCTCCCCCACCCCCGCTCGCGACGCCTCAGCCGCGAAAAAGGCTGCCTCCAGTCAATCGGGAGAGGGGAGCTCCTGATTGGCCGGGGTCGTCTTTCGGCCCCGCCTCCCCCTGCTGCTGCTGCTGCAGACGCAGCAGCCCGAACCACAAGCGGCTCGGGCGCCGCGGAGGGAGGGAGGGAGGGAGGGAGGGAGGGAGGGGGGGCGCCTGGTCTCCGCGACCCCCCGATTAGACTGAGGGAGCGGGCGAGGGGATAAATAAGCGAGAAGGCGGCACCCGTGGCGGGGACTTGGCGGCGCTTTCGAAGCTTCTTCGCTTTGCCCCAAGAACCGCCAGCCCAAATGAACGCTCTTGGCTGGCCGATGCCGAGATCTGAGGCGAGGCGGGCGAGGCAGCGCCCCCTTTCCCGCTGGGTCTCCGGCAGACCCGGCTGGCGAGGAGAGGCGAGGCCGCCCCCTCCTCCGTCGCCCGGGCTCCTCTCCCGGAGCAGCCTCCGCCCCGCTCCTTCCTCCGCGCCCCGCTGCCAAATTCCCCTTTTTGGACTCTCCCCTCGCCCAGCGCAGCCTTTCTCAGCCTCGGGCCCTCGGGGGTTGCTGCCCTACACCTCCCATCATCCGTGGCCGCCCACCCTCCTGCTTAGGAATGATGGGAGTTGTAGTCCAAGAGCAGCTGGGGACCCAAGCTTAGGAACAGCGGCTGCTCTGTCTGCCAGTCCGTTTCTGGACGGAACTGGAAGCGATGCTGCTGCTGCTCCTTGCTTAAATTCTGCTGGGACCAGGTACCTGCTCAGGACCCCCTTGGTGAGCCTGCTCAGGTCATCCTCCAGGTGTCCCAAGGAAGCAAGTGAGCAGGAAAGGGGCTTTTTCTGCCCCTGACACACATTCTTCCTTGTCCTTATGGTATTTTAGTTTTGTTTCTAGGTTGATAGCATCGTTACCGTATTTTTCGCTCTATTGGACGCAGTTTTCCCCCTCCAAAAATTGAGGGGAAATGTGTGTGTGTCCTATGGAGCGAATGCAGGCTTCTGCCATAGCCGCGCGCAACCCCTCCGGCAGGGAGAGGCTGCACGGGCTATGGCTTCTTTAGCCCTGCGCAGCATCTCCCGGCAAGGAGAGGCTGCATGGGGCTAAAGGAGAAGCCAAAGCAGCGAGCGGGATCCATCCCGCTCGCTGCCTTGCCTTCTTCCATAGCTGCGCACAACCCCTCTGGCAGGGAGAGGTTGTGTGCAGCCTGTACGCTGCTCTTTGGGGCTGGCAGGGGAATATTTTTTTCCTTGATTTTCCCCCCCCCCTAAAAACTGGGTGCGCCCTATGGTCCGGTGCGCCCTATGGTGCGAAAAATACGGTAATTTTTTGAAAGTCTTGTCGAGGTTCTTCTGTCCCCATAGATAGAGCCATTCCTGTCCAAGCGGCGTCTCCACTGGTGAGAGCCTTCCTGACTTGTGCCCTGGAACCTCCATGTACTAGAATATCATCAGTGATTCAGCCTGTCTGAATCAGCTAAGTTTTATAATGAATTCAAGTCTGAGCATCCATAGAGCATTTTAGGGTGTTCAAAGAGCTACATATATATTATCTCCGTGATCCCCCAAATTACTCTGCCAGGTAGATAAAGTCTATTATACTTCAGACAGAAGAGTGGACAGCGGTAGCTTGCCTAACGTCTCTCAGAGAATAAATGAATAAAGGGAGATTTGAACCAGAGACTTCCCAGTTAATTGCTTACACTTTCATACCCTACACAAAACCATCTCTCAATGAACTCAGAAACAGCCTTATTTTTCTCTGTATAAGACAATGTTTTTTTGAGATCACCCCCAGAAAGCTTAACAACCCCAAAATACTGATTTATTAAATTGGGGTTCAAAAATAGGGGTTGTTTTATAATGGGGGTGTCTTATACACAGAAAAAATACAGTAATTTCCTCCATGGAGTTTCTTCAGGGTACACAGGAAATGCAGAGCATTCCATTCTTACTAGGTTCTCACTAGCTGCCCTATTGTCATACAGTCTGAGCTGAAACACATTTACCAAGATGTAAATTCTTTTGATTTAAATGAGAGCTACAATTTTAGCCATAGTTACATATACACATTTTATTCTAAAATCAATGGAGATGGAATACTTGTTTATTCTATGTAGTGCATACACAATCTAGATCTATTGCATGTTTTTTGCCCCTGGAAAGACTGGTTTCATTGAGAAGCTGGTTTTATTCCAAAAATAAAAGCTCATTGCAGATTGATTCTGCATTACCCTGCAGTGTGTCCATATGGAAACAGATGTAAGTAGCCCCAAAAATAGGAGGTGTATCCATACCTGCCCTATGAAGTGTCACCACTACCTTATTCAAGGGATGTTGGTGGGGCTGTGGTCTAAACCACTGAGCCTCTTGGGTTTGCTGATCAGAAGGTCGGCAGCTCAAATCCTCACGATGGAGTGAGCTCCCGTTGCTCTGTCTCAGCTTCCTGCCAACCTAGCAGTTTGAAAGCACACCAGCGCAAGTAGATAAATAGGTACCACTGTGGCTGAAAGGTAAATGGTGTTTCCATGTGCCCTAGCACTCGTCACAGTGTCCCGTTGTGCCAGAAGCAGTTTAGTCATGCTGGCCACATGACCTGGAAAACTGTCTGTGGACAAACGTCGGCTCCCTCGGCCTGAAAGCAAGATGAGCGCCGCAACCCCAGTCACCTTTGACTGGACTTGCCTGTCCAAGGGTCCTTTACCGTCACCTTTTACCTATTCAAAGGTAACCTAACCAAGGGTCTCAAGTATCCTTGCATCTATCCTTGCAGACAGCAGAGTCTAATTCTGGATTGAAAGCAGCATGTTGAAGGGAAGCATGAATGACTCCAGATTGAAAAAAACTACATCAGTCTTCTACAAATGGTGTGTACATAGCCCATATCTGCTCAGAAATAAGTCCTACTGAAATCCTAAATGGGGTTATGATTGCAGCATTAAGATTATGTGTCTGAATTCTTCCCCCACCCATGACCTTTTCTGCACTGCAACCCTCTGATCTGTGCTTTTAATAACTGTCTGGCCCTGACAGGCAGAGGTTTCGGAAGTCCAGACTTTCCCGTCACAGTGCTGGAGATGTGTCTGACCAACTTCTCTGCTGTGTAGTTCTTAAGAATAGGAGTTCCAGTTCCATTTGAGCCTTGAACTCAAATGAACTCCTGCTGGGGAGGATGAGATTGGACAATATACTTCCCTGACTCTACTTGTTGGTCATGGTGTGTCATATAAACAATTTACTATAGGAAATAGTAGCAGTATGCTTTTAGTCTGTAAAATTTTCAACGCCATTTTTGTCACTTCTTTGAAAATGTTTCTCAGTTTCATTTGAGTCAACACCCAAATTCATCCAGGAATCTGTTTTCAATGTCGGAAGTCAGTCCCGGCACATAACATGAAGGAGAGGCTTGTTTTCCCCCCATGAAGTCACCATACCATTCCCGGCAACTGTGGGATTGAGAAGGCCAGCCAAGGAGATTCCACTGCTGCTTGTTTTACTGGAAATGTTTAAAATATGTCTGTTTCCATATCAGAGAGCAATTCAGATGCTTGGATGAGTCCCTGTTATTGCATCTTGCAGATGTTGACAGGGTGGTTGGGGAGTGTATCCTACCATCCATTTGTCCATGTGTTGCCCATTTTGGCTACTAGTATCTAACCAAGAAGGAGTACCAGTAACAAGCTGGGTTTGGGAAGTGGTGAAGGCCACTGTCGTCTCCGTTGGGAGGTGGCAGACTCTCCTTCCTTGAAGGTTTTTAAGCAGAGGTTGGATGGCCCTCTTGTCATGTATCCTTTAACTTAGATTCCTGCATTGTATGGGGCTGGACTGAAATCTCCCTAGCCCATCAGAGATCATTGACCAGCGCGATCAAGGCAGTTTCAGTCCCATGATGGGGCCTGAATCCTGATTGGAAGGGATAATATTTTATTCTCTTGTTCATTATACTGTTTTAAATGTGCATTTTATATTTGACTTCCTTTAGTAATGTTGTCTTCTGAAATGTTAAGGATAATATTTTAGTTTCCTGTTAATTGTGTTGCTTTGAATGTATACTTTATATTTTGATGTGTTGTAAACTGCTTTGATATTTTTTCTTTAAAATATAACTGGTAAATAAATTACTGTTGTTGTTGAAACACTCCAAACCTTATTTGACATAGTTTTTAAGTTTATAGCACTGGAGATAAGATAGTGAACTACAGGGCCCCATAACATAGCTACCAGGGGGCTGAAAAGCATTCTCCCAATGCTACTCTCTGGACACTGTCCCAAAGGTAGGATCAGAACTACTGTATTACAGTGCTCCCTATTTCCAGAGCTGGTAGGGGAGGATAACATGGCAAATGGTACAAAAACGCTGAAGAGAGATCAAGATGCAAAAGAAAGTTCACATTCCCGCCGTCCCTCTCTCTGTAAAGGTTATCCATTAGGGCAGCCAAGGCTGACTTCATCCCATGGCCAGGCCTGAACCCAGACTGTAATGAATCAAAATTGTGTGTATGTGTGTGTATGGGGGGTATGGTTTCTGTTTGTTATTATGGTATGTATTTTTGTGTTTTTACATTGTAAACCACCCTGTAATCTTCAGATGAAGGGTAATATAGAAAATTTAATAATAATCCAACAATGTTTGCTGCTGCCCCACCACAACCCATTCACCACCTGCCCCTCAAAGGGGGTACAGTATTTGCAACGGGTCAATAGTTGTAGTCTAAGAGGTCTAGAGCAGGTTTCTTAAGGAGCAGCTGTACCACTGCTTCTACACATTAACTGCCCCTATACATTATTTGTGGCCAGGATGTTGTTTTATGCATCAAAATGTACATATTAATATGCTCTACAAGTTTTGTTAGGACATTTAGTAACTCTGTTATGCAGGGGGGTTGGTCTAAATGACCCCTGGGGTCCTTTCCAAGTCAACAATTCTATGCTTCTGTGCTCAAACCCATATGAGGCACTGGCCCTGCTTCCTGGACTTCTTCCATATCAACAAACCATAGCTGGCAGCAGCTCCTCAACTCGTAGACTCTTGATGCAGACAGTCTACATCAGTGAGTGGTGGAGCCAGTTAGCAGTGTGACCAACACCAGGAGATACACACTTCATTCAATTCACATATGAAGAGGTCTAAAATCTTTTCCCATTATATACAAGACTGTGAAATTATCTGGTATTAAACACGATTGTGGAATAACTTGGTATTATTTTTGTCCACTTTTCTTTCTCAAATATTCCTTAACCAATATGATGAAGATATTTATACAGGGAAACACAAGTACTCAGCCCAGACAGTGGGAAATATGCTTTTATATTACTTAAAATGGAAAAATAGAACTGGATTTCACATTTTTACATCATATAAAAACAACATTGGTTACAATGATAAGGACTCTGGAAGAAAACAGCTTTTGACTTACAGCTAGCTATTAAATAACTGATTTGATGTCAAACGAGTCATAGAGATCACTAAAGAGTAGAGCTACTAGCTTATGTTTCAAAACAGTAATTATTGCCTGCCGTTATAGTGTTACATTATGACAATTTTAAGTGCATAGCTTCTTATACAATATACTGTGAGACCATATAGAACCAAAATGTTTACAGCATGATTGGAATACTGGTTTTTGTGAGGGTCATCATGTAGTTCATTAACAATTCCTAAAAGCTACAATTTAGTTCCAACGGAAAACTGAACAAATGAAGGGGAAGAGGTGAGGAGAGGAAAAGCAGCAAGTCTGCATTTCACTTAACATGGAATAATGATCCAATATCTATCTGAAAGAAAACATGACACCTGCCTGTCGTTGCTTTTGACAATTCCTGTAGCAATAAGAAGGCAACTTTCTCCAAACTGAAATGAGAGATGTAAACACATTATGCTGCCTTTCAATCAAATTAGCTACGGACAGTTTTGCCAGTACTATACACAGTAACGGTTGGGATCCCACGTGATTCCACAGACACTTCATGTTTTTCTGTTTTCTCTTTCCAAACTCTAGTTCTTTGTATTGCATTGGATGCTTCTGCTGAAGTTCTTCCTGCTTTGGGAGAGGCGCTTTGAATGGGGCAAGGTTCCAAACAGAAGCTTTCTACGTGCCCTTTGGGGAATCAGCTATTTAGCACTATTATAATGACCTTTCAGCACAGTTCAGGGGTTTTTTCAAGACCGCAGTAGCACCAAAATATGCATCAAATTACATTTCCATAGGGGTGAAATTCATATTCCTTGTGCTGCCCTCATGCAACGATGGGGGAGGGAGAGATGGCTTAATCCAAGGTCAGTTACATTCAAACTTGTTTCCTACCCAAAGGAAGATGTTAGGCAAACTGCTTTGTAGGGTTCCAGTCTTCCAAACCATGGCCTTCTGTGTGCCAAGTTTCTTAGAACTATGCAGTTTGTTCCATAAAAGAGGGGTGTGAACGCGTGCTTCTCAAACAGCTGTTTCCTAAGATGTGTAGCAACCTACTTTTGAAACTGAGAGGGATGTTTGAGAATCAGTTTTCAGCCTAGTATTGTGGTAGGCAGCCTAGGGAAGATGGAACGTGAAGCTAACGAGACAGTGATGTTCAATGGCTTTTTACCCAGCAGAAAGGTTTATGGAACTTTACATCTGCAATAGTAATTCTGCCCCTTCCGTACTAGAGACAATTGTTCTAGCCACACTGGAACAACATACAATGGTCCCTCTTGTTTGCATACTATACCTGGTATCTCCAACCAAACTTTTCAGTAACTGCCCCAAGCAGGCTTATAATAGGGACCAGTCCCATATTGCCCAGGCACTTCTGTGTGGTTGTTCAGCCCAGCTGATCTACACAGTTTCTGCATGGGTTGAAATGTTTCAGAAGAATGAATTTCACCATCTTGGAATATGATTCTGCATTGAGGTATGCTTTCTTTGGTTAGGTTTTTCTTTTTTTAAAAAAAGTATGCAATTACAGTACAATATTTACATAATTAAAAAATTATATGTCAGTGGCAACATTTCTTTAATAAACTTTAAATTTATATTGGGAGTGGGAAGGGGACTTGTTTCCTTCATATGTCTGAGACATAACTGTTTTCAATGCAAAGAGTGATGAACCTGTTGCTACAGCTATATGCCTTTTGATCCAATAACTTCCCAGACTTCAAGGGTGAGGCTTGTCCCATGACGGCCAGATCCGCTGTCCTCCAGGCTTCGCAGTAGTTGCTAATGAGTCGTATTCCATTTGAACTTGAACCATGCCAGACAACTTTCTGAGGCCTGAAGTTAGAGGAATGATTTAGTAATATTTCTTGGAAAAATAATTCCATGTGTATGGCTAGTTCCACGTTTGACATAAATTAACTTAATTTTATTCAGTAAAGTGCAGGGGACTTTAAAAGAGTTCACTTTCTGTAGGGATGATCGCAGAGTGGGGAGTGGGGTCCGGAGGGAGCACACTTCCCTACCTGCAGGCAGCCTCAGCCTGCGTGACCTTGGGGTGCGGAGCACACACACCCCTCACAGACAAAGCCACGGCTGCTTGAACATCGTTGCCTCTGTCTAACCTTTTGCAGTCTCAGTAGTCTGCAGTGTCCTGTCTGTAGCCTTTGTCTCTGAGACTTTTTGTCTCCTTTGTCATACACTGTGCAAGGGAGAAATGACGCGGTGGAAACAGGTGCCAAAATAACTTTGTACCACCCCACGATCTCGGGACCGGAAGATGTGTAAAGGTCACAGCCCAAAATGTATCTGCCTGGTTTGCATATTTGTCTCAATAAAAGGAGGCTCCACAGGGCTGGCCGGCAGCTTGCATACAGCTCACCTGTGCGCAGCTCACCTGCATTATCAACTCCTGCCTCATGTCCATCACTTCAAATTTGCCTTCTGTTTTTACTGTTCAATTTAGGCCTAGTTTTTGCACCTTGCTCAGATGCATAGTTTTGGCCCTGAAGAAGGAAGTTATTAATTCTCCCCTGGCTGCTCCTAGAGTTCAGGGGAATTTTAAATATGTCCAAAAGCATACTTGCAGAGTGATCTTGTTAAAACATTGGGCTAATATTTCACATAACACATGGTAACACCCGAAACTGTGTAAATGACTGTGAACTTACCAAGCTGGATCTGTCATGACATCCCTACCATCAAAGGAGTATATTGGAATCCGGAGGTCAAACTGTCCCCCATTGCCAGAGAATATTGACTCCCAGTTACTGAACAATGTTTCTCCCTACAGGAAAGAAAGGAAGCCAGCTTTCAGAAGTGAAATTGCCCCTGCCCTGACCAAGTTGTTTCCCCCTCAGTTGTTTCACATTCGTCTTGCCTGCCTCTGTTTTTTAACTCTTTGAAATTCTACCACCATGCAGGGTACAGAGAGACCAAAGAGTTGCCAGATCACCACCTGAAAAACACCCGTTTCCTTATCAGCCCACAGCTATGGAGGAAAAACCAGGTATTCAGTTCCCTTGGTGTGTGGTGACAGTGGCTCAGCTGTGAAAATGCTCTGTACAAGCAGATATTCTTCCTTCATTAATGAATGAATGGGCGCAACCAAAGGTGGAGGAAAGTGGTGCTAAATGGGCATAGTTAAAGGAAACGTGGGCTACAAGTCTAGGATCAGCATGATGGTTTTTTCTGCTTACACCAGATCTATCAGTGTATTTCCAGTGCATGGCACATTCTTATAGGGACGAGTTTTATAAAGCAAAGCAGGCAAAATAAAATCTTACCTTAAGATTAACTATAGGCACATGATACCGGTCAGCTTTCCTGACCACCGTCAAGAGATCTTGCAGATGGGAAGACAAGAAAGCTCTGTATGTTGAGAGCAAACCAGCAGCCCGAGCTTGTTGAAAGCACTGGTAGTCAGCTCGCATGTCACCAGAAAACGGGGTGTTCAAGGCCACCAGATGAAGCTGCGGAATAAAGGATGGAGGAGCTTGGGGTTGTAGTGGCAATTAAGCCTCTAGCAGTGATTAGTTATGGCTGTGCTGCATTAATGTCACAGCAGGGCACGTCAGGTGGACTGTATTGACCATTTCACTGTATGTTTTTATATTCTTTGCCAACCTCTTTGAGGATTTACTTATAGTTAAAAGGTATACAAATTAAAATTAAAATCATGTGGAAGTGAACTTTTAAGAGGAATTGACTTTCCTGCAGCCAAGCCAGAAAGCCAAAGGCCAACTAGAGACTGCACCTATGCGCCACAGCAACGTTTCGTAGGATGTACCATGGGAAGAGAAATGGGGCAAACACACCCTTTATCTACAAACGCAGCTAAACCACCCAAAACAGCACAAAACAAGCCTCCTACTTACACTTGGCCTTCGGCCGTCAGTATTTGAAGCTGGGATTGGTGCTGGAAGGGGTTGAAATCCCTATTAGTTTAACACAGAACAAAATAAAGCATTAAAACGAGAGAAAACAAGGGTAGAGACAGACGTAAGGTTTTAAGAGCACTCAGTGTGAGTTAATGAGCCATAACCTGAGCTTGGCTTTGCAGCTCTTATGACAGACATATATATTATGATTTGCCCAACAACTACCATCATTACTTCTTCACAGGGGATAGAAGGTAAGTGAAATGTTTCATAAACTCCTCATTCAGCTGACTAGCATATTACATATTACCACGAACAAGGAGAGACTGGAGCTCTTAGAGGTCCCTTACTCATGTCCCATTATATATGGTCTCTGTCAGCATTTGATACAGCACTTCTCAATCAGAAAGGTGTTTTAATACTTACTGGACTTGAAATTGCTGGAGGTGGGGGGCTGTCAGCAGGAATAGGAATCAGTTCACCAAGCTGGAGTAAAACATAAAATGAAATTGAAAGGAGGACATAAGCAGTGATGAACTTTAAATGAAATATTTTTCCCACTCAGGGGGTAATCTCAGTTCTGAAACATTCCTTTCAACAAACAAAGCAGGTGACAAATCTTGAACAGAAGATGAGTTGCCTATCCCCAAACCAACTGTTACCTGCAATTTTTTCCAGCCTCCTTGAGTACGAATAAACACCTCACTGGTTTCGCTGAGGTAGATCAATGTGCCTTCGGACACTAAGTGGACCTTTTGTAGCATAGTGTCAACATTTCTAAACCTTGTGACCTGTCAAGATAAAAGCATTAATTGCTCAAATAAAAACAATAGCCTATGAGAATGTACTTTTTATCTGGACAAGAAATGACCAAGAGTTCATGAAAGGATTTTTTTTTTTAAAGAAAGCAGAACCTAAGGGTTATGAATAATTAGTCACAGAGGCTATTTGTAACAGCAGAGGCAGTAGCTCAGTGAAGAAGTGCTTGCTCTATGTGTATAAGGTTGCAGGGTCAATCCAGTTTCTGTAAATGGTGTCAGAGACAAGCACTGTGAAAATCCCTGGAGAGCCACGGCAAGTCAGAAAAGTCTGTCTGTCTGTCTATCTATCTATCATCTATCTATCTATCTATGGGAAACAATAATCTTTCTCAGTTTCCTAGACCCAGCCTGCTGCTGTTGAATGACATGAGCTGTGTATGTGTTTATGATACGATACGATAATCTTTATTGTCATTGTCCCATACAGAACAATGAAACTGAAGGGGAAAAAATCTACATAAGACATTCAAAACCAACAAGCATGCTATCCCAGCTATCCCAACCTGGTTAGCCCCCTAAAAACTCTGATACCCCATTTTTAAAATACAATACACTCCCATAGAGACTCCTTAAAGGTAAAGGGACCCCTGACCATTAGGTCCAGTCGTGACTGACTCTGGGGTTGCGGCGCTCATCTCGCTTTATTGGCCGAGGGAGCCGGCATACAGCTTCCAGGTCATGTGGCCAGCATGACTAAGCCGCTTCTGGCAAACCAGAGCAGCGCATGGAAACGCCGTTTACCTTCCCGCTGGAGCGGTACCTATTTATCTACTTGCACTTTGACATGCTTTCGAACTGCTAGGTTGGTAGGAGCAGGGACCAAGCAATGGGAGCTCACCCCGTCGCGGGGATTCAAACCGCCAACCTTCTGAATGGCAAGTCCTAGGCTCTGTGGTTTAACCCACAGCGCCACCCGTGTCTTTACACTGCCTTTAAAACCAAAATTGCATTTGGATATAAACTGTTTCTCAGGCAGCTAGTCCTAGTCTTTATAACCCTGTACCTTCTTCCAGAAGGCAGAAGCTGAAAGAGATCATTTCCAGGGTGCGCACTATCCTGCGCTATCTCTGCAGCTTTCTTACGGCACCTGGAAGCGTAGATTTGATCCAAGGTGGGAAGAGTGCACCCAATTATTCTCTCCGCAGTCTTTACAACCCTGGACAGCATTGTTTTTACCCTGACCGTGCAGCTCCCAAACCACACACACAGACCATAAGTTAATACACTCTCCACAGTACAATGGTATCAACACAGGTCCTTTGAGAGATTGTTTTTCCGGAGTATTCTCTGAAAATATTTGTGTGTGTTTACGTGCACACCATGCTACTGGAACACAAAGGGAAGGAAGAATAGGGGCAAAGTAGTTGAGCACCTCCTTTGCATGCGTAAGCTCCTAGGTTCAAGCTCTAGTTAAAAGGAAATATGTAGGCCTGCTTGAGAACTGCTGGCAATATTGAGAGAATCAACAGTCAGCCCCAGGAATATGGCAGCATCATATATTCATATACAATGATATGTCTCCTTTGTCCTCTTCCTAGCTTTTGAAACAAGGTTAGAGAATATATTAAAGCACCGTCACAAGGCTGTGGATGTGTTACAGCTACACTAAAATCAAAGGTCACCCTTAAAGATTGCAAGTAATGGGACTGAACTGACAACAAGAATAATGCTGTCCTTCAGCTTAGCTTAGTTTTTGTTTTATCTGTAATGCTGGAAGTTCACAGCCTTTCCAAATGAAGAGGGGAATGTTTGGCAGGAAGACTAAAAAGTAGCTACCCTGGATTTTAAAGATCAAAATACTTTAACCTTACTGCTGTAAGGTTAACCAACAGAAATACATTTCTTTTTACTGTTTAGTTCATGACACATACATGAACATAAGGCACGAACAGCCTTAGGCTTGAGGGTATTTTAAAGAAAAGTTACAAATCCAGTTCATAAAATTACACAAGCAGCAAAGCAGGAGGTTGATTAAAATATAAGATTTTATAATAGTTCATGTAATAGTTCATGAAAAAAACCAAGATCTGTTTATTATGAAGGCTAAGAATTAATATTTACACAATTCATGCAGATTTCTTTTGAACGAACAACTGGCATATTTTATTGTATCTGCGTATATTTCTTGGAAACTGAAATCTGTGACCATCACGGAGGAAATGCAACATTAATTATCACAAGATACTGCAGTTTAATAGAGCAGAAAAATTATTATTTACCGAATGAGTCAGGGAATATTTGCTCTTACAAGAACATATCTAAAAGTTATTTTTTAAAGGGCCAATGGGACTTCAAAACTGCCTACATTATACATCTATTCTCATTGGAGAGTGGTATGAATGTCTGAGCCTTTTATACCTGAAGGAGAACAATTATGCTCATTTATGTTATGGAGCTCAGCCTCCCCTGAAAATACCAACCCAGTTTAGAGGAATTCAGATCGACAGTTTCCTTAGGAAGAAACCCCAGACTCAATATTACATAATTGGTTAATATAATAAATTTCTATCTATCTTTTCATAATTCTCTGAAGGTGGACAAAAACTTCTGCAAAATCACAGAAACAGTTTACTGAGCAATCATCTGAATTATATGTGCAACAGCAAATAAACTCAAGAACCAGCACATCAATCAAGGTGTTCAAGGTCATTAACGGAGGCAAATAATATCTGACTGTGGAGGAATTTCAAAGATGTGGATCACCACCAAAAACACCTGGTTTCTGGTACCTCCTAATCTAACAGATCACAATGGTGGGCCAAAGACCTTTGAAGATCATCTTGAAACCTGACAGGTTTTTATGCTGTTGAATAAAATATTACCATATTTTTTGCTCTATAAGACTCACTTTTTCCCTCCTAAAAAGTAAGGGGAAATGTGTGTGCGTCTTATGGAGCGAATGCAGGCTGCACAGCTATCCCAGAAGTCAGAACAGCAAGAGGGATTGCTGCTTTCACTGCACAGCGATCCCTCTTGCTGTTCTGGCTTCTGAGATTCAGAATATTTTTTTTCTTGTTTTCCTCCTCCAAAAACTAGGTGCGTCTTGTGGTCTGGTGCGTCTTATAGAGCGAAAAATACAGTAAATCATTTACTTTGTCATTTCTTGAAAAATAGGATGTTTCACTGTTTGTAGATATTTGAGTAATATGCTTCTTTAAAGAACAAAAAAGTCACCCAACTTATATTTTCCTTTGATTCTTCTTAGATGGAAAATTACGTATTTCCAGATCAGATGTTTAGCAGTCCCAATGTGATTGAGGAAGCATACAGGGCAGCCTGTGGACTTGCAACATGGAGGGACTGGTTGTATGAACTGGCAGAACCTCAGTACACACAGCTGCCACAATCTGCACGATTGCAGCATGTATTTCTTGAACCATTACATTAGCAGAGATTGCAACTGAAATGTATAAGCCGCTCTTCACTGACAGTGCTTCATGCAACAATGTTGTTGTGTAATCACTGTTGGCGTAATGTGAACAATGAGTCGTGTTTTGAGGAGCATATCCCTCATGTCTGTAAGTGTGTCAGGTGCACTGGGCTAGCATAGCAACAGCAGCAGGGTCGAGTGTAGGACTTGCTGAATAATTCACTCTCCCATTGGTTCAGGAAATGTGCCCACATGTAGAGATGGGTCTCTCTCTCCCCCCCCCCCCACCTTTGGTGATCACTCATAGCAGAGTAAGATTGTCTTCCATTAATATGGTCTTAACAGTCTGTCCATAAGTGGAGGTCAGTTGTGGATCCACACATCTTTCCACAGTGGGGACATAGGTTTCCGGGTGGGAGTTGATCACGGTGAGGGTTTGCCAAATGTGCCTTCCTCTTAGCTCATTTCTCCTTTTTGCCCTGAGTTTGTGCTTCTTCAAAGTCCATGACACCTTTGGCAAAGGCTGTTCTCCAATTGGAGTGCTCGCAGGCCAGTGTTCCCCAGTTATCAATGCCTATACTACATTTTTAAAGATTTGCCTTGAGAACATCTTTAAACCTTTTTTGTTTAAAGAGAGATGGGTATAATACTCTCTAGGGCATTGCTTTCATTATGGTTCTGTCCTGTCCTGTTTGCTGTCAAAGTCTGACTCTGAATCTGTGAGAATCAGGGGTAGAGATTGGCTTTTACATTGCAGCATTAGCTAGCATGGGGATAGTGTTAGTGAATCTCTCTGTAATATGTATCTTTACTTCAAAGACCTTTATAGAGCAGGTAGCAGCATAGCTGCCAACGCTTCCCTTTTTTAAAGAGAAATTCCCTTATTCCAAATAGGATTCCTTGCAAGAAAAGGGAAAAGTTGACAGCTATGGGTAGTAGTGATTAGTAGTATTGCGTTGGGAGACAATAAACACTTTGTTACTTTGAACCGTGCAGGGGAGGAGTTTTTCCCTCAACTGGGGACTCTGAATGAAGATGTTCTGCTGTGAGCAGGAAATCTCTGAAGACTCCTCTGCTGATACATCACATGCGTTGAGGTGTGGTGAACTACAGACTGACTTCCACAAATCACCAACAATCCCTGCTGAGTTGCAAGCCTACTATCAGTCCTTGTGTCCTTGCAGAGTATCATGTTGGAACCACCAAGCAACACAAGTGTCTCATACCCACGGTCAGTCTAACTTGTTTTTGTCTGGATTAATATTTCTATTGCACTGAAAGTTTTAGGAAGCTCTTAAAGAGGCAGATACATGTTCTTACCAAGTTCCTGGTCCCAGGTAATCCAGGTTCTCCAGGAGGTCCTGGTGGGCCTGGAACAGCTGCTGCTTAAATAAAAGAAAACCATGGTTTGTATTATTATCTCCTTTAAAGACACTGACTATATTACTGCCTGTCTGGAAGATGCCGGCAGCAGCAGTACCTACAAGTTAACACTGCCTACAAGTTAAGAATTATTGGTTTACAACATACAAGCCCTTTGCGTTGCCTCGAATATTTTCATCAGGAGATTTTAGCTCTAGGCCTGGTCCAGGTTGCTTTGGATTAAGCTATAAAACAGGTGGTGGTCAGTGATTGGAGTTTTGGCATCAGCAGTCTCTGGGAAAGAGCAGATATGAACTGACAAATAGAGCCAGACTAGACGTTTGGTGAAACACCTTGGTTTTTAGAACTTAGTTCTTTAAAAAGTGGTGGAGGAAGGTGCAATTTGGAAATGAATTCCACCCTTTGCCCGCCTTCTGCTTCTCCCTTGTACTCTTTTCCTTTGGCCCAACTGTGGCTGGCAGGGCTGAGGGGGGACAGCTTTGGATCGGAGTGCAGAGACAAAGCTGCAGATGTGAAGAAGGGTTAAGCTTCCCTCAAATGTCTGTTGCGTCTCAGCTCCAAATCGTTCCATTCTGCCATTTTGCAAAGACATTCAGCAGAGTCCTAGGTTCCCAGAGTTTGAGCTCTCTAGTTTGGCCTTTATTCAGCAGGAATACAACAAATGAAATGAGTAGGATGGAGAAAATGGCTCTAAAGTAATAAAGAAGTGATGAGCAGACTTCCAATTCACAACACCACCAACCTACTTAATCAAATTCTGATTAGTAGCAGCATTCCAAGGTTTCAGGGACAAATCTTTACCAGCCCCATTCCTCAAGTTTGTTGAATCTATTTCTATCATTTATGAGTTCAAATTTCTGAATATGAGAGCATAAGTTACAGGAAAGCTAGTACCTGAAAATATACTGTTGGTTAATCCCCCTTTGCCAAACTTTTTTGAAATAATAATAATAATAATACCCCACCCATCAGACTGGGTTGCCCCAGCCACTCTGGGCAGCTTCCAACATATAGAAAAACATAATAAAACATTACACATTTAAAAAGCTTCCATATACAGGGCTGCCTTCAGATGTCTTCTAAAGGTTATATAGTTACTCATCTCCTTGACATCTGATGGGAGGGTGTTCCACAGGGTGGGTGCCACTACCAAGAAGGCCCTCTGCCTGATTCCCTGTAGCTTCACTCTTTGCTGTGAGGGAACTGCCAGAAGGCCCTTGGTACTGGACCTTTGTGTCCGGGCTGGACGGTGGAGCTGGAGACGCTTCTTCAGGCATACAGGGCAGAGGCCATTTAGAGCACCAACACTTTGAATTGTGCTTGAAAACATACTGGGAGCCAGTATAGTTCTTTTAGGACTGGCCTTATGTGGTCCCGGCGGCTGCTCCCAGTCCCCAGTCTAACTGCCACATTCTGGATTAGTTGTAGTTTCTCAGTCACCTTCAAAGGTAGCCCCATGCAGAGTGCAAGAGGAATCCTCTAAGGCTTGTATTGGTTTCCAAATTTATATTTTGTGCAATATGGCAATGTCAGTGGAACATTCAGGCTGCAGTCCTGTACCCATTTACATAGGAATAAGCCCTATTGAACTCGATGGGACTTACTGCTGAATAGACTTGGTTAAGACTGCACTATAAGTAGGACATTTTTAAATCAAACATGCTTTAAGGTATATTTTCATTTATTTATTAACTGATATATAGTATACCACCTTTGAAGTTACCTTCTCAAGGTAATGTATTTATTCACAATAATAAAACATAATATATAAAACATCCAGTTTAAAAATGTAGTGCCCTCTAAAAATTGAGCAACAGCTATTACTACACAGTGGTAAATAATGAAGCAATTAATAAAAGCATATACTGCAACACATCTAAGTAAAGGATAAGATCATTGGTGCCTCAATTTTGAGTTTTATTTTTCTCTTCCTCCTTTCCCCTTGTGTGTTGTATATTTGTTTATTTATTTATTAGAATGCAAGCCTGAGGATGAGGGACACAGGTGGCGCTGTGGGTTAAACCACTGAGCCAAAGATCTTATAATAAATAAAATAATAAATAATAATAAA
The DNA here is from genome assembly GCF_951804945.1 of Podarcis cretensis. Lineage (NCBI taxonomy): Eukaryota > Metazoa > Chordata > Lepidosauria > Squamata > Lacertidae > Podarcis > Podarcis cretensis. Next base: position 4,211,426 of record NC_137182.1, on the reverse strand, counting down.
ATCTTGTCCGATGCAAGCCTTGATGATTTTTAAAAGTCTTTAATTTTTTAAGAATGTGTGTTTAGTTTGAACTTTAGGTAGAAATTCCATATTGACAAAGGATGAACTATGCATCACCCAGCAAAATAGGCTTTTGCCTATAAAAGCTCAAATTGCAATTTATCACTCTTTAAGTGCTACAACAATCCTGGAATAAACAGCTACCTATCCAGGGCTTGGGTATGCCCAGTGGGATTTTTAAAATAACCTATTTTTTCCTCTGACAAACCTTTCCGGAGAATAACACAAAATGTCCTCTCAGCTGCAAAACCATAGAGCATATGGCAGGTAAAGAAGGAGAGAGATGTTTTAAAAATGCAGATCAAATTCCAGAGTCCACTTAAGTACATAGAACTAGCTGTATCATTCTTGGATCCAGGCCCTTTTCCCCCTCCAAAATTCAGTGCAGAGGTAAAATATGCATAAGCAAAGAAAGCTGTCTGCTTGGGAGGCAAATATTTATGCCAATTCATGTTCATGTCCACACAGGTGCACCAGGCAGAAAGGAGACATCCATGTGACTTACCTGAGCCATATAATGATGGAGGCCCTGGTGGGCCAGGAGGTCCTGGTGGGCCAGGAGGTCCAACTGGTCCAAACCCCGGAGGGCCAGGTAGCCCAGGTACCCCAGGGGGGCCTCTAGGCCCAACCACTGTGTCTCCTTTTGGTCCCTAGTAAAGAAGAAGAAGAAGAAGAGTTTGGATCTGATATCCCGCCTTTCACTCCCCTTCAGGAGTCTCAAAGCGGCTAACATTCTCCTTTCCCTTCCTCCCCCACAACAAACACTCTGTGAGGTGAGTGGGGCTGAGAGACTTCAGAGAAGTGTGACTAGCCCAAGGTCACCCAGCAGCTGCATGTGGAGGAGTGGAGACTCGAACCCGGTTCCCCAGATTACAAGACTACCGCTCTTAACCACTACACCACACTTCAGTAAAACCAATCTCCTCAAGGGATTATTACAGTAAATGCTGCAGCTGCAACAGCCTGAGGAATAGCGCTGACACCTGCAGTAGGCACCTATGTCCATAAAAGTCGGAACATTTTGGGGGCATTTATGTGTCAAACCTCATTCTATAGCATTACAGAAGTACGTTCCATCACATCCATTTGGAGTCTGAAGTCGTGCAGCCCATGCAAAGTTTCACCATTTTAATGACAACTACGCCAGAGTGGCGCTGTGGTCTAAACCACTGAGCCTCTTGGGCTTGCCAATCGGAAGGTCAGTAGTTCGAATCCTCATAATGGGGTGAGCTCCCATTGTTCGGTCCCAGCTCCTGCCAACCTAGCAATTCGAAAGCATGTCAACGTGAAAGTAGATAAACAGGTACCGCTCTGGCGGGAAGGTAAACAGCGTTTCCGTGCGCTGGTCTGGTTCACCAGAAGTGGCTTAGTCATGCTGGCCACATGACCCAGAAGCTGTACGCCGGCTCCCTCGGCCAGTAAAGCGAGATGAGCGTCGTAACCCCAGAGTCGTTCACAGTTGGACTTAACTGTCAGGGGTCCATTACCTTTACTTTTTACGCCACAGTTGCAAAAATGAGATTTTATGGAGGGTGGCATCTTATTCATTATCACTGAAGAGGATGCCTATTTGCACGCGTTGATTTGTATGGGTAGATGCAGATTTAGAAATAATTATTATCATTTAAATACATATTAATGTGATACCTCTCGCCATAGTGTGGAAGACTGTGAGCAAGCTCAGGGCCTGCCCATACTTCCACTTGTTCCATGCCTAGGAAGCACAGATCCAAGGGGTTTGTCCCCTGGCCCTGCTCCTTTCCCAGGGAAAACCCACTCTTTAGTTCTAAGTCAGAGCAAACAGTAATCTGGGGAAAACCTGACCCAAATTGCCATTTGCTCCGATTGGGTGCTAAAGAGCTGTAAGCAGCAGGACAAGATGATTAGCCCTCAGTCTGCTGTCCAGGTGCTAAATGTCAATGGCAAATTTAAATTCTCTTCAGAGGACATCTTCTGGTAGCAGACAGTCCTTTGTAAAGTAGGACACACAGCCATAAGTAGGGCAGATACAGAGCTTATGTTTCGTTAAATTAGATAAACTCTACACTGAGAGGCAGTGGAATTATGTGCTACTTGCTCTCAGTGCAATTTACATTTGCCGTAATGTCTAAATGATGTGCACAAACATAGATTCTTGTGCACCTATTTCTGGTAACGTTCCTTATCACTCAGAATTAAAAGTTGCTGGGGGGCAGAGGGTGATGAGCATCAGGCATGTAGGATTCCACATACATAGGGTGGTTTCCAACTGGGTTTTACTCAGAATAGGCAAATTGAAATGAATTCACTTAAGTTAGTCATGTCTATTAATCTCAATGGGACTACTCTGAGTTGAATAATAGCCACACAAGGAATGTGGGCTGTAAGGCAAATACATGTAATTCCGGGATGGGTCAGATAGTCCCATTTTTTTAAAAAAATACATTAATAAATAAATGATGGGACCATTTATTATACAGAAGGACGCCTTACCACTGGTCCTGGTCTTCCTGGGAGTCCTGGAGGTCCTGACATAAAAAAGCCTCCATTTGGTTCTCCTTTTTCTCCTTTAAGGCCAACTTCTCCATTGACTCCTTTCTCACCCTAAAAAGAGAAGGCAAACAAAGTAACGTCACAGCAATACTATGTGACCTAACATTTGTACAAACCTAAGAGATTACTTTATTGACTTGATACAAAGCTTGAGTGATCTTTGCAGTATATTTTTGTATGGGCTGATATAAAGGAAGGAAGCAATGGTCAGTTATACTGTAGATCTAGCACTCTGAAAGCTTGCTCATGTACCAAAACATTATGGTCACATCCCCACCATATATTTAAAGCATATTTCCTTCTCCCTTTAGATAATACCTGTTCAACCATGTATGTGTAAATAAGGGAAAGGGAAAGGGAAAGGGAAAGGGAAAGGAAGGAAGGAAGGAAGGAAGGAAGGAAGGAAGGAAGGAAGGAAGAAGGAAAGAAAGAAAGAGACATTTTATTGGGATATCGTTATATAAAATATGTATAGGGAGGGACACTGTGCAGTTTAAAGATCTTAAATTGTGGCCGTGGGTTATTGTTTTTGTTTGTTATTACAGTAGGTATTTTAATGTTTTTATATTGTAAACCTTCCTGTGATCTTTGGAGGAAGGGTGGTATAGAAATTTAATAAATAATAATAAACTGTAATTTAGAGCAGAGGCTTAGTTCCATCAGAGAAAATTTATGTACTACTATATCTTACTGAATAGTAATATATAATAATACATACAATGTATTTATTGTGAAATACAAATATTTCCTGCTGGTGATATAAAACAGTATTATGGACAGCAAGTACTACTTGGACTTTGGCGTGCTTTCGAACTGCTAGGTTGGCAGGAGCAGGGACCGAGCAACGGGAGCTCACTCTGTCATGGGGATTTGAACCGCCGACCTTCTGATCGGCAAACCCTAGGCTCTGTGGTTTAGACCACAGCGCCACCCACGTCCCATAAGTGTGGATAGGTATAGACATTTTCATTCTTTGAATGACAGAGGTCTGGGCCTTTGGAATCCATTTGAAGATTTAGATTATGATTCAGGCTCAAGACAACGCATAGAGGAGCATCTTATTTAATCCTCACAATGAACCTGTTTAGGCAGGTTAGCCCAAGAGTCGATACTGTACCCACAACCTATAAGTGAGTGGGGATTTGAATGTAGATATTGCCTACCCAAATCCACTGCTCTACACCACATCTGAAAAGGAAAGCAAAAATGTGGTATCTATGTCTGTTAAATCATCTGAGAAGCAATGGTGTGTTTGGGGAAGAGGACTACAAATGAAGAAGAGTTAGAGGAGCAATCTCTGTACCTTGGCAGAGACATCTCACAGCAAACACCATCAATGTCAAGGTGCATATAATGTTATCGGTACCAAGGTAGGCCGCCAAGGAGCTCCACACATCTATAGCATTTGAATAAGTGCTAGCCAGGCTATACCTTCCCTTCAAATCCTTCCACTGATATGTCACTATGTTTCTGCCAAGGGGAAGGTGCAGGCTGTCACAGCACTGCATAGTCTCTGAGAGAAACAGGCACCCTCATTGGAATGGACAAGGGAAACTCTATGAAAAACACGGCCAGCATGCACGTAGCAACTATTATGCTGAAAATTTACAAATAATTGCCTCTAAAAATCAGACAATGTGCTGGTACTTTATTAAGGAAGAATTCAGCTGTCAATGGAAAAGAATTACCTTCATGATGTTTAACTGGCTAAAATAAGTTGATGGCAGAGGAGGACCTGGAAAGTAAAGGAAATAATTTTATGGATTTTCTGTTTCTGTTAAGTCCACACAGATCTATGAAGCAGAGTGAGGCAGCAGCCTCAGGTGGTGGAGTCCAAGGGGCAGGCCCCCACTTCCAGACAAGCACTTGTGGCTGTAGCTTCCAGGTTCTGGGAAGATCTCACGAGAGTCCTGCGAGATCTTGCCACAAGCCACTGCTGCACCCTCCCCTGCCACTGCCAGAGAAGCAAGTAGCCGTGTGAAAGTGGATCCCACTCTTCCCATCAATATGTAGCAGATCCAACTGCTCTGGCTACCAATTGCGGCGGATCCCACCTATGTATACTCTAAATATAATCACCACATGTTATCGTATGCTTTTTGTGTGAAGGTAAACTTAGGCAGAAGTTAAACAAATAAGAAAAGATTTATTTTGCAGAACAAAGCTGATAAAAGAAAGGATGTGTCAGAGATAATGTTCTTTCAGGAAACAGTCAACCTATTCATAATTATACTAAATTTAGTGGATGTTACAAGCTTCTAAACAGGGCAGTAAACACACAACTTCTTTTAAATGTCAGTTGCTTAATTCAGTTATAACTCCTCAGTTAGGTGTTACTGGTTTCTAGGCTAGGTGGTAAATGTTTAGCTTATTTCCAGTTATTTCACTTCAGTTCCTTAGCCTAGTTGCTGCATAGGTATTACAGATTAATACTTTGGTTCTTAAAGAAGGTGGTGCTTTCTGTCAGTTACCCAACCTTCTATCAAAGACACTCCTGAGGTACTTTGAATAGTATTACAGACACAGGCGATCTTCACACCCACTGGCGGAGGAAGAGGGGGTTGGAGGAAGAGCCATCCTGGCGGGGTGCCATCGTGGCTGCCCCCCCCACCTGCACTGGGCACCATGCCCCCACAGGCTGGGCACCACACACCCGGGATACGTGCTACCCATCCTCCCACCTGCTCTCCACCCCCTGGTGCCGGAGCATGAAGCTCCGCCACTGCCCACACCCCTTTTAACTGGTCTGCTAATCTTCTCTTTCTAGAAGATGTCTCCCCTCCTGACTGGGATGAGACCCAAGTAGACGGTATCCTCACAGCTCCTACTTCTCCTGCTCAAACTCAGCCCTTAAGTTAACTCCTGTCTGAACGTTCTCACAAGACACTAAACATTATCTTCCAATCTAAGCTCAGTCTCCTTTCTCTAGCTGCAGCTATTTTCCTCCAGCTCTCTCTTAAAAATATCTGAACCCACTGTCAGAAACGGATCCTTTTATTCTCCCTTCCAAAGTGCTGGCTCCACCCCTCTTTGACCAGCAGTCTTGGTAGCCAATCAGAGAGAGGCTCCAGCCTTCTAGTGGAATTCAGAGGCCCTGCACCCCCAGACTCTGTTCTGGTTCAGCTGTCCGTCACACAGTGGCTTCTGAGTTCCAGTGAGATCTTGCTGGAACTTGGAAGCTGCAGGGCTTGGGGAGAAGAGGGGCAGCTGGTATAAGATAGTTCTCTTTCTCCTTTCCACTCACTTCTGATTTCTTACACTGAGATCTAACTCCTTCCCCTGGAGACTAAAGCCATAGTAGTAATCCCAAGTCCTCAAGGAAAGAGTTAAACAGCAGCAACCTTGACAAACAACCAGCAAAATTCCCTGTTTCATATCATTCAGATGTTCTGAGGGTTTTCTTTTTCATAAATCAAGATATTGTTTATTGTTAAAGACAACTAGCAACCGTAGTCAGATGTGTGTGTGTGTGTGTGTGTGTGTAAGTGTGTAAAATGCATTGTTACAGGTACTTTACATCCACCTCTGCACATTCCCAAAGTTAACAATGATGTTTAGAACTAATCATTTGTTCCAATTTTTTTAAAAAAGCTTAGGATTTATGAAAAGGAAGTATCTCTGGTTTGTTGAAGGTAACATGGCGAAATACTTGAATTTTGTATTCTCCATTCCCCTGACTCTTCTCTCTCTCCATGTTTGCTTGGTTATTTTAAAGAAAACTGTATAAAACTAAATCAAAAGCAGTAATCACCTTTAAAAGCAAACACATGCACACACACGTTAAATTCCCTAATCAGCTTGGGGCAAAATTATTCTCAGTGGAGAGGGAAATTGCAATCAGAAGTTTCAGGTTTGACTGAAGTTGTTTGTGTTTTTATGGAAGGAAAAACGGAAAATAAAACGTGTTACTTTACTTTGTCTGCCTTGCCAGCTTCTTGGGGATTCCGACTGACCCTGGAATCATTGATTTGTTTTTGTTCTTATTATGTATTTTGCATTTTTTTAATATTGTAATTTTATGTTATGAACCACCCTGTGATCTATGGATGAAGGGTGGTATACAAATATAATAAATAATAAAAAAAAATAAAATACCTGGTGGTCCTGGTGCGCCTCTGTCTCCTTTTTCACCTTTGATGACTGGTGGAACACTTACACTCCAGGAACCTGCTTCTAGAAAATATTTACATGCGGGGGGGTGGGCAGGTCAGAAATGCACAGCAGGTGGCATCCGCAGTATGAGAAACAGAAAGCAGACTTCCACAAAGTTTTGCTTGCTATCCAGATTTTAACTCTCCAGTATTTCTAGAGTGGTGTCCTTAAAATGCATCACCCTGGTTGCTTCCAAGGCTGGCCCAAATCAAAAGGCAGCGAAGAGGGTAGCCTGCTACAAAGTACAGTGATACCGCCGGTTATGAACAGGATCCGTTCCGGAGGCCCGGCCGCATCCTGAAAACTTCATAACTGGAGACGCTCTTCTGCGCATGCACACAGTGCAATCGAGCGCTTCTGCACATGCGCACGCAGTGAAATTCTTTTTCACCTTTGATGACTGGTGGACCGCTTACACTCCAGGAACCTGCTTCTAGAAAATATTTACATGGGGGTGGGGTCACTTCCGGGTTTGCCGCATTCGCAACCTGAATTTTACATATCCAGAGGGATACGTAAGCAGAGGTATGACTGCATAACTGCTGCAAATGTCTCTCGCCTCTCCCTACTCCTCCCTGTCTTTCTTGAATTGTATTGCTGTCTTTCCTCCTCCAACTGCGGAGAGAAGTGTCCTCCACAGATATAGGAAGCAATATATATATATATGAATATTTATACCCCACCTACCAACCAAAGTTATTGAGGCAGCTTAAGACACAATGAATTAGTGCCCCCACATGATGGCAGGGTCTAAGTGGTCCATGCCAGTTATTTCAACTGCTGGCTAAGCACTCATGAGCACTTTTGCCTTGCATGGAGCAAAACATACTGTCACAAACAAAAACTTCCATCATTCTTCTGAAGCCAGTTTCATGTGCAAGCGCCTATTCCACACTAACCTCAAGAATGATTGTGAGAACAGCAGGTCTTCCTCTGAGAAAACTGAGCCATCTTAAACCCCATGAGAATAAGCTCAGGGGAAAAGCCACAGTAATACTGATTGCAGAAGGGCACAAAGTGATTGTTTGAAGTCATTTTTGAAGGGCAGTCAATCAAAGTACTCAGGCTTGATCCCTGCATTCATGAGCCCTTCACTTTGAGACCTTGGCTTTCTTGTTCACTACACTATAATGCAGTGTCCTAATTTACATGAAGTTTTGATGCATGGAGGTTTAGGAAACTGGAACACTGTTGTTAGTATGGGATTGGGACCATGTCATATGAACTTCATTGTGATTCAGACTGTTAGCTGAAGTCGTTGGCTTCGGAGTCACTAACCAGCGCTGAAATCTTCTGAAGTGGTGATGGATGAATGGATATCTTCCTCATTTCCAATCCTTGTCTGGAAATAATCATGCCTCTGGGACCTGATCAAAATCCATTTTTGACTAGACTCAAGCCAGGATGGTCTGGAGTCTGGTCTTAAATGGATTCATGGGATGAGGAGAAAGAGACCTCTCTAATCCTTCATCCACCACCATCCCACTCCATTTTGGACTTTGAAAATAACCCTATCATTGCATCACTAGAACTTACAACTAGGGCCCCATTACCAACAAACTTACCATCGGCCACTTTTGGGTTTCCAGGGTGAGGGGTGTCTGCCTGCACAGATAGAGAGCAAATATATTCAAAATGCAAGTAACGTAAGTGCCTTACAGACTTCTCTGTGCTGCATCTTTGACGAAACTCCTAGTCCTAGTACACAAGCAGCTCACACTGTTAGTAGCAGCCTTGCTTTATGTAAAATGTATTGGAATATCAAAGCACTAATGCCCTGAACATCAGCTGGTCAGGGTCTGTTTAGTGTCCGGTTCTTTGACATGTAGCATATATTCTTGCCATTCCAAGAAAATTCTACATGCCAGGTTAGAACATGAGTTGCCAGCCTTTTTGTGATCATGGTATTTCCCCTGCCAGCCTTTTTGAGTCAGTGGGCACTTCTGGAATTCTGAGAAAGTGCAGTGGGTGCTGGTCACAAACTAGCTTCTGTGGGGACATGGTAAAACACATAAATGAGCAGGAAAAGAGACAGGATCACAAAACGGTGCAAACATACTCCATGTGAATGGAAAAAAGGGAGCAACATCAGCCACCACCGCACTTGTTGAGAGAGGTAAGTTTGTTGCCCTTTTCTTGGTTCATATTGGAAGAGAGGGTGCATCTCTATTCCTGACATCCAGTGAAATATGGGCAACGTAGGAGAGGCTGAGGCAGTGCAAACAGCACCTGAGCAGGATGAGCAAAGAGTCGCTTGTGAATTGTGGATTTCTGAATGGATATTTACTGAGATCTGTTGCAGGTACCAAAGGAGGTGGAGGCTGACATTGTTGGCAACCCAATGATGTTAGAGAAGTCCAGTTGAGCCACTATGATTACTCTGGTTTAGCATCACAGTTCAATTGAGATCAGAATGTGGATTTTAAAACAAGAGGTTGTGTCTGCACTTCTATCGCTAATTATATCAAATTGATAGATGCTTCTCTTCAAAACACACCACCGGGCATACTTTCTCCAGTGGTGCTAGTTTCCCAATCTGAACCACTTTGGAAGATGCTATTGGCCCCAAAGGGGGAAAGATATAGGGCAGGTACCATATGGCTCCCTGAAATCCATCTTTAACTGGAGATTTCAGGGACAGAAGCAGGACATTCCATTTTCTTACAGCTCTTTCCTGAGATGTGACTAAGCCCCACGAACCTACAGCAAATGATATCAACAGAACTTTGATGGGCAACATAATACAGATGAGGCAGTGCATGGATTTGTTTTGCTGTACCGGGTTGCATATGTTAACATTAATGTTTCCTTTTGACAGAGTGTTTTTAAACAGACAAGTATTTAAAAGTAAAAGTAAATTATATTTTAAAATGAAGTTTGACAACAGACAACTAAAACACAAAGTATCTCCTAAATCACTGTCCTTACTCCACTGCTTTCAAGGACAATGTGCTGCCAAGACAGTGGCAAGCAACCTTTTTGGCTGTCAGGTCTGCTTACGGTAGTGGGTGGTGGGTTGGTGGCTACACAGTCACATACATGAGCACCTACATGTACTCTTCCAGCTCTCACTCACATGCACACTTTAAACATTCCCACTTCACTCCCAGTGAAGGCACACATCTAATCTGTATGTCCTTGATGCAGCTAAGATCATTGTCTGCAGCAGCCTGGGCTACATGGGGAGTACTGTACTGAGAACGCAGCTTAAACCTTAAAAAGGTTTGTTGCCATGCTGCTATTCTCTTCTTCCCCTGCCCTGCCCCCAAGGGCTCCTAGGTAAAGGTAAAGGGACCCCTGATCATTAGGACCAGTTGTGGCCGACTCTGGGGTTGCGGCGCTCATCTCGCTTTATTGGCCGAGGGAGCCGGCATCCAGCTTCCAGGTCATGTGGCCAGCATGACTAAGCCGCTTCTGGAGAACCAGAGCAGCACACAGAAACGCCATTTACCTTCCCGCTGGAGCGGTACCTATTTATCTACTTGCACTTTGACGTGCTTTCGAACTGCTAGGTTGGCAGGAGCAGGGACCGAGCAACGGGAGCTCACCCCGTTGCGGGGATTCAAACCGCCGACCTTCTGATCAGCAAGTCCTAGGCTCTGTGGTTTAACCCACAGCGCCACCCACGTCCCCCAAGGGCTCCTGCTGCAGCCTAAATCACAGCACAGAAACAGGTGTCCTTTCCCCACTGTGCAGCTGATGGGGGAATCAACAGGGGAAAGGGGGTGGGGCTTCCTGGGGGCCTCACAGGCCACACCTAGAGTGGCCAAGGGTGGCTTGGCGGCTGCCGACATGTGTTTTAAGACAAGGGTATGCAGTACCGGCACCCTTTCTTTCCCTAGAAGAAAAGCACTGCACATAATTACTTCATCACCGCTATCTGTGACCTTAACCATTTGGTCCTGCCTTGAAAGCACTCATGCAGCATGCGGTGTTATTAGGGCAGGTGCTGACGAGGCAACAGACAAGAACAAAAAACATATAAAGCACATATGTTTATCCAGGGAAAATGGATAGATACTGTAAATAACTCACTGTTGTCTTGCACTGAGGCCTGGGAGAAATTGGAAAAACTGTCTGTTCAGAAATTGGAGGAAAATAAATACAGTAACTATTTAGTTATTTCTAAAAGCAATATATTAATAAAAGTGTAAGACCACGCTCCTCACCAAAGCCCTTTTTTTTGGGGGGGGGTATTTTTCTCTAAATAATTTTGGGATGGTTTTTCAGTCTGTATGTTGAAAATGTATATGCTAGGGTACTTCTCGTAATTTTTTTAAGACCAAGCTACACATCAGAGGCCAAGAGAAATCCACGTGGGGAGCATTTTGGAGCAGAGAAACTGCCAATTCCCTGCTCCTGATGCTGATTCTTTGCTTATCAGTTGTTCCCTCCTGATGTGGCTTTTAATATTAAATAAACAAATCCAGTCCTTTAAAATTACACTTACTTATCCCCTATCTTATTTTCATGGAATTCAAGATGGCTACAGTTACACACATTCACCTTACATTGATCAGATGGGCAAAACTGCTAAAAACTGTCAGCATTTTAGTGTACATTTTTCCTATCCAAGTTTGCTTAATATACACATTTTTTCATGTAGTTCCCCTCCTTTTCACTAATGTATTATTATTTGTTTAAAGATGCATTTCCTGCTAATACACACATTATGTGGTTGGAAAACTGCACCGCAAAGTTCTTTTGAGAAGTGAAAATTTTGAAGGAAAGCTGTGTCTCATTCTTTGTTTGTTTGGGGAGCTGAATCAGGTGGGTTCACATTCAAATGCAAACCGAATCAATTTTCCCCCCGATCTTCAGTAGTGAGCATTCTGTTGGAAATGTCAGGATGCAGCTCAGCTTGTGTTAAAGGCAGGCAAGTCTCCATGGGGATAGAATAGACAGTGGAGCCCCAAGCTTCCTTTACTGAGCTCACCTTTGCTAACCTTTCCTCAGGTGCAAGTCTGATACTCTCAAGGTTGCTGACCTCCTTTCCTCCTCCTCCTCTCTCCACCTTTTCATAATACCTATGGATTAACTCCTATCTGACACAACTGTGTTTAAGAGGAAGTATCCAGTTGATAACCGTGGAACAGACTCTCTCAGAAGATAGTGGACTCTCCATTGGAGGCTTTTCAGCAGACACTGGATGGCCACCTGTCATGGATGTTTTACTTGATATTCCTGCCTTGCAGGGGGTTGGACTAGATGACCCTAAGGATCCCTTCCAACTCTACAATTCTATTATTCCATGATTCTATGCTTCTTTGTCTCTTTCTCTCCTGTAGAGGTGAAGGAGCGAGTATGGCTCTTTGCATCTCCACCTTAGTTAACTGGAACTGTGATCTTTCCTACACAACATGTATTATTTCCTGTAATAAACTTAGCTTTCTTATTTTCCATACTCGGATTGCGTCCGGGGCAAAGTGTACTCCTCCAAGAGAGGATTCATTTCAAGCTTCTGCTGATGCATTTAAACTGCAAATGCCACCGCTTTCCACAACAACCTCGAAAAGATCCTCGCTTGGCTGTCTAGCAGCATTTTCAAAACAACGTTCTAGCTCTGAAAACTATCACACCAATAATTTATCACGTTGGAGTTCTTTGTGTCCAGCAGTAGCAAGCCCTTGGGAAGTTCACAACTAGAGCAAAATAAAGACAAATAACCGATGCCCCTAGCATCTGACAACCGGAGCCTCTGAAGATGGCAGCTGGATTGAAGTTTCTATAAAATTCCCTTAGTTTTTTTCAATTTGGATAGAGCCAAATGAGATGACAAATGTGGATGTACTTACTCCTTTAATGAAAACTACACGGCCTGGGGGTCCTGGGGGCCCAGGTAATCCACGCAAACCAGGAGGCCCCTAGAAAGATAAAAGCAGGAAAAGCATCAGGGATTGTTTTCCAGCAAAGGCTAGGGCCGGCCTCACCACTGTGTGATGTATTTTAATATAGCATGTCAACATGTTTCCTGATCTTAGTGCTAACTTTTTCTTGTCTGGTGGTGCTTCTGAACATACAAGTGTTCACAGTAGGTCTTAATCTTGTGAGAAATCCCTTTAGATGTTGTCATTAAAAAGTAGGGCTGCAGATTCTGATATGTGCTCGTGATCTGATCTGGGTCATGATACACCTGGATTGAACCAGGTGGTTTTGAATGCGAATTATATGGATTCCTCCCCCATCTCTACCCAGAGGTGGAGGTAGCTGTGCACCCGGGGGCAGGGCTAGCTGTCTGCAGGGGCAGGGTGAGAGTCCCAGGGGGGCGGGGGGGCGATGTCACCCCCCTCAGGGATGACACCTGGGCGGATCACACCCACCACACTCCCTTCCTCCACCAGTGTCTCTACCAGCACCAGTTGAATCCCACTCATCTGGGTGGCAGAATAACCTGCTAAAAGCGGCTCTGTTCTGGTGCTAAAGCGAGTACCCAGGAGGACACAACTCAGACCAACTCCTCCCAGCTTTCCCACCCAAGACTCAGTTGTGCACAGACTGGTCTCCTCGTCCACTAACAAGCAATAAATGAGGAAGATTTTATTGCAACCCAACCTGACTCTAAGATATAGAGCCAGCACGCCCAAGAACTGCCTGCTAAGGCAACCACAAACACTGGCTGGGGAGGACCAAAGCAGGGGATATATGGCAGCTGTCTAACTGAGGCTCACCCTTTCTCCAACACCAAACCAGCTCCTTACCTTTAATCACATTACTCAGGGCATCCCACGTGCTCCTACACAGTTCATAAACCTCTCCCCCCTCCCCCACTCATAACTAAAGACCCTGCTAATCTGGCAGTGTTTGAAAAACCCAATCGACTTTGTGATTGCTACAAGACAGGCCACACTAAAAGCAAAACAAAACAAAAAACACAGCACAACCTCACCCTTTAGGGATTTGGCCTCACCATACACGTCAGAGAGCATTTCCAAACAAATCATCCCTTCATCTCTATTGTGTCTCTTGTATAACCCCTGGCAATTGGTTTCAGAAGTAAACAGAAGTATCCTCTGAACATGAATATCTGAACATTGGCGACTATATCTTCCGAGAATGGGTTATCATATCCCTTTCGACTAACTTGACTAATCCCCTTTTAAAGCCACCCATGCCAGTGCCTATATAAAAAAGAATTTCCTCTTAATTAATTCATTCATGCATGGAATAGAGCTTCCCTTTGCTTGTTATGAGTATAGTTGCATCTTCTTAAACTGTTAATAAGAACTTCATTTCTGTAGAACTTACATATAATGTTACACCCCGTTCACCTTTTATGCCTTTTTTCCCATTCAGGCCAGGACGCCCCTGAAAGGCAGATAACAGCACATAAATGCTTTATGCCATAATAAAAAGAATTTTAAAATACCCCTCTTCCCAAAAAAGAAATGTACACACTGGCCGACCGGGGAAACCAAGTTCTCCTTTAAGTCCTGAAGGTCCAGGTGGCCCCTAAAGACAAAAAGAAGTATTACAAACAGAAAGAAAAACAGAACAAATGCCTAGATATGTGCAGTGCGCTTTATTGGAAATAAAGCCATATTTTAGTGCCTCTGCCACACATTTGTAGCTAATAATGAATTCGTATGTTCAATGTACATTAATACATTTGTACTGGTATGTTCCAATATTGTTTCTATTTTATCTTTATTTTAAAGTTTCTTTTAAATATGTGTGATATATGGGTAATATATGTGTGAAATATGGGTGATATGATAGCCATGTTCAAATATATAAAAATATATAAAAAATATATAAAAGGATGTCACATAGAGGAGGGAGAAAGGTTGTTTTCTGCTGCTCCAGAGAAGCGGACACGGAGCAATGGATCCAAACTACAAGAAAGAAGATTCCACCTAAACATTAGGAAGAACTTCCTGACAGTAAGAGCTGTTTGACAGTGGAATTTGCTGCCAAGGAGTGTGGTGGAGTCTCCTTCTTTGGAGGTCTTTAAGCAGAGGCTTGACAACCATATGTCAGGAGTGCTCTGATGGTGTTTCCTGCTTGGCAGGGGGTTGGACTCGATGGCCCTTGTGGTCTCTTCCAACTCTATGATTCTATGATTCTATGATTCTAAAAAGCTGAGAATCAGAGGCAATCCAGGGAAAGCTCTTCAAATACACTATAGGAATTACTGGGGCATTCTGCTTACATTTTTTTGTAGGGTTGCTTGAATATGTTTGCTTTTAAAAGTCCAGCCTACCACATTTGCACTTTCTGACTCAATATGTGAACTGAAACACAACCATCCTTTGAAATCTGTCCTTTTCAAAAAAAGAACCATTTGTATTATTTTCATTAACATTGCAAACAACGAACATGACCACACAAGGTTATTTCAAGTTATAACTACAGCAAGAAGAGCACCCACCAGTGTACTGTTGTGAGCACTCTGCGCTCATGCATGTGAAGAGTCATCTTATCGTAGAGATCCTGTGTCTCACGCATTACTCTACTTTCAGGGAGCTCTCACGTGAAGACTGGGGATGTAGAGTATATCCCAAAAATTCTGGGAAAAGATTTTTGACACCATCTCTTCCATCATGGGCCAGAAATGGAAGCCCCATTATCCCTGGACACAAACCATGGGATTGAGGCCAGTGACCTAGTGTTCTTCTTGTTGACAGCAGTGTGACTTGCTGTTGCTTGTCACTTTGAAGCCGAATCAGCGCCACTAATGGAGACATAACCATCTCTTGTATTTTAATATTTTGTTGGAAGCTGCCCAGACTGGCTGGGGAAACTCAGCCAGATGGGAGGGGTATAAATAATAAATTATTATTATTACTGATAGAATTTTGGAATGCAGTTCTCCAGCCAATTTGTGTGTACAAAAATGCATATACGAGGATAAAGGGTGCATAAATGTGTGACATTTGGTGAAAGAATGCACTATATATGGGGAAATTTCTTTGCAAAATTTGTATATTGGGGAAGATTGCATAGAAAAATATGTTTATTAGTTGAAAGTGCTGACCAAAAACAGGCTGGTTTCAGAAAACTAACAAGGGAACAATTCACATATGTACAAATGTATTTTTAATGGATCTAGGTTTCTAATAGAACTTTGCTTTTTACCATTATAATTCCTTCCACATAGTTCATTCCTTTCTTCACTTTTCTACCGTCACTTTGAAATATTTCTCCCTCTCTCCAATAGCAAAAGGTGCATGAACTGATTTTTAAAAATTAATAAGCTTACCATTGGTCCAACTGGTCCTGTTACTCCAGGTTCACCCTATGAGAAAAAGGGTTCTATTAGCCGTTATTGTTATTATTATTATTATTATTATTATTATTATTATTATTATCAATACCACCCTATACCCACAGGTCTCAGGGCAGTTCCTTAAAGAGCACACATTCTCTTCTATGGGACAGAGAGAGCAGAAGAATGCAAAAAAAAAACAAAAAAAAAAAAACCAACAAAGTTACCTTCTCTCCTGGTCTTCTTATCACTTCTGTTAATGATTCAGCTGAAGCAAAGATTGCTCCTGGCTCACCCTTTTCACCCTAGAAAAACCACATTATTCATTGCCATGATATTTCATTTTTCCTCCAAGGTTCGATGTTTACATTTATCTGGCGTACATAAATCTATCAGATGAATTTGCTGCTTTATTGACTTATACCAAGAGCTGACATGAATCTGACTTCAAACAGTCTCTTCCAAATGAGAAAAGAAACCAATGATTGGATGCACAGGGATCAGCCCACAGATATGGGTCCCAGATCTGGAAAAGTTGAAAACTAACAAGGGAACAATCACAACGCCCCATGTTATCCTTGGATCCTGGAATGTACTGCTAGATCCATGGGCACCTAAACTTGAACATAGCCCCGAATTACAATTGTGTGGTTCCACCTTTTTTCAACTTCCCAGAAGAAATTGCTTATTGGATTACCGTTTTGTAAAGGGAAGCTTCATCTCCACCACATTTAAAGGAAATATGACAAACCATGCAAACCAAATTCTTGAGGTCTCAGGTTGCCAAGATGTTTTGTGCTCATCTTTGAATATACAAGAGGAAATCATCCCTAACAGTTCCAAAATATGCTGGTAACCACCTCACATTTCTAAACTGGTCTACTGCCTGCTTTCCTTTTTACCTGCTTTCCTTTCTCTCCTGGTGAACCAGGAAGTCCAATGTCTCCTTTTGGTCCCCTGGGGCCCTAGAAAAAAAACAAAGTAGACTTTCTATAAACAGGCCTATTATGATTAGGTAACTTCCGCATGTTGCCAAATATGATTAACATCTTATTGTTTTTAGGACAACAGCCGACCTGTATGCAAAACTGGGTCTGCTGACAAATCTCTATGGAGCCATGGTCATGGCTGGGGAGGGGACATGGGCATCTGCTGGGACTGGGAGAGATGAAGGGAGCCAGGGAAGGAACTGAGTGGGTCTGGTTGCTGTGTCCACCCACAGAGGGACAGTCAGCCAGCCTATCCAATGAGATCCAAGGGAAGGGTAGACCTTGAATGCAGGTTTCTCAGAGGCTACATCTACCCAGGTGTCGTCATCATTCACAAGGTCTACCAGAAATAGTAGGTATGTTTGTAGTATTTACTTTGCCCTCCCCCTAGAAAAATTCCTGTAGATGTCCATGGGAGGGGGGTGATGTCTGCAATTAGCATGGAAGCCTGAAATGGGTTTAAATGTGTGTGAATGAGCATACCCAGAAACTCTCCCTGTGATTCGGCTAATTGCAGAAAAGTCTGAAGAGCAAAGCCTGAGAGGTTTCGAGTGGGGCTTGCCTATATCTCTCTGCTCCCATCCCTGATTTTATGCATTGTGTGTTTGGGACATTACTACAAAGAGTGGGGGAATTACATAACTCCCACACAAATTATGAATCAGCCTACATAAAAAGACCAAATAGGTTAACGGAAACAGATAGGCCCAGAGGTGTCGGCTTGTGAGGACATCACACTCTGAAATTGCATGTGTGAGCATATTGACTCCCTCCATAAGTCAGGCAGAAGATTCCCAGGTTTTGGGAAGGAGGCACCAGGGGAACATTTAGGGGACTAGCCTAGTCCCACCTTGTTGGATCAGGCCTTCTCCTAGCAGCAAATACATGTCCTGCTGGAGCCAACATACCCACTGGCCATGCCAGCTGCCGGGGACACCTTTAGTAAGTGAAGGAGGGCTGTGCTTGCATAGCTGTACACAGGGAGGTCTCATCTGTGTGAGTGGTGGACCTGCTTGAGCAAGGTTTCCACCTGTCTGTGCATCTTCGTGTGGGGAGGCCTTCTTCACACACTTCTTCACACTTCTTGACAAGTGCTCATCCACCTGTGGCCAGCAGGTGTGTCCATGTTGGGGCCTGGGGATTGCAACATGGTCCCCATCCCTCAGCCACGTTTGCTACATCTATGGAGCAGAAGGCCTGAAGAGAGCTCAACACTTAATCTGAGCCTCTGGAAACGTTACAAAAGGAGCATGATGGCAATAGACACCATCCCAGTTTCATTTCCCCAATGATTTATGTGAAATGCTCTTATCTGATGACTGCAAGCACCTGACTGGAACTTGCTGAAGTCGTCATATAGAAGAATCAAAGCAGTATCACTTGGTCAGAACTGAAACTTATTCTCAAAGCCGCCACTGGAATCCTGCAGTATAATGCCTGGTTTTACTCAGATTTATGTTATTTTCTCATTTTATTATTAGGACCTTAGAGTTTGTTGGGCATTATACACTTTGTGCACCATGACAAGTGCTAAAACATTAATAGCAATTACATTACATGTTTTCTGTTTCAGAAACTGGGTATATGGTACTTACAGGAAATCCTGGGAGGCCAGGCTTACCGTCTGGACCCTGTAAAATGCAATGACAAAGCAGGTGAAGATGTTTCACTGTGATTAGGATCCCTGCTGTTTGTGAATGCCATTTCATTTTGAACTGCATTTAAAACATTGGACAACTTTCTAAATACAGCTGTCTGAGTAACAGAATCCAAGGCTTAAGTTTCAGAAGCTAACACTCACTGTTAATTACTTGAAAAATATTTCTGGTCTACAGAGACACACATCCTTTAGGAAACATGGCAGATTTAATTTGTCTGCATGAGAACCAGCAAGTTTGCATTCATTGTTTTGATTTGTGGGAACTGTAAGCAGTGTGGAAATACTTCTCCATATGATAGAAACATATCATACAGGCCTGCAATGCTTAGTTGATGTGTAAAATAAATCAAAATCCTTTTCCTGATTTTAAAAAGTGATTCCAATTAGAGAGCAGATACAAATTTAATACCTGTAAATATATATGGTTAGATCCAGACTGAGGCTTCAGTGCTATTACACACTTACCTGGGGAGAAAGCCTCATTTAAATCAGTGAGAGTTACTTCTAAGTAGTGATATACAAGTTATTTGTACTCTGAAGTTGGTTGCACATTGTTGCCACTGAATCAGTGGGACGTAGCTTGAGGAATGACTAACTTTTCCCATTGATTTCAGTGGGACCGAAGTTCAGCTAAGTCCATCCCATAAACTACAGGGGAATGGCACCACCTTTGAAGTGACATTTTGTCTTCCCTCATACACAAAAAGAATGTCTCTCTTTAAGAAGATGCTTCCTTTAACTCCTGCATGCATTATCTAAAAAGGGAAGTTGGTTTTCCTCTCCAGAACTATCGCTTTACTACTGTGCAAACATATACATAGACAAGGACTCAGCTGATCTGGAGAGACTGCCACCTCCCTGAGTGGGACAAGGTGTTTTTAATCTCCACTGT
The DNA here is from genome assembly GCF_951804945.1 of Podarcis cretensis. Lineage (NCBI taxonomy): Eukaryota > Metazoa > Chordata > Lepidosauria > Squamata > Lacertidae > Podarcis > Podarcis cretensis. The sequence goes on along the minus strand of NC_137182.1, from coordinate 4,191,936 downwards.
GGTGCTGGGATGAACAGAGAGCTCTAAACCTATCTGCCCAGTACAGTGACAGGATGGTGATGAAAACCACCCATCAGGTCAAGGCTTGGCAAGCCACTGGGGAAGGTTTGGTAGTCCAGATCAGGCCCACGTGCCCACTCCTGCTTTATAAACTTAAACCTAAAAAGAGTGATATTTTGTGTGTGCGCACACAAGTGCATGTGAAGCACGCCGTGCATCTGCTACCGCCTCCCCATTCCCATGCTCAACAAACTTTGCCAGGTCAGTAAAAGAGGTAAAGGTAAAGGTAAAGGTACCCCTGCCCGTACGGGCCAGTCTTGACAGACTCTGGGGTTGTGCGCCCATCTCACTTAAGAGGCCAGGGGCCAGCGCTGTCCGGAGACACTTCCGGGTCACGTGGCCAGCGTGACATCGCTGCTCTGGCCAGAGCCAGAGCCGCACATGGAAACGCCGTTTACCTTCCCGCTGGTAAGCGGTCCCTATTTATCTACTTGCACCCGGAGGTGCTTTCGAACTGCTAGGTTGGCAGGCGCTGGGACCGAGCAGCAGGAGCGCACCCCGCCGCAGGGATTCGAACCACCGACCTTTCGATCGGCAAGCCCTAGGCGCTGAGGCTTTAACCCACAGCGCCACCTGCGTCCCGTCCAAGTAAAAGAGGTGGTAGCAAGTAAATCAGCACTGAAAATCAGAGCATCCATCTCTTACATAGGGGTGGGACCTAACATCCTAACATCCCCTTTGGAAAAATGATGCTTATCACAACGTTTATGCCTCTCACCTGAATAAAATCACGGGGTGGGGAGTAGCGGAAACTGAGATGTGAGTCCCAATCCCTTCCCCGCAGGAGAGATGGATGCAATGAACATCCAGCCTGTCGATGCTTATGCAGGCTCTGACGGATTCCTCAAAAGCAGGGTGAGATCAAGCAGGGGTGCTATCTATTGCAAGCACACCAGCTCAGTTCCTTGAAACGGCCCTAAATTGGGAACAGTTTTCCTATTCCAGGTTTATGTTTTGTTTTTGCAGTTGATTATATAGACTAAACCATCCCCAATCATCATCATCACCATCATATAGTACTATATTCTACATGTTCAGCTAGAAACGTATTGGAGATTACTATGATTATATTCTGTTATATTGGATGGATCAAGATCTGTACTCAGAGCTGTTGTCATATAACACAGTGAAGTCCAAAGAGGTTGGTAGAAGAAGCATATTTCTATGTGAGACAGTGGCGTAGCGTGGGTTGTCAGCACCCGGGGCAAGGCAAGTAATTTGCGCCCCCTAACCCGTGGATTTGCGCCCCCTAACCCCCAGATGTTGCGCCCGGTGTGGCCGGCCCCCCCTGCACCCCCCACGCTACTCCACTGATGTGAGAATCAGAGAAAAATGCTTTAGGAGTTTACTTAAACCAAGGCATGGTTTTATCTAGCACAGCAGAATAGAACGAATTTTTGAAGGAATTTATTGAAGGAATTTTTTTATTTTGTTTTGACTATGGCAGACCAACACGGCTACCTATCTGTAGCAGAATAGAACATACTCACTGGAGGCCCAACAAGTCCTTTGATTCTCGTAATGTTAAAACTTTCATCTGAAGCATTTAGTGACTAAAAGAGAGAGAGAGAGAGAGGGAGGGAGGGAGAGAGAAGCAGGCAAAATGCCAAACATTAATAGTTTTTCTAGATCATCCACTAATTTCTAGAAATACTGGAGAAAAATGAAATGCTCTACTAATTTTATCTAAAATGGAGAAAGGTAAGCAGGTCATCAAAAGCATACACTGTTTTTCTACCCCTCTCCTTCAAGCATTATTTATTTTCTTGCACTCCAGCAAGAAGTATCAGACACAGGAGAATAAGGAAGGGGAGGGGACTTTGGAGATTTGCACTAGATAGCCAGACAGAGGAAGCCACTGCAAGGCCTGTTCCTTCTGCTTATATTGCTAAACCCCTATAATATGATGTCACTCTCTTTTTTTACTAGAGCTGGGCTGAACAAACTCCCCAAGCAGCTGGACAGACATGGGTGTGGCAAAAAACCCCAAAAACCTCCTGTGTGCTGGCAGCCTGTCATAATCTCCTATGGGGGATCCCTCATTAAAAAGGGGGGGGGGGATTGGCCATTAGAACTCTGATCCATCACAAGAGTAAAGATTGCTTCCTGCTATCCACTACATGCCTCTGCTGTGAGCAGCCACCATAATGGAAGGAGTGAAAGTGCATTTAAAAATACGCGATAAGCACCTACCAGAGAGACACATTTGACCAAGGCTCTCTGGTGTGTGTTCATTGTGCTTTTTTCACCCACACATCTCCTTTCCAAATGCTGCATATAGCAAAATGGAATGTCCAAAGTCTGTTTTGGGGGCCTAATCCAGCCCCTGTGGCAGTTTATTTCTATGGGGCAAAATCAGCAACTTCAATCCTTTCAACTGATCCTACCATAATAAAAAAGCTCAACAACTTCAATCCCATCAACTTTGGTTGGCCTTTGGTCGGCCCTCACAGCCCTTTACTTCATCAAATCTGGCCCTCTTTGAAAAAAGTTTGGATACCACTGCTTGAAAAGTGAAGTAACATCATGGGCTGGTGCAGAGAGAATGCTCCTAAAGCTCTTTAACCATTGTTCATAAGTTCCTTCCTCTACCCGCTTCCCTTTCCCAAACATCTACAGGATTTACCAAATACACTTTGCTATCCATTTTGTGTTTTGAAACCTGCTTCATTAGCATTAACCACAGTAATAGGGGAATCTGTGTGTGAGATGAGGGACTGGAACATGCAATATGGCAGGGTAATTTTCCATCAATATTGGTTAATTTCATCAGAGAAAGGCCCACTTGAACTCCATTATGGCAATGAAAAAGCTACATGGTTTTGCTTATACAGTATTTGCTGCCAAGGCAACACGCCACATTCTCTGCATTGAGCATAACAGTCACCGGTGAAGTCAAGAGATTTGGCTTTGTATTATTTATAATATTTATGAGATGTCTCAAAGTAATTTCTCTAGGTGTCTTACTTATAAAATAATAAAACATACCAATAAAACCATATTATTATATGTTATTGCTTGGCTTCCCTCTACTTCTATGCCTCAATGGAATATAAACTCTCAATATCTGACTTCATCTCTAGATGTTGAAGCAATTTGCTTTTCATATAAGAACAAATTCCCATGGGTAATTTCAAAAAACTTTCAGGTTTCAAACTAGCTCACATGGGCTCACTGGAGAATTGAAACATAGTTCAGTCAAATGTTAGACATCTTTATTTCTGCATAGATTGGTAACAAACATGCTTTCCAGAATGCTTGGGCAGGAAAGCTTGAAGAAGTAGTTTGTTCTGTATTTTAGATTATGTAGCAGAACAGAAGGTAGTTAAAAAACAGTGTTCTTGTTGTTTCTAATTTGGGGATGCAGTTTTGCTTACTTAGAGGATTGTGGTCTGAGGGCGACCCCTTAGAGTCTGGAGCTGCTGCTTTTTTTACAGTTAAAACATTTCCTTCCCTCACAGATATTAGCTTTTTCAAGAAACTAGAAAGCCTGGCTGGTCAATGACAACCGAGCAGCAACTAACTGGGAGAGATGGTGCTTTTTGGAAAGGTGCTTTTGTTCTTCACAAAATGTCCTACTGAATGTCCTACTGAATGTCCAAATAGAGGTATGTGCCTATGGAGAAGGTGTACGAGTCTGGTGCGATGTAAGGCATATATGCAGAGTCCTTAAACCTCACAAACAATTAGGGTAAGCAAAAGAAAAGGACACCACTTTTGCTTCCTCTGTTGTGCGACGTAAGTCTTGTTCTTCGGCTCACTCACAAGTAAACCAAATCTTTTTGAGTCAAGCCAGTAAGGCAGCCTCCCCAACCTCTGCTGGGCTGGCCATGATGGGTGAGGATAATGGGAGCTGTAGTCCAACAACAACATCTGGCGATCCACGGTTGGAGCAGAGCCGGGCCATCTCTGAAGGTCTTACACAATCTTGCAGGTCTCTCGAGATCTGGCTGACCTGGAAGCTGCAGCCATGGGACCCATGGGGTTTGATGGAGACAGCAAGGGTGTGTGTCCAGGGTGGCATCTTTCTGCTTTGCCTCAGGCGGTCAAACAGCACGGTTCGCTCCTGCTACGAAGTCTAGCTGTGATGACAGTGAAGCAGAGCCTAGCTCTCACATCCCACTCCCTCTCTCTTTTCACCTATCAATGTACTCCATTGCCTGGTATGGAACAGATGTGGCAAAGAACATCAGGATTTCTGGAATGATTTCAAGATTTTTGTGAAGGCCTCACCTCCAAACTTCCACAATTGGCAGACATTAGCAGCAGCACTACGCAAATGTAGAAAAGGCGGTTATAATGGTGCAGCAGAATAGCAATAAGATACCTACCCTGGGAATGGCTATGATGGGACCAGGTGGTCCAGGTGGCCCAGGTGGCCCCACAACACTGGCACCATCTTGTCCTGGTTCGCCCTATTGCAACAGAATATGGTGGTTAGGAGCATAGGGAATGACCTTAGGTAATGAGACAAAACCAAACCATGTTAATCTTCTGATTTATATACACACACGTTCCAATTTCCGAACTCAATGCATTCTCAGAAAATTGTTTATCAGGTGAGTGTTTGCATAACCACATAACCGACCTGGCCACAGTGATCCATGCGACGTCACCTCCAGGCTTGACTACTGTAATTTGCTCTATGCGGGGCTGCCCTTGAAGCTGTCCCAGAAACTCCAACGGGTGCAGAATGCTGCAGCGAGGCTCCTCACGGGGTGTCTGCCATGGAAGTATATTCACCCAGTGCTTTTCCAGCTGCACTGGCTCCCGGTGGAGTACAGGGTCAGGTTTAAGGTGCTGGTTTTGACCTTTAAACCCTTCATGGCCTAGAACCCACGTACCTACGGGACCGCCTCTCCCAGTATGCCCCACAGAGAGCCTCAAGGTCCATAAATAGTAACACCCTAGTGGTCCCAGGCCCTAAGGAAGTTAGATTAGCCTCAACCAGAGCCAGGGGCTTTTCAACACTGGCTCCAGTCTGGTGGAACGCTCTGCCTCATGAGACCAGGGCCCTGCAGGATCTGATTTCTTTCCGCAGGGCCTGTAAGACAGAGTTTTTCCTCCTGGCCTTTGGCTTGGAGCCAATTTGATTTCCTCCCTCTCTTTCTTTTTTCTTTTCCTTTCTCCTCCTGCGATGAGGCTACATTTTAATATTTTAATGTTTCAATATTTTAATGTTGTATTTTAATTTTGTTTTTGAGTTGTAATCATTCAACTTGTTTTTATTATTGCTTGTTAGCCGCCCTGAGCCCAGCCTTGGCTGGGGAGGGCGGGGTATAAATAAAAATTATTATTATTATTATTATTATTATTATTATTATTATTACAAGCTGATGATTTCCATTATTTCCTATGGGAACATTTCTAATCCATTCTCTTTCTCCCACCATGTTTTCTTCCTAAAATGCCCAGAGCCAACCAAAAGAAGAAAGACAAAGCAAAACTGGTGGGTCCGATCTCTCCTTCTCCCTGATTGGCCCATTCCTTTTCTCCACCCCCCCCTTGCATGGTTTTTGCCTGAAAAATAGCTGCAGCCAACCAGCAAAGCACAAACAAATAAGGAAGTGGGCAAACTCCAGCTGTCTGGATATCTGAATCACCCACACATATGTGCTGGAAGCTGCCCAGAGTGGGCTGGGGAAACCCAGCCAGATGGGCAGGGTATTATTATTATTAATTTTTATGAAGGTTTGGGCAAAATTATTTGCGTTTGGAGAAGTGTATCTGCAGATAACAAGCTGGTGGATAGGGGGACCTGCATGTAGAAAGCTTCAGCCCTTGTAAAAAGATGTTGAATGCATCACTGAGGTCCAAGTGGATATTGAATTAAATTAAAATAAATGCCACTTCTTACCTTGGGTCCTGGGTCACCCTTATCTCCTTTTGAGCCCTGCATTTAATTTAAAAGCCAGCATTAATTGCATGAAAGGAAGATGGTAACACTGTCGCTCATAATCTAGATTGTATATATTGAAACACGGCTGTCCATGAGAGAAACAATGGACAAAACAATAGACAAAAGGTCAGAATTGCTTTTATTTATTTAATAAAATTTATACACCGCATGATTTAAAAACAAAACAAAACTCAAAGCGGTTTACAGAAGACTTAGCAGTAAAAATGTACAACCCAGCGTACAAAACTTAAAATACTAAAACAGATTAAAATTACTTCAACTTTCTAAGCAGCTAGATAGGCCTGTCTAAACAGGAATGTTTTTAGCAGGTGTTGAAAAGGGTTCGGTGAAGGCCTCTATCAAGAGGCAGAGAGTTCCAAAGTGCAGATGCCACCACATTAAAAGATCAAGGACTTACAAATGCAAAACAGGTATTATGTGACACCTGTAATAGTGCCGGTTCTGCCGACAGAAGCGGTTGAGTGGGCACATGTGGGGTAGGGTGATCTCGTGGGTGAACTGATCCCATTTCCCCACTGGTAGAATTCAGTGGCACCCCCCCAACCTTCTGAGTTTCAGACCACAAATGGCTCTGCTTCAGGGGCATCTAGATGACAGGCCAACTCACTGACTTTTCTTGTTGAGTGACAACTGTTAAGTAGGCCTAGTCATTCTGGCCAAGGGCACAAATCTCCTTCTCTGAGGAAAAAGCAGGTACCTGCTACGTACGGGTTCACATTGTTGTCATTATGAGACATAAAACAAAAAACACAATAACTGCAAACACTTGAAAAATACAAAATTACAAAACAGTTACAGTGTACCATGTGCTTTGACCTTTAAGAAGGGCTGGTAGAATGTGGGAGCATATAAATATGCAATTTAATCTTAATAAACACCCATCAGTGGGTCTTGGGATCTTGCCTTCAGTGTTGTTTGCTGCCTGTTGAAATTTACAGTGGTGCCTCGCAAGACGAAATTAATCCATTCCGCGAGTCTCTTCGTCTAGCGGTTTTTTCGTCTTGCGAAGCAAGCCCATTGACGGCTTAGCGGATTAGAGCTATTAGCGCTATTAGCGGCTTTTAGCGGCTTATCGGCTTAGCAGATAAGCGGCTTAGAAAAATGGGGGAGGGGGAGAAAAAAAACCCGCAGGAACTCGCAAGACATTTTCATCTTGCGAAGCAAGCCCATAGGAAATTCGTTTTGCAAAGCACCTCCAAAACGGAAAACCCTTTCGTCTAGCGGGTTTTCCGTCTTGCGAGGCGTTCGTCTTGCGGGGCACCACTGTATTTGTCCGGCTCCCGCACCTAAACCTGAAACGAAGCCTCTACACATCTCAGGCTGCAATTTCAAGCGATGCATAGAGAAGGAAGTTCACAGCCTACTCACTGTGTCTCCAGGTCTTCCAGCAACACCAGGAAATCCCGGCCTTCCTTCTGGGCCTTGCTCTCCCTAATGGAACACAAAAATATCCCACATTCACTTCACAGATTCATCAGCTGCTTTTAACTGAGGCCACGATCCAGAGAATTCATTCCAATGCCCCCAAAGGCTTACTACAAATGTAAAGATCACAGGGAAAGAAAAAGTAACACAGGGCTGGGCACTCCAAGTAACAAAGCCAGACAGACATGAAGGGGCACTCATCTCAAAGAGGCCCCCCAGAAAGAGTCCTGGCATCTCAGCAGCCATGGTCTGTCTACTGATTATACATAGTATGGTTTTCAAAAGCTTCATTGAGGTAAAAAGGTAAAGGACCGGACGGTTAAGTCCCATCAAAGGTGACTATGGGGTGCGGCGCTCATCTCGCTTTCAGGCCGAGGGAGCCGGCATTTGTTCACAGACAGCTTTCTGAGTCATGTGGCCAGCATGATTTAACCACTTCTGGTGCAACGGGACACTATGATGAATGCCAGAGTGCACAGAAACGCCGTTTACCTTCCTGCCACAGCAGTACCTATTTATCTACTTGCACTGGTGTGCTCTTGAACTGCTAGGTTGGCAGAACCTGGGATGGAGTGACAGGAGCTCACCCCGTCACAGGAATTCAAACTGCCGACCTTCCGATTGGCAAGCTGAAGAGGCTCAGTGGTTTAGACCACAGCACCACCCGCGTCCCTGTCAAATTCACCCCAGATGGGACATTGAACAAATAGCAAACAACCAAAGCAAGACAAATAATAGTGTGCTAAACTACAAATATAAGTAGTCTGAGCCTTCAGCAATCTGTTATTGCCCATGCAAGGCCAATGTCGTTCATAAAGTCTTTATTTCAGCTGCTTCCTACAGGTCATATCCTCTAGTTTGAAGATGGAAGCATCCCAAAGCTGGAGTCCCATAGTATCACTTACGAGGACAATCCAGGGCTGGCCTGAGACGTTTTGCCAATATAGGCAAAATGTCCTTATGCCACCAGCATGATGCCACTTCTTCACAGATCCTGGCCCCCCTCCCTCCCCCGACCATTATGTCCATGTTGCCGCCGGCTCCGACACTGCAACTGCCACCATGACAAGGGCACAGTGGCAATGGTGAGGACAACAGCACTGTGGCAGTGGCGCAGGCAAAGCCCCAGTGGGACTAGCAGTGGTGCCATGGTAGAGGTGGGAGGCAGGCCTGCAAATGGCTTCACCAAAATTTGCTCCTGTGTTTCTGAAGAAGCTTTATAGAGATTTTCCCAGTAAAAACTGGGCTGCCTACCCTCTGCAACTGGGCCTAGAATTGCTCAATTCTGGTGTATTCCATCTTCCACTTGGAGGATGGAAGGTGGCTAACAGACTGAGGTTGAATCCTGATAAAACAGAAGTACTGTTTTGGGGGGACAGGAGGCAGGCTGGTGTGGGGGACTCCCTGGTCCTGAATGGGGCAACTGTGCCCCTGAAGGACCAGGTGCGCAGCCTGGTCGTCATTTTGGACTCACAGCTGTCCATGGAGGCGCAGGTCAATTCTGTGTCCAGGGCAGCTGTTTACCAGCTCCATCTGGTATGCAGGCTAAGACCCTACCTGCCAGTGGACTGTCTTGCCAGAGTGGTGCATGCTCTAGTTATCTCTCACTTGGACTACTCCAGTGCGCTCTGTGTGGGGCTACCTTTGAAGGTGACCCAGAAACTACAACTAATCCAGAATGCGGTAGCTGGACTGGTGACTGGGAGTGGCTGCCGAGACCATATAACACCAGTCTTGAAAGACCTACATTGGCTCACAGTATGTTTCTGGGCACAATTCAAAGTGTTGGTGCTGACCTTTAAAACCTTCAACACCCTCAGTCCAGTATACTTGAAGGAGCGTCTCTACCCCCCATCGTTCTGCCTGGACACTGAGGTCCAGCGCCGAGGGCCTTCTGGAGGTTCCCTCGCTGCGAGAAGCCAAGTTACGGGGAACCAGGCAGAGGGCTTCTCAGTAGTGGCACCTGCCCTGTGGAACGCCCTCCCACCAGATGTCAAAGAGAAAAACAACTACCAGACTTTTAGAAGACATCTGAAGGCAGCCCTGTTTAGGGAAGCTTTTAATGTTTGATGCACTATTGTATTTTAATATTTTGTTGGAAGCTGCCCAGAGTGGCTGGGGAAGCCCACCCAGATGGGCGGGGTATAAATAAATAAATAAATAAATAAATAAATAAATAAATAAATAAATAATTTAACACAAATAGCTGGACCACCACAGGTTTCAAAGCTGCTTTCCTTGGCCGATACCAGACTGATTCATGATTATGTTGACAACATTCTAGGCAAAATGCTTTTAAAGGTTGACTGGTATTGCTTTTCACAGATTCAAAATATGTTCAACAGATGGAATTCCTGGAGCAAGTCTCCACATTCTGTTGTTTTATAAATTACAGTAAGCAAAAACTGTTTCATGATAGAACCTTTCAGTAATTAAGTGATTCACTGTGGCACCATTTTCATGTTTATACTGGCATGGCTCCAGTAAATCAGTTGAGAATACTTCTAGGAAACGAAAAAATATAGTTCACTTCTACCCCAAGGAAATCCAGTGGGCTCAATGGTATTACATGTATAGAGAGGAAACGTAGAGACTTGCCTGGCCCCATGACTGTGTATACCACTAAAAAAGGTTGTGATGCCATGGGAGGTGAATATCATCATCATCATCATCAATATTTTTAAAGTACTAAAAGCCAAGGCCAGGAGGGAAATGCTCACTGAGTAGCAGCGATGGCCCTGATAAGTCCAGCCACTCTCAGGCCTCCCTGCAGGGCAAGGATACACCCCCCCCCAACTGCCAGCCATTGTCAGGAGAAAGGGGAAGACATGGAGCCAACATCTCATTGGACCACATGATATCCCTACAGCCAATGAGCAATGGATGGCTCCGAACAGCCTCTTCTGCTGCTATCTTGGTGTGGCAAACCATCTAGTCAGAAACTAGCCAGGCACCTTTGGGACTTCTTCATTGCTTCTTCGGCCAAAATTAGTCTACTTCAGTGGTTTTCAACCAGTGTGCTGTGGCACCCTGGGGTGCCGCAAGCAACACTGGCCTTCGTCCTTCTTTCCTCCTCTCCCTCCTCTGATTCCCTCTTGCATCTCTGCCTCCCAAAGGCTTGCGCAGCTCTTTGTTGCAGCAACCCTGGCTACAACCCCCCCCCCGGGTGAATGGTGCCTCTGGGGCTGGTCAGGGGGTGCTTCCCAGGCCCCTGTGTGAGGAGGCACCTCTCTTTAGGGCAAGGGGGAGCAGCTCAGAGACCAGGGGTGGCAGTTGCGTCTGCCCAGAGGACTCCAAAGGAGAGGGGAAAGGAGAGGAGGCTGAGGAAACACTCCACAAGGGAGGGTGTTTGAAAAAGGGTGAGAGGCTGCAAGCTCTGCAAGGAAGGGGTGACATAACTGGGCTCCTGAGCCCTATAGGGGTGCCACAGAAAGAATGTAGTTGGTCAAGGAAGCCATGGACTCAAAAAATTAAAAATTTCTGGTCTACTTACTTTACTTTGCCTCATCTCATTGCAATTCCATACATGCACCTAAATGTATGTTGTACATGAAGATGCATATTTTATAATGTGAGAAAAGAATGTCTTTGCTTCAGTCCAATGCACAAATCTGGAAATGGGACTACGGATTAGCTTCTGGGTGTTATCTACCAGGGAGAAAGCAAGACATTTTCTTGACATTTCTCACATGCCAAAATACATAGGTAAAGGTAAAGGACCCCCGGATGGTTAAGTCCAGTCAAAGGCGACTGTGGGGTGTGGCGCTCATCTTGCTTCAGGCCAAGGGAACTGGCATTTGTCTACAGACAGCTTTCCAGGTCATGTGACCAGCAGGACTAAACTGCTTCCAGCGCAATGGGACACCATGACAGAAGCCAGAGTGCACGGAAAAGCTGTTTACCTTCCCGCCACAGTGGTACCTATTTATCTACTTGCACTGGGGTGCTTTCAAACTGCTAGGTTGGCAGAAGATGAGACAGAGCTCACCCCGTTGCAGGGATTTGAACCCCCAACCTTCTGATCAGCAAGCCCAAGAGGCTCAGTGGTTTAGACCACAGTGCCACCCGCTCCCTGCCAAAATATATACATCTTCAGACAGAAGGGTAGATCAGCATGCCTGACATTAAAACACAAGAGCAAGCTCTATACTGGAATACTTGGGAATTCTAAAGTATGTGGTCACTTCAGCTAAATCTTTAATTTGTGTTAGATACAAAGTATTTGCCTTTATTTCTATGAAGTCAGTTTATAAATCATGTTTAGTTAATGTCTCACCTTTAAGCCAGGTGTACCTGGTAGTCCATTGTCACCTTTTTCTCCCTAAAACAAAAACAAAATAGTCATTTTAAAAATGGAGAACTAAAATAATTTTTTAAACAAGAAGCTTCCTTGTATACTTTGAAAGGTATAATTAATCCATGATCCTTCCTACTTTAGCCTAAAAATTATTTGTGGCATCACAGTGCATTTGAAGTTATTAGCAAAATCTCAGAAATACATTGATTTCACTGACATTTCCCTTCTGTAGAAAGAATGGATGCATGAAGGTATCAGACAAGCAAAGTTTTTTTGTGCATAAAGACTAGTTTTAAGGAAACCTTTGGTCTTGAAAACATAATCATTATTAACTCCACTGGCATTTGACATAAACATAGTCATAACAAGAGGTTATGCTATAATCAAAATATACAGATTTGCTGTTTGTCTGTAGGAAAGATAGGACAATTGCGTGGACAGGCGGAGTCCCCAGATCCCGAGTGGTCCCCCCCGTCATGTGGAATAACGACTCTAGACAACGTGCTATGGGATTAAATTGGCCACAACTTTATTAAATTTCAAATGTGGGTAGACCTTGGCTCAGGCATTGGGCGTTCTCCCTCCCTAGTCCCCAGCCGGGGACCTAGGGAGCATCAGGGTTATCCAGCGTGTGTGGGGGGGATGGGCCGGCTCTGGAGAACATATGTTCAAGCAGAGATAGCCGCCCCCATTACGCCGCCGCCACAGGGGAGAGCAATGACGACCTTTCGGCGTACGGCCAAAGCCTCCCTTCAAAAACCCCTTTAACGGGGAACCCTGGTATCGCCGCCGCAAGGAGGAAGATGGACTAAAGGATTCCGCCCAAGGCCTGATACCGCTAAAGTTGTGACGTTTTGCTACGGGAAAGGCGAAACCTGCCAATGCAGGGAAATTCCTTTCCGGCCCTTTAACAGCGACCTTATCGTAGCAGCGCCCGCATACCTGTGGAGAAAGGTTAACCTGCAAAACCTATGAAGAAAAGTTAACCTGCGAAAGAAGACATTAACTGAGGGTGGGTAGGGTGGGAGAAGCTCTGGAGCCAAGTGAGGATTAACAAGTAAGATCCACCCTCTATTGTGTGGGCAGGTAATCCCTCCCCCTACCTGGCCTGGTTTCCCTGGCAACGCTTCCCCCAGGTGGGATTGGACAACTCACTGGGGTAGGCGGGGACCTCCAGGTATCCCACCTGAGGGAAGGCAAAGCCTATGCTGATGGGGCCACTCCAGATCCAAGGCTGCACGCGTCCACGCAAAAGGGGCCCCCGTTTTAAGTGGGGAGCGGTCACTGGCGACCTGTGTGGATTTTAAAAGGGAAATGCTGATGCCTAAACTCCTCCCAGTCTTCCTCCAGCTTTCCTCTCCTTTCTTCCCCTTTTCTCTCCCTCATCTTCCATGGCCCTTTCTGCTTCAGTCTCCCATCTTCCACCTGGTCATACCTTTAGCATCTTGCTCCTTCCACCACATGCTGCCAGCAAGGCCAAATGATCAAAAGGACAGTTTCCTCCTTCTGTTTTGGGCTTTTCCCACACATACCTCCCCCCCCCCACAAAGTACCGGTACTTGTGGGTGGGTACCTTGGATTTCCCCAGCCCAGCTGATACCTCCCAGTGTTGTGCTTGGGTGCTGCCATTTTCACTACATAAGCACAAATGCTGTTCATCTGAAGATTGCAGATAGGTAGCCGTGTTGGTCTGCCATAGTCAAAACAAAATAAAAAAATTCCTTCCAGTAGCACCTTAAAGACCAACTAAGTTAGTTCTTGGTATGAGCTTTCGTGTGCATGCACACTTGGTATCTGAAGAAGTGTGCATGCACACGAAAGCTCATACCAAGAACTAACTTAGTTGGTCTTTAAGGTGCTACTGGAAGGAATTTTTTTATTTTGTTTTGACATCTGAAGATTGAAAATAAGGGGAATATTGTAGCTGATCAAATAATGAAATCACAAATTAGTTGGGAGTACTGCTAACATGGCAAACTGAATTCTTGCTATAACAAGTACACAAACGCTCTAGATTTTTGATAGTGTGCTGCATTGATTACCTTTGGCCCCATTGGTCCTTGCAGACCGACCTCCCCGGCTGGACCCTATAACAAAATATAGTACTGTTTTATTTGTTAAATTTGTACACCATTGTGTGCTACAGGTTTTGAAAAAGGTTGCCTAAAAGATGCAGTAATAACCAACTTAGGTAAAGGTAAAGATACCCCTGCCCGTACGGGCCAGTCTTGACAGACTCTGGGGTTGTGCGCCCATCTCACTTAAGAGGCCAGGGGCCAGCGCTGTCCGGAGACACTTCCGGGTCACGTGGCCAGCGTGACATCACTGCTCTGGCCAGAGCCAGAGCCACACACGGAAACGCCATTTACCTTCCCGCTGGTAAGCGGTCCCTATTTATCTACTTGCACCCGGAGATGCTTTTGAACTGCTAGGTTGGCAGGCGCTGGGACCGAGCAGCGGGAGCGCACCCCGCCGCAGGGATTCGAACCGCCGACCTTTCGATCGGCAAGCCCTAGGCGCTGAGGCTTTAACCCACAGCGCCACCTGCGTCCCGTGCAATAACCAACTTATTTGTGTATAAATGCGCAAATATTAATCCCAACTGGACCGAGTCGCAGAGCATCAATGATAAGCATATTGTGTGCAAATCTCCCCTGCTAGTCCTTCTTATGCACTAATACGTGAAATGTCACTTTGAATTATGCCTCTTTAGGGCAAAACTAGACATTACACACCATAGCATTTCCCCTTAAAATTCACACAACTGGCGACCTTCCTATGTGTCTTTCATAACTAATACAAAGTGTATGTATTGGGACCAGAGAACAAACTGTCACACCAGAAGCAATTCTTGAGCAGAATATGTCTCTAGGGTGTGCTGTCACCAATCTCAAATTCCTCTCTCAATGGTCACCTTGGGAGGTTGAGGGAAGTTAAGCCTTCCTGCCCCTGCTGAAACAACTTGTGGGGTTGGGCAGGGAGGAATAAGAACTGGCTTCAGAAACAGTGCAGCCTTTTACACAACATGTTTCAAAACTTGGATCGAGAAGATCTCATTGGATTGCTTCCTTTCCGGCTGAGGGAATAAGCAGCAGAGTAGCACCAACAGCAACAACAAGACAGCTCTTCCCATAACAGCAGGTTTTAATTAAATCCTCCTCAAAACATACAATCTTCTTTTCAGCACTGTGACTTGAAAATACTGAGCTGAGTCACTTGAATGGGCTTGCATGAGAAAAACTATAACAATTTGCATGAGTCTGGGGGAGAGTGATGTCATTCCTAATTCTGGTCTAGAACATTTGCCTAATCCTTTCCTTTCGCCCCACCCTGCTTTCCCAGTGACTGTACTCTCTCCTGTGTGCTCAGAGAAGCCCCAAGCCACTGCATGGTGGTTTTCTCTTGGAACTACATGAACACAGGATGCAGCTATGACTACATGGTAAAACATTTCGGGTGCTTTCAGACAGGAGTCTATTGTGAAACTGGAACTGCTCAGGCACACAAGTTTTTCACAGTGTCCACACAATGCTGTTCGTATTAAAGTGCCAACCAATCCTTTCCCCCACTCATTTTAGATTTAATCTGGCTCTTCCCTTACTGAAAAATCAAAACAAGGGGTTGGCAACCCAAGGCCCATTAACCGGCCCATGGACCCCCCTCCCCTGCCTGCTCGGTTGACTCCTGTGCGCTGCACTAAATCGGCACAGAGCAGAGTGGAGACCGCCTTCCGCAATGCTGGCCGGCTTCCCATTGGCTGCAGCCAATGGGAAGCTGCACGTGCATCCTCTGCGCTGGAAATAGTGTTTTTGCATGTGCGCAAACACACTCCGTCCCACCGCGGCGTCTGCAAGGCCGGTTCACGGCCCAAGCCACAAAAACATTGCCGCCCCCTGGTCAAAACAACCCATTGTACTTTCCAATCACCACTGATGTGGATGATTGTTAGCACATCTTCTTCCCCTTCAGTGGGTGGTTTGTCACATGTGTGGTGATGTTTAGGTGGGAGATCTCTGTCGCCACACTCCAACTTCTATTTGCTCTTCTCCTGAGCGCAGTCTAGCCACTTTGTTTCCTGCAGCCCCCAATACAAGATAAAAGATGAATATTTCTTCCACGTGCTGCATGCTGAATAAATGCTGGAATTTCCAGCAACCCGATTTAGAGAAGTTATTTTTGTAAGGTCTCCACACTGAAGCTGTGGGGGATTGCGTTGGAGACTGTAATCGCAGCACATACGTTGGACTTTAAAATAATAGTAATATGGAGGTCCTGCAGGAGACTGCTATCCTAATTTTGGGTCTTCCATTGATGCTGTGTATTTTTAAGGTAGGGGATAATGCCTGGTTGCAATGTTAATGGTTATGGGGGCCTATAGGGCACTACTAAGGAGGGAGGGGATGCTGCCACCCACCCTCATCAAATCAAACAGCATGGTAATATAGTTAAATATTGCTCTTTTGCAAAACCTCAGCAAACAAACAGAAATGGATTTGCTTACCAAAGCACAAGCTTCTATTTCATCCCTTGTGAAGCATCACAACTGAATGCTGGTAATATTTGATCTTGTGCACTTCCGGTTATTTTTTTACTGCACACACAAAGGTAAAGAAATACACATGTGCATGCCCTGCAGAGGGGGCCACACTAATTGAGGGACCCATTTGCAGACCACTCCTGCACATGGTGGAACAGCAACTAATGACCAAAGAAAGCAGAACATGGGGAAGTTCATGTGCCAGCCACACATGTAGAAAATTCAGATTTGACTCCGACTGAAAGCCTATATTTGGAAGCAATCTTAATCAGTAATGGGAAAACACAAATAGCTGATTACGGTAAATAAAATGAGATATCCTGAGAGATTATGGCCACAAGGATTTAGAACTGTGGCTTACTTACATTTCGCCCACTTAGTCTTGAGGTTCCAGGTTCACGTGACAAACCAACGATGCCTGAGCCTTCCATATCCTAATGTGTTCATTTTAAAAATGGAAAGTTGGAGTTATTTTCCCTGTATACTTATTGTAGGGCAAAGGTTTTCTGAAGTAGGTTATTAGACATTTAAAAACACAATTTAATATCTTTCTTTAAAACTTTCTGTCTACAATATCACACTGTTGGGTACAGCAGATATTCAGTAATCTGAATTTTTGATGTGGGAAGCCGGTAATATCAATGAAGTATAACCACAGTCCCCGAAGCACAAAAGGCTAGGAGCGGCTGGTAAACTGGCAGTTCTTGAAGGATGGTCATCCTTTCCACTACCATGAGGAAAGTGGAGGCCACTCGCCTTCTGATGGTATCATGTTGAAGATCACCCAAATTCTTGCTAATCCTTGATCTTTTTACGGTCAAAGGCCCTGGCCAGAACTAGAAGAGTTTCCGCAAGTTCATTCAGATCCACCCACAACACCATCCATTTGCATGTATATTTAGTTAAAATGACAACAGCCTTTTTTGTACGTAACAAATTTAGGAGGCATTTCCTCAATTATTCATTTAAAACAAGGGGGGCTTTACCTCACTATCCCTCCAAAATGTGTTATACAAATTGACCTAAGGTCTAAATATCTGAGACCTCTCTCTTTCAAACCCCCCCCCCCCACTATAATAGCCACCAGAAAAGCTTGGACAGCAACACAACTACAGAGCAGCTGATTATAAACCTCTCATACACTCCAGGAGGAGTTCAACAGCCACTTGCAATCTTTGCAACTTTAACACAGTATTTTGCACAGGCAAAATTCAGGCCAGATGCACTAAGGGCATACAAGACCTGTTCTGCGTGGCACATTCCTTGGCATTCCCCAGAAACTGAACCAATGGCTCTGTTCTACAGCATGCAACACACTAAGCGCAGTCTTCAACTCAACCAGACAAAAGGGGAACTCAAAGCTGGAGACTTGCCTAATGCTTGCACAATGGAGAAAAGCCCTACACAGTACAACATTAATCCAGCCACCTGCAAGATTAGATTGAGACTAATTCAACAACAACAACAACAACACATCAGCCCCTGTTGGATACCAGCACACATCTGTGGGGAAACTTATTCCAGAGGTGCAATAGGCCACAAGCTGGCCTGTCACACCTTCTCCTGCGGGAATGTCAATTATCAAACCTTTCTGGAAGAAAAATCAAACTAGAATTAATTCGTCTTAGATAAATCCCTGGAGATAGGAAATGTCAATGATTTAATTGGCTAAGTGCCTACCCACGGGTGCTTTCTGAATGGCAGAAAAGAACAGAACAGTTCCATCGGGCTACGCTGGCAGCCAAACAAGTAATCCTACTGCACTGCAAATCCCAACTCACACTAAGCATGGAAGTTTTCATGCAGGACCTTTTGAAATTAGCAGCTCATGAGAGCATCCGGTTTAGCAAGCTACATAAAAAAAACCAAACTTTCAAGAGATTTGGAGTGATTTCTTCACAAAGTAACTTCCACAGCCACGCAGAGTGAGAGGCACAGCACATAAGCAGAAACCTTACTGGGTCTCCTTCGCTCAGCTGATCACACAACACCATGTTGCTGCCTATTCACTCTGATCCCTGGTCCCTGGCACACAATGAATCAATCCATTACACAAGCAGACCATGACTGAATACTAGGAAGAAAATACAGCTATATTTTCCACGCCTTGGTTTGCCCTGCCGCTTTCCAACGAGGAAACCCAATCTTCAGAGCTGATTTGGAACAAACAGGGTTTTCTGAGGATTGCCATTTGCTCCGATTTAGCACTAAAGAGTGGATTTTCTAGGGGAAAGCGACAGAACAAAAGCAAAACTGCTCAGAGTCATGACTAAAAAGCACAGGACAAGTGGAAAACCACTCAGACCTGTCTGGGTGAGCCCCTAAAAGAGGTTAAGGGGGAGGAACTAATGTCTGTGGAGGAGCCAAGCCATCACTATAGAAATGCAAAAAGCTAATAAATTATCAGTAAGAAGGATTACCATTGGTCGTGTGTGGTGGCTAGACAGAGAGAGATCTCTGGGTCAGAGATGTGCCTTTATCCAGGCCCCTTACTATTCAGATCCTGCCCAATTGCCACTTCCACACAAAATTGTGACAGAGGATTGTGAACACCTAACATGAGAAAGTATTCACTGAGGGAAATTTAAAAACCTGAGAGTCCAGAGCCAACTGAGATTGGGAGGAAAATTTCATTTCCGGTTCTGTTGACCAGCTAAGCAAGTAGCCAAGTAGGCCCTAACCCTAAAGGGGGTGGCTGGGTGGGGCATTTTGTGGGGCAAAATGACCCCTGATTTTCTCAAGGCCAAGACTTTTATGTACTCAGCCCCTCCCACCCCTTTTAAAGAGATTACCTCAAATCCAAATCCATAGCCTGAGCCAGGGGGTCCTGGAGGTCCTGGGGGTCCTGGAGGTCCTGGGGTCCCTGGTTTCCCAGGCTCCCCATCAGCTCCTTTGGTGCCTGGTAATCCAATATCTCCAGGGTCTCCCTGAGGGAAAAGAGCAGATTATTTTGTAACGTAAAGGAGCAAATCTGTAGAGTGAAGTGGATAGTGGAGAGGAAACGTTTAGGAAGTGGGACTGAGGGAAATTTATTGTCAGTACCATATATCTTAATCCTGTTAAACCAAACTGTTAAGTTGTGGGTGAACATATCAGACGACACAGCGATTCTCCAAACAGCTCTTGTTTATTCACAGGTGAGAACAGAACTGAACTGTAGGGTTCAGCCAGCCTGCTTATATAGAGCTTCACTACAACGCAACTGTAACAAATTTCTGTAACTATCCAATCACTGAAAGTCACTTTCAATCCCTTATTTGCATATGTGGACCTGAGTGAAAACTATCTACAGTATCCCCCTGCTGGCCCAGGGTGAGAACTTCAGTACATAACACCAACAATTCACTCCCACAAGGCGGAAGTCCACCAACTTGAATGGCTTTTTAAAAGAATTAGGCGAATTCATGCAGAGCAAGGCTATCTGCGGCTACTAACCCTGATGCCTGCATTCTGCCTCTACTGTGGGAGGCAGCGTGCCTCTGAAAACCAGTTTCTGGAAACCACAAGTAGGGAGAGTGCCAGGGCCAGCCCACCCATGAGGCAGATTAAGGCAGCCATCTTTGGTGGCAGAATCACACCCAAGCCTGCTGCTGCCCCTGGAGAAGCGAGGAGGAAAGCTGCCACACGACCCCGGTAAAGGGAGCTTGGTGGAGAGGGGGAGTCTGAGGCGGCACCTTCCTGTTTCACAGTCCTGTTGCTCTCAGGACCTGCTTCCAGGCTTCCCATAGGCATCTGCTTGGCCCTTGTGAGAACAGGAAGTTGGAGGAGCCGGCCCTTTGGCTTAATCCTGCAAGGCTCCTGTTAAGTTCTTATATTCTTTTTTTATGTACCGTATTTTTCGCTCTATAGGATGCACCCGACCATAGGACGCACCTTGTTTTAGAGGGGGAGAACAAGAAAAAAAAATTCTCTCCCTCTCTGCGCAGCCCCTTCCATTTCTCCTCCCGCTTCGCTGAAGGGGCGCTGCACAGAGAGGGAAAGCTGTGCAGCGCCTCTCCAGCGAAGCAAAGCCAGGAGAGCAAGAGGGATCGGTGCGCACTGACCCCTCTCGCTCTCCAAGCTTCAGCAAAAGCAATGTGAAGCCTCCGGAGCGCAGTGGGAGCGCTTCCACTGTGCTTCAGAGGCTTCATGTTGCTATCGCTGAAGCCATGGAACCTGCATTTGCTCCATAAGAAGCACACACATTTCCCCTTAATTATTGCAGGGGGGAAGGTGTGTCTTATAGAGCGAAAAATACGGTACTTATATTCTTAAAACACTTCTTACATTCTGTTTTCCATGGAAACATTGCTAAATATTGCATCGCTTTTGCTGGCTCTGGTGAACTGGAGATAAAACTGAGCTGCCGGTATTAAAGTTGCATTAAATTACTCCCCCAAAAAAGTGAATGGTAGTTGTGCAGTGGAAACAAATCCAGAATTAGTTCTTAAGTGTTAGACCACAGGCAGAGTTCTATGCAAAATCCTGGTACTGTTGATTCCAGTGGAGCCAAACTTTATCAATGAGATACAAGAACTATTATTAAATATTATTAAAGGTGGACCTGTTCAGTTACCTTTGCTCCAGGTGACCCCCAAATACCTTGATCACCCTGTAAGATAAGACATATTACTTACTCTATGCAGGCAAGCTGCCTACACACCCTCACATTGCTTGTTATTGATGCAAGTTATTGAATCAAATCCCATAATTATTGTCATAGTAACCATCTCGGCTCCTCCAACTCAAATTAAGCACAGCCTTAATTTGTTAATTTGTTAGCCTTCAGTGAAAAACAAACACTTGTATTCCCCTTTTAAATACATACATTACCTTAGAGATGGGCTTGTATGTACACTGTCATGTATTAGAAACCAAACCTTATCATGCACTCCGGGGGAAAGCAAGCAAAGGATTCACATTTTTAGATAACCTTTTCAAAGTCTTTATGTGGGTACTATAAACAGAACACTATTTAAACTCGGAGATAATTCAGTTTTATGTATGCGTGGAGTACTTAATCTATAATATATGTCTGCATTGAGCACTTGATTTATAATTTAACCACTCATTAAACATACAGTTCATGGCAGGATTGTGAAAAAGAAATGTTCTTTGTCTCCATGCTTCTGGTTTAGATGTGCATGCCTTTCATGCGGACTACCTACTTAGATCAGTGGCTCTCAAAGGGTGTGATGCGACACACCGCTGTGGCAGAAAGGGGTTGCAAGTGTGGCAGAAGATTCAAGGACTACCAAAGAAGTAAACACTTCAGTATAGTATAGTATAATATAGTATAGTATAGAATGTAGCTGCATTGTTTTATACCCCCCCCCAAAGAATTTTGAAAACTGTAGTTTGCTGAGGGTACTGGGAATTGTAGGTCTGGGGGAACTACAGTTCCCAAGATTCTTTGGGGGGACATCATATGCTTTAAATGTATGTTGAATGCACTTGAATTATATGGTGTGCATCTGCCTCCTATGGGACAGAGCTGTGAATCAGAAAGTCTCTCATTTGACAATCACCCTTGTCCTGCGTCATGAAGTCACGAGGGGGGTTGAAGCAAGTTGCTCATAAAATCAAAGTCACTTATATATGGTAGTTGTAAGGATGACAACAAAATATAATGTGAGAAGAATTTTCAACGATCAAAACTTTGAGCAATCAAAACCTATTATTATTATTATTATTATTATTATTACAGTATTATTATTATTATTATTATTATTATTATTATTATTATTCACACTGGAATGGTGCTACTGACAGCAGGCATATTATCAAGTATCTGTGTCTGCAAAGCAAATTATTAAATACTGAGCTTCCACCCCAAATGGAGGATGGCCTAGGTCAGTGGTTCCCCATTAGCTAAGCATAGTGGACCCCCTATTTTTTCAAAAGCCAAGCCATGGACCCCCTACTTTTTAAAATGTTCATATCTCTATGCTAGTTTTTCTTTTGTGAAAGGTGCCACGGACCCCCTGGGTGGGTTTGTGCAGTCCCCCCTGGGATCCGCGGACCACCAACTGGGAACCACTGACCCAGGCCATCCCTCCCAAACCTGCTGCTTCCCCCGGGTGTTTGTAAGCATCTCTAAAACAAACTCCTGCGTTTGCAACTTACTTTTTCTCCCTTTGCTCCTGCAGAACCAGCCAATCCATCTTGACCGGGACGACCAGGGGGACCCTGAAAAATCACAGATGTGAGATATTTGTAATGACACAAATTATAAGGCTGCTTTTTAACTTACAGTATAATGCTTTTTTTAAAAAAGGACTACCCCTCATATGTTCAGTATGATCTTTATAATCTCTTCATTAGTTAACAGGAGTCTGGAATGTCTAGATGATTAACAACTTCTTGGCAGTCAGATGAATGCATTCAGGATAGAACTAATTACAGTGGCAGACCCATGTCTTAGAATAGAGGTCGCAGCAACCAGCTGTAAAAGCAACAGTAGGGAGGTGTTTCAGCAAAGAACTGGCAGAAGAGGAGGCGACTGTGTCTCTCACTTACAACTCCCCCCTTACATCTCCTCACTTTCAGGTGTACTCCCCACTAAGTCAGATTATGCTGAAGGATGGCTACGTGAAATTCAGTCGTGGGGAAAGGAAGGTATCCACCACTCTTCTCCCACCTGCAATTTCTCCATTTTATGTTTTGCTTTTAAGCTGTTTGGTGCAACACACGGTTCAAGATATAGGTTGCTCCCATAATGCATAGCTCAGATCTTAGATTCACTTGAAAGCATCTGGCTGGACACCTGTCCTTCATACAAAGGCTGCCTCTTCTGTGTGATATTGGTCAGCCTTAAGTTCCTTGAAGAGATTCTTATCACTGCAGGTGATAACCCTGTTGAACAACTTATGTTCTGGAAATGGGGAAACAAAATGTGCAGAGCAGACAGTCTCATTTCACGCAAATTTTCAGAAACAGCAGTCATAAGATGTGTTGTGTTTGTATGAGGGAAGAGAGCTGTTTCTTGTGGCAAAGAGAGAATGCTACTTTCTTCCTGCTCCTGTGAGCATGTTGGCAGTGTAAGTAGGTGGTTAAAAACAAAACATATTGTGCCATACTTCAAACACTACTGTGTACTTGTGACAATATATGGGAGGCAACTGATTATTAAAGGGCTGGAGTTGTCAGTGTTAAGCACGCATCCTGCTAGTCAAATTCCACCCACAAACTTTTGCAATCAGACAAAACACCTGTAACTTTCAAGTTCTCAGTAAGATGAAAATTTCCAGTTGCTAAAGGCAGTTTTTACCCATGCATTTTCAGACACGCTTCCTATTAAAAAGTTGTCCAGCCAACAAGGCTGAGATCACCACAGGGGCTACGTTGGCAAATCTGTTCTTAGAATTATTTCCCAATTCCATGCCTCAACATCTAATTCGGTACTTAAGTGCTTAAGAAGACAGGTTTGGGGTCAAAGCGAATGCTACTTGGCAGTCCTGTGTAATGAAGCCCCACCTTATACATACTTTAACCTGTGGCCCTTTAGTGCACTTTATTAAATACCATTGAGATAACTGGAATTAAATCCAAATACACAGTTTAGAAGAGAGGGAGCTTCTGAAAAGCCTTCTTTTCAATAAGGCAATAAATCATCTCACTCAAATTACCCAACTATGCTCCAGTAATCACAGATTGTGTCTGTGATAAATTCTGATTTTACAGACAAATTGTTTGCAGAAAAGAAAGTTTTGAAGGCTAATATGGTGTGCTGATTTAAAAAATGGGAATGGACAGCAGTCATAAAAAGCAGCAGCAGCAAAGGGCATGTGGAAAAGCCCAAAGGCATGAATCACGCATTGTGCTGAGCACTGGCACACAGCCTTCTTCCCCCCTGCCTTCTTGTGTGACATCCTATGGGCCTTCTTTGGTTCAAAGCTTTTGGGGAACAGTCCTGGCGGAGGAAGTAGCAAGGCTTTTAGAAGCAGCTGTAGGATTTCCCCAAAAGCCCTGTCAGAACAGGGGCTCTAGCCCCTGATGGAGAGACTCCACCACGCCTGATCCCGAGATGCCCAACTCTGGCTGGGCAAGGAGCCATGGCCTTTTGCAGTGAGACAACCCACCTGGACCAAGCTGGCATGATGTTTCAACTCACTTCCAGCTTCCCTGGCCATCTCATCTTTCCTTAAAGGCATCTGCAGGCATGGCGATGGAGAAGCTCTTGACCAGGGCTGGGTGATATCTGGTTTTCAATATATCACCAGCTAAATATTGCAATACTTCAATATATCACGATGTTTGACAAAAGGCTGAAATATGTAGAGGTGAATGTGGCAATGCCCTGGCAACTGCTACTACTTATGGGTCTGACAAAATTTAGATTTTTAGTGCCAGTTGTATTTTAGTGCCAGGGGAATTTGCATTTTTTTTTATAAAGCAGGCCAAACCAGTAATAATGGATAAAATTTTACAGAGTAAAAAATGATTAAAGAATATAAATATTTTTGCAAGGAAAACTTGATGCATTTAATTATATGAAAATGTTTTCAGTGATAGCATGCTTCCACTATAACATTACAGATATAAGGAGAATATATTAATGTTAATATATTAATTTGTTATTAATAATAACAAATGTGTGAGAAAGAAAGGGGAGAATTGAGAAGAGTTCTAGGTGAGGCAGAGGGTCTGGAGGAGAAAATGAGGAGCACAGAGACAACTGCACACACACAAACACACCAAGTAAGAAGCACATGCAGATGGGGAAAAGAGGGAAGGGGCCAGAGCAGTCTTTTCTTTTCTTTTCATTTGAAGCAACTATGGGGCATGTTTCTCTGCAGTTTCCTTGAGACAAAGGGGGGGGGGCTACTTTAAAGTTAAGAAGAGGAGCTGCCACCTGCCAGCAGAGAGAGGCTGGGTTAATTTAAAACTGAAATGTCACCCAGCCCTACTCTTTACCTGGTGAAAGACAGCACTGCCATGGTCACACCTGTGCCATCCTTTGCATGGCAAGTAGAGAAAGGTGGATTAAGTGCTGCCGTGCTGCTAATCAATATTTGATCTTGAGCAGCGTTGCTAATATATGAAGCTAAAGTTCTCGCACAGCAAATACTCACACGAGGACCCGGATGCCCAGCGGCTCCACCTTTCCCGTTTTCTCTTGGCAACCCAGGAATCCCAGCATTTGAATCTGGTGCTGGCAGTCCTGGAGCCCCCGGTAGACCTGGAGGACCTGGAGGTCCAGGGGCACCCTAGATAAATTAGATATATTGAGATTAAGATTTTGCTCCTGTTCCCTCAGCAGTGGACTTGCTGGGACACCCTGAGAAGCTGATGTCTCTCAGCTTCACACAGCACAGCACAAGAACAATAATACTTGTTTACTTCAGAGAGTTCCTACAATGACAATGGATGTGAAATGCCTTATTGAAGTGCTATAAGTAATGAGAATGTGTTGGATGTTCTTAATCCAGGCCATTGAATTTGGTTAAACTTTCAGAAAAAGCCAGAATCCCCAGAGTATAATTTTCAGGTTAAGAATCCACAGGACTTTGTAAAATTGTGCACCTCAGAACACCTGATCTTGGTGGGACAGTGAACCAGTTAGTTCTCAGGCTCCTCTGTCATTTCAAGTGTCATTTAAAGGGAGGTTTAGACTAAGGTTACCAGACGTCCCCGTTTCCCAGGGACAGATTTACAAATCAGTCCCCTGACAAAATCCATCTATTTAGTAGGAAGTTGAAAAGTGTCCCCAGATTCATTGAAAAAAATCTGGTAACCTTAGTTTAGACCACAGTTTAGTCCACTGGGTAGGGTTTATTTCATAGCCTATGTCGTGCTTCCATTGTTTTTTGACTGAGGTGAGGGGATTTATGGGATTCTGGAGCAGTGTTTTGGAGCAGTATATTGCAGATACCATCCCCTTGCCGTTCCCTCTGCTGTCAGGAAAAGGTTTTCGAAGGAGGACGCCTTCACTCTGGTGTGGTTCCCCTTTATTACACAAACAGCCCAATGACAAAACCCCACCGACAGCATACGAATCAATATGGCTATCTTGACCCAACAGAGAAGAAGAAGAAGAAGAGTTTGGATTTGATATCCCGCTTTATCACTACCCTAAAGAGTCTCAGCTGCATGTGGAGGAGCAGGGACGTGAACCCGGTTCACCAGATTACGAGTCTACCACTCTTAACCACTACACCACGCTGGCTCTACCATACAGGTTTTTCTCTTATTGTGATGTTAGTGTCTTATATCTTTAAAGGTACTTTGTGATTTGGAAAGCCTTTACAAGTTAGCAGTAGCCATCAGAACCTACGTACCCTTGGAAATTCCATGTCTCTGTCAGAGTCACCAGAGCCAGAGGCTTCCATTTCCACTCTTCTCTGAAACAAACAACATTAATTTTAGAATATTGTTGGTGGGATGTGAATTCCACATCCCAGTAATTCTCTTCAACAGTCCTTAAAATTCCTCAGACATTTTCCCTGAGCGGGGATGTTCTAATTTGCCTCAAATTATAGTTCAGGTGAAACTAGGAGGCAGCCTAACTCTTACTCCATGCCAGAGAATTTTTTCCAGACTCACTGGAATTCCTTTGCCCTTTCTCTTTTTTTATATATAATATTTATTAATAGGGTTTTTTTTAAATTATAACATAATAAACAAAACATACAAAAAATATCACATTTCATAACATATTTTCTTATCCTTTTTGGACTTCCTCACATCTCCCTCTCCTACGTTCCAAAATATAAAAATTAATTCAGCAATTTATCACCTTGTCCCCACCTTATCTAATTTTCCAATGTTATATCTTAAATTTTAGATATATTCATTTGACTTTTTAAAACTTTTTAGTTTAGCCTAATCATTATCTAAAAGTTGATTTTTTCCTAAATTTAGCTTATCTTCATAGTTCAGTTTATCTAATTCAATGGTGCCAAGTTGTTTGTGATCAAGCATCCTCCTTAACATTCATACAGTTTACAATATTTTTGCAAATAGTCCTTAAATTTCTTCCAATCTTCTTTCACCGTCTCCTCTCCCAGGTCTCGAATTCTGCCAGTCATCTCAGCCAGTTCCATATAGTCTATCAGTTGCATCTGCCATTCTTCCAGTGTGGGTAGATCTTGGGTTTTCCAATGCTTAGCAACGAGTATCCTTGCTGCTATTGTTGCATACATAAAAAATGTTCGGTCATTCCTTAGCACCCTCTGGTCAACGATGCCCAAAAGGAAGGCCTCTGGTTTCTTAGGGAAGGTATACTTAAATACCTTTTTCAGCTCATTGTATATCATTTCCCAGAAGGCCTTAACCCTAGGGCAAGTCCACCAGAGGTGAAAGAACGTTCCTTCACTTTCCCTGCATTTCCAACACTTATTATCAGACAAGTGGTATATTTTTGAAAGTTTGACTGGGGTCATGTACCATCTATATATCATTTTCATTACATTTTCTTTCAAAGTCCTTTGCCCTTTCTCAATAGTCATCAGATGATTATGCCCAAGCAGGATTTTTGGGTGAAATTCAGTGATGATAACTCTAATATTACCCTGTGGAGAGACGACACTGGCAGAAAAGGATGGATAAATCTGTTGATGGACATAGAGCTGTGATTCAACTTCATAAAGGGCCAAAAACGTAAAACCAGGAGCTCTGTAAGCCACACCTGAGCACCTTGCTCTCTGCCTCACTGTGACAACTTGCAGCTCTGTCATTGCCTTAATAAAATCTTATTAAAAAGGAAAACCAAAACCAAATTAGATAAACACAAAGAACAGACCAAAAATCAACTTGCTTGAAGTGCCAACTGCCTGGGGGAACAAAAATATATTTGCGCTGACAATGCAGGCGCTCGGCAAACTTCCCTGGAGAGAGCATTTCACAGCCGAGGGGCAGCCACTGAAAAGGCCTGTTCTCTCACAGCCACTTTCCATGTCTGTCTTGGGGGGTGAACCACAGAGAAGGACCTCCCTTGTAGGAGGCACATGGAGCATGAAGGCTAAGATGACACCAGACTACATTTGCTCCTCGATCTGTGGACTAATGTTCCTGTCTGCTGTCCCTGCCACTCCCTGCCTTGCTTCACCTTCAGGCATTTTTCTTCCCAGAGAAAAACAGGTGTGCCGAAGAGGAAGAATGGAGGGCCATGGTGACTGGGGTGTGGGTGTGGGTGTGTGCAGAGGGGGAAGAATCATTCATGAATCTGCCCCACTCACATACAATTCCAAGTGCTGCATGTCTTATATTGACATGAAAATTCTCCCCCCGCCATGCTCTCTCACTTTGGGTACTTTTCTGCCTCCCTGGCTGGCTGGGGACAAGAGTGCCTGAATTGAGGGTAAGGAGATAAGGTTTGGGGTGGCATTTATGTGCATCCGGCATTTGATGTTGGACTTAGGCATGCTCTTGCACTCTGCTTTACATGAGAATGAGGCAGGCAAATGAATAACCAAACCAAACTTCCACTATCACGTTTACTTTGAGCCAGGTTTCTCTGCCCGCTCAGCTTGGCCATGCCTATTCCCTCCAGACTCCTCTCTGAGACGTGGGCTGTTTTGTGTGATGTTTCACCACCAGAAGCTCAATGCAACATAAGGCTGGAGAGACAAACAAACAGAGGAGCTGTTCCACATAACAAGCGCTCAAACTCACAAATCCCCTGGATGGAGCAGGTGGCCCAGGAGGCCCTGGAAGCCCAGGGGGGCCTGGTAGTCCTATGCCAGAATCTCCCTAGAACAAGAATAAATATGGTGAAGTTGTGAGGGGTTTGGAACACACACGTTAAGTTAGGAGATGGTCTGTTTAATGCACAACCGCCTCATGAGCCTTGCTGAGAACTGGGTGGATGAGCTGAGGGGAGCCGACCCATCTCAGCTTTGTACACCTGGGGATGATGTATGCAGCACCAACATAGATGAGACTTAGCAGACCTACTAGATTTTTTTGTCTAGTCTGAACTGCATTTTTATGGTATGTTTATTGTTATTTTAATTCAACAGTTATGGAACTTTGGTGAATAGTGGTATATAAATATTTTAACTACGCAAATAAAGTAAACTCTTGAAGGCCCACTATGAAAAGTATGTGATACGTTTTCATAGAATTGTAGTAGAGTTGAAGGAGCTCCTAAGGGTCATCTAGTCCAACCCCCTGTAATTCAGGAATCCCAACTAAAGAATTCTTGAGAGATGACTATCCAACCTCTGCTTAGGGAGTCCATTCCACTGTCCAAAGAGCTCTTACTGTCAGAAAGCTCAGTTTTATTCTGACTAAAATTGGCTGGACCACAGTTGCCTTAGCTTCCATGAAGGTATGCAGAATAGGGTGTAGTCCAATAACATGGGACCCGTTTCAGAAGTTGTGGTCTCAGAATGTAGACAAGGTACTTGGAGTTCAGCTGACTGCCTGTGTTATATGTCTTGCTGGTGTTAAAGACCATGTAGATATTTAAGCCCATTGCTACATACTGAATTTGCTTCTGTAACGCTGCTAAAGGTAAAGGTAAAGGTACCCCTGCCCGTACGGGCCAGTCTTGACAGACTCTGGGGTTGTGCGCCCATCTCACTTAAGAGGCCAGGGGCCAGCGCTGTCCGGAGACACTTCCGGGTCACGTGGCCAGCGTGACATCGCTGCTCTGGCGAGCCAGAGCCGCACACGGAAACGCCGTTTACCTTCCCGCTGGTAAGCGGTCCCTATTTATCTACTTGCACCCGGAGGTGCTTTCGAACTGCTAGGTTGGCTAACGCTGCTACAAGCCTTTTAAAATGCACTCACAACATTGGCATGTCATGTGGCTTCCTAGGAGATGTGCAGTCATGTGTAGGACCATCACTCCCTCATGGAAGAAACATGGGAGTGCCTTCTGCCAAAAGATTCTGTCATAGGTGAAGCCACCTTAGTTCACAGGATGCATCAGTTCACATGACCCATGATTCTCATGGCAATGAAACACCACTGGTTGTTTTTT
Source organism: Podarcis cretensis (assembly GCF_951804945.1). Taxonomy (NCBI): domain Eukaryota; kingdom Metazoa; phylum Chordata; class Lepidosauria; order Squamata; family Lacertidae; genus Podarcis; species Podarcis cretensis. The sequence goes on along the minus strand of NC_137182.1, from coordinate 4,161,788 downwards.
TAAAAAAAATCAAAACAGTGCCTACCTTTTCTCCTTTAAGGCCAGGTTCCCCCTTTAGCCCTGGAGAGCCCTGAAGTCCTGGTTTACCCTAAAAGAGAAGGTATATTAACATCCCTTTTCCATTAGCATTTTTCTGTACTGAAAGGCTGTAATTAAAGCAAGTGTAGTGCGCCAGCAATCCTCTTCCTCTTGCTTCACCATTCAGTGTGCCAGGGAATGGAATCATATTTGGTTCCTGAAGCATCCCACCTAACCTGGCCTATGGTGGAATCATATGGACCAGCAGCCAATAGCTCGCTGACTGGCTCCAGTTCATGGGCCACCATCATGAATAGCACTGATCCCAGTTCAGAACAGCTGAAGGAGGTTCTGTCTAATGAGGACATTTCCTGGAACTCATAAAGGTAAAGGTAAGGGTACCCCTGCCCGTACGGGCCAGTCTTGACAGACTCTGGGGTTGTGCGCCCATCTCACTTAAGAGGCCAGGGGCCAGCGCTGTCCGGAGACACTTCCGGGTCACGTGGCCAGCGTGACATCGCTGCTCTGGCGAGCCAGAGCCGCACACAGAAACGCCGTTTACCTTCCCGCTGGTAAGCGGTCCCTATTTATCTACGTGCACCCGGAGGTGCTTTCGAACTGCTAGGTTGGCAGGCGCTGGGACCGAGCAGCGGGAGCGCACCCCGCCGCAGGGATTCGAACCGCCGACCTTTCGATCGGCAAGCCCTAGGCGCTGAGGCTTTAACCCACAGCGCCACCTGCGTCCCCCTGGAACTCATATGCCTGGGAATAATATGCTGGTGAATACAAGGCAATGTGCTGAGTACAGAAACTGACTTTTTGAATCATGGCAACAACCTGCAGGTCAATGATATTTTTTATGCAGAACTGAGCATGTTGAAGTGGTCTTGTAAACATATGTCCAGATCATTTCCTAAAAACATCTTGCAAAGATGGGTTGAATGGAGGCTTGAAAAGTTACCAAAACATGTGGAAGGATTCAGAACATCTGTTGTTTGATATACCCACATCAATTAATAGTAATACTGCTTTATCTTGTACTTCAGTATGTAAAAATGGTTGTGCTGATTGGCCTGTATTCAGAACCTCCATATATTATTAATTTATTTGATTTTCTTTCTTTTTTTTTATAATGATTTTTATTAATTTTCCACACATAAAATAAAGAACAATGTAACACAGTATAACTTCATAATCATCGGTTCATAACCTTTTTTCTCTGACTTCCCCATACCTCCCTATCCCTGCATCCTTGTTTAAAATTCTTTAGCAACCCTTAAGTCCATTGTCTTAGTTCTTTTTCATAAATATTTCTTAAGTTTTTTTTTTTGTTTACTGCTGCAATTCTTTACTTCTTACCCCCTGACATCTTAACATTCCTCAATTTTACAGTTATTTTTAAGATATATCTTGAAATTCTTCCAGTCCTCTTCCACTGTCTCTTTCCCCTGGTCCCGGATTCTGCCCGTCATCTCAGCCAGTCCCATAAAGTCAATCACCTTTGTTTGCCATTCTTCCAGAGTAGGTAGTTCTTGCGTCTTCCAATACTTTGCCAGTAGAATTCTTGCTGCTGTAGTGGCATACATAAAGAATGTCCTATCCTTCCTTAACACCACTTGGCCCACCATACCCAAGAGGAAAGCCTCTGGTTTCTTAGGAAAAGTCCACTTAAGGACCTTCTTAATTTCATTATAGATCATTTCCCAGAAAGCTTTAACCTTTGGGCAGGTCCACCAAAGGTGGTAGAAAGTGCCTTCAGTCTCATTACATTTCCAACACTTATTATTAGGCAAATGATAAATTTTTGCAAGCTTGACTGGGGTCATGTACCACCGGTAGATCATTTTCATAATATTTTCTTTTAAAGCATTACATGCAGTAAATTTGATACCGGTGGTCCATAACTGTTCCCAGTCAGCAAACATAATATCATGACCTATGTCTTGTGCCCATTTAATCATAGCTGATTTCACCGTTTCATCCTGTGTATTCCATTTTAACAGCAAGTTATACATTCTTGATAAATTCTTAGTATTGGGTTCCAACAATTCTGTTTCTAATTTTGACTTCTCTTTCTGAAATCCTATTTTCCTGTCCTGTTTAAACGTCTCATTTATCTGGTAGTAATGCAACCAATCTCGAACCTTAGGTTTTAGTTTCTCATAACTCTGAAGTTTCACCCTTTCACCATCGTATTCTATAATCTCATGATATTTTGGCCATTTAGAATCCATATTAAGCTTTTTTACTTCCCTAGCTTCCATTGGTGACACCCACCTAGGGGTTTTGCTTTCCAACAGATCTTTGTATCTAATCCAAACATTATACAATGCTTTCCTTACAATATGGTTTTTAAAACTTTTGTACACCTTTACCTTGTCGTACCATAAATATGCATGCCAACCAAAGCTATTGTCATACCCTTCCAGATCTAAAATATCAGTATTCTCAAGAAGTAGCCAGTGTTTCAACCAGCAGAAAGCTGCCGATTCATAGTAGAGTCTTAAGTCCGGCAGGGCAAACCCCCCTCTATCCTTTGCATCAGTTAAAATCTTAAATTTAATTCTGGGCTTTTTGCCCTGCCAGACAAATTTTGATATATCTTTCTGCCACTTCTTGAAACAATCCATCTTGTCCACAATCTGTAACGTCTGGAATAAAAACAGCATTCTAGGCAATACATTCATCTTAATAGTAGCGATTCGGCCTAACAAGGAAAGTTTCAGCCTTGACCAAATTTCCAGATCCTTTTTGACTTCTGACCAACATTTTTCATAATTATCCTTAAATAAATTCACATTCTTAGATGTTAAGTTTACCCCTAGGTATTTTACCCTTTTTGTTATTTCCAAGCCTGTTTCATTCTGAAAACTCTCTCTTTCTTCCATTGTTAAATTTTTTTCCAACACTTTCGTTTTTTGTCTGTTCAATTTAAAACCTGCTACTCGACCAAATATTTCAATTAATTCTAAAACTCTTTTAGTACTAGTGTCTGGCTGTTGCAAGGTCAATACTAGATCATCTGCAAATGCTCTTAATTTATAATGTCTAACTCCGACCTGAACTCCTTTAACCAACTGGTCCTTTCTGATCATGTTTAACAAAACCTCCAGGACTGATATAAAAAGTAAAGGGGATATTGGGCAACCTTGTCGTGTACCTTTTTCTATAGGTATTTCTTCTGTTACCACGTTATTTACAATTAATTTGGCTTTTTGTTGAGAATATATTGCACCTATACCGTTTTCAAAACCTTGACCTACCCCCATCCCTTGGAGATTCTTTTTCATAAAAGTCCAACAAATGTTGTCAAAGGCTTTCTCCGCATCCACAAAAATCAAAACTGCTTTCCTATTAATGTCAACGTCCAGCAGCTCCAAAATGTCTATAATGTTCCTCACATTGTCTGACATATATCTACCTGGGAGAAAGCCTGTTTGGTCCTTATGAATCTCTTCTACCAACACTCTTTTCAATCTTTTTGCCAAAATGTCTGCAAAAATTTTGTAATCCACATTGAGTAAAGATATAGGGCGGTAGTTTTTAACTTGGTTCTTCTCAGTCTCTGTTTTCGGTATAAGTGAGATGAAAGCCTCTTTCCACGATTCAGGTGCCTTTTTCCCCTTCAAAATTTCATTGCAAACTTCCTTCAATGGTTGTATCAGCCATTCTTTCAGCATTTTGTAATATTTGGCCGTCAGGCCATCTGGTCCTGGTGATTTTCCCAGTTTCATATTTTGAATGGTACCCTCTATTTCTTGTTCTGTTATTTCCTCGTTTAAGATCCTTTTACTTTGTTCTGAGATTTTTGGTAAACCGTATTTTCTGATGAATTCTTCTATTTCTTGCTCGTTGGTTGGCCCTTGTGCATACAATTTCTTAAAAAAGCTTTGAAAACAATTGTTGATCTCGTTGGGTTTGTGGATAATCTTTCCATCCATTTCTAAACTTGTTACCGTATTCATTTTCTGCCTTTTTTTCAATTGCCATGACAGAAGTTTCCCACATTTATCCGCTGATTCAAAAGTTTTTTGTCTCATTTGCTTTATCTTCCATTCTATTTGTTGGTTCATGAGTTCCATATATTGCATCTGATGAAACTTTATTTCTCTCAAAATCTCATGAGACTTTGGTTTGGACCTCAACTTCTTCTCTCCTTCTTTTATTTTTTCTAAAATTTTTTCCTTCTTTTCATTTTGTTGCTTCCTCTTAATAGAATTTTGTTGAATTAGGAAACCTCGCATCACGGCTTTGCTTGCGTCCCAAATTATTCTTTTTTCCACATCTGTTTTCCTGTTGATCTCAAAATAATCTTTTAATGTTTTAAGGGCCTTCTTGTGGATCTCTTCGTCCTTAAATAGGGTGTCATTCATTCTCCATCTAAAGGAACCAGTAGTTGTTAGTTTCATCTCCATCTTAACCGCGTTGTGGTCGGAGCACGTTTTTGGGCAGATTTCTACTTTTTTTGTTCTTGACGCCAGACTGCTAGAAATCCAAATTTGGTCTATTCTTGTCCATGTCATTTTTGCTTCTGAGAAGAAAGTTCCCTCTCTCTCTAAAGGATTCTTTGTTCTCCAAATGTCAATCAAGTCCATTGTTTCAGTCATTTCAAAAAAGATCCTTGGTAGTCTCCCTTCTTTCGAGATCACTTGTCTCTGTGCTTTATCCATGTTTGTTGAGACGACTCCATTCATATCTCCCATCATTAGGATTTTATAATCTAAAAAGTCAACTAATGTCTCATGCAACTTCCTAAAGAATTCAGCCTTCCCTTCATTTGGGGCATAAACTCCCACAATTAATATCTTTTCTCCTTGAATTTGTATTTCAATTGCCAGGTATCTTCCTTGTTCATCTTTAAATATCAATTTTGGAACCAACTTTTCCTTTGCATAGATCACCACACCTCTTTTCTTTACTTTATCTGATGAAATGAATTCTTGACCGAGTCTCTTATTTATTAATAATTTCCTGTGTATCCTGGCAATATGGGTTTCTTGCAAACATATTATGTCTAATTGTTCTTTCTTCAAAATGTGAAAAACCTGTCTTCTTTTCCGAGGAAGGTTCAAACCATTACAGTTCCAACTAAGGAGTTGCAGAGACATTTTGTATTTAGGTAGCTGTTCCTCCAACTGCTCCAAGCTTCTGCTCTTCCTCCGATGGTGGTAATGAAAGTCCAAATGACAAATTTGCTATATCGGGTGGTTCCCTCTCCTCCACGGTTCCTTTCTGCAAATCCTCCAGATACTTCTCTAGAAATAGTTCTTTGTCCTGAATTGTTTTTATTTTAATCTTCCTTCCATTGAAGTTAAAGGACAATCCTTGTGGAAATTCCCATCTGAATGGTATAGTATTTTTCTTCAGCAGGTCTACTAAACTCTTGTAATATGTTCTCACCTCTAAAATGTATTTAGGAATGTCCTTAAAAATCTGTATCTGACAATTTTGAATCACCAGTGCCTTTTGGTAATGCAAATTCAATATTCTATCTCTTTCTTCTTTTGATCTCAATGTAATTAGGCAGTCCCTTGGTTTTTTGTCCTGCCTTCTACCCAGTCGAAAGGCTGATATTATCTCAAGTTCCTCATCTTCCTCCCATTCCTCCCGCCAAAAAGTTATGATGTTCTCTGTGAGAAATTTCACAAGGTTGTCCCCTTCCACTTCAGGCACCAATCTAAATTTTAAATTCTTCTCTTTACGTTGAAGTTCCAGTAAGGAGAGGGCTGCATCATGCTCATTCACTTTTTTAATAATAGGCCCAAATTTTTCCCTTGTCTCTTCAGCTGTTATTTTTGCACTTTCTGCAATCTTTCGTGTTTCTGAATTTTCCTGAATTAATCTATTTATAGAATCTGTGTTCGATGCGACACTAGCCGTATTCACATCCAACCTTGTTGTCAACTCTGTTAATTTTTTAGAATTCTCTGTCGAAAGTTTTGTCAATGCTTCCAGGGATTGATTTATTTTAAGTAGAGCCTGAGTCATAGGATCCATAGAAGCTGGTGTTTTTTCCTGCACAGCTGCAGTTCCTGATATAGAGGCCCTTTTCTTGTGAGATTGTTTTGCCTTCTGCCTTGTTACTATCTCTTCTGTAGGGGCACTCATATCCTCAAGGTCGTTTTCACAGAGTTGATTCCCAAGTGGAAAATCCCACTGTTACTTTTTCAAGTGCAACAGTTTCAGATAGAGCCCTCTAGAGGGAGCATTCAATTGTATCCAAATGGCAAAGATGGAAAAAAACAAAGAAGCAAGGGAGTATAACAGTAGCCAAAAGTTTCGAATGTCCAAATTATAAAGTCTCTATTTTTCTATGTGGCCAAAATGCAGCAAAGTACATCTAAGGTCCGATAACTTTTTTGCAAACAAGTCCCCGCTTCTCAAAGTTTGACAGTCCACGTCCCAGGTGTCTTGTTTGGGCAGCCCGACCCCAGGGGATTTGGCAATGGAAGGTCTTAATTTCCATTAATTTTCCAGCAGATTAAAAACATTCCAATCCCTTCCCCCCTTCTCCTGCCAGTCTGGGGGGAGATTTTAAGTCCGATGTCAGTTTGACAGCTTAAAAAAATTAGAAAGGTTCCCTTTAAGTGCAGCTTGATTTTCGTTGCTTTATTCCTTCTGCAGTTCCGGGGAGGCAGACTTCCTTAATTTTTGCCTTTCCCGTTTTCAGCCAAATTTATTTTTTAAAAGTCCCGTTGCTTTTCCAATCTTACTCACGGGTGTTGTGGTCAAATTCCAATTGCAGGAAGGAATCGGCGCTCTCCGCTCATGGCGACGCGGCTTCACTCCGCTAGCTGGGTAACGACTCTCAGCACCGCGCTTACCCCGATGCCGCTCAGAAGCCTTTAAAAAGGCTCCCTCACAGTACCGGGGGGCGCAAAGGGTGCCCACCGAATCTCCTTTGTTCACAGGCTCCGCGCCTGTGATTTTAGGGGTCCCCCGCTTGCCGTAGCGGGTGAGACCCGAACTAACGGAGCAGTCCTGCCTCGGAGCTCGAGGCTCGGACCGCCATTAAGCGCTGGCGCCGACCGGAAGTCCCAATTTATTTGATTTTCATAACTATCTTCCTTTCTTTGAGGAGGAGGGAACCTCTCTACAAGGCAACTGTAGTGTAACTTCCAAAATTACAATTGCCTCCTCCTCTTGCGGCCAACTCACTTCTGGGAGAGGATGGGTCAAGTGGCAATTATGCCAGCAGGAGGAATAAATGCAAGAACTAAGTTCCCTCCCACTACAAAGTGTGTCAGCAGAAGTGGCACCAGCTTCCGAAAAAGATTGAGGGGGGCCCAATATGGCGTCCTTATGCCTGACATCATGTGTGTAGCATTGCAAGGAGTCAGAGGGTGGAGTTGAACATGGTGGCAGCATAGCCCCAGAGGCTGGTGGCCCCCTCCCCCTGCTCCACAAGGGAAAGATAGGCTTTCCAGTGAGTAAGGGATAGGACATCAGTGGTCTGCATAGCCCATGAGTAGCAGACACAAAGTAAGTTATACAAAACTGGAAGCATGAGCACATTTGCTTAGTTTGTATAATCTATAGAGGGCAAAATCTGGATTTCCAAGCTACAGACTTCTGATTAAAAAACAAGATACAACATATACACTCTTGCCCATTCAACACCATACCAATAGTATATGTCATTTGCATAATCTATATAGGAAATCTTGAATTACAGTATTGTTTTAAAAATTTTCAGTGAAGTTCATAATATTAAGAAAAATATAGTATCAGAATAAAAGCAAGGATTTCCAGAGCAGTTATATCCACAATTGCTATTTATAAAAGGAAGGGCACGATCCAGATAAAGCTAAACACCTCTACGTTCAAATTTACAAGGCCCTTAACGGCTTGGATCCAGGGCTGCCTCCTGCATTTATTTCTGCCCACTCACTAAGGTCTTTGTGCCCCCCCCCACTTGACTCAGATACATGGCCCACATCTCCACCAGGAGCATTTTCTGATCTTATAGCTTTAAGTGGTTTCATATTTACTGTATCTGTTTCATCTTTCTGTATATTGCTTGGAAGCTGCTGTGTTAAGTGGTATACATTGTTGAAATAAGTAACTAACTGAATGCTTGACATTGTACTCATATGGGGAAAAGCAGAATGCTTTGTTGGCAAGAAAGAGAGAGAAAATACCTAGCTTCCACTCAAATAATTTGCTGTCACAATGTGTTGTGGCTCTAAAAGGGGATTTGTTAAATTTCATGGAGGAGATGTCTTATCGATGCCTGCTATACATGAACAATAGCAACTCCCTGCTCAGTGAAAGCCTCTCTCTGGATTTTTTCTGTTCCTGGGGCGTGAACAGGGGGAAGGCTTGTTTTCTTTGTCCTGTTCACTGGATTCCTGGGGGCATCTGGACAGAAGGACTTGGAAACCAATCATAGAATCATAGAGTTGGAAGAGACCACAAGGGCCATCAAGTCCAACCCCCTGCCAAGCAGGAAACACCATCAGAGCACTCCTGACATATGGTTGTCAAGCCTCTGCTTAAAGACCGCCAAAGAAGGAGACTCCACCACACTCCTTGGCAGCAAATTCCACTGTCAAACAGCTCTTACTGTCACGAAGTTCTTCCTAATGTTTAGGTGGAATCTTCTTTCTTGTAGTTTGGATCCATTGCTCCGTGTCCGCTTCTCTGGAGCAGCAGAAAACAACCTTTCTCCCTCCTCTATGTGACATCCTTTTATATATTTGAACATGGCTATCATATCACCCCTTAACCTCCTCTTCTCCAGGCTAAACATGCCTAGCTCCCTTAGCCGTTCCTCATAAGGCATCGTTTCCAGGCCTTTGACCTTTGACCAAATGCTGGACTAAACTGAAACACTACGTTTTATATACACAAATGCTGGGCACTTGGATAGTGTCATCCATACGTATATCTAGGTTACTTACCGGTAACCCATCTTTGCCAGAAATGCCCTGAAACAGAAAGAGAAACAAACTTTACAAAACCTGTGTGAAGAGATTAAAATCAACCGATCAATACTGGCTAGCATTTTATGTTGTATTAATGATAACCTCTTCCTTGTTGCGCTGATAAAATAATTTTTTATCTTTGTCTCCTGCCTACTCTCTCTGCACCAATCCCCACTTTGGGTACCTATAAAACCTACATAACTACCACCAATTGCTGGTTCTCCCTTAAAATGGACTACTGCTTTGACAGAATTTGTCTCCAGCTTACAGCCCAGCAAGAGGTGATGAATTGACATGTGTTACCTCTAAGTCTAGTGAGGCATCTAATCATAAGCCTGCATTTTTATTAAAGCTTATATGTTTAATCAGGGCTTGTATTTTAAAATGAGCTTAAAGATTTTCAAATGTTTTATGCCAGGCAGAAGACCAGCTGCCTAAGAACCTTGGCAAAATGTTTTTCTCCTAGACAAGGGGGCCCCCTGATTTATAGCAGAAAACAATTCTCAAAGTCGTAAAAAGGGAATTACAGGCTGAGAGCCAAGGTTACACTGACCCTACAAATTAAGGGTGGATAAATAGTAAAATGAGCCATATCTTCTTCCTAAGGTTAAAAAGGTCAAGAGCAGTGAAAAAGCAACTGGTCTGGCTGGCAGAAAGAGAACATTTTTGGGAAGTCTTTTCTAAAGCTGTTTCTTTCTTAAACTAAGATCCTTTTAAGATTTCTTTTCCTTTTAAAAGGTTATTTATGTATTAAATATATTAGCTTAAATATAATTATGCAAAGGATTTAAGAAATGCTAGATTCTTATTTCATATAGTTGTAAGAGTTGTAACTATCCTGAAATTAAGTCAGCCACCAGCCCAACCTCCTGCCAGACAGGAGACGCCATCGAGCACTCCTGATATATGGTTGTCAGGCCTTTTGTTTAGAAACCTTCAAATGAAGGAGATCTCTCAATGTTGATGTGAACTCAAAATCCTTGACATATGTTTAAGATAAAAATTCAAGATTAACCATCTGTTTTGGAAGGCAATAGGGCAAGGAGGGCAAGAGGTGAGCTGGTAATTAAGATTCCTTGTTGAGACACATGTAAGATATATTACTACTTATTTGTCATTTATAGATAGAAGAATATATAGCTTTTTGATTCCCATAAAAGGACAGAAGGAAATGGGTGTATCTTTTGTGATTGGTTCTAGCAAACAGCCAATAGGAATTTTAACCAGGCTGATTGGACAGAGGCAGCCACAGGAGGAGCAAGGGGGCTGGATTAAGGAAATATAAGTGCTGGCCAGAATGGCAGGAGGCCAGGCCAGAGCTTGGTAACCATATACCACTGTGCCTCATATTTATTTGTCTGACAAATAAATTACTATTTTAATTTCTCTATTGCTGCATTGAATATTTCATTCCAGCTAAGCGTTAACCACAAGCAGGGTGCTACACTAGAGCATGCCCAGTCCTTTATTCAAGCAGCTCAACAAAGCAAGACATAACAACTGTATCTGATTTTAGTCAAATGCAGACAGAAGTTTATTATTATTATTATTATTATTATTATTATTATTTATTTGTACCCCGCCCATCTGGCTGGGTTTCCCCAGCCACTCTGGGCGGCTTCCATAGAAACCAAAAATACACTAAATTATCACACATTAAAAACTTCCCTGAACAGGGCTGCCTTAAAATGTCTTCTGAATGTCAGGTAGTTATTTATCGCTTTGACATCTGCTGGAAGGGCGTTCCACAGGGTGGGTGCCACTACCGAGAAGGCCCTCTGCCTGGTTCCCTGTAGCTTTGCTTCTCGCAATGAGGGAACCGCCAGAAGGCCCTCGGCGCTGGACCTCAGCGTCCGGGCAGAATGATGGGGGTGGAGACACTCCTTCAGGTATACTAATTCCATATTAACTAATTCCATATTAACTAATTCCATATTACAAATCCCAATAGCTAACTCTGTGTTCTGTCAGTAGGCACCTGAACCGAACCACAAACTGGCGCTTCCATCCTCACCAGGGAAGAAGAGGTGAGTGCAGATCTACACAGGAACAAGGGAGTATTAAAGATCTGTACCATGGGCAGGCAAAGTAAGGCCCGGGGGCCGTATGCGGCCCAATCACCTTCTCAATCCGGCCCATGGACGGTCTAGGAATCAGTGTGTTTTTACATGAGTAGAATGTGTCCCTTTTATTTAAAATGCATCTCTGGGTTATTTGTGGGGCATAGGAATTTGTTCATTTACCCCCCCCCAAAAAAAAAATATAGTCCAACTCCCTACAAGGTAGAGGGACAGAGGACCAGCCCCCTGCTGAAAAAGTTTGCTGACCCCTGATGTACATCAAGATCTGCTGTCCCTCTGGATCCTGCCCCTGAGGCAGTCGCCTCCCCATGCCCCGTGGGTGAGCCTGTCCTGGACAAACAAGATAATCCACTGACAGATTTGCCACACATTTAGAGTGGTGTGCTTAGTGTTGCGGCTGAAGAAATAAATGGGGTCTGGCAACAGGCCTAGTAACAAACAGGCTGAGATGTGTTTGCCTCAGGCCGCCTGAGAAAATGCATCAGGTTTGCTCGGACTGCGTTGACATGTGGGCAGAAGGTGGAGCTGTTCCAGCCCCAAGAATTCTGAAGCAGGAGCCAATATCAAAGGTGGCCTTCACTCGCTCCACTGGCAGCAGCCAGTGACAAAACATGATGCTGGCCACTCGGACTTCCTCAGAACAAATTAAGATGCTGCTCCCAGCAGTGGCTTTAGCTGCTGTTGGCACAGGTCAGGGTAAGTTTTATAGCTACTTTTCCTTCCTGCTTACACATACCAGGAATAGGTCTAAAGTGCTGCTTTGATGGTATATTTGCTAAACGTGCTCAAGAGAAGCCAGATGTGTGCAAGAAGGCAATCTGTGTTATGTTGTTGCTGGTTGAAGGGCTTCAAGAGAGGAAATGGCTGAATAGAACAACCCCTTGTGTGCATACCTTTGGACATGGCCCTACTTGTCTAACTGCAAACCTCAAAAAAGTATCCAATTTAAGCAACACCACTTTGATTGCCAGTTCGGCTTTTTGACTGCCACTCTTAACAACCTATTATTTAAGCTGTTTTTGTCCCATCTGGTGGGAGGAAGATGTGTTAAAGAAGGTAGGGCTGCCATATTTCAAAAAGTAAAAACTGAAAGTTGTTGATGCCAAAAACCCCATGATTTTTTGATTGACTTGTCTAAGGTCCAAGACAAAGCGCCGCCTTTTGGAAATTCCCACCAAATGTCAATTCCCCTTTTGAAATCCCGGTAATGTCCAGGAAAATCTGGATGTATGGCAGCTTTAAAAGAAGGGGCTTTAAGGGGCGGGTTTGGCTTTCCCTCCCGATGGTTCATGCTGGACTTTAAATCATATGTATCCTGCTTTGTAGTGGACCAGGAAGGCCTGGGCTGGGACCTGCCATCATCAGGGATATTTGCAGCTTGAGAAGTGCCACTGAATTTTAGGAAACATTTTAAGCTCACTTCTGAAAACCATAGTCTCAGAAAGTAACAGCTGATTTATATCATACGTGTGCTGAATGAGTTTAGACAAGAGAGGGCAGACAACAATATTTAAAGGAAGCCAGTAGCAGTGGAAGGAGACCGAGGCAGCAGTGCCAAGAAGAGTCAGCACCTGGGAGAAATGGTGCTGATGCCAGCTAGCCAGGAGCAGCCCAGTTTACAGCCAGTTTACAGGCCTGGGGCTTGCCCTTAAAACCCTGGGCTTCAAGTAAGTGCTGGGAGGCTGGCTGGTCATCATCTAGAAGATCTCTGGGGTCTGTTCACTAGGGGATCACAGTATGGTTTCTTTATTTCTCCTGAAGCATGACCATGAGAAACTGGGTCCATGTTTGTTTAACTGAGCTGTCAATTAAATGAAAATGCATAATGCCAAACAAAAACATTTCAGACTGAACCTTCAGGTTCTACAGGTCTCGGACTATGAGCCCTAGAGGTCAGTACCAGCTCCCTGACCACTGTGTCACCAAAAGAACTCTACTGCTTCCTTCAAATTACTGTACTCAATTTGCTCCTCAGCACCAACCTTTCCCATTTGCCCTCAGCTCCTTTGGGATGAAGGGTAGGATATAAAATAATAATAACAATATTAATAATGGAGTTAGAATCAAGAGTTTAGCTATAACTAATGCATGAAGATTAAAACGCCTCATTGCTTGGTAGGGTTCAGTTAAAATCAGTTATCTCACATTGTGTCCATTTTAATTTATGTCCAAAACACTTCCCATTTCTGCAATTTTTTCACATCCACATTCATTTAATACAGTGGAACCTTGGTTGTCGAACACAATCTGTTCTGGAAGACCGTTGGACTTCTGAAACGCTTGACAACCGAGGCACAATTGCTGGTTGGCAAAATCCATTGAAAAATGAAGAAACACGCCTCGGAAGCTATTCGACTTCTGGGTTGTCGGCATTCGAAAACCAAAATGTTCAACTTCTGAAGCATCAGCAACCAAAGTACCACTGTACTGTTCTTCTTCCTCTTAGAAGCATTTCACTCCTGACCTGTCCTCACTACCCTCAGCCCCTCAATGCCCTCACTGCCCTCACTGCCCTTTAATTCCACTAGTTGTGGCAATCTGCATAGTGCTCTTCACAACATCACAATGTTCTGCCTGATGTAGTGACATCACAGATGCACAAAGACAAAAAATACTTTTATGTGTTTATTATTTAATGACATGGGTTGCCGCAGCCAACGGAATTTAACAACATTGTGTGGACAAATGAGACCAAAGCAAATTAGGACCAAGTATAAAAGAAAAGAAAAATGTGCTAAAAAGAAGTAGAAGAGTTTGGATTTGATATCCCACTTTATCACTACCCGAAGGAGTCTCAAAGCAGCTAACATTTTCCTTTCCCTTCCTCCCCCACAACAAACACTCTGTGAGGTGAGTGGGGCTAAGAGACTTCAAAGAAGTGTGACTAGCCCAAGGTCACCCAGCAGCTGCATGTGGAGGAGCGGAGACGCGAACCCGGTTCACCAGACTACCGCTCTTAACCACTACACCACACTGGCTCACCCAGGGGAGGAGAAAAGAGTGTTGAATAACTTTGAAACAGTGCAAATGCACATCAAGGTGAGTATTTTTGTTAGTTTTCTATGGCTGTATCCAATTATGCTGCCTCACAAAAGCAGAAAACACTTTGCACAGATCTAGTGTTCAGTGAGAGTGCAATACTTACAGGTTTACCATCCAGTCCAGGCTTTCCAGGAAGCCCAGGTTGTCCAACAGTCCCAGGTTCTGCTTCATCCAGGCCTGCTTTTCCTGGTGGCCCTGGTGGTCCTTCCTCTCCCCTTTCACCTTTTTCACCTTTTTGGCCCTTCAGGTAGAAAATATACAGTTATGGCTATGAGCCTAAACTGATTTATTTGGAACTCATCCCCATTTGGAACAAATGGGTTTGCTTCTGAATAAACATGGCCAGAACTGGACAGTGAACTTTATTTTCGTACTTTAAGGCATAACTGAAATTAAAGAGACTGTGCAACCTAGGTAAGGGATGCTTTGGCGAGGGTGGGTGCAGCAGGTGCAGGGCAGGGCTTCCCTATTTGCCAAAAGCAGTGAAACAGGAGAAGCCACCCCTGATTTGGAGTTACGTATATTCATGCACAATTGTGTCGAAGAAACATCCCTGGCATATGCTGCATTCTGTGGGAAGGGCAGCTGATTCCCCACACCAGCCCCTCCAAGGAAGGAATCCAAGGACAACTTTAGACCACAATCCGAAACATGTTTACTCAGAGGTAAGCCCCACTGAGCCCAGAAGGTCTGATTCCCAAGTAAGTGGATGACGGTTTGCAGCCTTACTCCTGCATGAGACCATACTTGCCTTTTCTCTGCCTGTAACTTGCAGAAAACCATCACGAGGCTCAGCTGTTGTTTTTAATATTTCCTGAGCCATAGTGGTAAGTTCACTTTCCTGTTTTCTAATTTCTGTAGTGGTTAAACCTAAAGGGGGGTGGGAGGCAGAAATTGCATGCGTCATAAAAATATGCAAGAGACTGCATAATAAAACATCATCTGTCAGGAATGACATAATGGTGTTAATTTGGTTCATCGGGGGGGCGGGGGGCGGGGAGCACTGAAAAAAATGACAGTAAATGACAATACCAAAAAATAAAGCAAAAGACAAATTCTAAGCTGAAAACAACTGTGGGTTGTTGTTTTTTAAAGGTAGTGTTTAACTAAAATGATCATAATACTCTAAGCTACAATTAAACCAACACAAGCAAAGAGTTTAAAATTACAGTGCCTTGTTCTTCGACTTTAGTTGGTCCCAAAGTTGCTTCTAAGAGATGGTGGCCTGAAAACTCCATCTCTTCAGAATGAGGTGCTGTCGTTGGTGGAGCTCCAACAGGTCCAGCTGTTGTTTCTTCAGATACATTCTGAGTCAGGTGCTAGACAAGAATGCAAGGCAAATGTTATCTGGATATTATTACTGGGAAAACACATTGTTGTGCGAGGCAGAGCATAAATCTGTGTGCTTTGTTCTTTTTCAAGGTACTTTTGGATCCATGACAATGCTATTTCCCCCCCTAAACATCACTTACTTTCTAGATAATAATCGAATAAATGATCAAAAGTGTGTGAAATAGAGGGTGTGGTTGGCCCATGGAAGTAACTCTGCTGAGCTAACACACCTAGTAAGTTAGAAGTAATACCAGCAGAGGCTGGTTCATTAGGGCAATTACCAGTGGGAATTGTAAGCAAAAAGTGCAAAAGTTTCCTCCAAATTCACAAAACTCTTAAAGCCGCAGACTTTTCTGTTTCCCACACACTCCTGAGCCCTCCATTCAAACTTAGAGAGGTACGTATTTCATTCAATCTCCTGTTCAATCAGCTCTTTGCCCTGTTCAGCCAGTCCCAATCCAAAACATTGCTATGGCCAGCAGGTCCCTTCCATCGATTTCCAAGCAGAACACTTCCTTCTAGATGGATATTTCCCTTGCCTGAAAAAGCAGACATTTTTATGAGCTAAAAACACCTGCGTATGAAAAACTTAGTGCAATTGTGTTTGTTACAGGAGCGTTTGCAATGTGCTCTAGGCAACAGTGGCACCAATAAGCAGCTTTAACTGACTGGCAGCTGGGTTGTGTAAAAGTATGGGCCTTCATTTGCTTCACTCTATGCTTCCAGCTTTGGACAGCTTGCTTGGTTTTTGCAATGCTCCTGTGTGAACATCTGTTGGGTGACTCTGCTGGCTATTATATACAGTCTTGAGCTCTGCTTTGGCATTTGGCAAAGAAGAACGCACTGAGATCCAGTGAGCATTCTCTGCAGCCAGGGACTTGTTGGCATGTAGACACTTCACAGCTGGCAAAAACGTTTTAAGTTTTGTTAGCGGCAGCATAAATCTTGGGAAATTCAACGCACTGAAGTTCTCTCTAGCATGCCCTTTTAAGTCCATGGGTATTTAACATACCATTTTTTTAAAAAAATGAAGCTATGAATCCTCCTCAAAGTGAAAAAAGGCTTTCCCATTAAATTCTTATGGCTTTAAAAAACGGATCACTTCACGAGGCTTTCTGGCTTATGATTGTTTGGCTTCAAAATCCACACGATGTAAAACATGGGGTGATTATTGCACACAAAGAGCCTTAGTGTAGCTGTAACAAGGGCTTCACACAAACTGCTCTTTGTCTGGAGGCAGAATAAGGGGCAGAAGACAGTTGCCAAAGGAGCGAGTGAAGAGGCTACATATAGGATAGTACTTGTCTTTAAGCCATGAAATCACCTCCCCTCTCAGCTTCATTCCTTGGTATTGCATTAGTTCAGTGTCTGCATCTGCTGGGAAAGTATTTTATCCCTCTGAAGTATCTTAAGGGAGACCCATCAAGATTCAGCTTGATTCCCTGATGCAATATACAAAAAACACCTGAAGCCTAGAATCTACATGCTAGCACATTAGAGCACATTATAGTTCCTATTAATATTACTCCCTACTTTAAATAACTAGTATAAATAAGTTAGGCAGAGGACACAAGGAATCCATCTTTATGGAATCATTCACATTACTGGATAGGAAAAGCACAGTGTACAAAATGCATTTCTGTATATATAAACGTTTAGACTAACATAGTCTATCTTTATTTTTGCCTAACAAATAATTCTGATGCAATTCTGGAGCTCCCTGCTCTACGAAAAACAACTGACGAATTTTAAGGGAAGCAAAAATGGCTTGGTAAGAGTAGTAAAACTTGCCAGTGGGGGGTGGAGGTGGGATTCCACATATTCTATTCCATTTCAAGGTGATTGGGGCAGATTGTAGTAATGGTATAACATGGAAAGAAGTCATCACCCACCATTAATTAGGGTATGTTTCCAGGTGCCATTCCAATTAGCAACAATAGTGTCCAAACAGAAATTGCAACCAAAATATCTGATAGAAGAACTTCCTGCTGTAGGTTTTGAGTGTCCCTATTGCTGTGATTCTGTCTCTCATACCATTACAAGGTGATTGGAACGAGAACATCACCCACTAGAACACTTGGATGGTGGGTCGGTGGCTGTCGGTCAGTAGCAAACCATTGTAAGTGGAAACATCCTAACTATCCCAAACTTTTACTTGTAGGTACAGAGGACCGACTTTCTGGGAATGAGAAATAACCCTTTTAATGTCATTTACTTATTTATCTATTGAATTTATATACTGCCCTATGCCCAGAGGTCTCAGGGCGGTCATGAACCGTATTTACAACACAAACAACAGAAATGATATTTTGAATTAAAGTTAAATTGGTATAATCATAAGCATATCATTTTGGCTTTGCCAGCTATGACTTTCAGTGCATAGAACATTATTTTGCACATTAATAGGAAGCCACTACAATAAAGCCAGGGGTGCCTACTTGAATAAAATATTGGGGGAGCCCAGGTAAGTCCCGCCCTGCATAATCGTTCACATGACATGGTGCATGCACACCAATTGAACAGCAATGCTCATCAACTTTGCCCCACCCCCGGCCCCCTCAAATATTTTGTTGGGAGAGCAGGTGAAGACCCCTTGGCCCATAGGAGTTGGCTCCAATGGATAAAGCTGAACAAGATCTAAATCATTCCTCTTCTCCCAGGCCATTGGCTAATTAAAAATCTATGGCCCTTTAAATGGCGGTATTGCTTTTGGTTGTTGTTATCCACAGGAGGAGGAATGACTGCTGGGGGCAGCGCAGAAAAAAGAAACTCCATGGTGCATCTGCAGCAGCACTGCTGGATGCCTTCCTCTGCCCCAGCTGCAGCAAAACATGTCTCTCCCTTATCAGTCTCTGCAACCACAGCAAGTGCTGTACCTCACCAATGGTTTGACTTCACCCCCAAAGGCGCAATTCTCATTGTCTCCTGAGACAGACAGACGCCAACAACAAAAAGTTATGATGCCATGTATTTTTGTGGTTTTATACTGTAAATTGTCCTATGATCCTTGGATGAATGGCAGTGTAGAAATTTAATAAATAAACACTATCATAATACTTACTGGAGCTTGTGAGGGCCGAATGATTTCTTGTGTCTCAGGGACACCCTCCTGTTCCTGAATGCTGTTGTAGCCACTGCTTTCTCCTGAAGCCTATCAGAAACAGGAAGGCCACAATGAAGAATTTAGGTCATGCCCACATGAGAAATTCCATAAGTAATGAGTGTGTGCAAGCCTTAGCAATTTGCACAGACACATGTACAGTGGTGCCCCGCAAGACGAATGCCTCGCAAGACGAAAAACCCGCTAGACGAAAGCGTTTTCCGTTTTTCAAGGCGCTTCGCAAGACGAATTTCTCTATGGGCTTGCTTCGCAAGACGAAAACGTCTTGCGAGTCTTGCGATTTTTTTCGCTCCCCCCCCTTTTTCTAAGTCGCTAAGCCGCTAATAGCCGCTTAGCCGCTAATAGCCACTAAGCTGCTAATAGCGCTAATCCGCTAAGCCGCTAATAGGGTTGCTTCGCAAGACGAAAAAACCGCAAGACGAAGAGACTCGCGGAACGGATTATTTTCGTCTTGCGAGGCACCACTGTATGTTCAAAGCATTAATTACTTCTTTAAGTAAGATAGAAGAATAAATCCTAGACTATCCATCTCTGGTGCAGCCAGCTGTTGCTGCATGTAGTTCCAGGTTCATACTCAGTGAACACAACCCTTGTAAAGAATCATTAAACCAAACATGCATCAAACAATTTAGCCTGTTGCAGCAAAAAGTGAGTGTGTAAGATCTTGCACAATTTCATCTCACCCATAACTGGTGAAGCGAAAACAGGCACCTCCCCCAAGCTGCTTTCCTACCCAGGAGGAGTGGAATTCAAGGTTTGTGACCCACAGCTGAAGAGCTGGGCACACTGGGAGGTGTAAGCAACTTTTAATAAAAAGCGAGGACTCCTGCTTTTGTTGTGGAAACAGCTGTATCAAAACCAAGCTTCCAATCCTTGTTGTAACTGCAGAAAGCGTGTGCAGGGAAGTACTCACATATGGGTCATCATCCTCACACTGGTCCTCAGTAGCTCTTGGATCCGGTTTGATTGTGAGCTGCTGGATGGAGCCCTGAAAGGAAGCAGAAGAGCCAATCAAGGGGACATTCTGTATAACGAATCCCACCAAGAGCATGGGACTGGACACTTTGGGTGGTGGCTGCTGTCTTTGAAAAGAACGGATGTAGGTTCTTTGTAGGCCCGTTAGGTCCAGTTGTGACCGACTCTGGGGTTGTGGCGCTCATCTCGCTTTATTGGCCGAGGGAGCCGGTGTACAGCTTCCGGGTCATGTGGCCAGCATGATTAAGCCGCTTCTGGTGAACCAGAGCAGTGCACGGAAACGCCATTTACCTTCCCGCTGGAGTGGTACCTATTTATCTATTTGCACTTTGACGTGCTTTCAAACTGCTAGGTTGGCAGGAGCAGGGACCACTGAGTCCAGACAGAGGTTAAAAGTGAACAAAAAAAAAAAGTTTATTTTACAAACATTAACAAGTTTATGGTTTCTCAGATAATATTCTGGTCAGTTTCTTAACTTTAGTTTCTTTACCGGCCTATACCTTCCTAGTACCTTCTGACTATCTCAACTGTTTGACTGACACCTCTTAACAAAGTCTCTCCCTCTCTCACACCAGACTAGCCCAACCCACAGACTTATCTTCTCTGTCTCTTCTAACTCCAGACTGTCTTCTCAACCACCCTAACGCTAACTCCTGCCAAAAACCCTCTGTGCTTAAAACCTTATACACAGTTAACTCTGCCCATTGGGTTCCCATTAGTTAGTCATTTTACAATTAGTTAACCCTTTCCCCATGAACCCGGTATGATGTCACACACCTAGGAGGACAAACGCCACACTGCCTTTCCTTCAAAGAATGCAGGGCAGCGTATTAAAATAGCATGGCAGTCCAGAGCACCTTTGGTGCACATGTGCTTTTGGAAGTAACAAGTCTGCGGAGCTTTTACAACTGAGAATCTGTCAAAGGGAGGTAAGGAAGGCAAAGGAGAGAACAAAGTGCACTAACATGCACCTAAATGCACTTACATGTAGGGGCGTAGGAAGGGGGGGTTCGCCCCAGGTTCCATCATGGAGGGGGGTGTCAAAAAGGAACAATTTTTTTATATTAAATTTTTATTGAAATTTCCACAAATTTTTATCACGACAAACAAGACATTAGCAAACAAAACATAACAATAAAAACAAACAACACATATAATTTCAACTCTTAATTTCTTATAACTTGCTTTCCCGACTTCCTCGTACCTCCCCTTTCTGTATTCTCATGTCTAATTAATTTGTCAACAAATCCTTCCCTTACTTTCAACTTAATTTTAATAACACTCATTTTCTTTTAATTTAACCATTACCACTGTTAACCCCTAATTTTCTCATCCAGCATCAATCTAGCATTCATTAATTTTTGAACATTTCTTTAGATAGTCCTTAAATTTTTTCCAATCTTCTTCCGCCGTTTCTCTTCCCTGGTTTCGGATTCTGCTCGTCATCTCTGCCAAACCCATATAGTCTATCACCTTCATCTGCCATTCTTCCACAGTGGGTAGATCTTGTGTCTTCCAATACTTTGCGATGAGTATTCTTGCTGCTGTTGTAGCATACATAAAAAATGTTCTATCCTTCTTTAACACCAATTGGCCGACTATCCCCAGGAGAAAGGCCTCTGGTTTCTTAGGGAAAGTGTACTTAAGTACCTTTTTCAGTTCATTATAGATCATTTCCCAGAAAGCCTTAATCCAAAAAGGAACAATTACTGCCCTACTAGGGCGGTTCATTAAAAACTTTTTTTTGAAAGGTCTTATCTTACTACACTAGGGATTATATAGCTGTATCTGAAATTTCATAGTTAATATCTTGACCCTCCTCCATGAAAACAACTGTTTACTTGGCCGTTTTTCTACGTCGTGAAGGCTGAAATTTCAATTCAGTGGAGCCAAAACACAATCCATCCTGTAGATTTAAGTATCTGTCCACAGTCGCCTCCTTGTTATCAGAGGCCCATAATCCACATTCCTTTGTAAGAAAATATGAAATAACATAAAACTATTTTTGCAGGCAAAATAAAAAAAATAAAAAATCAATGGGGGGGGGTGACAAGAAATTTTCTGCACCGGATACCACCTGACCATCCTACGCCTCCACTTCCACGTACCTTTTCACATGTATTCAAATGATTCAAATGATTGACTGATTTGTATCCCAACGTTTTTAGGGAGCTTGGAGTGGTCAGTATAGTTCCCCTCTATCCCCTCTTTCCATTTTATCCTCACAACAACTCTATGAGTCATCTTACGCTGTATGTTGAATGCCCCCCTGCACATTTTTTAAAAAGGCAGGGGGGAAGGTTAGTTCAACTTTGAGTATACAGGGAAGTATTTTGTGAATGGGCAATCAACAAACACACCCTACAAATAAATAATAATAATAATAATAATAATAATAATAATAATAAAAATTTCACCTGTGGTTTAAAATTCTAGAAATGTACCTGTGAGTACTGTCACACATAAAAAGCACTGTAACATAACCTACAGTTCTGGAAAGGTTGGCTGTTTGGGAGCTTCAAAAGCTTTCTTCAGCCCGAACATCACAGCGACTGATACCAAAAGGCATAAGCATGCTTATGAACCGGCAGAGTATTGGCAGTTCGTGTAACATCTGACATCTTTCCGCAGGGCCTGCAAGACAGAGCTGTTCCACCAGGCCTTTGGTCAGGGCGCAGCCTGACTCCCTCCTCTGGCAATCTGCACAGAATTTTGCTTAACAGTTGCCATCAATTTGATTTTAATTAATTTTTATAATGAAATGTTT